>NC_134984.1:16006334-16636744 GCF_050947335.1 Megachile rotundata | reverse complement strand
AGGGGGATGGGGATTTTGGAAGATGGGAATTTGAGGAGATGGGAATTTAGAGAGATGGAATTTGGGAAGATGGGAATTTAGGGAGATGGGAATTTAGGGGGTTGGGATTTAGGGAGATGGGAATTTAGGGAGATGGAAATTTGGGGAGATGGGAATTTAGGGAGATGGGAATTTGGGGAGATGGGAATTTAGAGAGATGGAATTTGAGAAGATGGGAATTTGAGGAGATGGAAATTTGGGGAGATGGGAATTTAGAGAGATGAAATTTGAGAAGATGGGAATTTGAGGAGATGGAAATTAGGGAGATGGGAAATTAGGGAGATAGGAAATTAGGGAGATGGGAATTTAGAGAGATGGAATTTGGGAAGATGGGAATTTGAGAAGATGGAAATTAGGGAGATGGGAAATTAGGGAGATAGGAAATTAGGAAGATGGGAATTTAGAGAGATGGAATTTGGGAAGATGGGAATTTGAGGAGATGGAAATTAGGGAGATGGGAATTTGAGAAGATGGGAATTTAGAGAGATGGAATTTAGGAAGATGGGAATTTGAGGAGATGGAAATTAGGGAGATGGGAATTTAGGGAGATGGAAATTTTGGGACTTGGAAATTTGGAAATTTGGTAATTGAAGAATTGAGGAATTTCAACAGCCGCAAATTAGCAAATTTACAAATGCAAAACCTAAAAATTTGAAAATATAGAAATTCTTATAGGGATTTGAAACTAGAAAAAGTAAAAATTTGTAACTATTCAAAGACAATCTGAACCACCATAAAAGTTTTTCTCCAACAGAATAGTACTTACCACGTAATCATCCGACCGGAATGACTAATTTAATTGCTTCCAGACCATTTAATCCTTCCTGATGTAAATTTTAATTACACTTCTTTTCCTCGTAAAATCTAATTAGGTCTTGTCCCAAGTTTCCGAACAAAAGAAAAACAAAGAAAAAGTCGATCAGACACATTAACATTTTTCAATGTAGATCATTAACATTTTTTAAATATTTTTCTAAGAACAATGTATGACAGATTGAACCATTAATCTGTGACACTACTGTGGCGTCATGTAGATTTTAATGTTTACTGACGCCAGGTTGGCGTCCATCGTCCCAGATGAAACTTGTCATTAAAAATAACCTCTGCCACAAGATTCCAGTTTTTTACAAAAATGTACTACATTCTTTAACGATCGAAAACGATAAATATTTCAGGGATTAAAAGAAATGTATAAAATTTACGACATTATGTAAACGAAGAAAAAAATTGCCAAGAAGTATTTTTTTGGTAATCTCATCAAATTTAAAGATAAATTCTAAATTTCGAAACGTATCTCTATTTAGCCCCAAAGGTGTGAGTCAGTGAATAAAGCCTGACTATATTAAGTAACCTCCGTATTTTTGAAACGAACTCTCGATACTATTTCTCGTTCGATAAAGATCATACGATTTTCGTCGATCGTTGTGTTTGCCCCTTTTTCACCGATACTTATCGTATATCTTGGTACCCCGAGGCTGTTCATGCTAACGGAATCGATCGGTGAGAATTTTTATGATCCCCCGTACAATTTGCATGAGCTGCGTTCGAGCGAAAAAGAGAGGCAAAAGCAGATGTTTAGCGGGCAAGAACAAGGGAAAAGGAGAGAGAAAAATATAATAACTGAGCGGGAAACATAACAGGTAGGCGGTAGGAAAAAATATGGGAGCGAAAAGAAAAAATGAGATGAAAGAATGAAACGGTCAAAGATTAACGCCAAAGAAGGTTTCGGATGATTGTTGGTAAAGAGAAAAGAGGGCAACGATTACATATTGTCTTGATAAATGTCCTTAACCTGGGGAGGTGTCAGTGTTTGCTTCGAGCTAACTGGTAGGACAAATATCATTTGGGCATTTGGAAGTTAGGCTGCTTAATTTGGTCATTTGGTGATTTGGGGGTTTCATAGCTTTTTTATTTGGTAAATTAGTATTTTAGGAGGTGGACATTTAGCTGGTAATTTGGGAGCTTTAATATTTAACTAGGTGATCAATTTTTGGGGGGTAGTTTGGTAATTTGGAAGTTTGGAAACTTGGTAAGTTTGAAGGTTGGTAATTTGGGGTTAGTGGTTTGGTAATTTTCTAAGAAGATGGTTTGATAATTTAGAAATTTGTCAAATTGGTAATTTGGTAGTTGGACAATTTTCTAAGGGGGTAGTTTGATAATTTGGAAATTTATCAAATTAGTAATTTGGTAGTTTTGTAATTTTCTGAGGGGGTGATTTGATAATTTGGAAATTTATTAAATTGGTAATTTAGTAGTTTTGTAATTTTCTAAGAGGGTAGTTGGATAATTTGGAAATTTGTCAAATTGGTACTTCGGTAGTTTGACAATTTTCTAAGGGGTTAGTTTGATAATTTGGAAATTTGTCAAATTGATCATTTGGTAGTTTGACAATTTCCTAAGGGGGTAGTTTGATAATTTGGAAATTTGTCAAATTGGTCATTTGGTAGTTTGACAATTTTCTAAGGGGGTGATTTGAAAATTTGGAAATTTATCAAATTGGTAATTTGGTAGTTTTGTAATTTTCTAAGGGGTAGTTTGATAATTTAAAAATTCGTCAACTTAGTAATTTTGTAGATGAGTAATTTTCTAAAAGGATGGTTTGTTAATTTCAAAATTTGTCTACTTGGTAATTTAGTAATTTGGTAATTTTCTAATAATAGTTAATAATAATTATATTATTATTAATAATTATTAATAATATTAATATTAATAATATTATTATTAATAATTATTAATAATAATAATTATTAAACTATCTTAGGATAGTTTAATAATTTGAACGTTAGGAAACTTGCTAATTTAGCGGTTTGGTAATTTGGTATTGGTAGTTTAATAATTTTCTAAGAGGGTAGTTGGATAATTTAGAAACTTGGAAATTCACTCATTTGGTACTTAGATTATTTTCTAAGATAACAATTTGCTAGTTTGGAAATTTTTTATGTTGCTAATTTAACAATTTCCTAATTAACTAACTTGTCAATATATAAATCTGATAATTTGTTTATTTAAAAAACTTGAAATACAAAGCTTCAAAACTTGAAGTCGCAGTATCCCCAAATTTAGAAATCATTAAAATGAACCTTGTTACCACTGATCACCATCCACAATTGCATACCCAATAAAAAAATACCTCCACAAAATTTCAAAGCATTACAACACAATTATACAATAATCCAATCAAAACTATATTCAGCTCAAAACCAAACCAATCTTCATATTTATATAACGCTCGTACAATTATAAACCAACTTCCTGATCGTAAGAAATATTTTTACCATTGTAAGAAATACACGTCCCCAAAAATAGCGTAGTAACATAGAAAGAGCTAGACAGTTCTAAAAAAAAGCGAAGAAAGACACTAAACGCTCCGTTGTCCTCGTTGAAGTAAAATTCTATAAACGAGTTTGGGGACGACGACCTCGAGTGGACGATCTTTCCATAACCTTGTCGAGATACGAAATATATACACAGAAAGAAATTCTGCAGGAAATGATCTTGACTCCTGGTTCGAGGTCACCACGTTCACCACAACAATTTTTTAAACGCAAATTGCTAGGAACGGACAGATTCAAGCAAAACTTGCGCCAGGTACATCTAGCATACCTGACGAGTGTCATTTTTGTGATAAATTATTTGCGATAAATTCATTTATCCTCTTAACTACCTTAACCCTTTGCTGACTCAACGTGGAATCTTTATTTCTTTTTCATTTGAAGTTTCTATATTAGGTTTTCTGTATTTGGTTCTAAAAAGTTTGATAAGACTTTGAACTTCATATTTACGCGCCATTTTGTGCCATTTTGTATGAAATAGAATTAAAATATCTGACACGAAACTTGACAAGTTAAAGAGTATAATTAATTAGATTTTTTAATTTAAAATATCAACAATGTTAAGTATTAAAAATTCTAACTTTGCACTACTCTGTAGGCAGCCATTTTGTAGACAAGTCTGCAACACAAAACCTGCGCAGTCGGTACCTAAAAGTAACAGCTATGCGCACGTAAGTTATTAGATTTCGTACAAGTGTATCTATTATGCAGTTCTTACCGCGCAAATATATTATTTTTCGTTATCGACTGCGCATATGTTTCATGATCGCTTCAGTCAAGGTCTCCAATAAACTGTTGACATTTGTAGTAATAGCGTATAATTAAATGTTTGCATAAATTATGATACGTAATTGCAGAGGGGTTGGAATTTTTAAGTTCAATTAGAATGTAGTCAGTGTTACAATGTAAAGCGAATTTCCTTTTCAACGCACTTTCTCTAATAACGAATGCCTTCGATCATCTCAATCGGTTAAAGCGACAGTAAGCATTGGAAATTGCATAGGATGCAAACCACGTGACTAAACTTTCTTAATATTCTTCCGGTTGTGACACCTGCAGGAAACCTTTCTTACACGTGTTCTGCGTATTTAAGGTGTTAAAAATTCTATCACTTAAACTTTCATTATTTCTATTTAAGATTTAATAAATTAAGGTTTAAAAATAAATTCTATTTAAGATTTGTAACGAGGAACTTGGAATCGTTTCATTAAAACTTTGCACAACAAAGTATATCAAAGTGTCTTGCAAAACCACAGCAACTACAAAATACCCTGCTCAAGTCTAAATGTAAATTTCTCCGTTATTGTAGAGAGTTTTACAATGTTACTACTTGTGATCCATTTTATAATTGCACGAAGTTCGAGCGAAATCGCTGTTGCAGAGGTCGTAACTTCTCAACGAGATAGATATTTAATTGCATTTCGGAAGATCTATTTGTTCTTCCAATGTACTCATCTTTTAAACATCCGCATAATTTATGTAAATCTCAGTGAAGTTAAATGCTTTCGTTGTAGAAAACTACGCAGTATTAGAAAGTTAACGGTGAATAAAAATTCTTAACAAAACCGTGACGATCGCGTGATTCGTTTTTGCGACGCGATCGAAAGGAGATCTTTGTTTTAGAGACGAAATAGGTTTCCAACTTTCTGACTTTTCCGTGTTATTTGGTTTGGAAATGTTTATGGATTTCATAAGGTAATAGATATTACGTTGATATTTCGTATTATGCTAGCATTCGTTAGAGAATTGTATTAGCACTCATTAAATAGAGAAGCAGATTATGTTGTTATGAAACCGATTTAAAAAATTGTAACGAGATGTGAAACTAACAAAATGATTAGATAAAAATGGTCAGATATAATCTTTCTATGGTGATCGCTCGATAAATGTCCGCTTGATAAATGACAACTGTAAG
The DNA here is from genome assembly GCF_050947335.1 of Megachile rotundata. Lineage (NCBI taxonomy): Eukaryota > Metazoa > Arthropoda > Insecta > Hymenoptera > Megachilidae > Megachile > Megachile rotundata. The sequence continues at coordinate 16,631,458 of NC_134984.1, read as the reverse complement.
ATGACCACCTTCTGATAAATAAAAAATATTTTCAAATATTTATGCTCCTCTCGTTAATTTTGTTGTAAAAGTTTGTTGCACTCTTCATATAAATCGATATGAATATTAATAAGTCGATTCTGTCGTACCGCCAGATAATTAGCATCCACATAAATAAAAGTTAGTTCCAAGAGAAAGATAAAAACGTTGCCAGGTAAAAAGTGGCACGTGAAACGGTAGAAAAAGTACCGCATCTCGAAACGTAAAAATGTAACAATTGTCTCGAATCCGAAGAAACTGAACGACTATGGCGGTCAAATCGCGGTACAATTCGACGTGGAATGTCTGGGGTGCTTGCGTTGTCTCTAATGGCCGATGAAAAACAAGAGGAAATTTGTCCCCCATTCGAGCGTCTCCGCCTAGCCTTGAACTCTCGCCATAGGATAGCAGGAACAGGTGGGTGCAGCCAGTGTTCCGTAACGAAAGAATCGAGAAAGGTAAGAGCTGTCAAGTGTGTCACGCAAGTAAAACGTTTATTCGGTTTATTGCCGGTACGATTGTTGTACCAATCGCGCGCGACATTCTTCAGAAGCGTTTCTACACACACGGGCCACGCATCGGCGTCTCTTAGCACGCGCGCGCGCGCTGGCACGTCGGCTTTTATTGACGCTAATACGTTCGTTCAAAGGACCCTCTAGCGCGTTACAACTCGACAGTAAAATTAGCTAAATACGCATCAGTGTCGTGAACCGAAAGGTCAGCTCGGCGCCGAACTTTGATCCGCAGAATCAAAGGCCTTGATGATCGAATTAACGCGATATGCAAACGAGGATAATGGCCGATTTGTGCCTAACGTAGCTACAATTTTCATGCGTTATCGCCGTGTGCATCTGGAATTTAGATGCAGGGTTCGTGCACGGTTTTATTCATATTCTTATCTGCGGTTATACTGCGGCAAATTTGAGATTTGTAGGAGTTGTCTCTTTATGATAGGCGACTTGGGTGAGATAGGGGTTTAGGATTTGGAGACGGGAGGAGATTGGTGCTTTGGGATTTTCAAGATTACCTTTAGGAAACTTTGGGAATTATAGAACTGTGAAAAGAGAACGCAGAAACTTTTTTATTTGAGGATTTAAAAATTTGATAATTTAATGGTTCAAGTGGTAGATTTAACGATTTACAAATATCGTTGCTAGGTTTCAAAATTCAGACGAAACTTCCTATATCGCCAAGCCCAAGAATTCCTCTCCCCACACTTAGTATGCGTCTCAATCCACAAAAAGTCCTCTATATTCATATCCACAACAGCAAAAACCTCAATCCCATTACTAAGCACATCGTAACGACAATGAAGGCGTTAATTTATTTTCAACTTGTAACGCGTCCTCGCCAACTAGGAACACATAATTATCAAGGCAGTCTCCTTAGTTTTACTAAAATACCTCGCGGCGAAAACAATAATAAAGATAAGACACGTAGCCGTCATTTTTTTAATGTAAAATGAATTCTGAAAGCGTTATTATGAATCGATAAAGGCAACAAAGGTTCGACTGCCTCACCGTTTCTTGCCGGCGACGAAATCGATCACAGTGATCGGATGTCCTCGATTCAAAAATTGTACGACAACGAGCACCGTATAAAGGAGCTGTTTGTGCCCCGGCTAACAAAAATCAAGACCACTTTCTACAGCCGTTCGATCCAGTTACAATCGAGGCACAATATACCCTTGCTGTGCGGTTATGAAGCGATCGAGATGCAAGATCATGGTTCGTTTGCGATAAACGTCCAACGAGTCTTTCTTTGTCTTTTGCTGCAACCTTCGATTCAAAGGGAGATTTTTTAACCTTTCGACTGCGATGGACGGGTCAATTATAGGATCATCGATGTATCAAACGTTCACTGTATACGTCTGGTTACCATGCGAAACAATGAACTGTGCTCTGTATTCGACTGCCAATTTATTGGAGGTAGTACTTGGTCGCGACATAGCACTTCTTTTGAAATTAATTTTCAGCTTTTCAATTTTTCAATTTTTCAATTTGTCAATTTTTTAATTTTTCAATTTTTCAAGTTTTCGTGTTTTCAAGTTTTCAAGTTTTCAAGTTTTCAATTTTTCAAGTTTTCGTGTTTTCAAGTTTTCAAGTTTTCAAGTTTCCAAGTTTCCAAGTTTTCAAGTTTCCAAGTTTCCAAGTTTTCAAGTTTCTAAGTTTTCAAGGTTTCATGGTTCTAATTTTTCAATTTTTCAGTTATTCAATTTAATAGTTATTAAATTTCTCAGTTATTCAATTTCTCAGTTATTCAATTTCTCAATTATTCAATTTCTCAGTTATTCAATTTTTCAGTTATTCAATTTCTCAGTTATTCAATTCCTCATTCTTCAATTCTTCAATTCTTCAATTCTTCAATTCTTCAATTCTTCCATTTTTCAAGTGTTCAATTCTTCAATTCTTCCGTTTTTCAAGTCTTCAATTCTCCAGTTTTTCAAGTGTTCAATTCTTCAATTCTCCAATCTTCCAAGTCTTCAATGTATTAATTTTCAATTTCCAACTTTTCGAATTCTCAAATTTATCCAGTAAAAATCTGAAAATTCTTAGGAATCGCTAAGAATCGGCGAGCCAACTATACGGCGTGGGGTTTAAAATTAATCAAGCCCCTCCCTGTTCGTTCCCTATCGGGAGTCGAATTGACGATCGCGTTAGGAAATAAACTCTGACCCCAACGCAATCAATTAAACAACGAAGAAGATTCCTCGAAGCAACGGGCGAATCTTCTCAAGGAAGGAAGTAAAGGAAACCGAGGTTCGTGCCGAGACTTTCTCACGACGAAGGCATCTGCTATCGCGAATCTCTCGCTGGATCCTAATTGCGATCTCTTACGAGGCAGCCGCCTACGAGCAAACCGCAGCCATTTAAATTTGTGTCATTACGCTGGGACGCTTCTTCTGGGACGTGAGACGACAACCGCGTTAAAGTCTCGCCATTCTTTTGCTTCTCACAATGTTGTGACGCGCGACCACGTTACATATCGCTTACTTACTTTCTTCCGAAGATTCCTCGTTAGGCAACCATCTTTATCCATCTCGGCTTTACGTAACGGAGAAGACCATTGTTTGGAGATCGTTGGACGGTAACTCGGTTATTAGATGAATTACGTAATCCGAGTACTATTTTCGAGTACGTACCAACAGTACTGTTTTCTCATCGCATTTTTACGGGTGCATAGTTCAACTTTTATGACAAGCTGGCTATTTTCGCGCACGAACGTGAATTATTTTTGGGATGCGCTTTGGATACCAAGGTTGCGATATCTTTTGTTCAAGGAGCAGCTAGATTGGAAGTATAATAAGATTCGACGAAAGTGCAGATTTTAAAAATTCTTGAATACTGTTTTCAACAATTCTAAATGGTACAGTAACGATTTGGTTTTACGAAGATTATATTCCACCGCGATAATTAGCCGAGCTCTAATCAAAGAAGCGAAACGTTTCTGGCATCCCGAGGGAAGCGTTCAATGCTTTTCCTCGCTCGGCGACGAGCATTTTCCTCAGACTTTGATTAGTCCGGCCATGTAGCCGACAAAGTTTCGCGTGCACGACGAGAGAGAAAATTCGCAACGGTACCGAGCGTGTTCCATCGTTGCCCCTCTCCCGCGGAAGCGGAAAGAAAGGAACGAGAAAAGCGTGGAAGAGTAAAGAGGTAAAAAAAAAAACGAAACAAAACAAACAGCAGTATTTTCCTCACGGTAATTATCGCGGTGGCTGGAACAGAGGAGAGAAAAGCGGGAATGATGGAAGATGAGACCAAGGGAAATGGAGCATACCCCCTGTACCGGAACCTCCCACGATTGTATGCTAAAACAACGATTGCGAAAACGCTGAAAAATCGGCTCCTTCTACACGCGGCTGTACTTTCATCATTCCGAATAGTTCGATTATGATTTCTTTGGTGATATAACGAGAGTTTTGGTTTGGGACGAGCTAAACGAGCATGAAATTATTTATAATGTTTTCTAGGTGCATTAAACTTATTTCGTTAAGAGGAGTACAATGGAAATGTAACTGTAGTTTCTATTCATTTAATAACACGAATAATGCGATATAAGGCGAGGGGATATATATAACGATAACGTACGATAGTAGTAGTAGATAGGAGTGTTAGTTGTGGCAATATAATACGAGGTGATTTGATTCGTGATAATAGGAGTTCGTGGTGATACAGTGCGTGGTGATATAATATATGGCGATATAACACGTGACAATAATAATATACAATAGTGATATAATGATTGGTAATAATAACTCATAGCAATATAACGCGTGGCGACATAACACGTGGCGATATAACACGTGGAAATGTAGCACGTGGCAATATAACGCATGGAAATATATCGCATGGTAATACAACGCGAGGAAATACAGCGCGTGGCGATATAACGCGAGGAAATACAGCGCGTGGCGATATAACGCGTGGAAATACAGCGCGTGGCGATATAACGCGTGGAAATATATTGCGTGGTAATACAACGCATGGAAATATAACGCGAGGAAATACAGCACGTGGTGATATAACGCGTGGAAATACAGTGCGTGGCGATATAACGCGTGGTAATGCAACGCGTGGAAATATAACGCAAGGAAATACAGTGCGTAGTGATATAACGCATGGAAATACAGCGCGCGGCGATATAACGCGTGGAAACACAGCGCGTGGTGATATAACGCGTGGTAATACAACGCGTGGCGATATAACGCGAGGAAATATACCGCGTGGCGATATAACGCGTGGAAATACAGCGCGTGGCGATATAACGCGTGGAAATATATTGCGTGGTAATACAACGCGTGGAAATATAACGCGAGGAAATATACCGCGTGGCGATATAACGCGTGGAAATACAGCGCGTGGCGATATAACGCGAGGAAATATACCGCATGGCGATATAACGCGTGAAAATATATCGCGTGGTAATCCAACGCGTGGCGACATAACGCAAGGAAATATATCGCGTGGCGATATAACGCGTGGCAATATATCGTGTGGTAATAATGACGCATCACAATATATCGCGTTGTAATATTAGCGTGTGGTCATTATTACGTGTGGTACCATAATGCATAGCGATATAACGTGTAGTACTAATATCTAGCAACGTAACGCGACGTAATTATTATACACGGCAATATATTGCAAAACGAAGGTAACGCGTGCCAATATAATGTGAGGCGATAACAGCGTATAATAACACGTGCCTATTACTTATCGTACCAGGGTTAATTTAAAAATATGTACTGTATTCATTAACGATAAGCAACGAGATAATATGTTTTTGTTTCCTAGCCTGTTTACTAAGGAAAATTGATACGACGTGAAAAGATGGAGAACAGTTACAATAAAAAAAAGAATTAAAAAGTAAATATGCTGGTGTAACGATCGACGTCATGCTCACTCGAAGGCCATTGACTCCACGAAACTTTCGCCTAGCACTTTCATGTGGAGCAAGCATAACGACTTGTCTAGGACACGCGAATAAAAAACGTAATTCACTCGAATCGAGTATCGAAATTTATCGGATTAACTGACCTTCTTCGTTATTTAGACTCGTATAAAAATCTAACAGGGATGGATACCTAGAACCATCGTAAAATTATGGACGCTTAAAATTTAATGGAATAACTGTGTTCCATCGATATTCTCAGTACAAAATGGCCGACAGCTATAATGAGCAATGGCTAATTTTAAAACGTCTAAGACGATTTCATGACATAAAAGTATCGCAAAATGGCGCTTATAGTACATCAATTTGAAGCTTATTACTTTGAAAATTTTATGAAAATGATTTAATGAATATTCTTAATAGAAAGTGCTTGATTTATAACAGTCAATGACCGCAGCCTACAAAATCTGACATCGTTTCATGTATAAGTCTTTTGACATAAGTCTCGTAAAATAGATTTTATGGCACATCATGTTGAAGTTCAATGTTTGCTGGAAGTACTAAGTACTGATTAAATTGGTTGTTCGATAGAGTAAACAATGAGGTAATCAATTTACAGATCGCTCTGTGCCGTCCATTAGCGAATATCCAATTTTCAATCGTTTTATCTCAAAACGATAAAAAAATTTCGAAACATCGTGTATCAAGTTTTCTTTTTAATAAATTAAATTTCTATCATATGTTTTTCCCTGTAACATTATTTATTAACATTTCGCCTATAATAATTATCGATCGAGTTAAGTATTCGAATAATATTTACTGTTCACATAGTAGTCATTTTTCCTTTCTCCTGTGGTGAAATTTAGATGTTTTCCAGGTAAAGCACCTGTCAACCCAATTCAATTTTAATAAAAGCTGAATAGGAAATTAAGACGATAAAGAAAACCAGCTTAACGGTATGGCTTTTATGCCTTCCGAGTGGTCAAACACAAAAACATTTTCGCATAATGTTCAAAAGTTAGCATTTGGAGAAGTTTCAAACAGAGCCAGGAAATTAGCATAACTGCCAACCTGTTTATCTACCTGCCGCATATTTGAATTTTTAAGAGGAAGCTTGATAAATTTAGGTGTATATTACCTACGTCATACACCGGGTGTCTCAAAAACAATCAACAACTTACAACTTTTTTGAACGTATAATTTTAGATTGGTCGTGATGTAAATAACGCGTGGAAATACAGCGCGTGATGATATAACGCGTGGAAATACAGCGCGTAGTGATACAACGCGTGGAAATACAGCGCGTGGAGATATAACGCGTGGATATACAGCGCGTGGAGATATAACGCGTGGAAATACAGCGCATGGTGATACAACACGTGGAAATACAGCGCGTGGTGATATAACGCGTGGAAATATATCGCGTGGTAATACAACGCGTGGAAATACAGCGCATGGCGATATAACGCGTGGAAATACAGCGCGTGGTGATATAACGCGTGGAAATACAGCGCATGGTGATACAACGCGTGGAAATACAGCGCGTGGTGATATAACGCGTGGAAATACTGCGCGTGGTGATATAATGCGTGGAAATACTGCGCGTGGAGATATAACGCGTGGAAATACAGCGCGTGGTGATACAACGCGTGGAAATACAGCGCATGGTGATACAACGCGTGGAAATTCAGCGCGTGGAAATACAGCGCGTGGCGATATAACGCGTGGAAATACAGCGCGTGGAAATATATCGCGAGGTAATACAACGCGTGGAAATACAGCGCGTGGAGATATAACGCGTGGAAATACAGCGCGTGGTATGTATCATTTCGTAGATGAGTAATTTTCCAAAATTATTGTTTACATCGATCATTCATTTTATCTTTAATTAAACGGGATCTATAAATATCTGTGATGGGATTTTAATACGATATAAGGATTTCGGAGATCAGTTATCTCTTATTTTAACACAAAGTGTTGATAAACTGCAACAAGATAAAGAATCATTTGAATGCTCATTTCTAAAAATATCTGTATTAACAAAAAGCGGATGTAGATAAAAAGTGTATGTTAATTTCGCATATTACCGAGTGATTTACATGGAGAAAGTTTGCACCAGAATCTTTTTCTCTGTTTAATCTTAGGTCATTAATTCCACTTAAACCTTTCACTATGTTGGTTAAATCTAAACTCTTCCATGTTTCTCATTTGGATATGTTATCTGTTTATCGTGATCGTCATCTTTTATTACCATAGCACGATGCACTCGGTTATTCCTGATAGAGTTCTTTTTAACCCATTTCTGAATCTCTGATTCCGTTATCTATTTATTACTTTTCAGACTTTATTTGTCGGATACAAAATGAGATGATTTTATCTTGCTTTTGGGGAGATAGGATCGGTGCTGTTAGAAAAATATCACATGTGTCACCATGTGTGGAGTATATGACTTCGTACACCATATACATACATATTATAGTATGTACTATTAATTACAGCACTAATTAACGTTTATATATTTTTGAAAAAACAACCTCAAACATTTTATACATTAACTAATTTTAAAACGTGAAATTGCATGTGTGTTACATGTTGGGTATCAATATTGGGTTCGAGTAAAGTTCAAATCGGTGTAGATAGATAATATTTACCATAATAGTATTCTGGCACAGTTTTGTTTGAACGGTTTTTATCTCGAACATAAAAGTGTAATTTAAAGAATATCACTTTGAAGTGTTTACAAAGAGCACGAAACAGTAATCTTTACTAGCGAATTTTAAAGACTTCACGAATCAATCCTGGAAACCATTGTAGGTCAATTTGATATTTATAAAACTCTACACTGTTGAGGTAAAACGATCACAACATCACGTAATTAGCTATCATTAATATCGTAAACTGGTCGATGATCACAGGCTATCAATGATAAACGACATGATCGACAATTATATTTCACCTACTTGACCTTATCGTTACATATGTCATTTCCATCACGGGTAATCCTTGATCGTGTATCTATACACCTGAACGTATTTACAAACACGTATTTGTAATTTATACCGTGATAAGATTGATGCATCAGTACGTGCAAGAATACAGCTATGACCTCCTGTTTTTTCAAGAAACAACGAGACTTGTGTTCTCAAAATTCAGGTGACCTCGAACGTGTGTGGGGTCTGTAAATTCGTTTGACATTGTAAAATGTGTCAGGAGGAGTGGTGATATCTAGGACTTGAATTACATGGATGAAGATTTTGTAGGAGTATTTGATATCTACTTGATATCTTTTACAATTTACAGTCGATTCATTAAATGTTCCAACTGCAATAAAAATGCACTTCATTCTGATTAAGATCGAACGACATCTGGATACAGATAGCTAACAATTTTTACGACAACTATTAATATTATACTTTTCAGCGCGGCACGATTAACGATAAGATAACCAATTATTAGTGATTAGTAGTGACGTGTTGGAGGCAATAAAATAGTTACAACCGGCTATCAAATGTCAGTATGCGTTCGGTAAATCTGTATGGTACACTCGTCTTTTATGAAATGGTAACATATGACTCGTCGTCTGGCTACAAAACGTAAGCTTACACTAACGTTATTTCAAACTGTCAACACCGATCAGCGGAGACTAACTTATTAATTTATAAACTTAGCTGTTTGATGTATTTTGTATCTTTTTACGCAGTAGAATTCCTTTCAAGTTTGTAATGATTTTATGTTTGAAAGATATGTGATGTTTTATAGTAGACTTTTATTATATTGCCGTTTTAGTATGGGCTTTTGGAAGCATTGATAACAATACTTTATATGATGCTACTAGAACCTGTAAATATATGTTGGTGATATAATATGTGGGAGATACAATGCGTTGGTGATATAACACTTGGCGATATAACGCGTGGGAATATAAGGGTGATATGACGAGTGGAAAATATAACACTTTGGTCATTTAACGCGTGGAGAATATAACGCGTTGATAATTGAACGCGTGGAAAATATATTGTGTGGCGATATAACGCATGGTAATATAACGTGTGGTGTTATAACGCATAGGTAATATAACCTGTAGAAAATATAACGCGTAGGTAATATAACACGTAGAAAATATAACACGTTGGTGATATAACGCGTAGTAATTTAACACGCGGCGATATAACGCGTGGAAATGTATCGTGTGGTATCACAACGCGTGGAAATATAACACGTGGCAATATAACGCGAGGAAGTGCAGCGCGTGGAGATATAACGCGTGGAAATACCGCGCGTGGCGATATAACGCGTAGGTAATATAACGCGTGGAAAATATAAAGCGTACGTAATATAACGCGTGGAAAATATAAAGCGTACGTAATATAACGCGTGGAAAATATAAAGCGTAGGAAATATAACACATTGGTGATTTAACGCGTGGTAATATAACACGTGGCGATATAACGCGAGGAAGTGCAGCGCGTGGAAATATAATGCGTGGAAATACAGCACGTGGCGATATAACGCGTGGAAATGCAGCGAGTGGCTATATAACGCGTGAAAATACAGCACGTGGCGATATAACGCGTGGAAATGCAGCGCGTGGCGATATAACGCGTGGAAATACAGCGCGTGGCGATATAATGCGTAGGTAATATAACGCGTAGAAAATATAAAGCGTAGGTAATATAACGCGTAGGAAATATAACGCGTTGGTGATTTAACGCGTAGGAAATATAACGCGTTGGTGATTTAACGCGTGAGAACTATAATGTGGCGATATAACGCGTAGGTAATATAACGCGTAGAAAATATAATATCTTAACTTAATGCAATCTAACAATATAACGCATCAAACGCATAGCTATGTAACGGGTGGCAATATAACATACGACTATCTAACACCTAGTGATTCAATGTACAATAACCACGTGGCCATATAACACGTGACAGTAAGTCATTAGTTATCCAATCGATCTGAAGTACCGTGACGAAAAACTTGAATATAAAGTTGCAATTGCTGTAACATATTCATTATCTATATCAGTAGTTCTTTTTTTTATTTCACTGTCAGTCATGCGGTTGGAACCAAAAGAAGAAGTAAATGCATCCATCTTAAGGTAGCTTCATTATGCGGATGATTTATACCACTTTTTTATACTACATAATTAAGAATCATTTACATGGAAGGAAATAACGACTTTTTATGGTGCTATCGATGGTTCAGGGACGTGTTGACATACACGTGTCGTAGGTGTCGTTGAAGTAATTAGTATTTCTTGTATTTAGTCACTAATTGTTTGAAACGGTTTAAATTGTGCCTTCGGGCTTTCTCGGACGACTTCGAGTGCTCTCGGACGTTGTCGGACGCTTTCGGTGAACTTCGTATCATACGGACTCGTACATCAGGACTTCTACTGTTTGACTATCGAATTTTATTTAAAAAATTCTATTAAACATAAATACTGATATAAAAATTATGTCCAATGTAGATAAATATGTTTAAAATAATATTCAGGACTGTTATGAATAATTTTATCGAAAAACTAATATTAGTTCTTACGAAGAATCATTTAACAAGATAACATTTTATAAGATAAAAACTTCTCACGATAAAAATGAAAGTTTGCATAAATTTAAGTCTCACTACAAGTATAATAACGCTGACACATGTTAAATCGCTTGCAGAGGATTAAAAAGACATACAATTTTAACTCCACTGCACGTGTACTTTCCAGTTATTTAATTAAGGGTTAAAATCGAGTGCCAAGGTTAAAATAAATAACGCGGAAGATTATATCAATGGTAGTTCTCTAGTCTAATAAATAGAAGGGATTCAACGGCGTCGTTGACAAGAATTACTCGCGAATTGGTAAAAATGATTCCTGTGAAATTTAAAGGCTAAAAACGAATACGAACGCGATAACGGTAATTATACCGAAGGCAGTATTTTAGAGTTTTCGTTGAATACAGCAGCCGAGTGGTGCATAAATACTCGGTACGACAGGTTAGGCGAACAGGTGCGAAACCGGTATACATACGTTCAGAAAATACAGTGATAGTATATTAGGAAGTAAACAGTGGACGCGAGTTACGTTAAATGTAATTCCTTGTCCCATAATTTCGAATACGGTCTAACAAACGGGACGTGTATCCCGGCATTTGCAACTTATTCTCTCGCCGGCCATTTTTACAGTTAGCTGCACCGTTGGACGAGGACGTTGCTTTTTCGTTTGTTTAGATAATTAATTATTTGTACTAAAATTATTTATTATTTGTCAAGATAGGCAGTTGCTGTTTTTGTATAAGTATTTTGTTATTTTTGTAGTTTACTGTTTTATTAGTTCATTACATTACTATTACTCATAATTTATTATTAATTTGCTATTTCAATATTTTCTTAGGATATTCTGTTATTTTTACTAGAACACTATTTTATTTTACTTCTTTGACATTCTTGTCATTTTTATCTTTTACTTGTTTATTATTCAACTGTTGGTTATCTTCACCATTTTACCATTTTAACATTTCAATATTTTGTCAGTTTACTGTTTCACTGTTTTACTCCTCGCTGTTATACTATTTTACCATTTTTACGAGTTTTAGCATATTTATCGATTTCACCAGTTTTAGCATTTTTTACGACTTTTATCATTTTTACTCTTTCTACCATTTTTACCATTTTTATAATTTTTATAGTTTTTATAATTTTTATCATTTTTGCCATTTTTATCATTTTTACTATTATTACCGATTTTACTATTTTTACCGTTTTTATAATTTGTGTCATTTTTACCGTTTTTAAAATTGTACCATTTTATTATCTTGTTATTTTACTATTTTAATAATATATACCTTAAACAGATATCAAAATTAATATTCTCATTAAAAACAATCAAATCAAAGCTATTCTTAAAAAAACAACAAAAATAAAAAACAAAAAACACAAGTCACATAAATCTAAGTACGTAAATAATAAAACAAGATAATTTTAATACAAGTAAATGTGACAATATTGTCTCAAGTATATAATTAAACTTTCACCATATTTTCTGAAAGAAAAGAATTATATTTTTAATCTATATGTATGTTTAACCTTCAAACTTCGAAGCACGGTTAAAAAGTGTGCATACAAATTTCACTCAACAATCCCTAATGAATATTTATTATACTAATTGTAAGCAGGACGATTCGAAAGTTGGAGAACGATGATATATCAATAAAGTAATTTGCACCTTAACGTTGTCGATTTTGATGGCCACTTATCGAGACGGATCTTCTATATTCAACCTTGAAACATTTTTAGTAATATCAAAGCTATTGGGGTTATTATGATTTAGACGTTATGTTTAATAAGATATGTTACTTGAGAAATATGTAAATCAAGGGGATATGTATTTTTATGTTGTTGTAGAAATTTTTAAGTTTTCAAATTTTTTAGTTTTCAAGGTTGCAAATTTCTAAATTTCCATCTTCTCAAATTTTCAAATTCTCAAATTTCCACCTTCTCAAATTTCCAACTTCTCAAATTCCAAAATTCTCAAATTTCCACCTTCTCAAATTTCCAACTTCTCAAATTTCCAAATTCTCAAATTTCCACCTTCTCAAATTTCCAACTTCTCAAATTTCCAAGTTTTCAAATTTTCAACTTCTCAAATTTCCACCTTCTCAAATTTCCAACTTTTCAAATTCCCACCTTCTCAAATTTCCAACTTCTCAAATTTCCAAGTTTTCAAATTTCCAACTTCTCAAATTTCCACCTTCTCAAATTTCCAACTTTTCAAATTTCCACCTTCTCAAATTTCCAACTTCTCAAATTTCCAACTTCTCAGATTTCCACCTTCTCAAATTTCCAAATTCCCAAACCCTAAATTTCTAAATTTTCAACTTCTCAACCCCCTAATTTCTAATTTCCCAAATTCCCAAATTTCTGAACTCCCAACCCCCAAATTTCTAACCTCCCAATCTCCCAAATTTCTAAATCCCCAAACTCCCAAACTCCGATCTAAAAATACACCACTAAACCAATAAAATTTCCCAAACTCTTCATTTTCCTCATAACCTCCCCTTAACCTCCGCTCTTAACCACCCCCCTAATATAACCCGTCTTTTCCTCCAAATGTCACGACGCAAAATAAATTATTAATGAAGCCCTAACAATCGATTTGCCACTACGTATAACACAAAGATTATCACACAATACAATTATACGTGGAAAATTTTCAACGACGCGGTTCATTGTTCAGTTTTCTTGAACGTAGAGATACTATTTCGAATATGCATTGATATGCAGAAATAATTTCATAAGCACGTATCGTTTTACGTTCAGCACGTGCTTATCGGTCACGTGTTGTGTACTTGAAAATCGGTCCAACGTGGTTATGTCAGTTCGATGCACAAGGTATATACAATGTATATGTATACATGTATGTGTGTTTGTGTATGTGTATGCAGAAGACCGTTCGGAAAATTACATTATGCTTTTGTGCCGGTATGTGCTTGCGTCTGTTATTGACAGTCGACGAGTTCGTCGTAGGAATTTGAAGAGGTGAGCATCCTCTTTCAATTTCTTTTCAAGAATTTTACTGTGGTTGTTGTAAACGATTATTTCTTAATTCTGTTGCTTTTGTTAGTGAATGTTTTGTTTTATATTTTGGTGTATGTGGACAATTACTGGGTGAAAGTTTGAGTGATTTTGGTGACAATTATTGGGTGATAAAGTATTTTTTTTCTGATTTTTGTGGTTTCATTTTTGTAACCTTATGTATTTATTAAATGTTAAATGGTACTTTTTTTAAGTTAGATTTTATTTTTGCAAAATATCAGTTTACTGTTAAAAAATTTTTGAATATTATGATTGAAGCATTGTTGCATTTTGTGACGGTAGAATCGCTTCGATAGCCGCTATTTTCCTCTGAGTCACGTGGGGCTACTGTAACAAAATGGTTGCTTTATACCAATTTTGTAGCAGATCAGCGTATTAGGTCTTTGTCTAATTATTATTGTCTTTCATTATTGTTGTAAGTTTAAAATACAAAAATTACTCATTCTCCCAATATTTTGTGGTTTTATTTGTTCACGTCCTCTGCCATAATTTTCTAAATTTAAGAATTTCTCAATTTAAAAACTTGAAACCTTAAAAACGAAAAGTGTCACATCAACATATCTTTCAAAATAAAACTACAAGACAAAAATGAATAAATTTGCAAAGTTTTGCTAAACATGAGATGTATCTTTCGAACGAAAGGCAAGAAATTTAATCGAACAAGAAAAGCGAACAAAGTAAGAAGTAGAAGACAGAAAAGTCTTGGCTCTTTCCAAAGAACCTAGCTCGATCCTTAAGAGTATTGAGCAAGATTTCGTAGCAGACTGACCGCAAGACTTCCGTTGAAAGCCGTAATTTCCGGTAAGATAAGTTAACCGAGCAACGACATAGCCGATTTGCACGGTTCGGTCTAATACTAAAGTGCAAGTGAGAAGCCTTGGGCTCGAAATTCACCAAACCGTGTATCAACTTTTACGTTTATTCTCGTAAGTTAGTTCTCGTAATCCTTTTGTTCGGCGCATCCCACAGTTACGGGAACGTTTATGAACCTATAAGACTCAATTAACGCACTGTAATTAACCCTTTATAACCGGCATTATTACCTTTCGAAGTACCAGTATTTCTAAATTACAACCTGCGTTTAATTAGAAACTAGTTAAGCTTCTTTTGATCGCGTCGGGTTATTTAAAACGTTACTTACGCTTTGAACCAAGCAGATATTTAGGGATTTTGGGTTTTAAGGTTTTGGGGTTTTAGGGTTTTAGGGTTTCAGGATTTTAGGGTTTTAGGGTTTTAGGCTTTTAGTGTTTTTGAGTTTGAGGATTTAGGGTTTTAGGGTTTCAGGGTTTCAGGGTTTTGGGGTTTCAGGGTTTTGGACTTTTGGGGTTTTAGGCTTTTAGGGTCTAAAGGTTTCAGGGTTTTAGGGTTCTAGAGTTTTAGGGATTATAGGGATTATAGGGTTTATAGAGTTTCAGAGTTTTAGGGTTTTAAGGTGTTAGGGTTTTAGGGTTTTAGGATTTCAGGGTTTGAGGATTTCAAGGTTTTAGGATTTCAGGGTTTTAAGGTTTCAGGGTTTTAGGATTTCAAGGTTTGAGAATTTCAGGGTTTGAGGATTTCAGGGTTTGAGCATTTCAAGGTTTTAGGATTTCAGGGTTTTAAGGTTTCAGGATTTTAGGGTTTCAGGGTTTCAGAGTTTTAGAGTTTTAGAGGTTATAGGGTTTTAGGATTCAAGGTTTAAGTTTTTAGAGTATTAAGGTTTCAGGGTTTTAGGACTTTAAGGACCTAGGGAGTTGGAGGTTTAAGGGCTTAGAAATTCAGGAAGTTATGAATTTACAGATTTAGGTATTTAGCTAGTTAGGTACTTAGATATTCAGGTATTTAGAGATTTAGGAATTTAGGTATTTAGGTACTCAACTATGTAGAAATTTAGAGTATGTATGAATATCTAATAGCAATAGACCAATACTAATAGTAGTACATCTAACATCGAAATAGATCAACATCCAACAGTAGCAATTCTAAGACCTAACAAAACGGAAGAACATCTAACCGACCGTAGCAAATTAATATCTGACCACGTGGTTTGTGTTCCAGAAGCCGCAGAACCATCGTCGTTCTTCTCGGCAAGAAGGGACGGAAGGAGGTCCCGGAAGATATCTCCTTTTCGTGAGAACCACCGACCTTCCTCCGTACGTGAGAACAGCAACGAGAGGTCGGCCTTGAAGGTGTGGAAGAAGTAACGCGTAGCAGTGGTCGAGCAAGCAACTCGGTATCGAGAGAGATTTATTCGAGTTTCACAACCTCTCTCGATCAGCGGCACCGGTCGTGACCTCGATAGAGCTCATCCACCTGGTCGGCTATCTTAGCTCGGGCTCCGCAGGACCCTGGAAAGGTCGAGTCGCTCTTCGGCTACTATTCAGGGAGATGTAGCTGATCGACGCATTCGACCTGTTCGTTACTTTTCCGAAAGTGAATCTGGAAGACTTTGAATATCAGTGTAGAGACGGAAAGAAAAATGAAGACGATGGGCGACGTGGTCGCGGACCCCGTGGACGAAGAGAACGACACCTCGGGCTCGGGGCAGAACGCGATTACAGGAAAGGAATTCGGTCAGAAGACGCTGAGGTCGTTGAAGAGGGGGCTAGGAAGACTCTGGAGAAGGCACAGGGGTAATGCCTCGATCACAGAGTACGACCCTTGTTATAAGGTCGCTTATCTTGGGAACGTTCTCACTGGATGGGCCAAGGGTAAGTGAATCGGCCTTTTATCTGATTCTCTTTGTCTTTACGTCGCGCTGACTGGTCATTAAGGCTTAACGCGTTCCCCTAAGAGCCACCTTGATTAATCTCGCGCTCACCGTGTGTCGGGAACAATTAAACGTTTCGCAATTCTATTCTGTGTCCTCGGTTATCACTTTTGGTTGGCCATCAGTTTTAACCAGCCTGTGAAATATTTTTCCCATTATCATATCTGGTATTGTCGTGTCAACATGGACCTCATAGACGTCTGATCATAGAGTTCACAGTTCAGAACGGACTCGAATAACCACTTAAAATAAAAATATTAAACATAAACTATATTTTTATTTAATAGCTAGTTAGAATAAAAATATTAAACATGAATTATGTTTTTATTTAATAAGTAATTACAATAAAAATATTAAACATGAACTATATTTTTATTTAATAACTAGTTACAACAAAAATATTAAACATGAACTACATTTTTATTCAATAAGTAGTTACAACAAAAATATTAAACATAAACTATATTTTTATTTAATAAATAGTTACAATAAAAATATTAAACATGAACTATATTTTTATTTAATAACTAGTCACAACAAAAGTATTAAACATGAACTATATTTTTATTCTAACTAGCTATTTATTCGAGTTTATTCCAAAATGTCAACTGCATGATCAGACTATGATGACGTCTGTGAACTCAATGACGATTAACATGAAGTACACCTATTTAACATAAAATAAACCTTAAATAATTATTACCAAAAATACTTAAACAATAATAAAAAAAAAGAGGAAATCATAACAAGAACCTCAACATTAAAATTTTTGGAGAAACCAGTTTAATTATAATAATCAAGGGAACCTGCCGTTTAATTATCACGTAGGATAGTCCCTAACGCGAGTGGTTAATTAAAGTCTGCTGACAAACAGCAATTAAAGGGGACGTGAACGGACAAGGCGGGTATACAGTCGCATTCTGAATCGCAAAGTGAAGAGACATGAATGACCAGCCGGAAGTGCGCAATACTTCTTGCAGTTAGTCGACGAGCAAGGTCAACGCGTCTAACTAGCGCAATCATACATTGGATCCATTAGTGTGCCGGTAACGGCTGTCTTAAAAAAAGAAACCATGCTACTTATAAAACAGATCCGGGCGAGTCAGTAGCCTTAGGCTAATTATTTTATCGCCGCGGACAATCACTTGCCGGCTGTTAAATTATTCCCTGTAGGGTTCCATGGTGTATGTTCGTAGATTCAATGAAAATTTATTAATTTAAATTTTTTTGAGGTGTTAGGGTGAATAATTTAGGTGATCAAATCTATTGATCAGTAAGTGATTGAATTTTAGTAGATCATTTTTTAAGAAACAAGTAACGAATGTGGAGGTAAAATTATGAAATTACATATGTGACTATTTATGTATACATATGTGGCAGTTAACATTTATACCCAATATTAAAAGTTTTATATGAAAAGTTTGGCAAAATGTGAGAGTAGGAATGTGACCAAAATTGAACGCTACTGTAGATTTAAATTTTCATTGCCATCATAAGTAAAAATAAATAATTATAGATAACGTGTATGTAATGGGGGTAAAATTTTGAAATGATACTCATTGACAATTTATTCTTCGATCGATAATAGTGAACCTTCATACCCAGTACTAAAAGTAGTACATAAAAAAATTTGTCAAACTGTGAAAATAGGAATGTGACCAAAATTGAAAGCCACTGTAAATTCAAATTTCTATTGCTACCATAACTATAAGTAAATAATTGTAGATAACGTGTATGTAATGGGAGTGAAATTCTGAAATGACACTCATCGACAATTTATTCTTCTATCGACAATAGTGAACCTTCATACCCAATACTAAAAGTAGTACATAAAAAAATTTATCAAACTGCAAAAATAGGGATGTGACCAAAACTGAACCCTACTGTACATTCAAATTTTCCTTGCTACCCTAAGTAGAAATAAATAATTGTAAATAACATACAAGTGTAAAATTCTAAAATCGACAATATATTTTTCTATCCACAATTTTGAAAAATATCCAAAAGTCGTGTCTGAAAAAGTAGTAGTAAATAAGTAGTAAAAGTAGTAATAAATGTATTAAATAAATAGTAAAAGTAGTAAAAAAAAAAACATGTCGAAACGTAAATGTAATATGACCAATATCGGAGTTGATTAAAGAAGAAATATAAAAAAAGAGTATTACGCGGTGCAACGACCGGCCATAGGCGTACACGGAGGGGGTTCCTACTTTCTCTGCATACCTTTGTCTCGGACTGGGTCGGCCTTAATCATCGGGAACACCATTATTACGGTACGTTTATTCGCAACCGCCTATTTTGTCGCGATTAATTCCTGGCTGTCTCCGGTCACCAGACATTCGCAGTTTTCCCTTCGAACGGAAGAGGCAGACTTTCGAGAAACGAACGGATACCGAGCATTTTACTTTCCGCGAAATCGACCTCCATGCTGCACCGTGCTGTTTCGCAGGAACTTGGAAAAATGATATGAATCGTGCTTGATTGAGATCAAGTGCTCGATTTGTACGAGATACATAGTTACTTCTTAATTAAGAATAATCGCTTTTTTATTTATACGAACTTAACCTCACTTTTTAGTATTATTTTTGGTTTCTTGGTTATTGTGTTTGTTAGAGTTGAATTGTTATTTTGTGCCATTTAGGGATCTTTTTATTTTTAGTAGATTGTATATATTTATTTGTTGGAGTGATTGTTAGTAAAATTGTTATAGTGTTATTTTTGTAAGTTATATATTTTATGCTACTTATGGTTAGGTTAGATTATGTTTAGGTTATGGTTAGGTTAGGTTATGTTTAGGTTAGGTTTATTAGGTTAGATTTATGTCATTATAATTTTTTTTATTTTTAGTACATAAATCTTCTGAAGGCCATTATCAGTAAAATTGTCAATAAAATTGTTAGTTACAATTTTTTTTAATAAGATATTTTTTGATATTTATACACTTTCTGATATTTATGGTCGTTTCAATCTTTCTGACACTTTTATTTCTTGTAAGGAGAGATTATTCTAAGAACTGTATTATCCTCAACCTACTGACTTTTTTATATTGCAGCCATTTCAGTCGAAAAAAGGAAATGCTAATTTGATAGCTTTATTACTAAAAAATTCCTTGGTTGATTAGTATAGGGGAGGTAGAATAGCTTTTTCTAGTAACACATAGAACACGACGATATTTGGTTGGATCTATTTGCATTCTTCTCGAAAGTGGCGTGAAGGTCAACGAGAACGAGTTCGAAGCAAAACTGGAAACTGTTAATGCGAATTGGAGGACTGATCAGTGCTACGAATGCTCTGATACGAACTCAAAAATTTAGTCATCCCTTTGTCTACAAAGAAATTTCTGGAAATATTGCTTGGTAACGTGTAGGAAGACGTGCTTAGTATAATATGTTTATTGGAGAGGGGTGCAGGTGGTACAAAGGGGGTGCAGGTGTGTGAACACATTTTTTTTTATTGTCAGTTTCAAATCTGTATGTTCTTAAATTTGTATATTGTCAAATTTTTATTTTTGCAATTTTTTGTACATCTAGGATTCTATGTTGTCAAGTTTCTTTACTTTAATTACTATTTTTTTAAGTGTTTATATCTTCAAATTTCTATGTTGTCAAATTTTTATTTTTGCAATTTTTTATATATCTAGGATTCTATGTTGTCAAGTTTCTTTATTTTAATTATTATCTTTTCAAATATTTACATCTTCAAATTTCTATGTTGTCAAATTTTTATTTTTGCAAATTTCTTTATATTCTTTATTTTTCTCTATATTTCTAAATTTCTAAAACAGTATAGAAATCAAGTCTTTACATCTTCAAATCTCTACATTTTTTAGTTTCTTTAATTCTGATGACGTCCACAAATTTTTGTATACTTCCAAATCTCCATATCTTCTAATTTCTATATTTTCAAATATTTATCAAATATTATATTTGTTATATACTATCACATGTCAAATAATCTCGTCAGGTATTAAATACTTAAAATGAATGACTACAATTTTTTTATAAAAAAGGCAATAATATAATTTCTCACCAAAAAGCCTTAAAACCTATACCATAAATGTAACTTCGCTACTCAATGACATCAATCTTTACCTCTGCCTCTTCTATTTTTATCAGCTCTTCGTCGAAAAATATTAACGACTCGTTAACAGCCAAAGCTTCAGTAAACCACTCTTTAGTACAAACCTCCGTAAAGAACGTCGAGTATCAAAGAAATAATTATTATTTCAGTAACGTTTTTCAAGAAGAGCAGATTTTTGGAACAGTAGTGGTTTCGAACGTTTTTCTGGAGTTTGTTGCGAAGGAAAATATACATACGGCTTACGATGAAACTCCGGGAGGAAAATGGACGCCGCGATGGTCACGTAGGTCGCTGCTTAAAAATCTGGTATCCCCTAACTCTCGTACGTGAACCGAGTACAAAAGCCCGCGATTTTATAAACAGAGTATCCTTTGAAAACATGCGGCTTTCGTAGAATTTATTCGGGATTTATGGACGGAGAGGAAAAGTTTGGAGGAGTCTGAAAATGTGACGAAATTGACAATTATAAAGTGAAATGGATTTCGTGGACAATCGCGACGTGTTCGGAAATATTATCTTTACTATTATTACTATTTTTGATATTTTTACTGTTTCTGTCATTTTTACCGTTTTTATTATTTTCACTATTTTTTTACTATTTTTGCTATTTTTATCATTTTTATTATTTTTACTATTATTACCATTTTTGCTATTTTTATCATTTTTATTATTTTTACTATTATTACCATTTTTGCTATTTTTATCATTTTTACCATTTTTACTATTTGTATAATTTTTACTATTATTACCATTTTTGCTATTTTTATCATTTTTACCATTTTTACTATTTGTACAATTTTTACTATTTTTATCATTTTTACCATTTTTACTATTTTTACAATTTTTACTATTTTTATCATTTTGACCATTTTTATTATTTTTACTATTATTACCATTTTTGCTGTTTTTATCATTTTTACCATTTTTACAGTTTTTACAATTTTTACAATTTTTACAATTTTTACAATTTTTACAATTTTTACAATTTTTACAATTTTTACAATTTTTACAATTTTCACAATTTTTACTGCTTTTACCATTTTTATTATTTTCACTATTATTACAATTTTTGTTATTTTTACTACATTTACCATTTTTACTATTTTTACCTTTTTTATCAGTTTTACCATTATTACCACTTTTGCAATTTTTATCACTTTGAAGCTCGTAAAATGGACTTCGTGAACAATCGTGACGCGTTCGAAAACGTGCGATGCATAATCGCGTAAGTCGGATTATGTCGAACGTTGGAAGAAAAAAACTAAACGTTTCTGTTGAAGAGGAACGTTGAATCATTCAGTATTTCCCTGGAACATTTTCCTCTAATCGTTATGTTCAGGAAAGTGGTATCAATTATTCTAATTTTGTAGACGATTCTGAATATTTAAGATGTTGTATATTTTCTTTGGACGTTTCTGGGATAATGTGGTGAGTTGTGAGTTGTAATCATGTTTGTGGAGGTGGATTTATTTGATGGGATTTTGGTGGGTAGAAATTTGGGAATTTGTAAATTTGGGAGATTTAGGTTTTTGGAAATTTAGAAATTGGGGGTAGTTTGAGATTTGGAGATTTAGGTTTTTGGAAATTTAGTAATTTGGGGAAATTATGGAGTTGGACGTTTAGGTATTGGAAGATTTAGCAATTTGGGAAATTTAGAATTTGTACATCTGAAAATTTGTAAATCTGAGAATTTAGAAATTTACAGAAATTTCTACATTTGCAAGTTAAAGAGTTTTTAAGTTGAGAACTTAAGAAAAAAATTTCTTTATTCAAATATTTGAAAATTAAAAAACTCCTTCACTCAAATATTCCAAAATTGGCAAGTTCCCAAATTTCCAAATTTGAAAATTAAAAAATACAAAAATTTACAAATATAAATAATTTTAAACACCGACAGCACCCTCCCATCGGCCATTTTGATAACTTCAGACCCTAACTATTTTAATATCTCCAATAAAATACCTATACTGAATATAACAAATGATACCCATAAAAAAGCAATATTTTCATTTTACGCGTGACAAGAACATGACAGGTTAACAACAAGATATTTCGGATTCCTACAGCAGCTGACAGTAATTCGTAAGTCGAGAGTTCACGTGGTGTTAGAGTTTGGAGCCGTTGCGTGGGTACTTAATGCTGTTTAAAAATATACAATCGCTTACATATGCCACCTCTTCGGCTTCAATCGGTTTTTGCTCTGTTGGTTACTGGAAGTGCTGTTTTAACAAGGTTCGAATTATTCTTCCGCGAAAATAATTATAAGATGAGGTACTGAATCGGTAATGTTGTAGCTGATTTTAAGATTTTGTGGTTAGACGCTTTTATTACGGTGTTACATTTATTTTATGTTTAATGTTTTACATTTATATTATGTTTAATGTATTACATTTATAGTACAATTAATTAATTACATTTTTATTACATTTTTATTACATTTATGTTGTAATTTATAATTAAATAACAGTTGTTCGAGCACTAGTACTGATTAGTAGAATTAATTGATAAAAATAAATTATTACTGACCTTCGTTAAAAAAATAAAATTAACAATCTTCGTGAACAAGAAATAAAATAAATAATATCAATCAATAAATATAAAATTAACAATATTCGTCAATAAAAATAAATTGAACAAAATCAATTAATAAAAATGAAATTAGCAATCTTCATTAAAAAAATAAATTTAACAATCTTCATAAATAAAAATAAAACGAACAATCTTCATGAATAAAAATAAAAGAAATAACAACAATTAATAAAAATAAAACTAATATCAAAAATTAATAAAAAAGATATAAATAAAACGTTTGCTTGAACTTAGTAAATGATTAAGAAATCATCAAAGTATACTATAAACACAGATTTGCGACACGTTCAGCTTAGGTTTCATGAAAAACAAAGAACATTGTCGGAAGTAAAGATCTATTACGCAAAATCAAAGCCTGTTACGGATCTGAGGATATCGTTTCATTACGATTGAAACTAATACAGAATTCTCGAGAAGCTACTCTGTAGTAATTAAAATTAACGTTGAAACACTACTGATTGCAATCTAATGATATGTAAATCATAATTAATCTTCATGATTGATGCAACGATTTTTCCTTATGAGAACATTCCAGTTGCTTCTTTATTGCGTTTCTTTTTATCCTTTGCTAGGATATATTTGTATTTCTAAGAAATCTATGTTTGGAAAGGAAAATTGTGGAAGAGTTATATCTATTTTAATAATGATTATATTAGAAAATATTGATTATAAAAATGTAGTTGGAGGCATACTGAAATTTCCCCGATTTTCCAATTTCCAATTTTCCTAATTTCCAATTTTCCTAATTTTCAATTTTCCTAATTTCCAATTTCCCCATTTCTAATTTTCCCAATTTCCAATTTTCCCAATTTCCAATTTTCCCAATTTCCAATTTTCCCAATTTCCAATTTTCGCCATTTCCAATTTTCCCAATTCCCAATTTTCCTAATTTCCTCATTTTACAAATTTCCAATTTTCCCTATTTCCATATTTTCCCATTTTCCAATTTTCCAATTTTCCAATTTTCTAAATTTCTAAATTTCTAAATTTCCAATTTTCCAATTTTCTAAATTTCTAAATTTCTAAATTTCCAAATTTCCTAATTTTCCAATTTCCAGATTATAATAAGACACCCGGTAGATAGAACGTTCGAGGAAATTCATTAGCTTCGTTCATTTTGACGAGACTAGTCGGTTCGCATCTATGGCAATCAATGGTCCTAGCAAACGCGAACTTTTCATTTCCTGTAATGACACGGTGGAATGGAGCCAAATAGTAGAATCCGTACACCGTAGGTGCATTCAGAGTCGTTGGAACAAATTTTATTTTAACCTGCATTTTAGGTATTTTAGAAATTTGGGAATTTGCATAATTGGAAATTGGGAAATCGAAAATTGGGGTAATTGGACATTGAGAAAATTGGAAATTAGAGATATTGGAAATTAGGGATATTGGAAATTAGGGATACTGGAAACTGGGGAAATTGGAAATTCGAGAAACTGGAAATTTGGGAAATTGGAAATTAGGAAATTAGGAGATTGGAAAGTTGGGTAATTAAGAGCCTTAAAACCTCAAAACCAGAATCCTCACAAGTTCCTACCCACAGAAACACAATAACCTCACTTGTCGAAACGTACAAATCCAACAATTCAGAAAGTGTGAAATATGAATATTCCACTCCTCTCCATCACGATATACCGAGAATAATTTCTAAACATTAACCTAATCCTATACTAAATCTCATACATAACATTTATCCTACTTAAAATCGACTCTAATCCTACAAGTAGATGTAATAAAAAAAATCCCTTGGGACTTGGGAGATATGGGATTTGAGATATTTGTGACTTGGGAGATTTGGGATTTAGGAGATATGGGACTTGGGGGGACATTTGGGACTTGAGAATTTTAGGATTTGAGAATTTTGGGACTTGGGATATTTGGGACTTGGGAGATTTGGGACTTGGAAGACTTGGAACTTGGGAGATTTGGGACTTGAGAGATTTGGGACTTGGAAGACTTGGAACTTGGGAGATTTGGAACTTGGGAGATATGGGACTTGGGAGATATGGGATCTGAGATATTTGGGATTTGGGAGATTTGGGACTTGGAAGATTTGGAACTTGGGAGATTTGGGACTTAGGAGATATGGGACTTGGGATATTTGGGACTTGAAAATTTTGGGACTTGGGAGATTTGGGATTTGAGAATTTTGGAATTTGGGAATTTTGGGACTTGGAAGACTTGGAACTTGGGAGATTTGGGACTTGGAAGACTTGGAACTTGGAAGACTTGGAACTTGGGAGATTTGGGACTTAGGAGATATGGGACTTGGGATATTTGGGACTTGAGAATTTTGGAATTTGGGAATTTTGGGACTTGGGATATTTGGGACTTGGGAGATTTGGGACTTGAGAATTTTGGAATTTGGGAATTTTGGGACTTGGGAGATTTGGGACTTGGAAGACTTGGAACTTGGGAGATTTGGGACTTAGGAGATATGGGACTTGGGAGATTTGGAACTTGAACATTGTGGGATTTGGGAATTTTGGGACCTGAAAATTTTGGGACTTGGCAATTTTAGAACATTTATCCTACTTAAAATCGACTCTAATCCTAAAAGCACATGTAATAAAAAAAAGATCATTGCACCATGATACATTCTATACACCTACCCTATCTCAAAAATTCAAAGACATACTATTATACAAGTACTATAATATCTATGTACAGAATAGTACATCTACAGTGTATATACAGAAAATATGTATCTTCTATAGTAAGTATACTAGTATCTTCTATATACTAAATAAGTATTCATGGGGGAGTAGACAGCAATGATTTTCTGGAAAACTCGTTGAACTCGATAGAGGTCCATCAGAGTGTCCGAGCTAACGGAAGAAAAATTAACGGGCTTCCAGCATTACCTTTAATTGGATAATACCGAACGGGATATTACGGAGTAGCGGTCGTTTTCTCTCCACACACTCGTCCTGCCATCCCGTTCACGACGTCGCTTCCTGTTCCGCGTCGTTCCAGATCGTACGTTTTTCCGCTTAGATACCATTCGCGTCATTCGATCGTGACGATCATTGTCGACGGACCATCGCTTTCTCCGCATTCTCAAAATCACGCGTCATTTCGTAATATTTTTCTATTTTCTTGTCCTTTCAGTTTCAATTCGTTTCTCCACTGTCGTTTCGTTCGATATTGGAAAAACGTGGCTGCAATTGATTAACGCGTTGACGCACTTAACCCCTTGCCACACCACTTATTTGCCAGGTGCGTCAGACAGACTGACTAATCAACTGCGATATTAAAACACGTACTGAAATGTTGGCTTTTATATTTAGACTTCATTATACAAATCGTAGTTGTAATTTAATTTCAAGTTGGAGCGCATTGAAAATTCGAAGAAGATTTATTGTGGATGAGGTAAGAGTCACGTGGCAGAGTAGTTGCAGTATGGAGTTAATCTTCCAATTTCATTTTCTATTAACTAGTTTATTTGACCTATTGTTAGTTAATATGTTAGCTAATATGTTAGCTAATATCAGTGTCTCAATAGTAGGAAATATTAAAGGTTTTTTCTGTGATTCTGTGATTAATTAAAATATTAGGTTTTTTCTGTGATTAATTTAATTTACAGCGTCCGTCATGTGTAGTCGCCATATTGGAAACTGATGTCTATGGCTACATTTCAAATTATTAAGATAATCTTTCAATTTCATTTTCTATTAGCTAATTTCTATTGGATGTTAGGTAATAGTGGCTCAATATTGGGAACTATTAAATGTACATTGCTTAGGTTTTTCTGTGATTAATTTAATTTACAGTGTTCGTCATGTGTGGCCGCCATATTGGAAACTGATGTCTATGACCACACTTCAAATTATTAAGATAATCTTTCAATTTTGCTTTTTATTCTATTAACTAATACTAATGTCTTAATATTAGGAATTCTCAAATGTTTATTGCTTAGGTTTCTTTATAGAATTAATTTAACTTACAGCATTGATCACATGTGGCCGCCATATTGGAGACTGACGTCTCAGGCCACGCTTCAAATTATTAAAATAAATTTTCAATTTCATTTTCTATTCTGGTAGCTAATATTAGTGTCTCAATATTAGGAACTCTTAAATGTTCATTGCGTAGGTTTCTTTATAGAATTAATTTAACTTACAGCATTGATCATATGTGGCCGCCATATTGGAGACTGACGTCTCAGGCCACACTTAAAATTATTAAGATAAATTTTCAACATTATCATCTATTCTATTAACTAATACTAATGTCTCAATATTAGGAACTCTTAAATGTTCATTGCTTAGGTTTCTTTATAAAATTAATTTCATTTACAGCATTGGTCACATGTGGCCGCCATATTAAAGACTGACGTCTGAGGCCACACTTAAAATTATTAAAATAAATTTTCAATTTCATCTTCTATTCTATTAACTAATATTAGTGTCTCAATATTAGAAACTCTTAAATGTTCATTGCTTAAGTTTTTCATATAATTAATCCATTTAATTGAATTTGCAATGTTGGCCACATGTGGCGCCACAGTGAAAACCGACGATATTCAAACACACTCTAATGAAAATTAACGAACAACACTTTAACATAAAAACCAAGGTGAAACAGCAAAATTATGTTCAAAATCGGCGTAGAAGCGTCAGAACCATCCAACAAAAAAACAACGATAGAAATCGAAGTACTCAAAGGCTCGCACCCACTGTACCGTGACACACAAGAGAAGAAAAATTTCCATTCGCGAACAACAACTCCACGGTTACACATAAACGAGAACGTTATCGTTTGCAAGAGGACGAATGGAAAACTCGTGGAAAAAACGGCGTTCGGAGGAAAAAGCGCAAGAAACAAACACTAAACTTTGCTCGTCCCGCTAATCTGATTGTGAGAACGAGCCGACTAATGCCTTCAACTTGTACGATTGTTCGCACGGTTCACTTTTATCGATTGTATTCAACTGTTGCTGCTACAACAGTGGGATATACTTTATAATATAACGCGATTTCTAACATTACGTGTCTTATCTTCAAATTCAGCCCCGTTATCTCCCTACATTTCTGACCGAATTCGTGTGTTTTTCTTGTGGGAAACGAGATTCGCGAATTACATTGAATTTAATTGAATTAACTGTAACTAGCGATTGTTCGATGATTATCGAGGTGTTGGGTTTGAGTTATGGGGTTCTGTAAGATGGAGATTTTATGGATGTGATTAGTGGATGGTAGGGAATAGTGAGGATAGTGGAGGGGTTTTTGAGGTATTGTAATTTGGGAATTTGGTAATTTGAGAATTTGGGAATTTAGGGACTAGGGAAATTTGGAATTGGAAATTTGGGAATTTAGGGATTTGGTAATTTGGGAACTTGGGGATTAGAGAAATTTGGAATTGGAAATTTTGGAATTTGGGAATTTGGTAATTAGGGAAATTTGGAATTGGAAATTTAGGAAATTGGGGATTTGGGAATTTGGGAAATTTGGAATTGGAAATTTTGGAATTTGGGAAATTTGGAATTGGAAATTTAGGAATTTGGGGATTTGGTAATTTGGGAATTTAGGGACTAGGGAAATTTGGAATTGGAAATTTGGGAATTTAGGGATTTGGTAATTTGGGAACTTGGGGATTAGGGAAATTTGGAATTGGAAATTTTGGAATTTGGGAATTTGGTAATTAGGGAAATTTGGAATTGGAAATTTAGGAAATTGGGGATTTGGGAATTTGGGAAATTTGGAATTGGAAATTTAGGAATTTGGGGATTTGGTAATTTGGGAAATGTGGAATTGGAAATTTGGGAATTTGGAAAATTTGGAATTGGAAGTTTTGGAATTTGGGAAATTTGGTATTGGAAATTTTGGAATTTGGAAAATTTGGAATCGGAAATTTAGGAAATTGAGAATTTGGGAATTCGGGAAATGTGGAATTGAAAATTTTGGAATTTGGGAAATTTGGAATTGGGGATTTGGGAATTCGGGAAATTTGGAATTGCAAATTTTGGAATTTGGGAAATTTGGAATTGAAAATTTAGGAATTTGGAAAATTTGGAATTGGAAATTTAGAAATTTGGTAAACTTGCAATTGCAAATTTAGAAATTTGGAAAATTTAGAATAAAAAATTTACTAACTGAAAATTGCAAATTTGAGAAATTTGATAATCCATGTAATTATCAACTGACACACAATTAATGACTTTAAAGTTCACAAATGTTCAGTCGCACATAACTTGTATTATTGTACCTACAGTAAACAAGTTTACTGTTTACCTGCTTCACATAAGCTTTATACGAATCAGTAATCTATTTAAAAATTATAATCATCAAGCATGATCGGTTTTCACTCTAAAAAAGTGAGGGAATAACATTTTCCTTGTAAACATGTCAAATTACTTAGATGTCTAGTAATTTTTTGTTTACAAGTTTCAGTGTCAATGATTAATTAAGCGAGTTTGTTGTGAAGGTTAGTCGTGCAATTGTTATATCATTCATCTGCAATCATTATGTCATTACAGTCATTATCATTTATTTATTAATTTTTTTGTATTATTACTGTGTGGTTTATGATGCAATTTATTTCCTAATTTCAATTTAAATTTTTTATGATGTTGGGTGAAATATGTGACTGAGATTTAATTTGTTATTTGGGGTAAAATGGTGGCATTAGGGTTACTGTTCTTATAAGAGGATCTTAATTTATTCTTATAAGAGGAACTATTAATATATTTCTTTTATTTCTACTAAATTTCAATTTCAAAATTTTATGTTTAATACTTCTAGTATTACAGTATTTACATTTTTAATATGGAACAGCAAATACTGCATATTCAACAGTATATTTCTTTCACAATGTTTCACAAGCTTACATTGACATCAATAATTTAATTACAAATAATTGAAAATACAATATTTGTATTTTATATTACACGTTCTTCAATTATGTTCAAATGTATAATTCTCAAATTTTGTTTGATATGCAAATATTGGGTGGCCACGATGGAGGAGACCCTGGACATCACGTGACCCTTCCAGGGCGCGAAATTCAAACATCTCATACAGTATAACTCCATATCTCTTTCATCTTAGCCTCCCTAAATTATCTATAAAAGAGCTCCAATTTTGTCAACTGTCCTATCTTGATTTTGATATTTTCCCTACTTAAATTT
The DNA here is from genome assembly GCF_050947335.1 of Megachile rotundata. Taxonomy (NCBI): domain Eukaryota; kingdom Metazoa; phylum Arthropoda; class Insecta; order Hymenoptera; family Megachilidae; genus Megachile; species Megachile rotundata. Next base: position 16,600,909 of record NC_134984.1, on the reverse strand, counting down.
TGCAATTTTCTTTTTTTATCAACACCCAAATGTTTAACAATTATTTCACCCACCTAAAAATAAAATATAACATCAAACGTATCCATAGCGTGGTAACATTGTTCAAACAAGTTGCCAAGGTTCACCTGTTTCTCCGTAATCTAAAACACCCTGTCTTCTTTTCTTCGTGATTAGCTCTCTTTCTTCTCCTTTCATCGCTTTCTAACAGTCTTTAAGTAACTGTACCGTCGTTTCCTGTATCTCTAAATTGGTAACGCGATCCAACGATGAACAGAGAACGGCGAATCGAACTGTATCGAAGGTCAGAATGTGTCTGTCCCTCGATTTACGTTCAACAATGTATTCCGCTTGCGTACGGGGCTTAGAATGGCCAGCCAAAGTGTATCCTATGGCAACAAATTTAAATATTTCTCGACTTTTTTTTTATTTAACTTGAGAAACTTTTAGTGAAGATTTATTACGGAGGATTATGTGTGTTTTATTGCGAGAGAATATTGAACTTTGTTTTGAACGTAAAGAATGATGTGGAAATGCGTAGGTTGACGGTTTTACGACGCCCACCATTTTGGTAGCAAGCAGTGATGTAGTTAGGATTTTTGTGGGAGGTGGTTTAGGTGCCATTGTTTGGGGAATATTGGAGGAGGAAAGAGAAAAGTTGGGATTTTGGGACTGATTTGGGAATTTTGGGACTTGGGAATTTTGAAATTTGGAGAATTTTGAGACTTGAAGAATTTTGGGACGTGGGAGTTTTGGGACTTGGGACTTAGGAGATTTGGGACTTGGGAATTTTGGGACTTAGGAATTTTGGGACTTGGGAATTTTGGGACTTGGGAGATTTGGGACTTGAGAGATATGGGATTTGAGAGATTTTGGACTTGGGAGATATGGGACTTGGGATATTTGGGACTTAGGAGATTTGGGACTTGAGAGATATGGGATTTGAGAGATTTTGGACTTGGGAGATATGGGACTTGGGATATTTGGGACTTAGGAGATTTGGGACTTGAGAGATATGGGATTTGAGAGATTTGGGACTTGGGAGATATGGGACTTGGGATATTTGGGACTTGAGAGATATGGGATTTGAGATATTTGGGACTTGGGAGATTTGGGACTTAGAAGATATGGGACTTGAGAATTTTGGGATTTGGAAATTTTGGGACTTGGGAGATTTGGGACTTGAAAATTTGGGAATTTGGGAATTTTGGGACTTAGGAGATATGGGACTTGAGAATTTTGGGATTTGGGAATTTTGGGACTTGGGATATTTGGGACTTGGAAGACTTGGAACTTGGGAGATTTGGGACTTGGAAGACTTGAAACTTGGGAGATTTGGGACTTGGAAGACTTGGAACTTGGGAGATTTGGGACTTGAAAATTTTGGGATTTGAGAATTTTGGGACCTGAAAATTTTGGGACTTGGCAATTTTAGAACCTGAGAATTTTGGGACTTAGAAATTTTTGGCCTTGCAAATTTTTGGACTTAAGATGTTCTACCATGTTTAGGACTTAAAAATTTGAAAACCTAAAACCATAATACAAACCTAGTACATCATAAAATTACAAATGAAAGGTATTACACTATACCATTACCAAATCACAATAAATCATCATTATTCCCTCCTAATTACCATACTAAAAGATACTAAAAGTGACTACACTCAAACGAAGAAGCTCAAGATATAAATTATAGTTATTTCTGGTATTTAGCAATTCCAAAGTATAGAAATAACCCCGTTGGTTGATATTTAACCGAGCATAGACTGCATCTTAGTTTGAACCCTGAAGGGAACCACTTTATTTTCATCGCTGTAATATAAGTAATAGGTATTATGTACCGTGCAATTGTATTACGTGTAATTGTACGCTGAAACGGACGGTAAAACTTGCGTACAAGACAGCTTTTGTTTCTCAATTACTGTTACTTTGCTGATGGCGTTCTTAATAACAGTACAATGCTAACATTGAATAATAACGTTATGCTGTATAACAAAAGCATAAGCACTATGTTAGAACACGTAATAGCTGTTACGAGTTAATGGCATACTTGTTGCTGCAATAATTATTCCTGGCATAAATAATGTTGGTAACGGTACAAATAACGCGATCCTGTCACTGTTAGAACGAAAATTAGATCAGGGATAATTCATTCGTGTAGCTGAGTAACATTAATTTATTTTCATTTTTATTTGTCCAAAATTGAATTACTGTTACATGTGTATACATATGTATGTATAAATAAAATGACATATGTACACAACAAAATAATATTGATTGCACACAATAAATAATACATGAATACAATGGTAAAATACATAAACAATACATGTATGCAATAATAAAATAATATGTAAACAATAATAAAACCTGATTCAGAAATATGAATTCTAATTCCATCTTCCTAAATTCCCATCTTCTTAAATTCCATCTCCCTAAATTCCCATCTTCCTAAATTCCCATCTTCCTAAGTTCCCATCTTCCTAAGTTCCCATCTTCCTAAATTCCCATCTTCCTAAATTCCATCTCTCCAAATTCCCATCTCTCTAAATTCCCATCTCCCCAAATTCCCATCTCTCTAAATTCCCATCTCTCTAAATTCCCATCTCCCCAAATTCCCATCTTTCTAAATTCCCATCTCTCTAAATTCCCATCTCCCCAAATTCCCATCTTCCTAAATTCCCATCTCTCTAAATTCCCATCTCCCTAAATTCCCATCTCCCTAAATTCCCATCTCCCCAAATTCCCATCTCTCTAAATTCCCATCTCCCCAAATTCCCATCTTTCCAAATTCCCATCTCTCTATATTCCCATCTCCCTAAATTCCTATCTCTCTAAATTCCCATTTCCCTAAATTCCCATCTCCCCAAATTCCCATCTCTCTAAATTCCCATCTCTCTAAATTCCCATCTCACCAATTCCCATCTCCCCAAATTCCCATCTCCCCAAATTCCCATCTCCCCAAATTCCCATCTCCCCAAATTCCCATCTCTCTAAATTCCCATCTCCCTAAGAAAAGTACACAATAATAATAAGAAGAGTACATACATAAAAATAAAATATAATAAATGATATATAATAAAATGGATATAAAATGAAAGACACGTTTTATAAGAACGAACGATTATTATCGTAGGTGAGGGCTGCGTAGAGAAACCAGTGTCGACGTTATGGCGCAATTACGTTAGCAGCAGCAGACCGGACGTGTCGATGAGGTTGACGGTCACGAACGGCGGTTTGACCGCCACGACGAAGGATCACGGTCTTACGGAGTACTGGGCCCATAGGGTGACCTATTGCACGGCACCAGCTTCCCACCCGCGCCTATTCGTCTGGGTATATCGTCACGAGGGACGCAGGTTGAGGCCCGAGCTCAGGTGCCACGCGGCCTTATGCAACAAGGAATCTACCGCCAGAAGGCTGGCCTCGACATTGAACACTAGGCTACAACAAGCGCTTCTGGAATTCCGACGGGACAAGGTCTCCAGACAAAATGCTAGGTAACATTCTATTACCCATTTTATACCATCCTTCATTATACCATTTAATCGCACTTTGATATTATACGGTGAGCTTCTGATCGCTGTTGCAGTTTATGGGAGTTTAGTATTTTTGGACTTGAGAGTTTTGGGACCTGGGAATTTTGGGACTTATGAATCTTGGAACTTGGGAATTTTTTGGGACTTACGAATTTTGGGACTTGGGAATTCTGGGACTTGGGAATTTTGGGACTTGGGAATCTTGGGTCTTCGGAATCTTGGGACTTGGGAATTTTGGGACTTAGGAATTTCGGGACTTCGCAATTTTGGGACCTTCGATTTTTGGAACTTGAGAATTTTAGGACTTAGAAATTTCGGGACTTCGCAATTTTGGGACTTACGATTTTTGGAACTTGAGAATTCTGAGACTTGGGAATTTGGGGACTTGGGAATCTTGGGACTTGGAAATTTGGGAATCTAGGGAATTTTGGGATTTGGCAATTTGAGGATCTAGAGAATTTTGGGACTTTGAAATTTAGGGATCTAAGAAATTTTGGGGTTTGGAAATTTGAGGATCTTGGGAACTTTGGGACTTGGAAATTTGGGGATCTAGGGAATTTTGGAACTTGGAAATTTGGAAATCTAGGTAATTTTGAGACTTAGAAAGTTGGTGATCTAGGGAATTTTTCAGATGGAGACTTGAGATATCTAGGGATTGTAAAGTCTATGAACTTAAAAATCTAGGAATTTCAGGTTTTAGAAACTTCATGTATTTGTGGTCCCAGATTTTTTGTCTAACTATTTCGTAATTTAAAAATACACCAATTTGTTGTTCAAGAAATTTGAATTCTAACAGAGGTTTTCTGCATCTATCTTGAAATTTTGAAATCTGACTTTTTGATTTTTAAATGTAAAGTTACAGTAAGTAAAGCAAAACTGTCCTGTCACCTATTACGGAATCTCCATACTTCGAAGTCCACCGTGTACATTTCTCTAACTCCCAAGAAGAAAACTACCGGTAGCATGATCGATTGTCACCAACATGTTAGCGTCAATTGATAAATCAGCTTTCACTAGGTATATAAATTACCGCGAACGTCGATCAGGCAGGAAGCATTTAATCATTCCTACAATAAGAAAAGTCACATGCACGCGGTAAGAAAATCGAGGATGCAGAGATTCCTGCATTGATTCGATCAATAGAGAAATCGGTTGCTGCTCTCTGTGCCAGTAAATACTGCTACCTACTGCCGTAAGGCCGCGACCTCTTCACGATGAAACAATTTAGGTCGCGTTCATAAATCACGATGTACGTGATCGAGTCATGATTCAGGTCGAATCTAAAGTCGTCTGGGGTCGAAAGATTTTTCAAATGCATTGTGCATTTATGCCGAGCATGCTCGGCTGATGTTCGACGGATAACGGGTACTTATCGACGCTCGCGGCCACGGTATTCAGCATAATTTTCTATAGACCGTGTTTGGGTATTCGGCTGACGGTATAGCGCGAAATTTAATGGCCTGGCGTGAAATGTCATTGTCGAGGTACGGTGACAAATGGGGAAATGTCTCACGAATATCTTGTGGGACTGACGTCTCATTAAAATTAAATAATCTTATGAATATAAGATGAACATGTTCTATAAACAACATAATAAATGTGCAAATAGATCAGTCCACAAATATCCTGCTAATATTAATTATATCTTACATGTCCTACAAAATAAGTTATTCTAAAAATGTCTCATAAAAATGTACTAATCTACATCCTCACACAAAATGAACCTATAAACACTCCACAAATATAAAGTTATCCACAAACATTCCAGAGACATGAACTTATCCACAAACACTCCTCAAACATGAACTGATCCACAATGTTCCACAAGAATGAACTGACCCACAATGTTCTACAAAGGTTAACTGACCCACAACATTTCACAAGAAGTGACCCACAATGTCACATTGAATTTAATTGATCTACAAACTCAGCATAAGAATGAATCAACCTAGATGCACTCCATAAAAATAAACTTATCCACAAACACTACAGACATAAACTTATCCATAGACACTCCACAAAAATGACCTGACCCATAAATGAATCCACAAGAGTCCCATTATCTTAGACCCCAGATATATTATGATTAGTATTGTATTACATCAGAGACTGTATCAGAGGTGTATTATCTCTAAAATCACCAGATAAACTAAATATACTAAATATACTAAATACACCAAAAAATAAATAGCAGTAAAAGATATAATTTCAGTCTAAATATAATCAGACCATTGTTCACAAATCCTCTTGATATCTTTGCCCAATGATCATAGCAGTCGAGGCCCTTATAAAATCAATCAATCAATCTTGATATCTTAAATCTATTCTTTCTGTTCTTCTCAGATTATCCCTAGCAAGTGCTCTGTACGAGAACCCATCGTTACCACGACGGAAGTTGCTCCTCAGCACCGGAGGCCAGAACTACCGACCTCCGCTAGAGAGGTCAAAAAGCGCGCCAAAATTATCAGCGATCGAGGAGGACATAGTTGCCGAGGAGATAGAGCAGCAACGAATCCTCGAAGAGCTGAGAACCTTGGAAAATGTGGCGCGTAGCTGGCAGGACCAAGACAGCTGGAGACTTGCTCGTCTGCTTGATGCCTTGAATCGAGAGTCCTCCGACGAAAATGGCAGTATATCGAGTGGTTGTGAGACTGCCAGCACTGCGACTAGCGAGGAGAGAGCTCCTGGTCCGGAGGATCATCACGCTACAGGTTGTTATAGAGTTACTATTACTGGCAATTGATAAATTACCAATGTGATGTTGTCACTTAGGTTTTAGGTTTACCTTAGGTCACTTAGGTAGTCACTGTAGTCACTTAGGTTTTCAAAATTCCCTTAGAAACACTATTACGCCTTTTGGAATTGGAAATTTTGGAATTTGGGGTTTGGTAATTTAGGAAATTTGGAATTTGGGAAAATTGGAATTAGAGAAGCTCTCTAGGTTTACAGAAGTACTGCTCAGTTTTTCTTAGCAAATTTTTGGTTTATCTAGGAACTCCTAGGTGGGTTGCACCCTAGGAAATTTGCTGATCTGTATAAGAACGCTGTGTGTTCCCTTGAACTTCTATAGGATCACCTAGTGACTACTTAAAAGTTTGCATAGAATTTCCATGGTATCTCTTAGGAACTCCTCAGTTTTCCCTAGGAAGCTCTTAAACTCTTCTACGATCACCTAGATTCCCCTAGGAACTTCTACCTTTCAACCAGCCTTTTAAAGTCTTCCAGCTTTGTGTAACCGTGAATAAATAAATATCTAAACAGCCCCTTCAAATTTCAATCCCTGAACTGTATAAGCGACCTAGTCTATCTAGTCTACCTAGTCTAACTACTAAAATGCTAAATTTTGAACACCATTTTGCACTTAAAGGTGACGGAAGGGAGCAACGAACGGATCGAAGAGTGATGTTCAGCGACGAGAGCATCGTAAGAGGTGCGGGTCCCCGAAGAAACTCCGAGGGTTCACCGAACTTCATGACCTGCGCCGGAAGTCCCCGTTTTCACCGTCGCAACGTGGTCATCGGTCGGAAGAGGTTTCCCTCCCGAAACGAGGAGGACGAATCGATGGAAGAAGAAGACGAGGAGATAGAGGAGACAGCCACCCACGTATTCGACTTCGAGGACGTCGAGGACTTCGACGACGTGGTGGATTACCGACCGAGAGGCGAGATATTGCGCAGGCTGGAGGACCCTCAAGAACGAGAGAGACGGACCATGGAGAAGTACCCAGGCAGAATGAGCGAGGAACTGCTGCAAAACGACGAATCTCCTTTTTTGACGTTGGATTCCTTGGACGAGGAGGTGGACAGCGACGAGAGCGGATACGTGGAAGCTCCGCCGAAGTCCCTGCTGGGTCCCGACGACCGCAAAGAGGACGACGAGAGCAACAATAACGTCGAGGTGAATAAAGGTCCCAAGGAATCACAGGACCTGCTCAGATCGAAACTCGAAGCTTCCAAAGAGAAACTCGAAGAGAAGAAAGAAGAAGAGGACTCGAAGGACACGAAAGAGAAAAGCGACTTCATCAAGTGTCCCATCTCGGAGACCATCAAGAAACTGGCTAACGCCTCCCTCAAGAGCTCCAAGTCCTTGGAGATGACCACCAACAACTGTCTCAAAGCTCTGAATAATTTAAAAACGTCCAAGTCCTTCGACGGTGTTAAAACCATCGAGATCGATGGCGAGTCACCCAGTCTTCATCAAAGGAAACAGCTGTTGGCTCAACAGGGTGTCATCGTTTGAAAGCTCTTCCTAATCTTGCAGGGAAATTTGGTTGCTGCGTCGAAACGGAGTATGTTTTTGACTCGCCATCGTTAGACAATTTTCGAGGGGAGGATTTTGAGATGATGTTCGTTTTGGTCGATCGAGGAGGTGGTGTACTGTTGTATCTGTGTTGTGGATTTAGGGAGACGAGAGTGGGGTGCACTTGGGGACACGATTGTTCTGTTTGCGAATTTGGCGTTTGAGTATTTGGAGAGTTTTGGTTTTGTAATTTGTGTAGGTCGGTGGTTTTGAATTTTTTAGTTTGTGTGGATGAATTTGTAAATTTTTATGTTTCGGAATTTTTAGTAATATTTGTGGATTTACAAATTTTTAGATTTCCCAAATTTTAGATTCCCACATTCCTAGATTTCCGAATTTCCCAAATTCCAAATTTCCCAAATTCTAAATTTTCCAAATTCCAAGTTTCCCAAATTCCAAATTTCCCAAATTCCAAATTTCCCAAATTCCAAGTTTCCCAAATTCCAAATTTCCCAAATTCCAAATTTCCCAAATTCCAAATTTCCCAAATTCCAAATTTCCCAAATTCCAAATTTCCCAAATTCCAAGTTTCCCAAATTCTAAATTTCCCAAATTCCAAATTTCCCAAATTCCAAGTTTCCTAAATTCTAAATTTCCCAAATTCCAAATTTCCCAAATTACCAAATCTCCAAATTCCAAAATTTCCAATTCCAAATTTCCCAAATTACCAAATCTCCAAATTCCAAAATTTCCAATTCCAAATTTCCCAAATTCCTAAATTTCTGATTTCAAATTTATCAAATTTCCAAATCCCCAAATTACCAAATCCCCAAATTACCAAATCCCCAAATTCCAAATTTCCCAAATTACCAAATCCCCAAATTCCAAAATTTCCAATTCCAAATTTCCCAAAGTACCAAATCTGCAAATTCCAAAATTTCCAATTCCATATTTTCCAAATTACTAAATCTCCAAATCCCTAAATCCCTAAATCCCCAAATCCCCAAATCCTCAAATCCCCAAACCCCTAAACCCCTAAACCCCCAAATCTCCAAATCCCCCATTAAGCCCTTAACGCACCCAACCGGCAATATACCTAGCGGCAATATCCATCTGCCGCTACCAAAAGAGTCTAAATAAATGAAACAAAATAAAAATCGAACCGAATACACAATAATTGAAGCATAGCACAAAAAGAGGCCTATAAATTATCTCTGAAAGTGACGTATCAAGGACACAAGTTACCATAGTGATAACCCCACTTTTCCCGCCATTGATTTACATCGTGCAAACGAAATGTCAGATACTTTCTTATTCCTACGTCCACGATGTTTATTGATTCGATAATACGACACGAATTGTTTCCAGTAAAACGTGTATTGTTAAGAATTAAACGATTTTGTATTTCGTACAAATTAAAAAAGATATGACTAATTATGTGTTTGGAAAGTTAACACGTTGACTGCTAAAATGGATGTTTGTAGCAAAATTGAAACAATTATGTAACTGTAACTGGTGGCCATTTTGTGTCGTGAACAAAATGGTGGACTACACAGAATTTTTCCAGAAATTTATGAATTAAGTGTACTTGTTAGTTTATTTAAAAACTTGTTAACTTGTATTTTTGGAGAAAAATTTCTGGGATCTGGTAAAGTTACAACGTAGTTATGGTTTCAGGACTAACATTAAGTAGGAACATTTTTGGTACATTTATAATTTAATCATCTGAATGGAGTTCTAAGATTATTTTTGATTTTATCAACCTATTATGAAATTTTTTGTCTATGGTTGAAGTGTTTACTTAGAATGTTAGATTCCTTATTTATTAATTTACATCTGATCTGCATTTACATTTAAATAAAAATGGGGTAATTTGCAAATTGAAATTTTCAATTTACAAATTAAATTACTGTTATTATTAGCTTAATAACAGTAATGACATTGAAAGTTTTTTATTTGTTGTTCTTTTTTTTTGATTATTTAGCTGCATTACGATTCAGGCTATTAATGACCCCAATGGCAGCCAACGTGTTAATAAGACAATCTATTATCTACATCTTTACGTTGACAATGAATTTAACGTTTCGATAAGTTTGTTCTGAAAGCGAAGTACAACAGTAATTTTCGATTACCAATTTGCGAGTGTGTACTTATATAAGGTAACATTGTCCGATTAACGAAATCGAGCGAACATCTTTGCGAAGTAAATTGTTTAAGATTCGCACAAATTTAGATATCGACATATTTTGTAAATACATTTAACACCGAAACAGTAATAGGAATATCGTTAAAAAGTTCCACGTCGAGTATTTAAGATAAAAAATGTCAATAAAATGGTTTCATAACAGTACTATTTGTGACGACACCTTATTTTGCTTCCTCTCGAAATTATTTCTAAAATACTTTTCGAAAATATATAAAATAATAGCATTTCATAAGTTAAGGTACAATAACATTCCAGAAGTTAAAATTCTACTGTCAATTCTACAATAAAAAAATTTAAAAATATGCATAAAAAGGGAAAATATTTTAAGATCGAATTTAAAAAAGAAATAGTAAAAAATCAAAAGTTGTTGGATTTAATTAAAACTATTAAGTAGACAATATTGATTTTAATTTAGAAAGAAAATTTGAGTCTTGTAAGTCCCAAAAAATTCACTTCTAAAATTTAAAATTATAGATTTAAGATAATTGTATTTTTTATAAATTGTGTAAAAAATTTTTGGTCCAAGAAATTTGTCAGGTTCAAAATAAATATATAGTATAAAAATTTCTTGAGTTTGTATACAAGAAAAATTTGATTAGGGTACCATATTTGATCCTCCATTTGCAGAGCATGAGATGTGCGCGCCATCTGAGGTCTGAGAATCAAATTGGGACTCACAGGGTTCAATTTAGAACCAACAAAACTTAAATGATTCGTAAAACAGTTTTCTTCAGAACCAACAATTTTTATGGATTACGAATATCTTTACTGATAAAGCAACACACTTTAAGATATTTTGTATTAGTTCCAGATAATTCATTTACAAAATGCATTTCAAGAATTCGAATGATTAATCACGGTTCCTATATCAGGAACGTGCCATAACTATTTCACAAAACATAACATATTTATTGATATTTTTTAATTATATTCTGAAATCTACGTACACAAAATTTAGCGCGAAATAAGTATAATATTGTAAGTGACAAAAATACAAGTAAATATATTTAAAAAAATTTCAAAATGAAGAATGGAGGAAATTCTGAATTCTTCAAATTCTTAAATCTCCAAATTCCTAAACTCTCAATTCCCAACCCCTGAAAATAAATCTCTACATACATTTCCACCAATAAATAACGAAAACAAGATCACTAGGACATAGGTGTCTCGCTAACACGATAAACGTCACCCAGAAAAGTTCAAATCGCCACGATTATACGAGAAAGGTTCGAGGAATAATAAAAGGACTTCCTGAAACTTATAGGAACCGTTCCTCCTTCTGGTTTCATGACCTACAAACTGAAATGCAACTTCTGGCACTTTGTTATTCGTAGGAGTCTTCGTGACTGCCAAGAATTGCTCAATAATTACAGATCGCGTGCGATGATAGCAGAAAATACGAATTTCTAGGGTATACATGACTCTTCCTGTGGATTCGGGTCAATCAATAGAACTAAAACTTCTCCATGTCTGTCTACCATGCGTCTTCTGCCAAAGGGGGTTGCATGTTGCTTCAGATACAAACACTTCCAATTTCCATTCCATTAATCTGCGCGGAAGTATCGAGCTGTTCAAAATGTCTGCAGATATTTTAAGCCTTGGAACGCTTTACGTTCGAGGGTTGAAAGTTTTGGTATACTGAGATTTTGGGAGTTTGATGCTCTTGATTATGGAATTTTGGGATATTGGATTTTTGGGATTTTGGGATTTGGGATTTGGGATTTTTGGGATTTTGGGATTTTGGGATTTTGGGATTTTGGGATTTTGGGATTTTGGGATTTTGGGATTTTGGGATTTTAGAATTTTGGGATTTTGGGATTTTGGAATTTCGTAATTTTGGAATTTTGGAATTTTGGAATTTTGGGATTTTGGGATTTTGGATTTTTGGGATTTTGGAATTTTGGGATTTTGGATTTTTGGGATTTTGGATTTTGGATTTTGGGATTTTGGATTTTTGAGATTTTGGAATTTTGGGATTTTAGAATTTTGGGAATTTGAGATTTTGGAATTTTGGGATTTTGGAATTTTGGAATTTTTGGATTTTGGGATTTTGGGATTTCGGGATTTTAGAATTTTGGAATTTGAGGATTGTGGAAGTGTGGAATAGGGAATTGTGGAATTGGGGAATTGTGGAATTAGGAAATTATGGAATTGGGGAATTGTGGAATTAGGAAATTATGGAACTGGGGAATTGTGGAATTAGGGAACTGTGGAATTGGGAAATTGTGGAATAGGAAATTGTGGAATTGAAGAATTGTGGAATTGTGGAATTGTGGAATTGGGGAATTGTGGAATTGGGAAATTGAGGAATTAGGAAATTGTGGAATTTTAGAATTATGGAATTTTGGAACTTGGATATTTCTATACCTCAAAATTATTCAATTCTGAGATTGAAGTAGCTTTGTTAAATTTTATTGAACAGGTACCTAAGTGAACTATAACAACTCTTTTGACCACAACGTTGAAGTCTGTTAAAATTCCAAAGCACACCGTGACACGAGGAATCGATTATTCAAATTTTGATCTTCGCGATAGTATCTGTAGAAATGCAAAAACTTGATACCAGAATAATTCAAATTTACCACGCTTGTCGATTCCTTGGTTCATTCACGATAGTAAAGTTGGTTCTCATCAGATGGCGGCAGTGGTAGATGAAACGAAAATGGCTATTCAAAAATTGGTACATGGTATAATCAATTTGTAATAATAAAAACATTCATTATTTTTAAACAAATTTTTGTTGTTTGCATTATCAAACAATCTTAAATATTATTTAATATTAATATAATTATTTTTAACTTTCATATTGTAAGTCGCACAATGTCAAATTTATTGTTAAGTTTCTTTACATAATATTTATGCAAAATTAATTTCTGATGTTATATTAATTTTCAAATTTAAAGATAAATTACTTAAATTGCAATAATTATTGTCACATTTAGTTTGAATGAATATTTAACTCTATGTTGCATGATTTTTCACAATGTTGAATAACAGTATATTTTAATCTTGTCTTACAAAAATATAGAAGTTACTAAGAAAATAATATGTAAAACGTTGTCATAAATTTTACCCCTTAGTTACATGACTTTTCAATTCTATAAAAACACATTCCAAAAATTTAACAGGTAATATTAAAGAAAATAATAATAAATAAAAATTTGTTTCTAAACAAACAAAGATATAATTTTGCATTAACTTGAAATACATAGGAATCTACAAAAATTGTAACTACAAATTATAATTGCAACCCCATTAATTACGAACTTAAATGTTCCCCATAACTCCATTCATTATAAACTTTAGAAACATTATTATGTCCTACAACTCCCTATAGTTCCAATAACTCCCTATAATTTCCATAATTTATTTATAATTATCATCCCAATTTATCTACATCTAACATACAAAAATTTCATGAAATATATTAACAAATTTACAGTATTAAAATACTTTAAAATCCCTGTAAGATTTATCCCCGGTGCAAGGTTTAACGTTTAAGGAAGCAACGGGAATAACACGAAAGCAGATAGCAGCAATGCCATATTGAATGTACGACGACAGCGAAATGGACCTTGCATCCAGTCAAGATCAAGGTGCCTCGTGAAGCCTCGTTTGGAGTCACGGTTCTCCATGGATATGATAATGTGCTCGTGGTTCTCGTGTGCCTCGCACACCACTCTAACCGAGCTCCACTCGTATTCTGTGTGACCTACTAACTTGTCCAGGCAAACACACACACACGCACACGTACACGGATGTGCATTCGACTCACACACGCCGCAAGTGCCACATAAGTGCATGAGCAGGACGCAGGAGACTTTTTTATCAGGACTGCTTAACTTTCGGTTTACCTTCGATTACTCTTGCAATTATACAATTATTATTATTACACGATACATAAACATTTTGCACTTTGTGTAAAATCTTTTTACATTTTGTAACACAAATTTAACAATTCTTGTTACGATGGAAAAAACTTGTTAGCTTAAACAACGTTTTAGGTATTTAAACTGCTTTGGTATTCATTTTTAAGTTCCGCCATTTTGTTTAAAGTCTCCGCCATTTTGAGGACCCTTCCGCCATCTTGTTTACTCCTCGACTCGTTCTTTAAGGAACATTACCCACATTTTCAACATAAATTCAAATATATTTGAGAACTGTATAATTTTTAATTTAAAACATTTTTAAGAATGAAAATTTTGAGAATGAAAAATATATAATTGTATTATAAAACTAAAGTTTGTAACTTCATAAAACTTTCAATAAAAATTAAATCTAAAAAAGATAAAGAAGTGTGTAGATCTCAATGCAGTATCAAAAATTTATTAAAGTTAGAAGAATACGTATCTCGTGGTTATAGAATAATGTTATAAGATCAGGTTATATAGCACAAAAACAAATATGTGAGAGATGATCTTTAAACGCGTGATAATCCTAAGAGATATGCAGGTATATGCAGGTAGCGTATCGAAGAGGCATGTCATGCCCCTCTGATAGTTCTGTTGGAAGATTAGGATGACGAGTAGTGGGGAGAGGGCACGTGGGGCCCCATAGAGAGGAGAGCAGGGGCCCGCACCCATACGTACGCGAGTCGTGAGTAGTGTTAACGGCCTTGCTTTATGTGGGTCATGAAACAAGGTCCCACCAGCACGAGGAGCACGAGAGAACACGGCACGCTCAACTCGAGCCCCCTACTTGCTGTACCTCCATAGACGACCCACACACGTGTAACACTGCGCTCTCTCACGGGTGTACGTGTGCCAACACAATAGACTCTGATTTGATGCAAACAAAAGAGACTAATATTGCCTCTTTTGTTTCTGAATATTGCATCTTTGTTTGTAAGTTTTTAATTGTTTAATTTTTTTTCGAATTTTTGGGTGGTAAATTTGGAATGCAGGAAATTTTACTCTTTCCAGTTCTCCAAATTTCCCAATTTTTATATTTCTCAATTTACAACTTTGCCAATTTCTGAATTTTCCAATTTCCAATTTTCCCAATTACCAATTTTCCCAATTTCTAAATTTCCCAATTTACAATTTTCCCAAATTTCTATTTTTCCAATTTCCAATTTTCCCAATTTCTAAATTTCCCAATTTACAATTTTCCCAAATTTCTATTTTTCCAATTTACAATTTTCCCAATTTCCAAGTTTCCCAATTTCTAAATTTTCCAATTTCCAATTTTCCCAAATTTCTATTTTTCCAATTTCCAATTTTCCCAATTTCCAAGTTTCCCAATTTCCAAGTTTCCCAATTTCCAAGTTTCCCAATTTCCAAGTTTCCCAATTTCTAAGTTTTCCAATTTCCAATTTTCCCAATTTCCAACTTCCCCAATTTCCAATTTTCCCAAATTCCCATTTCCCCAATTTACAATTCTACCCATTTACAATGCTCCCAGTTTCTAATATCCCCAAATCCCTTTTCCCAAACTCTCATTCTCTAAAATTCTCAAATTTCAAAATTGTTAATTTAACCTCATCCACTATACTCATCTAATATCCCCAAATCCCTTTTTCACAAACTCCCATTCTCTAAAATTCTCAAATTTCAAAATTGTTAATTTGACCTCATCCACTATACCCATGTATAATTACACCAGTAATAATTACTAAAAACCAATCAACAAAATCATTCAATAAAAAAAGAATAACCAAAAAGTCCAATTTATTTGCTTCACTCTTCGGCTCCATCAAAGGCGGGAAATTTAAATTCCATCAAGATCGATCATTCTTGTACGACTCTGTCACCTATGAAGCTACTAATCGTAGAAGGTGGTCCGTTCACGTATTCAGCTAAACGACGATAATTTTCGACGGCATCCCGTGTACACACAGTTTTCACCGTGCGTGTGCACGCACGGTAACCACGATGCCAAGAGAAATCGAACTTGATCGTTAAGCGAGCCGCGACATGAGCTCGGCCCATTAGCCGCGTTCGAGCTTCTTTCGCGCTCTGTGTAAGTACACGGGCCGAAAACTCGCACGACAACCGGTCGCAACAACGATAATACAATTTGTGAATATAAATTATTAACATGTTCGTTGCGAATGCCGTCAGTTCTTGTTGCTTGTGATTTTAGTAACATGTGGGATATGCAGTTGGTAATGGAGGATAATACCAATAATAGCGGTACAAAATCATAAGTGAGTTAAGTTAGGATTGGGGTGGTTAGTTCAGTTGAGGTAGGTTTGGTTAGGGTGTTAAGGTGAGTTTGGTTAGTTAAGTTATGGTCTTGGTTAGCTAGGTTTGTTCGGGTTAGGTTTCATTTGAGTAGGTTTGTAATTTTTGTTAGTTAAGTTCAATCAAGTTTATTTAAATCAAGTTAAGTCGAAGTTTAGTTAAGTCAAGTTAAGTAAAGTAAAGTCAAAGTTTAGTTAAGTCAAGTTAAGTAAAGTAAAGTCAAAGTTTAGTTCAGTCAAGTTAAGTGAAAGTTTAGTTAAGTCAAGTTAAGTCAAGTTAAGTCAAAGTTTAGTCAAAGTTTAGTCAAGTTAAGTCAAGTTAAATCAAGTTCAGTCAAGTTTAGTTAAATCATGTTAAGTCAAATTAAATCAGGTTGAATCAAGTTGAATCAAGTTTAGTTAAGTCATTTTAACTCTAGTTTAGTCAAGTTGCATCAAGTTAAGTCAAGTTTAGTTAAGTCATTTTAAGACAACTTTAGTCAAGTTGCATCAAGTTGAGTCAAGTTTAATCAAGTCATTTTAAGTCAAGTTTAGTCAAGTTGCATCAAGTTGAGTCAAGTTTAGTCAAATCATTTTAAGTCAAGTCAGGACAAATGAATTAAAATAAGATCAAGTTAGATTAAGCTACCTAAAGTTCAAATTAAATTAATTGAAGTCAAGTTAAATCAAGTTAAATGCCACAAAATGAATTTACGTCAAGCTAAATCAAATTGTGTCGAGTCACGTCAAATAAAATCAACTTAAATCAATCTAAGCCAGCTTAAATGAAATTAAATGAAGTTGAATCAGATTAAATCAAGTTAAATGAAGTCAAATCAATTTGTGATTACCCATGCATAATATTTAAGAATACATCATATTACACCTGCATATAAAATGTATATAATTTACAATTCAAACGTTTTAAGATAGGATAAATTCTTATACCGCTAAACGTTAATCGTTTACCTCATTAACACCAGATCAATTAAGATATTGCAGCGTAACGCTGATAGCTGTTTACTTGGACATACCAATGACCCATTACACATGCACGATAAATGCATATAATTTTGTAATCTTTACTTCGATTCGAAGTTGTGTGAACTTTAATACATGACGGAAAGGAACATGCATTTGTTTTGTAGATAAATTGATAAGTATATTAGTTTGTATGTAATATTTTGTGTGATAAAATTAGAAGTTGTGAAGGGAAAATGTTTTAAATTTGGAGGAGGTTTTTTGGAGTTCTGGGGTTTTGGAGTTTGAGAGTTTGAGAGTTTGAGAGTTTGAGAGTTGGAGAATTGGAGACTTTGAGAGTTTGAGAGTTTGAGAGTTTGAGAGTTTGAGAGTTTGTGAGTTTGAGAATTTTAGAGTTTGAGAGTTTGAGAGTTTGAGAGTTTGAGAGTTTGAGAGTGTGAGAGTGTGAGAGTTTGAGAGTTTGAGAGTTTGAGAGTTTGAGAGTTTGAGAGTTTGAGAGTTTGAGAGTTTGAGAGTTTGAGAGTTTGAGAGTTTGAGAGTTTGAGAGTTTGAGAGTTTGAGAGTTTGAGAGTTTGAGAGTTTGAGAGTTTGAGAGTTTGAGAGTTTGAGAGTTTGAGAGTTTGAGAGTTTGAGAGTTTGAGAGTTTTAGAGTTTTGGAGTTTTAGAGTGTTGGAGTCTTAGAGTTTTAGAGTCTTAGAGTTTTGGAGTCCTAGAGATTTGGAGTCTTAGAGTTTTGGAACTTTACAGTTTAGGAATTTTACAGTTTTGAAGTCTTGGAGTTTTAGAAGTTTAGAATTTTAGAGTTTCAAAGTTGTGGAGTCTTAGATTTTTTAGAGTTTTAGAAGTAGAGAGTTTCAGTTTCAAAGTTTTTGAGACTTAAATACTTTAGAGTTTTAGAAGTTTACAATTTCAGTTTCAAAGTTTGAAAGTTTTAGAATTTCAGAATTTTTAAGTTTCAAAGTCAATAAGATCTTGAAGTTTGAAAGTTAACAAGATCTTGAAGTTTCAAAGTTAATAAGATCTTGATGTTTCAAAGTTAATAAGATCTTGAAGTAAGAAAGTTTTTAAACCTTATGTTTAAAAAATTTTTGAATATTGAAATTTTAGAATTACAGTATCTTAACATGTCAGAATTTTAGAATTCCAAAAATTCTCCTCTCAATCTCCAATCTTCCCCCTCTCTTTCCAACCCACAATTCCAACAACCTTCCAATTTTTCACTCACCAAATTCCCAATAACTTCCCAATCAAAAGAAACATAATGTATGCCACCAACAACCAAAGCGTCAAACGACACGAATATGCAGCAATGTTGTACCATAGCAATTAGAAATTCTTATTTAAATAGAGCATCAGATAAGTTCAAGAACAGCTACATAGATATAGCCACTCCACGTGCGACGAATTCTTAACTGTATTTCACTTCGCTTCACCTCGGCGTTTCTTCCTAATTTTCAGAAACATTTTCAAGCAACATCTTGGAACACCGATGTCTAAGGTTATTCTTAATGGCTCCTTAATTAGGAACTAGCGTGACTTATACCAACGATCGAAATTAACAAGCTGTATGGCAACGTGGGTCACCGGTTGAATGACGAAAGTCAAATTTCTTTTCAAGAATACAACTATGTACGCTCGTTGTTGATCAAAAAAGGTCTTTGTACACCTTGTGCAAGCTTCGTCTGACCGATGAAAGGCTTTCTCCTCGCTACACCGCCATTATAGCCTGCTTTTTTCCAGTACATTACGAATTGTTCCACGTACGACTTCATATTATGAGTTACTTCGATTCGCATCGACTTTTTAGATTTTTAGCGTAGATTTATTTTCGTGAAATATGCTGCATGGTTCTGCAATTTTTAATGGCAGATTTTTTTGTTATTAATTGGGGAATTAGTACTCTTTTTAGTTTGAAACTTTCAGATGTTTTAGGTTTGTTTGAATTTAGGTTTGTCAACTTGCTAGTTTGGAAATTTACAAGTTTTGTTTGTTTAAGTTGAGTGTAGAAATTTTCTAGTTGAGAGATTTAGAAACTCAGAGATTTTTAAATTTATAAAATTACAGATTTTTAGAATTTCAAATTCTATATTTTCATGTTTGAACGTGAAGAATTTTCGAGTTACAAATTCAAGCCACTTCAAGTCTTCAAACTTACAAATTTATAAATTAATAAATTTTCAAGATTGCAAGTTTGCAAAATTTTCAAGTTGAAAAATATTAAATATGATTCCAAAATAAATGAAATTTGTTTAAAGCAGCAAAAAATGAAAAAAAGAGTAGTTTATTGAATCGTAGTTAACAGAGAAGCCAATTGCAATCGCAGGGTAGAGAATTTCGCAAATGGACGAATAATTAAAGGCGATTTGGATCATGTGAGTGGTACGGTTCACACAATTACGTGTTTTGAACTCCTTCTCAATGGACGTCAGTGGGTATATGTGTTTCGCAGAGAAGAAGACTCTTTGCGCTACACCACGTATACACATATGGGTCTGCATCATACTTCTGATTCCTTAATAGGATTCTCCATTCCCGTGGTAAAGTTCCCATCGTCTGGTATATCGTTCTTCGGTCTTTTCAGCGCAATTTCGCCTCGAGATCGTGTCAAAAGATTCGCGACACATTAGGTCGCGGTCGGATGAAAATGAAAAAATGCGCAGTTTCAATCGTCTCACTATATTGCCGCAATATGATCTCCCAGATAAAAAACATTTTAAACTCACATTTTTTTATTTTATTTATTACAAGAACTCTTTAGTACATATCAACATTACGGTTATTAAAAATATTGTAATATTTTTGCAAAAATTTTTGGCAATATATCAAGAGAATATTTTTGGTAATTTTTATGGATCTTTTACAAACATGCTTGAAAGTAATAAGAATACATATAAATTTACGTGAAGTATAGGTACTCGATCGGCAATATCGAAAACGGCAATATAATTAGAGTTTATTATGTCAGCAATATAATCTTGCTGTATTATTGAAAAAGGAGTAAGAGGATCAAAGTCCATTTAAATCTTATAAGTTATTTATTTATAACTTGCTATATGGATACATCATTACAGTTATTAAAAATATTGCTACAAAATGGCAATATAGCAAGAGAATCCCTACGATAATCTTTGCAAATCTTGCACAATGAATGCAAGTAATTAATATAGATGACAATGCACATAATGGAAGCTTTCTCAATCCACAATATATTCAGTTACATAAATTGGCAATATAACGAGAGTCCACTGCACAATGCCCTACAAACTGTTCAATAAACACATGCAAACACAAAATAAAGCCTAATAATACAAGATACATCAATTCTTTTGAAATTTACATCATTAAAAAAGACATAATTCAAACACTTTTCCAAAATGAAAATTGAAAATCAATCGAAAATTCTGAATATGAATTCAAAATGAGCTTAAACTTTAATGAACGCTTTTAAATTTTCTTTCACGACATTGTCCTAATAAAAAAGGTCCTTCCTTATGATTCTATGAGAAACAATTAAGACAACCAGAAATATTTTTTTAAAATGGCTGACAGTTTCGAACAGAATTTTTCGCGGCGGAACTTTCTTTAAATGGTCGAAAGCGTGTCGAACTTGTAACGAGCGATTCGACGTAATTTCGATTTCTCAGCGGGAATTCGAAATATCTTGCTGTTTCATCGCACGGACACGACTTTGTCAAACGTCTTCGAGCGTCCACATGGAGGCGTCGGTAACGAATCACCGGCCGTACACCCCGAAGAACAAGGGACCAGTTCGAATTCGTACACGCGACCAGAAGTGTGTCAAATTTCGACTTGGCCCAGTTCCTGCATAATCTTCGAGACTGGGACCAACAGCGTCGTGTACGCTCGCCTTTATACAATGTCGCCGGTTGTGGACTACCGAAATGCTCCGACGAATCACGTACGATGACTTGCAGTTTTATTTTCGTCCTAATGAAATACACCACGAGACTTATCGGCTAAATCTTTATCACGTTTTACGTTTATTCTGGAATTTTGTATCAACTTCTTTATTTATTTTTATTAATATTTTGGGTATTAGTAGCAATTAATTGATTTTGGAAATATTCAACTTTTTATGTTATTTATATTTATATCATTTTTTATTGTTTATAATGGATTCGTATATTTTTTGTGTTAGTCTTAATATTAAGTCTTAATATTATAATATTAATATAACATTAAAAAATATTAATTTTTTATTTGTTACATGTGTAAGTATACATTGACGTTTCTTTTATATGAACATACATGTAAAGAATTTATGTTCAATATGAAATGTAAAATTTTTGTATAATAATTTATTTATCATGCATATGATAATAAATCATACATGTACATACGTACAAAAGTGCATACGTACATGATAATGCAAAAATTAATACAAAAAGTATAACATGTTAAAAATCATCAAGTTCAAAAATGTCCAAATTCTATAATAAAAGAAGAGACATCAAAAGTCCTTCCATTAAAAAATTCCAAAATTCCATAACAAAAAATAACGTCAAAAGTGAAGTTAAAAAGATGTCAAATATAAAGAAAAAAAGAAGTAAAAATGTAAAAGTTGAAATTTGCAGTGTATCGAACGAACGATGTTTATAAATTGATGCGGTAGGTATAGCGTGTCGAAAGATGGCGGCTAGAAAAACGCAACCACCGGATCGGTAACGCATTGCCGTCATTCTGTGACACACGCAATTGTTATGTTAATCATTTCGCACGTTTCATCTATCGAAACAATCCGGTGCCCTAGAACCTTCAACCTGTGAGAACTAGTTCGTAGATTACGTTCGGCTCGTAACAAAATAATTTCTCCTCGGAATAATCGCGCCTCTTGCATACTAAACTCGCGTCATTTACATGGATTAAACATCTCATCTACGAAATATTTAATTTGGAACAAATCGTCGCAAGAATTTATCTGTAATACAAAAAATAATGTACCAAGTATACCTGTACTAGTATAGCTGTACTAGATATTAAATTAAAAAAAAATATTTGTATAATTTTGAAATCCGTAAGAGAATGATCGTAGCAAACTCGACGAATTTCACATCGGAAGAGGCGATACACGGGTGAGTAGTAAAACGGCGCGATCGGAGCCGTAGAATAGAGCCACTCTTCAGGATCCTGAACCGCGTCGGGTTGCTAAGTGTGCCGTGTAAGTGGAACATCGCTGCCTGGCACCGACGACCAAGTATACCAACGTAGTGTAACATCGTGCTCCTCCTTCGTCGTTTCTCTTTGTCCTTCCACCACCTATGGCCTCCCCATTCCCTCCCCCCGCAGCCCCTCTCTATCAAGGCACTCCCCCTTTTACCGGGGGCCCGGTGAAAGACTTTCTTTAAGGAGGCTCTACAGTGAGTGCCAACACGCCATCGTCTACCGCGTTTACCGGACGATGGAACTCCTGCTACCAAACTGCGAGAGGATGTCCATTGTCTCTCCTGACGAGGCCATAATCGAATCTTTATTTTTTTCTTTTCTTCTTCCCTTGTCCCGAAAATGCCTGCCTCAACTTCCGCGTGACTTCGCTAATAACGGCCATGTTGAACGATCTTTTTTGGTGAACCGGCTCTGCCGGAAACACGGGCGTTAGGGCGGACGCGGAAATGATGCTCGCGTGCAACCCTTACACTTCCTTCGATTATGGAATGTTGTGAACATTTCAATTACTGCCTTTGTTCGTCCTTTGGACAGTAGAAGGTTTGCGAAATTTTTGGAAACTTCCTCTAGGTATATTGCATGTCTCTTTTAATATTAGGTTTTCCATAGGTCTGGTTGTTCAAGTTTGAGGAGAGGGTATTAGGTATTTTTTGAGTGTTACATGGGTTTTCACTAGGATCTTTCTAAATTGTCCTTAGTCTTCCTCTATGCCTCCATTGAGGCTACCTACGTTTCTTCTAGGGTTCCCTAGGATTACATTAGGTCTTCTTAGGATTCTACTAAGTTTACTTGGAAGTCCACCTAGCTTGGAGGATTTGGAAGACTACCAGAGGACTTGTAAGAGGACTTGAAAGAGGACTTGGAAGTCTCTTGTAAATTTCTACAAGAGTCCTCAGATGTTTCAAATATACTAAAGTTCACCAAATCCACTAGGTTTCACTGCTATTCTCCTAATCTTTCTTAGAATCTGATATTTTCAAAACTTCACAGATTTTCGTAAAGTTGCACTTCTAGCTTTTCCTTACATTTTCTTTAAGACCTCCAAAATTCCCTAGCCTGCTGGAATTTAACTTAGAGTTCCCTAAATTTCCTTGCGTCTATCAAACTCGATAATGTATCATAGTAATAACCTCAAATTCCACAAGACCATTTAAATTTAATAACCGTATCTTAAATTCTTCCTAATTACACCTGATGGAAAACCAAATGGAATATCCCGTGGAACGAGTGTCCGATTTCCTGTAGCGTCAGGAATCCTCTTAAGTTACCGCGCCACAGGAGTCAAGGAGCCAATCTCCTAGAAAAGGCACAGGAACGTTACAAGCTGCGAGCAAGAAGCCCTGACTGGCCCAACGGGCCCGAAAAATCTGGGTCATTGGCCTGTCTGACTGCGTAGGCCACGATCCCTTTCTTCCATCATAGTTTATGCTCTGAACTTCTCGGATCTCATCCTTTTGTCATCTGACTTCTAATTTCAACTCTACGCCATAGACACATTATGTCGTCTTTTGGTCAACATGTTGAAAAAGTAGTCTAAACAGTTACTATTATTATTTTGGAACTTGTGGCAGGTCTGTTAAATAATTTTATGGTGAGACGCTTTAATGTTCATTTTCATATGCTTCATCAAAGTTCAAACGAGATGAACAAAATTGTTGAAAGACATCATGTATTTATATATAGAATATAATAATTATTATTATTGTATGTATATTTGTATATTTAATGTATATTTAGATGAAATATTAATAATCTATTGCTACATGTGATGTATTTAAACAAAATGAAAGTAAAATGTTCACTTTAAAAGCACGCTCAACATCTACAAAAAAGGCGCGCTTTTTGAATGATCTTAAAGACACATATCATTGAACCTCACAAATTTCAAATATTTATAAGAAAATTTTTACTATAAACTACACATAAACTTATACAATTTCATATTTTAATAATTGTATAAATTGATAAATGTAAAAATACTTGTTAACAGTCAATCAAATATGTTAACAGTACAACCAAAAAATAAAAGGATAGACCTGTCCGTTCGCTGTATACTTACCACAGTGTTCCAAGCAAAGACGTCACGAGACTGCCATAACCTTTAGGACCGTAACCCCGTTATATTATTACATTTAACAATGGAGGTCGTAGTCTTTATACTAACCGATGCACCGTTCGTACAATTCGTTACGGAAGCTGTCTCCTTTGTTTGAAGGTTATCCTGTCTTGTTGGATCTGTTGGCGTAATTTGATGCGTCTTCGGCCTCGAAGTGGGTGTACGGAGATTATTATGTGACCCCATGTGATCTGACTTACCGGTAGTCCAGTGCGTGCATCGTGACGTAGAAACAAGTTTCACGGGATTCGAGAAGGATCTATAGTGATTAGAAATTATTAATGTGAGCGGGAAATTTATGATTCGATTGAGGAAGGAAAACTGATTGTTAGAGGATGTTGGAGAGTTTCTCACGTTTTTTTATAGGGAAATTTTTGTAATTATAGGTATGAATTTTTAAGTGTTTTATGGTTCAATTTTTGAGAGTTTCAAATTCCCAAATTTTCATATTTCTAAATTCCCACATTTCCAAATTTCTATATTCCCAAATTTCCACATTCCCGAATTTCTACATTCTCAAATTTCCACATTCTGAAATTCCCACATTCCCAAATTCCCACATTCCCAAATTCCCATATTCCCAAATTTCCACACTCCCATATTCCCACATTTCCAAATTTCTACATTCTCAAATTCCCACATTCCCAAATTCCCACATTCCCAAATTCCCATATTCCCAAATTTCCACACTCCCATATTCCCACATTTCCAAATTTCTACATTCTCAAATTCTCACATTCCCAAATTCCCACATTCTCAAATTTCCACATTCCCAAATTTCCACACTCCCATATTCCCACATTTCCAAATTCCCACATTCTCAAATTCCCACATTCCCAAATTCCCACATTCCCAAATTCCCACATTCCCAAATTCCCACATTCCCAAATTCCCACATTCCCAAATTCCCACATTCGCAAATTTCCACACTCCCATATTCCCACATTCCCAAATTTCCACAATTTCACCTTCCCACATTCCCAAATTTTCATATACCAAAATTTTTTAATTCTCTAACTTCAAAATTTCTAATTTTTCAAAAGTTAATCCTCAAATACCCACATTCCCAAATATCTAATACCAAATTTCCTTAATAATTCAACTCCTTAAATTCCTAAATTCTCACATTCCTAAATCCCCAAATCTACCTCAACAAATTTCCCAACTGAAAATCTACAAAAGATGCCATCTTTCCTAAATCACAATCCTCCCTAAAAGCACATATTCCCTAAAAACCCCCCTCCTCTAGTTCTAAATCATAAACCCACCTCTTCCAAAAACTATAAAGTTAATTCATTCTAGAGATAATAAAAATTTGCATCTACATAAACCAACACATAAATTCCGATAGAAAATCCAAGATGGCGGTCACTGGTGCATCATCGAGCCGATTAAGTTTAATTACCGAACGGTTCGATTGTTACGGACAATAAACAATAATTAAACTGGAAGGTGTGCGTATTTAAGAAACGAAGACACGCAAGAGGAGCATCGCACGTGAGGTGTACGCAGAATCCGGCCGTGAGTCTGTTGTAGCCGCTGCCATACTTAAAGTGAAATAAAAGTAAGAAAAGGAGCACGTACGCGTGAGAGGAGATCCGGATACGCGGAACACGCAACGGAGGAGCCGAGATCTCTGTGTGCCTTCCTGATTGGCTAGTCCCATAAATACGCGGAGGGTTCGTTTCGTCGTCAAGTATTACACAGCCTGCTTATTTCGGACCGAAAACTTGCTAACTTTCACCTTGCGAATGTCGTATACGTTCCGCTTCGATTAAGCTTCCACGAAATGGCAAACTTTATCGTTACCGATGGTCATTTCGCGTGCCAAGAGGATCGTGCGTTAACCTCGGGAATGACACATATCGATGAACTAGTTTATTTTTTACTTCTTTTGTTCATTTTGTTTGATGACTTTGTCAACACTTTCCTCTTCATGCGGCCTTGAACAGCGTTCTATTAAAAAAATGACATGTTGACAAGTTGAAAAGTGTATGATTAAAATCATCAATAATTTTACAGAAAATAAAAAATCTTAAGAAATGTTGAATGAGACAAAGATGCAATAAAACTTGAGTTAAAGAAATTGAAGTTAATAGAACATGACTTGTCAAAGTTTCAGTCAAGAAAATTTAGATTTGTAGAATTTATAAAATTAGTAAAACTTGAGTGAACAAAATGAGGTTAGTAAAAGTTGAGTTAGTAGAATGTGAATTTAGGAACTTGAATTATTAAAACATTAGAAACTTGAGTTCAACTAACTTATGTTACAGAACGTTGAAGAATTTAAGTCAGTACTTAAATCAAGAATTAGGTTAGGTTAGGTTTAGGTCATTAGGTTATAAAGAATGAGTTAAATTTAAATTATAAGAATTTTAACCTTGATTTTAACAAGTGAACTTGTATTTTACAGAACGATCAACAATAATCAATAGCCATGAATAAAAAATAAAATGGCTATGAGTTATTATTATTTATAATGAAGTTGATGATCCTGAAGAAGTTACCAATAGTAAAATTTTCAGACTAATTGCCAAAGATTGAGGTTAAGTAAGATGAAGGTTTAAGGTTATGAAAGATGAAGGTTTGAGGTTACAAAAAGTTAAAAGGGATGAAACATGTTAAGAAAGAAAGGTACATAAAAACAAATTGTCATTTTCGTATTACGGTAACAATCATTTAATCGAACATTTGTTTTATAAATAATCCACATCATCTGACTTTATACAAATTACAATTCCGCAGCCACCGGCAACACAGGACACAATGCCAACGAGAATTCGTGGATCGATTAAGGAAGGACGATCTCGGGTATAAATTAACATTATCGATCCTCGTATCGAACGAAAAGCTAAATGAGTATTTGTTCGAAAGTAATCGCGGTTTAGAAAGCATAACGGGTATCACCCTCCGTCGGTCGATCCATCGAAGGCTCTTAATTCGTCCTTGACGACGATTCCAATGTAACGATAAACTAAATAAAATTCCTTTTGTGATTTCCTTATCGAAAAAAAGAGATAACCCGTAAACAAGCCTGGACAGACACGACCTCTGTATACAAGGAAGAACGTTCGCATCTTCGAAGAGGATGTTCGAACAATCCTTACAAAACTGTTGTCGTACATGTTACATGTTTTCAACGGTGCGTCAAGATCAAAAAAAGCTACAAAAATGGGGGTGAGGATAAGTGAGGGACGAGAAACTTAAATAACAAGCGGCTATCTTACAAAGGTAAAAAAAGAACCGTCAGAAAGAGGAAGGGAAGTGGAAATAAATAACAAGAGAAAAGGACTGCGGATAATGAGACCGTGAAAGTATATATATAATATAAAAGCATTATAAATAAGGGAACAAGCGATAGAATCTAATCTCTGACAAAAAAAATAATTAAAAAATAAAAATAAAATGTAACGTATTTGGAAGAGCTTAGGTACATCCGTAGCGAGACCATACGCTCAGTCCCGCCTCTCGTAGTTTTCGTCACTTCCGTTTACGTCTATTTTTTATGTTACAATCTAACTATCTATATGCATATGTATATATATACTCTCTCTGTTCGAACGTTCGGCATCTTTTTGTTCACGTACAGTAAAACCTCGATATTTTCCTGCGCCGGGAAATTAAGAAGGCGACGTCATGCACAAGGTTTGCAGATAATTCTGTGATGCTTAGTAACCGTTCGATAAATGCATGCTCGCTTAACGTACGTTAGGACACGTTCATACAAGTCAAAATAATTCGATGTGATTCAATTCGATAATTAGTTTGAACCAATTCGAAGTGTTTTGAATTTTTAACTCGTTCGATAAACGCTCGATATATTACATGGTAGGAACTCCCGTTCGATAAACGAACGCTCTTTATCGTGTTAAAAATTTCCTTCATCCATTAAATGATGATCTGCTTAGAGCCCCGATCGCGCGCATTTAACGAACGATTACTGTACCAGATGCATGCGTATTCCCGTAATATGTTAAGGATAATATCTTAGAAACATCTCTTTTAATAAATAACCGTGAGTAAGAGAGCAACCGAAGCCCTGATTGCGAGTATTTAACGAGCGGCTACTGCATCAGATACACGCGCACTCCGTTGATGTTAGAAACGTCTCCTTGCTAGACTGCTTGTTAAATGACCGTATGCAAGAAAATAACCGTTCCTTAATCGTGAGCATTTAACGAGCGGCTATTTGCGAGCATTTACGCGCAAACGAGACGTTCCCAAGGAATCCAGCAGAAAACTATAGAGGTTTTATTGTATATACATATACGCACGTACCCGCATACGCGTGCCCTATTATCGATATTTACACACCGTGTTACAGTGGGTTGCACTCACTCATAACGTCGTCAATATTTTAACACAGCACGAGAGATCATCTCACTTCCGTTGATCATTATCCTCGTAAAATCCGTGGCCCCGCCAAGGAACCGTGGTTCGAGTTCCGATAAAAGGCTTCATACCCATCTACCAGTGTCTCGATCATCTTCGATATTGCACCTGGGGAACTTTGCACTGTCAGCATATCTTCGTCGATGTTCGAACTGATCCGCTCAGGAGGGCAGTTACCACCCCGATCAGGTTCACTCCCGATCGACGTTGCCTCGCCGTTAGGTACTTACGGTAAAATGGTACTCTCAAAGCATTCTCTCAGACCGGAGAAAAGAACCTGCTCGAATCTAATCCCTGCCGATCCTCTTGTGAATTTGTTGATGCTTGATGAGATGCGCCTTCTGCCTGAACGCCTTGCCGCAGACCTCGCACCTGAAGGGTTTCTCGCCCGTGTGCGTTCTGAGGTGCACCTTGATGTTGCTCTTGTTCAGGAATCCCCTGTTGCAGATGGAGCACCTGTGCACGGGTTTCTCCTTGCCGCCGATCAGCCCAGACTCGGTGCCGTAGGGCAGCGCCGTCGCTGCACCTGGGCTTTTCTTCGAGGGGTTCTGGGAACCCGGAGTGGGCCGCGACCTCTTTCTGGGGTGCGACGGCGCCGCGAACGAGGAATGCAACAAGTGATCCGGACTACACGAGGTGGAGACTCTGCCGGGTGGACTGACAGGTGGATAGGGACTGGTGGACGAAGGGGTTTCCCCACATGACGCATTCTGGAGGCCTGCACTTGCAGATTGCAACCTGGCATTGAGCAGAGGCGCGTAACCGTGCGTCAGCAAGCTCTGCAGGGTCGAGCCGTGTTGTTGGGTCTGCGTGGAGGGCGTCGCCGTGGCGTATATCTGCGAATATGGACTGGGCGATGACGTCTCCTGCGCTTTCGGCGAGCAGGCGGTATCGATCCACTCGGCGATGTCGATCCAGTCGCGGGTTGCGTCTGGATCGTGCTCCGAACCAGGTCCATTTCCTCCACCAGGAACCGTCGTGTCGGCGATCGCTGATCCAATGATCTCAGCTATGTCCTCGATGTCGTATTCCACCTGCTGTGTGGACTGCGGCAGCTGTTGTTGGTGATGGTGATGCTGCTGTTGTTGCTGTTGCTGCTGCTGTTGCTGCTGCTGATGTTGGTGGTGCTGTTGCTGCTGCTGCTGCTGTTTCTGACTGCCTTGTGGGCACGGTGTGCTCGAGGACACCACGGGAGACTCGTAGTACTCCTGATTCGAGGAGGACGTAGGCGAGGACGAGGGTAACGACGGCCTCTGCGCTGACGACGCTATCGTGTGATAGTGGTGTCCAGGTATCCCATTGATGCTCAAGTGTCCCGTGTATCCCGTGAACGGTGGAAGAGGTTTCAACTCGGCCAACGACTGGGCCGAGGCTACGCCGACCGACGAGCCCAGAAGGAGAGTGTCCCATGCATCCTGCAGACCAGCTGCCGTTTGCTTGACGTCGGGAGGCTCCAGGAAGTCCGGTCCGGTTGCTCCCCATGGCGACAGGAGTAGACTGTCCACGCCGACCACTTCAGCGGGTGATCCGCCGACGACGATGCCCGTTCCCTGGCTACTGTGAGGCGGCTCCACTCCGGAAGATGTCAAGTGTGGCGGCGCTGTCGGCGGTCCTGATTGCGTTTCGTACTTCATCTCGATCACGATGTCCGAGGTTGGTGAAACGCCGCCTGGACAGGGTGGTACGATCACGTCCTTGACCAAGGAACCTGCTTGAGTCTTGCCAGCTGCCTGCTTCGACAGACACCTGGGCTGGCCAGCGATAATATCGTAAGGCGACGTGGCAGTCAATTCTTCCTCCTCGCCGGTATCCAGAACGTCCTGCGACGATTGACTGAGGGGATATTCTACCTTGATGTTCCGCACCACGGTCTGCTCTTCTTGTTGCTCTTGGCGCTGCGAGTCACTGGACGGATACTCAAGCTTGATACACGATCTGGGTAATATGTCCTCGTCGTCGTTCCTGCAGGATGCGGAGATGCGCGAGGTGGACAGCAGGGAGCTGAGTAGGGTAGCGTTGAAGGTGGACGAAGACGAAGACAACGACGTAGACGCTGATGAAAATATCGCGCTGGTCGCTCTTCGCTCCTCCGAGCGGATTTTCGGATACTCCTCCGTTTTGATCCGCACGTTTAGAGACGATAGGATTCCGTTGAGGGTGTCTGCCGACGAGACGCTGCAGATGTTGCGCGACGCCGTTGACGAGGGCGGCAACACGCCGCTGTGCCCGGAGGTCACCGGACCACCTCGCGGTCCCTGATGACGACCGTCCGTCGACGACGTGGTGGTCAACAACGCCGAAAGGATCAGATTACTTGCGGAGCAGGGTTCCGGTGACGACGAGGCGATGCCGTACGCGCTGCTAGGCGAACCTACGGCATCAGCGCCCCGCGCTACCGTGTCCACGCGACGACCGAGGCTCGACGACGAGCACGAAGACGACGAGGTCGAGGCGATGCTGTAGCTCGAACAGATGTTCCTCGTCGAATTCGATTGATTCTGTTGGTGAGAGTGGTGCCGCTGATTCGAACGATGATGGTGCTGCTGGTGCTGCGACTGGTGAGACGACGGGCTATTCGCGTTACGATTCGGTGGACTACAGAATTGAAAACCACCACTACCGTTATCCGGTGCCCCCTCGTCGATCCTTGGGGGCCCAGGGGTCGAGGGGAAGAGGGAACCAGGATTCCACCAGGGATCCACTCTACTGCCGGGGGTGCTGCAACCGCCAACGGCCCCGCGGGGACCTGCAACATCAATTTCGATTTTAGATAGGAATGATGCCAGTTATTTTCATTATTTAATCTTTATTGTTTTTCATGCATTAACAAAATACATTCCGATAGGGGTATAAGGAGGAGCATTTACCCCTTAGAAGAAGAAAATGGCCTTTGCTATATTAAGTCAGGTGAAATTCGGTCAAGTTTAAGGAACGAGTTCTGAACCGACTGGGCACATTAATGCATTCGATATTACTTCTAAACTGTTTGTTGTATGACAAACTGGTTGAAATAATATGATCAGTGCTGCTACTTTGTTTCTTGGGATATGAAGGTCACCTTCAGAGTTTGAATCGTAATGTGTAAAATTTGATTCTGCAGATAGGGGAGCATGGTGAACTTCAGTAAAAAGTCCATGGGTACAATACTAAATTTCCCATAAAACCAAAAACATTCCTACTTAATTAAACTCTCCTATTTCATAATCCTATATAACTTAATCTTTCCATGAACCGCCAGAATCAAAAGTCAAACATTCCAATATCACTACGTTGCTTCCGTTTCAGTAAAGGTCAGTCCCCGTTCGACTAGACTGCATTACAATATAAAATAGATAAAGTTATGCAGAATATCGCACAAGTAATCCACGTGTCATCCATGTGTCCTCATACAGCGATTGAGAACCGCTGTTATAAACAATAAATTCGACTCAGGTACATGTGCACGTACAAACACGCTCGTACACCGGTAATGCATCGTAAAGTTAAGTAGGCAGATACCACTTCTCCCGAGAAGAAAGACTTGCTCTCGCTAACTAGGTTAGTGGCACGCTAGCCAGCCACGGCTGGGTACACACGACCAACCAAATTGCTGCGTTTAAAAATACATTTTCATAAAATACATAGCGTCCTGTCCACTATCGACATGCCAGAAACGAGCTCAGACAAAAAAAAGAAACGTTCATTCAAGGAAATACAAGGTCGAAGAACGATCATATTCTAAATAGAAAGTTACCTAACCTAACCCTATACACGTCAACTGCGCAGAGTGCAATCTGCAAATTATCACAGAGATATTTTATTTCAGTGAAAAGACTGAAAATTCTTTGGATGAAACTTTCATAACAAAGTCATTACAAATTTCTTATGAAGTAGTGATGGGTTTAAGTAGGTTCGAGTCAAAAATTTCTATCAAACAAGTTATTTCTTGCTATCGAATTTTGTGCTAAATAATTTTAAAATAGAGTAATGCCCAAACTTGTGTAAATGTCCACTTTCTTATCACGAGGAATTTCCAAATGTTCAACAATAAAGTAGCTGAAAGAGCAGCATACGAAATAAGGAAGGCTTGCATTCTAACGAAGGATGCGACGTCCGCATCCTGCCACGAAAAACGCGAATCGGGTCTTTCTCTTTCCCCGTTCCGATTGACACATCCGCGTGGCCGTAAGAGCACGTCATGGGAATCATGCAAATGGTCGGCACGTACGTACGGTCCGGCTGTGCCTACCACGAGGTTCCTTCTGCCCCTGTAGCCCCTCTAGCCCCACCGAGTTTCCCATCGAGCACGCCGTGTCCGTCCTTGTCGTCGGTTTAGAGCCCGTCCTTGTCGATTGCCAGGTAGACGGCGTTGGAGGTCCCCACTTTGGGGTCCGGGACCGCGGGGAGGTGGGGGGAGGTCGGGCCGTGACGTGTTCACCGGGTACCGTTATCCAATGGCGTGGATTCGCTGGTCGGAGGCCTCGACCGCCAGACCCGACTACCACTAACAAAGGCCCCACTTTTTCGGGCCTACGACAATGTCTCGGTGAGCCACTTATCAATGGGATCACCGGGTATCCGCACCGCGCGACCAATTCGGCGGCGATTCGCGGGGACCTATACGGCTTTACAGATCTCCGTTTTTTTTTTTTTAAATCAGGTAGCAATTTTGGGACATTTCGTCTACTGAATTGAGGTCTGTTAATTATGGGATTGGTTTTGGGGAGGTGGAATGGGTAGATTGGGAGTTTTTGAGGAAGACTGGGATTTGGGGACTTGGGGATTTTGGGATTTGAAGATTTTGGGAGTGGGATATTGGGACTTGAGGATTTTGAGAGTAGGATATTGGGACTTGAGGATTTGGGGACTTCGGAATATTGGGACTTGGGGATTTTGAGAGTGGGATATTAGGAGTTGAGGATTTTGAGAGTAGGATATTGGGACTTAAGAATTTTGAGAGTAGGATATTGGGACTTAAGGATTTTGAGACTTTGGAATATTGGGATTTTGAGGTTGTGGAATTTTATAATTCTGGGATCTTGGTATATTGGGACTTCGGCATTTTGGAAATAGTGAATTTTAAGACATTGGGACCTTGGGATTTTGGGACTTTGAATATTTGGGACTTCAAGACTTCTGTACTCTCCAAGTTTCTCCCAGCCTTGGAAGCTTGGAATTCTAAATTTTTTAAATTTCAAAACTTTGGGCCCACAAAATTTGAAACTTTGAGAGAAGGGAAATATTTGATATATGACCAAACTCTCGTTATAGCAAACCCTTATTATACTAGCTCCCATAGTATCATCCCCGAGTAAATAATCATATGTTATAAAGACATATTGCATTGCCTCGCATCACCTCGTGTTATATCGCCGCTTAATCACAGTAATGGAAGTATTAATTAGCTGTGTTTGAAATACCTATTTTATTATAATGCTCTTTAAAGAGGACCCTGAAGAGGTCCGTATATACCAACACAGATATTTGTATCCGTGACTATACAACGAAACTATACCGCGATCGCGTTCGCATATAGTGGGGGGTCAAAGTAGGCCGGAGCACCGTTACAGCCCACTGCACGGTCGAATCCTACGCAAATCGGCTAGATTTTGTCCGGATGGCTTTCCTTTTCGTTGTGAAAAATGGCGCGTGCGAGCTGCGGTTTACGTCCTGGCCCACTTTTGCCCGTTTCCGTTGTTCCTCTCCTATCGAAATCAATCCTACTCTTCATCATCGAAAGACATACCATAAAACATCACGAACATCCTCGTTCTCGTTCGACGGTTTACACGTTCGATACCGACTGTGTTTTAAAACACTGCGACGGTGATTTTTGTAACGTATAATAATTCGGACAGAAATTTGTATAAAATGTAGCCCGATGTGGAGATGAAGTCTGATATGTTGATAGGTATCTAATAGGATGGTATATAGATGTATTTTGTAGATCTATAGATATTTATGCTTGATTTATTGCGAACGAGTTGTCGGGACTGAACGTGTTATGTGGGTTTTAGTCTCTGTATCTTTTAGATTATGTAGGTTGTGGACAGATGTTAATAGATATCACAGTGTGATAATTATAAGAAAATTTATAGCAAGTTCTTGTTTAAGACTGAAGTCTCATAGTTCATTTTCTGATGTATTCTTTAATGTACTCTATGAAACTATTATTGAAAATAATTAACAATTATAAAATTCATGAAATGGTCACAAAAATCAATACTAGTTACAACTATTACAATTAACAACTAAGTTGTAAAACAATTTATAATTATCCAAAACGAAAGAAAGTTCACAATAATTTAATAAATTTTTTATTAGCTAACAATTAGCAAGAAAGTACACCAACCTAAATAAATAATAATTTATTTCCCTACCCAAAAATTATAAACATCATCCTATTCATCAAAACTGCAATTAGCACATAACCTCTCAAAAATGTGCAAAGTAAAAAAATACATCATAAGAATCTTACAAAGAAGACCGTTGTGTGTTCAACGTACATAAACGAGATATAACGATGCCATGTACAAGGTATATTAGTAAGGTAATTATAAGGATAGTTGCAGTGAGTAACGCATTCCGGGATTCGAAGTTATCGAGAAAGATGGCGGGCCGTCACGTGAGACGGGCGCACTTGTTCGCGCCACTATACGGCGGTTAAACTATATCCGATCGCGGGAGGTTATAGTGGGGAACGGAAGTAGGTCGAAGCACCGTTACGCGTTGCGCCTCGACGGAGAGGAGGCCTACGCAAAACCAGTCGGATTTTGCTAGGCGCGTGAGCCATGGCTTTCCTTTTCGTTGCGAAAAATGGCGCGTGCGAATCGCGCTGCCCCACGCAGCTGACCCACATATGGGAATCGAGTCATACCCCGTGCATCTCCGCTGGATGGACGGGGATGCCTGGACATAATACTGCTTGCGATAAAAAATGCTAATAAAGATGATATCGGATACCGCGATGTGGGACGATTGGAAGCACTTGACTTCCATTGGTTGCTATGGGTTTTGTAGGGGATGGGATTGAGACGCAGTAGGTGGGTTTTGGGAATTTGGGGATTTGGGGATTTGGGGATTTGGGAATTTGGGGACTTGGAAATTGGAATTTGGGAATATGGAAATTTGGAAAGTGGGATTTGGGGACTTGGGGACTTGGGATTTGGGGATTTGGGGACTTGGGATTTGGGGATTTGGGGACTTGGAATTGGGGGACTTGGAATTGGGGAACTTGGAATTGGGAAATTTGGAATTGGGGGACTTGGAATTGGGGAACTTGGAATTGGGGGACTTGGAATTGGGAAATTTGGAATTGGGGGACTTGGAATTGGGGGACTTGGAATTTGGGGACTTGGAATTGGGAAATTTGGAATTGGGGGACTTGGAATTGGGGGACTTGGAATTTGGGGACTTGGAATTGGGGGACTTGGGATTTGAGGACTTGGAATTGGGGGACTTGAGATTTGGGGACTTGGAATTGGGGGCCTTGGAAACTTAGGGACTTGGAATTGGGGGACATGGAATTGGAGGACTTGGAATTGGGAAACATGGGGACTTGGGGACTTGGGATTTTGGGACTTGAGGACTTGGGCCCTTGGGATCTTGGAGACTTGGGGACTTGGGCCCATTGGACCTTGGGCCCTTGGGGACTTGAGCCCATGGGACCTTGGGCCCTTGGGGACTTGGAAACTTGAAAATTTGGAGATTTGAAAATTCAGAGATTCAAAAATTCGACAATTTGAAACTTTTAAAATTTGGAAATTGGGGCCTTTAGAACTTAAAAAATTGAGAATCTGAAAATTTGTCAAATCACATAACACATCTCTGCACATCCCTGACTTAGCCTATTAGGTTCTTATCATTCCCATATCTCCTAATTTCCTATATTTCTATATTTCTATGACTTTACGACTGTCTCTGAAGACTGGAGGTTTTGATGATTAAATTAAACCCATCACTACTGTATTATTACTAAGGATATCTAGTAACACTTATAATGCAAGTATGGTAAAAAGTACTTCTGTTTAAAAATTTCACAATTATAAGTACAATTATAATTTCTACAAAGTACAAAAGTCCCTAAGGACTCCTAGAAATAATACCTAATTCCTAACTCCTACAATCACACAAAAAGCAACATCCAAAATTATTTCCAATAGTCTGCGCACGAATATCGAGGACATGAACTAGAAACGTGAAATTCCATATTTCATTTCCATCATAGTTCCGACGTCGTAAATTTACGAGACCTGGTTCTTTCGCTTTTTAAAACGTCCAAAATATGACAAATATCTCGTACAAAAATTTCGTTTTCGAGGCAACGCAAGAGCGCTTAAGCTGACGGAAGTCAGTTTCGAGGTTAGGTCGTAGGAATGCAGGACGTCGATCTCCCCTAGTCGGTTTTCGCGTTAAATACATTTCAGAGGTAGAGATACGTTAAATGAGGGTATTATCTGTTATCTGTTATAGCGGTATATTCGAATCGCGGTTATATTTAGCGTGTTCATTAGTCCTCGTTTAGCGTCGATTATGTGGGCCTCGTAGGACAATCCGGAGAACGGAATTGTCCAGATAAACGATTAACTTTCCTTCGCGTTTGCTCGAAAAATAAAGCGGAAACCACGGGCCGCGCGCAGACGCTGTATGGAAATCGGAGACTAGAATGCCGGCAAAAACATGCGCCGCTTGTAATGCTTCGCATTCCTCGGGCAAAATGCGTTGTCTTTGAGTCACGAATCTCGTAACGCCTCGTTAATATTCCGTCAAACGCGCTGCGCCGACATTTTAGGGTTATTAACGGTGAAAAATGGACAGATTCACGAATTTCGGACACTGATATCGGTTAGGTTTAAGGCAGGGGCTCTCAAGTTGGGAATTCTGAACGAACTAGGGAAATTTTGGAACTTATCGGCTTTTGGGACTGTTGGGACTTAATTTGGGGACTTTAGAATTGTGGGTAGTTGCATTTTAGGGAGTTTAGGTTATGGAGTGTGAAGATTTTGGGATAGGAGACTTTGGAACTTTTTAATTTTTGGACTTAGGAATTTTGAAACTTTGGGACTTATGGATTTTGTAATTTTGGGAAGTTTGAAATTAAGAAATTTCAGAGTATTTTGAACTTGAAGAGTGGGAATTTTGGAACGTGTTAATTTTGGAACTTACCAACTTGAGAACTTTGGGACTTATCAACTTGTGCACTTTGGGCCTTACCAATTTGTGAATTTTTGAATTATAGAACTTTAGATCCTTAGAGTTTTGATATTTTGAAGTTTTGAGACTTTCAGATATTAAGATAGGAATTCTGCAATTTTGGGCCTTAAAAGTTATAGATTTTGGACCTTTGGGACTGTAACTTATACAATTGTTGAACTTTAAAGTATTAAAACGGTAAAACTTCAATGAATCCATGGAATTTTAGACGTCTGAATTAACACCTTTGAATTATGAAATTCTACAACTTTGGGCCTTAAATGGGCCTACGACTTTGAATTCATATAATTGCATGACTTTGGGACCTTGCAGCTACATAATTTTGGAACTTTGTCTCCTTAAAATTAATAAAATGAAACATTTTGAAGTTTTGAAACTTTGGGACCACCAAATCTTTTGGACTTGATGATTCTACAATTTTGCGACTTAGCAACTTCACCAACAGGAAACTTTCAGACTTCAACAAAATATGTGCTGTAATATAGTATAGTACAAACGAATCTCAAAAAGTCATAATTTATAAAAATGGGTCCTGGCCCATAAATCTCTAGGCCTATTTCCAGCTTATTAAATCTCTTGGCAATATTCCGAAGAAAAGACACGAAATAATCAGCAAAACATGATCCACGAGGGAAATTGCTCCGGTATTTGCTTGACTGTCGACATCAAAATGCATCGTAGCTCCTAGGTGCGTACCAAAGAACCTGGTACCGCGCTGCCAACGGAGAAAGTGCGGCAGCCATTAAGGTAAAGGTTAACCCTCCTCAAACAATCTGGGTCGTTGATGGCACTAACAAAATTCTATGTTCTCGTAAAAAAATACAAGTGCTAAACAATGAGAAGTGCACACAATTCTCTAAGACAATACAAGTAGAGGTTGGAAACATCACTTGGACACAGATGACCCAGTTTATCGTCTACATACGAAGAAATTTATTTATTCGCGTAACTCTATAGGAGATTAAGAATGATGGACTTAGGGAGCAGAGAAATTCGATTAAATTTATTGTATGACCTGAACCGACTAAGCGGAGGAATAAACGTTGTGTTACTTGTAAACTATTTGTTATATGAAAAAGTTGTTGGAACAAAAGTTGTATGGTATTGAGGGGACCATAAAATGTAATAATCAGTTTTTTTATTTTTTTATTTTTTTATCGAGATGTGGAGGTCACCTTGAGATTTTAGTCGTGATGGGTAAAATTTTATTTTATAGTTGCAAAGAGTGTTTAATTCTGAGTAAAAAAGTATTAGGGTACGTGGGTCTAAAAATGAATAATTACTGAGATATTATTTTTTAAAATGAAATGAATTCACAACTCGTGTCTAGTAGGTTGGCAAGCGAGCAAACAAGGTCCGCATTGTTTCCACCTGCCAACTTACGAGATACAGTAGAAATTTCACATTTCTGATACTCATTTCGAAGAGTACCTCAATAATTACTGATTTCTGATACACCCTAGTAACTTTTGATTCAACACACTTTCAAACGGCAGGGTCAAATACGATTAAACGAAAAACAGATCTTGATAGAGAAAATAGTACTTGTGCTCTTACGCTGTACAATTTCTGTTGCAATTATTTTTTGATACAACAAATGGTTGATACATGGCACATTCTCTGTATATGACCAGCTTGTGACATGAAATCATAAATCTTTTGGAGGTGAATAGTTTTGGTAGAAGAATGATAGAAGGGATGTAAAAAAAGTAGCTGAATTTGAAGAGCGATGGTTGAAAAGAGAAGCAAAGATGGACGGCGACCGTGGACGTAGTGTCTATAAACGCTTGCGGAACTGACGAGTCGGAAGCCCCCCTTCTCTGCTGGGAATACCGGTTAATGTGGTACACTGACCTACTCTCCAGCCACCGCGATACCACTAGGAACATAACCCCACCACACTGTTATTCTCTCGTCCTTCTCTCCTCCATTCTCTTTCCTCCTTCCTCTCGCGTTCCCTTTCTGCGCCTCCGTCATTCTCTCTCTCTGTTCTTTTTTCCCCGTAAAAAAGAGAAGAGGGGGAGAGACTCGCATCTCCTTCCACATCTTGGCCAGAATAATCTGCTCTTATTCTGGTTTCTTCGTTCGTAAAAATAGAGTCTCGTACGCGTCTGCTTCTTCCCTTTCTTCCTGCTCTCGTTTCATTCAATTTCGACCATCTAACCTAACCTCACTGTTCAGATCAACAGATGTAACCTAATTTAACTGACTAATGTAGCCTAACTGTTCATATCAATCTAACCTAACTGACTCCTAAGTGAGTTCAATGTAACCTAACTGCTAATATCAACCTAACCTAACTGTCACCTAAATGAGACTAATATAACCAACTGTTAATATCAACCTAACCTAACTGACACCTCAATGAGACCAACGTAACCAATTGTTAATATCAACCTAACCTAACTGACACCTCAATGAGACCAACGTAACCAATTGTTAATATCAACCTAACCTAACTGACACCTCAATGAGACCAACGTAACCAATTGTTAATATCAACCTAACCTAACTGACATCTCAGTGAGACCAACGTAACCAATTGTTAAGATCAACCTAACCTAACTGACACCTCAATGAGACCAATGTAAAAAACTGTTAATATCAACCTAACCTAACTGACACCTAAGTGACACTAATGTATCCCAGCTGTTAATACTAATCTGAGGAAGGTTGACAAAATTAACCTGCCTGGCGAATCAAACTTAAACTGAGACCTACTTGAAATTAGTATAACTTAACTCTTAATGATAGTCTAATGTAATTGTGAACAATGTAACCTAACTGTTAATACCAAGTTGACCTAAGTAGAACAAAACCATATTGTTAATAGCAACCTAATGTAATTAGGAACAACATAACCTAACTATTGAAACTAACTTAACCTGACAGTAATTTAATGTGATTGATAATAGGAACATCACCTAATGAGACCAATGCAACCTAATTGTTAATTTCAACCTAACCTAACTGTAAACTTGACCTATCTCTACTTGACCTATCTCGTCACATAACGAAACTTTGCAGAGATAAACCTTGATAAAAAATGGACCTCTTGATAAATATGAATATAGGATGTAGGCAAATAACGAAGAAGTAATTACCAGTTCTTTCTGACTATAGTAAAGATCCTCAAAACATTTTATCTTTACCAGACCTCTTGATCATCCTAAAAATATTTACCTCTTCATGAATATACTTATAAATATACTACACTCCCAATAATAAACAATAATAATAAAATTATTTACCATTCAATAAATTTATGAAAATCTTATTATCAAAGAAACAAGAGTTCGCCATAAAATGATCATCTAATGTGACCAGCACGGGTGTTGAATCGTGCGTGAGACAAATATGGACGACATAACGATCAAAACAGTAAAAGAGGAAAAGAATCAAGCCATAAGGTATAATACAAAGTAGAGAGTCCTGACACTGACACTGGATAGAGCCAATCGGCAATTGGCATTGGAGTAACGAACTCCTTTGCAAGATATCTACTAACACATCCTCCATTTGTGAGAGCCAAGGAAGCCGCTTCGGAGAAATTTCACCGCAAAGTAACAGCCTCCATCTTGTCTCTGTAGTCCTATGTCCCCTTTGTGGACTAGCATCCGAATACCTAATAGCCGTGTCGGCTTTAAATGTCAAAGGACCACAAGAGAAACATAAGTGACAATTACGATATGTCTTCAATTTTACGCGTTTACGTATGGTTATTTATTAAGTCTCGCGCTCCGTGCGTTAACTTTGTGAATTTTTTTTTGAAGACACATTTTTGTAAATTGTTTTTGAAGATTCACTTTGCTATTTATTAGTGTTTAATAGTGTCAGAGTCGTGAAGTTATGAGATTTAGAAGTTTTTGGTGTTCTAAATTTTATTATTAATGATGTTCCTTGGGGATGGACAAATTGGCGCGAAATTTGAATTTGCTAATACGGAAAATTTGAAAGACTGAAACTTTAGAAAGTATTAATTTTGGAATATCATACAATTTCTAGAATATCATACGTTTGCGATTGTAGAGCCTTCAAATTTTTGAATTTTGACTTTGAAACAATAATTTTTGAAATTTGATACCTTCACACTTCAAAACTTTGAGACTGCGAAACTTTTAAGATTTTTGAAACTTAAATTTCTCGGAAACTTTAGAGCTGTATTTTCGTACTTCGAGACTGTAAAACTTTTGTAATTTTCGACTTTCAAATTTCCAAATTTTTGAACATAGAAACTTTTGAATTTTTAAACTTAAAATCTTAACAATTTTAAACTTCTGGTCTTATAAAAAATTAAATCTTCACAAACTAGTATTATAATCGAATAAATATGAAATAATAATCATCCTCAAAAATTAGTGTCTTCCCATAAAAGTTTCAGAAGTCAATATCGAAAGTGATTATCATAATTTTTGAAAGTAATAAGGATCTCATACAATAACACTAAAAAAGCACAATTTATTCGATATAAAGTGGTCCAGAGCGTTCCCCGGACACTGCTATGATTTGTTGTTCTGGAAACAGCGAGAAACTCGAAACGTCTAGCGGCCATTGCGACACGAAAGCAGATCGCTAACTCCGATACTCGTTAAATAAATTTCTTCCAGAAACGGTTATACGCTCGTTGTTATTCAACAAATTACAATTTTGACACCTTCTACTGAATTTCCTAACCAAATATATCTCATTCATGATGCAATCTGCATGATGAGATTATTCTTCTTTCAAGGAATAAAAATACTTGTTAGAAATGTCCAATTGTGGAATCTGCAAATTTACATACTTTTTAACTATTCTTTACAATTATAAATTTTAATTATGAATATGTTTTTATGAATCATTGCATTGCATTATATTGCAAATTTATACATTTTATAAAGTATGTAAGTATGAATGCAATTTAACCTAACCTTTCGTTACATTCTGCAAATATAATATAACCTAACCTTTCAAGAATACAATTTTCTCAAATGTTCTGAACATTGAAACAAATTTTGTTATCATCTATTGAATCAAGTAATATAAAATATTTTTTCAAAACACCTTTTATAAATTTTTTAGTAATTCTTTTAATCTTAACAGATTTTTCAATAAAAAATTATGAACCATCAGTTCTTATCTTCATATAACCTTCAAACTACATATGATTTTATCAACATCTGCATGATTGTCAAGTTTATATAAAAGTAGACTTCTGTACCATTTATAAAAATCCCATATATATAAAATTTATGGTAAATATAGTTTAGATCTTAAATTTCAGAAATAGATTTTTATTAATAGATGAATATTATTGAAATTTAATTTAATACTAAATTAAGAGATTCCCAAAAAAGGTAATTTTGAGCAACTTGATGGAAACGGTTGTAGAGGGCCGTATAACCGAATAAGGGTTAAATAAGTGGAGTATACGTCCGAAATACCGAAACGCTTTCGTGCTGGATCCTCCTTTATGACACGGTTACCAGTACCCGTTACTGTTAGGTTTTAGTGCCAGCTCCCACTGACACGTCGCGGCCTCTCGAAAGCAAGTCGAAGGATAACGATATTAAATGGTAGCAAGCACCGAAAATCTTGCAACATTCATTAGGAACGATTAAACGAAGTTACTGGGTCG
The DNA here is from genome assembly GCF_050947335.1 of Megachile rotundata. Classification (NCBI taxonomy): domain Eukaryota; kingdom Metazoa; phylum Arthropoda; class Insecta; order Hymenoptera; family Megachilidae; genus Megachile; species Megachile rotundata. The sequence continues at coordinate 16,557,283 of NC_134984.1, read as the reverse complement.
CGAGGGCAGTGACACTCGAAAGAATTCCAGTCGGTTCGAACTCGTAGACCTGACCTTCCTCGTGCACTCGAATTGCGCCGGAAAGGCCAAGGATAACCAGCCACGACCATACTCAGGGTTCAAACCCGTTAAATTTCCGGCGCGAGAACTTCGGGAGAAAAAAGATCGTCGAAAGAAAAGAAGGAAAAAAGTCGGCCAGCATTAGCAACTTCGATCGCGAACACGAGACACGGGTTCTATCGTTAGAAAGCGTGGTAACACGGAGTGACGTACTTGTGGTACAAGAAATATTCTGTACACGGTGAATCGATTCTCGAATATTTGCGTCTAAGAGAGGGGTGGTCAGAGAATTACTTACATATGAGCAGCGTGGTATCCAGAGTGGAATTGTTGATGTCCTCAGGACCTCCTCTTTACAAATCTATTTCACGAGACACTGTTCACCGTCGTGTGGATGATCTTCTATTCCCCGTGGAAAATTACAAGCTCACTTATGTTACAGATTTTCACCTGTCACGGTGCCACACCGGGGTCAAAATAGGCCGGTCGATATTTTTGGTGGGTCACAAAATATCACCAAGGTACAAGAGTGTCCCCCTAAGTTGTGTCTATCGGTACACGCACTGATCGATCGAGAAAACCGGAAGCCAGAGATAGGACCACGAAACTTTCACTGCGGTCTTCCTTTTCTTCTGTTTCTCGAGTATCCAGCGGTAGCCTCGCTTCCGGTCCCTGGCACGTCCTTCCACCGTTCGGTGTCGATCAGGAAGCGGGATTCCCGCGGGACTGGGTCCTTGACCTTGGCCAGAGTGTCCTCCGGTACCACCGCGAGCACTGATCGTTCATCAGCTTCCCGGTACACTTCATCGGCCAGCTCGAACCACTGATCGTTTCCGGCCGATTCACTGCCGACGCTTCTTCCGGTTCCGAACACTCCTCGCAGACTCGCTCGCAGACGTTACGGTTGATAACCGTCGAAGTCGTGTGACGGATAGAAAGAAAGAGAAAGAGAGAGAGAGAAAGAAAGAGATAGACAGAGAGATACGCGTGTGTGTTTGTGTGCGAAGAGAGTGAAAGATGGGAGACAGAGAGAGAAGGAGAGAGAGAGAGAGAGAGAGAGACAGGTAGAGGGATAGAGAGGAAAAGAGAGAGAAAGAGAGAAAGAGAGGAGGGAGGCCTTGCCGATCGTACGAATAAGAGAGAGGCCTCGCTCGCCTGGCGCCGGACGAGATGCGACTAATTCCTAAAAGTAGGCGAGGAAGAAACGAACTGGATGGCCTGTGGGCCCTTACTGCGAGGGGTCTTACGCGGTACCGACCGACAGGGGCCCCTACCTCGTGAGGCCTCCTTGCGTACCGAGCCGGGGGTACCGTAGACCCCCCACCTTCGCTCGCTCCTACCCCCAGATACGCTCGGTCTCCTCCTCTTTCTCCTCTCACTGGTCTTCTTCCGTCACCTGGACGGTGCTTTCGTGGATCCTATGTCGTCCAACGATGTTTACCCTCGACGGTGGATTGGGTACGATCTTGCGGAGGGGATTGCGGATTTTCAAATTTTCACCTTCGGATATGGGGAGGTTTAGGAATTTCAGATCTAGGATTTTAGATTTGGTATTTAGGACGTGGGATTTCGGATTTGGGACATGGGACTTGGTACGTAGGACTTGGGATTTGGTTCTGGGACTTAATACTTGGGACTTAGGTGTTTGAAATTTGGAAATTTGAAACTTTAGATTTTAAACTTGAAATTTGGGTCTTGGGATTCGAGACTTGGGATTTGGAATTGGATACTTAGGATTTGGGACTTGGGTCTTGGCACGTAGAACTTGGGATTGGATTCTGGGACTTGGTACTTGGGACTTGAGTATATGAAATTTGGAAATTTGGGACTTAGGATTTTTAACTTGAAATGTGGGACTTAGGATTCGAGACTTGGGACTTGGGATCTGGGACTTGAAACTTGGAAGTTGAAATTTGGAATATGAGGTATGGGATTGGGACTGCAATTATAGATACGTGATGGTATTTGCTATAGTTTTAGTATTTGAAAATTTCGGCATTCTACGAATCTAGAGACCCTAGTTATTAACATGGAGATCCGAAATCTCTAAATATCTACTCTAGATATCTAAAGGCCCTAAATATCTAGAAACCTTGAAACCTATCAACCTCAAATATCTACTCACATAGAAATCTGGAGACCCTAGTAAATATTCAAGAACTATATTTAAATCGTTTCATAATATGATTAAATTTTATGAACGGCAACGAACATGTGTTTTCCATCCATTGAAAACATGCACGCATTGCAGGAAATTGACATAACCAATTAGCTCGTTAAAATAGGAAAACGCGAAGAGCAATTGCGTGCGAACGACGGTGATAAAGTAGAGGGGTTGGCGTGTATGCACGAGTTCGTGAATTAGTCAATGTGGAATTCGTGCTTACTACAGCTCGTGCGCGAGTTTTGAATTTAATTGGTGGAGGCGAGAATTTCGCCATTTTTACCTTCACCTGGGTGAGTTTATTACAGCGACGAACACACATGCGCCGCTACAAGCGAATGGACAGGAAAACAAGTAAAAGCGCATGCATGCGTACCTTTTTGAGTTGGAACAAAGTACAGAAATATGTGGATGTACGAATAGAAGGATATAGGAATTTAGTAGTGTAGAAATATACATATGTGAGGATACTTAAATTTAGGGATTTAAAAATGAAGGAATTTTGTTTTGTGAAATAAAATGTAGGGAAATTGGGATCTAGAAAAGTAGGAATCTATGAATCTATAAATCTATGAATCTATGAATCTCTGAATCTATGAATCTCTGAATCTAGGATCATACATATGTAGTAATATTCGAACCTAGTTATCTAGAAATATAAATACATAAAAATATTCCCACTTAAGTACACCAAAGACTAGCCAACCTACCAATGAATTGTCAAAAGCAGAAAACGTTTGAAAACTTTTTGCACGAAGTGTAAAATTACGCCAGTCTTTGGAAGCAGTAAAATTGTACATCAGGTACAAGAACGTAAATGCCAGAAAAGATGAAAAAAAAGATGTCGGTAACCCTTAAACGGGAAACCCTTTTACAGTTACCCTACAAACCCGTGACAATCGTGTCCGTTTTGGGGCAGATGAAAAACGGGACTTTCGGGAATCTCGAGGTGGAGAAAAAATAGAGGTTACCGCTAGTTTGCAAAATACAGTAAACCGACCTATCGACACGGTCCTTAACGATTGGACTCCAGGTGACGAAAGGATCTTGGGTCGACAGTTTTTTCCACGAGTTCAAACCTAATCCTTCGGAGACGTGCCGTTTGTTGCACACAATTCGTTCTTTTACGACACCGCTGTTAGTGACTGGGAGACTTGTGTGCGTTTTTGAATGCACTTTTCGAGTGTTCTTTCGGACACTGTGTCTTTTAAAGTGGTGTTAGCGTATAGCGGTAGTTGCATTTTTCTTTTGTATTCTTGTTAGTTTTGCTGTGATGTTTTTGATTAGTTAATATGTGGTTGGAGGGGGTAATAGACATTTTTTCGCAAAGTTGCAAATTTTGAAAGTAACAAATTCTCAAATATCTCAATTTTGAAATTTCCAAGGTCTCAAATATCCTAATTCTCAAATTTCTGGATTCCCAAATTTTCAAATTTTACAAATATCCAAGTTTCCAAAATTCCCAAAATCTCTACATTTCTCAAATCCCCCAAATTCCCTAGGTCCCTCGAATTCTCTAAATTTCCCAAAATCCCTAATTTCCCAAATCCCTCAAATCTCCCAAATTCCTCAGATCGCTTGAATTCTCCGAATTTCCCGAATCCCCCAAATTTCTCATACTTCTAAAATTCCCTAGACTCCCTAAATTCTCCCTATTCCCCAAATCCCCAAATCCCCATATTATCCAGATCTCCCAAATTACTCAAATTCCCAACTTTCCTAATCCTTAAAAATTCCCTAGATTCCCGAATTCCCCAACTTAAACCTAGCAGACTAATCCAACCTCGATTAAGCAATACAAACAATATTAATCTTATTTGAACAAGTTATAAACCGCTTAAGAAACAAGAAATTCACGCCGCAGAAAAAGTACTAGATAAGATCGTCGTTTTTAAAAGCCTAATTACCAGGATGAACCTTCGGCAATAAAAATTCCACATCGGTCCCGCCTCTCGGTTGCATCACACGCGTGCACCGCAATCGTCGAATTCAAGGTTTAATTTATTTGATCGATCCGAATCTGAGGTGAATCAAAGTTTTAATTAGCGGTCGCGATTGCAATATGGGCGAACCACGGCATAACAGTCGCACTCGCCACGGATCGCGGCGATTTGCGTCATAATAATTGTTGTATAACTTTCGATTAATTAGGCGTCGAAGCGGACCGTCGCCGCCCCCCGACGTGTTGCCAACTGTCCCGTCGGGGAGGGAATTTTTCTTTGACGCAACGGATCCTCGTTACATCCAGACGGGGGGCCCCCCCTTTTTCCGTCAATTCTAAATGGCCCCACTTCGAGCCGCAAGTCGGTTACACTTTCGTTGTTGCGACTAGTGGTACCACTCGACCGCGTTCCTCCTTCGTGAACATCGCTAACCAGATCGACCTAATTGTTTGCAAGTTTATTTTAAAGTATGTGAACCGTGAGATAAGGGTACCGGGGCCATTTATGTGATCCTAGAATTAGCTGCTAGTTAATGCTATCATTTTCTTAAAAAATGACGGGTACACTTTGTGGAAGATCTTCAGGTATAGAAATAAGATGGAGATGTGGTTCATGAAATAAAGTTTGAGCTCATAGGATGAAGATTTTTGCCTCCACTTTGGGGACTGCATAATTTTATTAATTATGGTTGGACTCAAACTCAAACTTCATCTGATAAGTTGAAGATTTTTGCCCCCACTTTAGGGACTGCTCAATTTTATTAATTATGTTTGGACTCAAACTCAAACTTCATCTGATAAGAAGAAGAGTTTTGCCTCCATTTTGAGAATTAAGTTTTGGTACCATTATTGTGGCAATTGTGTAAATGTTAGACTCCATTATTTTTAACATAGAATACATTATTATAATTTTGAATAAGAACTGCTATTATAGAAGAGGGAAACAGCTATTTAATGTAACATAATGTCCTGTGTAACTTCTCTTTAATGACTCTTAATAATTCTACTTGTTAGCGTATATTTAATTAAGTTTGAAATAAGGTTATGAGAGTAGAGGCCAAAGTTATTGCATCTGCAAATTACATCTTTAAAAAATTCGTCCTTATGTCAGAAAAACTTGAATGTTACAAATAATTTATTTTTAAAATATTAACCTTGTCAAACTATAATATATTTCAGTCCTACATCAACCTGTAAATTATTACAAATTATAATACAAAATTACGAAGATTGTTTAACAAAAAATTATACCTTTAACAATCTTAAAATGAATAATCCTTAAATCTTAAAATTAATAAAAATTTTAGCAAAAATTGTTCATGAATTCTGCATACGTAAAATGATTTATTTGAAGGACAAAGAAGGTTCCATCCAAGGTCTTCCCGAGAAGACGCAAGAATTGTCTCTGAAAAGAGGGCATAAGTAAGGATCACTCGTGATTGTTGGTAAAAGTCAGGAAAACGGCAGCGCAAGGCCGTATTTATTGGTAGCAATAAAATCGCAAATTCTAACGGTTCGAATGAAACTCGAAAAGGTTCGGATCTCAGGCAGCTATAACCCCCGGAAACTTGCCGAAGGAACAACCATAAATTTCTTATTCTGAGGGTGTCCCGAGGTGGCGCTGTCAAAATATTTTGGGTACCCTTCAGATACCAATACGCCTACCTTTCTGATTTGAATGGAGAAACATGTACAATTACCATAATCCTATTAATTAATCATTCTTTCATGTAAACATAAATCATTCGGTTAATTCGGGCAATGAGGAAGGTTTGCATATACCTGCTTTCCTTAAAAATCATACTTGGAAATATTAGTTACATAAATTTAATTATTTTCTTTTTTTTTATAATTTGATGATTTGATAAGTTTGTAATAAGACAAAATATTTGTGCACTAAAAGATTGTGAGATAAAAAATCATTTTTGTATGAGTAAGAAATTTTTGTGTCATTGTATTATTTTATTTTTAATAAAATATACAGTCAGTCTTACAATGAATTTAAATAGCAATTACAAGTGTAAATTATTTTGTTGCATTTCACATAACAAATTTGGACAAATTATTTTAGCCAATCTTCATTTAAATAAATATTTATTTTATTTGAATTTAACCTAAAGAACCTATTGTATTTAGCTTAAATAACTTTGAAATAATTTAGCAAATATATAAAATGTCTGCAACCGAAAATTTAACTTAAATAACCCTGACATAATTTAACAAGTATATAAAAAGTCTGCAACCGAGAATTTAACTTAAATAACCTTACCATAATTCAACAAATATTTAAAAAAATTTACAACTTGAAAAAAAGAAAATTTTTTAAACTTGCTGAGCCTTTTGGGACAAGTATTAAAACAATGAAACGTTTATACAACTACCTGATACCGTGTTAATGAGAAGATAAATTGCTATGCAGGCACAAAACGGAAGGACACGTGAACAATATGACCCGGAACGTGGCAGGCAAGGAAACACACGTGTGTCACAGACGTTCAGACGGTATTTATTGCGATCTTTCATAATTTACAATGGTCACGCGTCGAAAACACTGGGACGCGTGACCGGCAACCTCTCAATATTTACCTTCATTTTGTTTGATCCTTGTAAAAGTCTCTCAAAATATTGCTCGTACACATGTTACGAGGTACTAACGTAATTCTTCGTGTTTTCCCGTAACGACCTTCGTTAAATTGCACTAGAAGTGTGCCATCGAGGGCTGCGTTCATAAATCGATGTCATTTTAAATTATTAGGTTATGTAGTTATGTTTCTTGTTTCTGTGAATATGTATAGTACTCATGGACACAAAGATAGAGTACTTTTTTAAATTATTTTGATGAGTTTAATTATTCAAATGTTAGTTTGAGTGATTATGTTAATTTTGTTTTATATGATTTTATGTAATACACAATGTAATGTGATGTGTGTGATATGTATTATAATATGTGTGTACATGTGTGTAATATGTAATGTTTGTATTTGTATTATAATATAAAAGAAATGTAATAACGTCATATGTATTATAATAGTATATAATAACAATGTTATGTGATGTATGTAATATGTGTATAATATGTATGTACATGTGTGTCATATATGTATAATGTGTGTATGTGTATTATAATACAAAAATAATATCCTAACGTCATATATGTAGGGAGTGTAACATAGTTGTAAGTAAACATACATTGTATTATAGTTAGAGTAACGTATTTCGTGAAGTAGTAACGATTTTTGCGTGTTCAACGGAATTTTGCGTCGAAGCGATCGTCGTTTGTTTCTTGGACGTGTCGAAACCTGCACGCGTGCTCGTGGCAGAATTTCGTTAGACGCCGCGACGTATAGATGTGCAAGTATCACAGCAAATCTCTATTACACTTAAAGTTACATTTACAATAAAACCTATATATATATTATAATATCATATAATACCAATGTAATAATTTATAATAACAAATGTAGTAATATATATTACAATATAAAAATACAGTACAATATACATACACATATAAAATACAAATAACACAAATTTCATTGCAAAGTTAAAATTGATACGAAAAGGAAATAGTTGAATAAAGTTTTTAGTTCATAATTGCAGTACAATAAGCGAAGAAACAGGACAAGTAAATTGTAAAAATCAATGAAGGATAGTTGAGAGAACTTCAACAGTTAAGTTGACCTCGTGTCATTGGTCGTAGCACGTAACAAGGACCCCATAAGGAAACAATTAAACAAACGAAGGCAACTCGGATGGCCGAAGCAATCGGACACTTCACACGCGCTTCAAGGTGGAAAGCAATAAAACTTGCAGAGGACAAACAAATCACCGTTGAATCATCGTACTTAAACACGCTTCCTTAATTTTGAAATTACATATTTTCTTCCTGCTACACCCATCTGCACGCGTTACATAAAATTAATAACAAAAAGAGAAAGGTTTTTATTACAAAAAGAGCAAGGTTTTTATGTTTCAAAAATAATGTAATTCACTAGTAAATTAGTAGATGAAGAATTGACACTATTTAGACAATGATACTATTATTTTATTTAGATAATAATATATTGTCACATAACTTCGATAAGGGGATCAATTCTTAACCAATATCTTTGCAAATATTTTTATTCATTACCAACAATAGTTTCCAAGAATGTTTCAGTATAACAAAGGACGTGTGAAGAAAATAATGCACCCATTAAATTACAATGAAGCATTAAATTAATGCAACAATTACATATTAAACTAAAGACTACATAAATTGTACACTTACACATATTAAAATTTAACATACTTATCAATATTTATACATTCTCATTTATATCTCACAAACAATTTAGTCATTTCAAACAAATAAATTTCTATCAATATATTAAAATCAGTATAAACCTTGTATCCACATAAAAACAAATACCTAAACTAAATAAGTAAACCAAAAATTGTAACAGAGTGATATTTTACCAAAGCGTGAAAGAAAGGACCACCCGGAAGTCCACATAAACAAGAAGCTACCTGTGAAAACGCAGCGAGACTTCCTTATTGTTGGTACAACGAACCCGACAGGAATCCTACTCTTCCGGGTGCACCCCGAAAAATGGCGGGAAGAAAAGGTCCGTGGATAATCGGGCGTCGCTCGGCTGCCTGCTACAAGTAGTACGAGTCTAAATATTGCGAGACGCGATTTCTTACGGTCACAATGTTTCCATGCTTCGCGACCTAAAATATTTTGCCGTTCGACATTCGTCTCGCTCTTTTCAATTCTTTCGAAACCAAACACGGATTCGTGATGGACACGGTGGACATCTTGAATGCTATCTCAATCTCGACTCTTTAAGCGCGACTTTAGATCTTACTGTTCTTTTATAATCTAAAAGGGCGACTTTATATTTTTCTGGTTGTATTTCATTTTTTTAATAATTTTAATAATAATGTATGTCACTTCAAATTTTGCTCTTTTTGTATAGTTTGTTTATAATTTTAAACGTAGTGTTAGTTTAAATTTTTCTCTTCTGATATAATTTATTTTTATTATTTTAAAAGTGGTATCACTTCAAATTTTGCTCTTCTTATGTAGTTTGTTTATAATTTTAAATGTGTTGCTTCAAATTTTGCTCTACTGGTATAATTTATTTTTATTATTTTAAAAATGGTGTCATTTCAAATTTTGCTCTGCTGATATAATTTATTTTTATTATTTTAAAAGTGGTGTTACTTTAAATTTTGCTCTTCTGATATAATTCTTTTTATAATTTTAAATGTGGTAGTAGTTCAGATTTTGCTGTTTGTATCTAATTTATTTTTATTATTTTAAAAATGGTGTCACTTCAAATTTTGCTCCTCAAATATAATTTTTTTTTACAATGTTAAAAGGGGTTTCATCTCAGACCTTGCTGTTCATATTCTTTTTACAATTTCAAAGATAATATCACTTCAGATTTTGCTATTTATAAGTAACTTTTTAACAATTTTTTCAATACAAACTTACAATGATCATGATTACAATTTACATCAAATTGTCCAATTGTTTCAAAGTTGTGATGAAAGGAATGATTTTTTTCCGGAAATATGCATCGTCATTTAATCACGGCACTTATGCCTGGAAGAAAGTCGACACCGATGGACCATCGATCGTTACGAAGAGATATCAAAAATTTATGACGGTAAGAAAGTAGGTTCGCGCATGTAAAAGAACCTGTGCGAAACAATCATGTGTGAATTGTGTTTTAGGTAATTGTATTCGATGAGCGAGTTTTCGTTTCTAGAAGCAACTAATGATCATAACAATACATATATGTATCTAACACAATGCGTAAATGTTCCAGAAACCTAACAGTCTTCCTTTTTTATTTACCTATCATCAAAATTAATTGAATCGTTGTTTTTTCAAACAAATACTAAATACTGACATTATGCATATATATATATATTATATGTAATATATAGAGTGATATAAATAATGTGTTTATTTGATATGTAGATAGTATGTATTAATAGTAATAATATTTACATCAAAATAAATATATCATTTTCCACAACTGTACATACATATATTACATATTTATTAAACATCATGTACATACAATATTTCTTCAATAAATATTGCAATATTTTAACAAAGCTGTATTAACAGTTGCTTCTAATAATTTGAACTAACAATATTTTCCAAGAATTACTTTCAAGAATTTATCTAGCAGGAAGATATAAAAATTTCATCTTACAGTCACATATGTATAATAACGCTTACACATGTTAATATATGTACACTAAATTTATAATAAAATTAAATAATAATATTTAATTATATTCGTCCTACAAATGAGTCCAACAATCATTCCAAAAACGCATTACTAAATTACTAAATTATCAATCATCAGAGTGACTCCATTTCGCGATCACCACACAAAACAAAATGGCGCCACATCCACAGATCAATCTTAGTTCAGGTACAAAGCTCCACGTCGGAAACAGCGAGTCGTAAATAATTCAACAGATCTCGATGACACTTAAATCCTGCGGTGCTCGTTGGTTGTCGAAGATTTCGAGAGTTGTGTCGAGAAACGCGACTGAAAATTTACGGTGGTTTTACGGAGAAGAACGGTTTTGCGGCCCTCGATGTGGCCACTGGGCGACCATTAACGACCCGGTACCTCCACCTGACTGTATGCATCTCGTGACCTTGACCAGGGGATAATGTGCTTTTGCCAATGAACGTCGTAAAAAGTCGTAAAATGTATATTTTTGGTTGACAGGTTGCACTATGACTTTATGGGATAAAGTTACTACAAACTGAAAGTTATGTTATATTTTTTATTTTGTTGATATTTAGCGTTCATAGAAGAACTGACTGATATTCTGGCTACAAAATGTGTTTGAAATTTTGCAACAAACTAACTAACTGATATTTTAGGTGCAACATGTGTTTGAAAGTTTGCAACACACTTGCTAAAAATTATATTATTGCATTTGTTAACATTGCAATTTTTGTGTATAGTTGATAATAGAGTTAAGTGATATTCTGTATGATAGAAATATTTTTTATCTTTAAAATGATAGAAGTGTATAGTAGATTTGACATGATTATTGGTGAGGGACTATGAAGTACACCTACATATTTGACGTATTATAACCATTATAAAATACAATAATAATTAGTAGAATATGTACTCGAATAATAAAATATTAGTAGTGAATACAATTGCAAAATAACCGTCTCCTTAAATATAATAATCTTAAATATAAATATAATAAGTAAATAGTAAAGCTAGGTTAAAAAATCAGATCAACATCTCTAACAATTTCTACAACAATCTAACAATTAACAATGAAAATATAACTTTTCAATGCTTTAAAGTCCATCCAAAAATCACTGCCCAAAACTTGAACGCAAAGTGTATCCAAAGATTGTTACGCGGGGGCCGCAAATGGCACCGTTGTAAAATCTGACCGTAGTAAATCGGCCGAAAACGGTCTGTGGGCCTAGATGTGGCCACCGAGCATCCTTTCAACGCATTTTACGACACCCAGGAAGCTGTGCACGGAGCCAATTGAATTTTGACCAGTGGCTGCTACGATGGAACCTCCGGGTCGAAATGTCGTAAATTTCATAAATCGAAACCCTGCTCCGTTGTCAAAATTTTATTGCACGATCTTTTGCTGATCGCAGAAATATTGCATAACATTAATCTTCAGACATGAAGCAAATTGTAGGTTTCTATTTAGGTATCATCTCTGCAATTTTATAAATACAACCCTTATCAAGGGTTGATAATCAAAGTTTGATGATACTTATAATCACTGTAATAAGGTTTACTAGATATTCTGATCACATATCTGAATATATACTCAGTTTTAAAATATGATTAACTTATTATTATATATAGTTATAGGACAGAATAACTACAGATGTGTAGCAAGTATATGGCTGCACAATAATTAACTTTCAATTAAATATAGAGGTGCAGAGAATCGTTGTTTGAACCCAATTGAACATTATCAAATCTGTGCACTAAAGCAGTAAATTGAAGTGTAGAAATGTTCTCACAACTAGAAGATTACCAGAAGTGTGTTAATTGAAAAAAGGTGATGTCTCGGTCGGCCTTGCCAAGGACTTGGCTGTTCTCCGATTAAGTGTGTACAATCTCGAGCAACGTGGTTTTCTTAAATAAAGAAAAGAATATTGCACCATTTCTCCCTAATTATTCTATCTTCCTCAGATTTTCCTAGCATCCTAGCTTCTTCAGATTTTAGTAGACTTTGAATCCCATAGCTAGCTGAGTCTTATACCTTCTTGCTATTCTTGTTAGAAGTCCTATACTTCTTCCACTCTGCTTTGTTTAAAATTTCCTAGAGTCCTCCTAAAATCTCCATAAAAATTCTGAAGATTCAGGGACCTCCTCAGAACCTTGTGATATATCCCCAGGATCTTCCTGTCCGTTTTTCCAAGATCGAAAGGAGCACGTTGCACCAGAGTGTACGTTACACCGAGAAATCGGAATCGAACCGAGTGAAACTTCTTCGTGGTACTCGAGCATCGACTATTCTTACCACATTCGATGACTAGAGATAGGCGTTAAGTGTGACGCACACGTGGCCACTCGTAGCAAGTCTACGTGATAGTGTTCATGCGTGATGATAGGAAGAAGAAGAGGAGAAAGATGGAGAAGAAGAAGAAGGGATAGGTAACCTGGGTGGCGGGTACACATAGTCAACGACACGGATGTTACACGAACTTACGAGGAAACTTACTCGCGTTGCCGTTACACGACGCCATTGCGTTACATAAATATGCGAGAAGCGTACTGCTTCCTTTTCTTAACAATACGTTTCGTAATTGTTTATCACCTGTCACGTTCATTGTCGTGCGTTGATAAACATTTGAAGTAAACTTGGCATTAATGAGTCTTTAGGGAAATTTGTGGAGGTATTTTTGAAATGTACTCTTATTGTTGTTTAAATTTTTTATTATTTTTAAGTATTTCTTAAATGTTTATGTGATTAGTACATGCTAATAAATGTTAAATAAATAAACATTATTAAATATTTTATGAATAATTATTATGTCAAGATGCATCGTTTCTAAGTACTTCGTAAATATTTATAAAATAAATACATGTTATTAAATGTTAAATAAATATGTATCACTCACTAGTTAAATTTATCAAACTTAAAACAGCTTAATTAACATGTAGCATAATATAAATTACAATCAACTATTTTCAATATCAATGAAGCATGTAATATGTAACATGTAACATGTCATACATATAAACATACAATTTTATAAATAAAATTAATAAATCTTCAAATAGCAAAAATATAAATATACTGAAAAACACAACCACAAAAAAATGTACAATTTTATTAAAATTCCCTAAAATTATTTTACTCATAATTCACTTGAAGTGCCTTTCGTAACTCGTGTATTCCATCTGCAACTTTAGTAACTCTTCATTAAAAATAATTAAACAGGTGTGCATTCCAAAAATCGATAAAAGCGAATGGTTCAATATATCCTATCCCAAAAATCGATAAGACGAACGGTGCAAATGTTGCTCAGTACAGAAGAAAATGTCCCATAAATATGTAATGCCTAACAGCTGTCTAACAAACTCCTCAAAGTAGGCACCTGACGAATAGATTTAGTGAGCGCGCGAACGGGAAAAGTAAAAAGAAATAGTTGTGAGCCAGAACACGTAGACAAAATTCGAAGGGACAGAACACGTTCGAATTCACGTGTAGCTACATCTTGGTTCCCGGTTATTACGTTGAGGAAGTCACGCGGCCCTCGAGGCCCCGAGGCCCCAAAAAAAATGAGGACATTCCGTGGAGTGTGGCGGCCCCTGTACACCAAAACGAGGTTCCGGATTTCGGTATACAAGATGGAGGGGCAGAAATTTGGGCACAACCGATACACGAAACGAAACCGACGGCATCCCAATTTATTAAAGTGTAACTAGGTAAAGGATCGGTGATGTGCTATAACCTAGTCAAGATCTAGTTAGACCTAATACAAGAGATTCCATATTTTAGTATATGAAGGAGCAGTAATTTTGGCACAATTGAATAATACATGAAATGAAACCGACGCCATTTTAATTTACCAAAGTATAGGTGGGTAAAGGATGGTTACTCTGCTATAACCTAGTCAAGCTCTAGTTAGACCTAATACACGAGGTTCCACATTTTAGTAAACATATAGGAGAAGCAGAAATATGGACACAATTGAATAATACATGAAATGAAACCAACACTATTTTAATTTACCAAAGTATAACTAGATAAAGGATCGTTACTCTGGTATAACCTAGTCAGACTCTAGTTAGACCTAATACACGAGGTTCCACATTTTAGTATACATATAGGAGAAGCAGAAATTTGGACACAATTGAATAATACATGAAATGAAACCAACACTATTTTAATTTACCAAAGTATAACTAAAGCATCCTTACCATGTTCTAACTTAGTCAAAATACTTTTTAAACATTAATACCTAACTACACTAAACCCAAATTCCAAATTTTGATATTCAAGATAGGACATCAGTTTGAACAAAATAGAAGAATACATGACATGAAATCTACGCCATTGTAATTGACCAAAGTGTAACTAACTAAAGGACCTAGTGTCCCAACCTTGTCAAAGAGACCAGGTTAGCTCCAACATCTAACTGCATTAAAATGAAGCTCCAAATTTTAGTATACAAGATGCAATTGGGTACAATTAAACAATAGACTGAACTGTCGCTATTCTAATTTACTAAAGTGTAACTAGGTAAAGGTTCGTTACCCAGTGTTCTATCCTAGATCAAAGAGAGATGGTTAGCCCTAATTATGGTTAGCTCTCACGTAGTGAGGTTATGTTTGATACAGTCAAAATTGAATTTGTAACTTTGCTGATCATTTGTGGCTTTTATTATTTATTATACTTCTGTTCTATGTGATTATTATTGTTTTATTTTTGTTTGATGGTCTACAGAGTTTTGGAATTTTATTATAGGAAATAATATGTATTTGGGGACTTTTGAATTTGAGAACTGAAGGAGCTGGAAGTTTAGCAATTGAAAAATTGAAAAATTAAAAAAATTGAGAATTTGAGATTTTGTATTATACAGTCATACTTATATTATATAATTTGTATTGTACACTTATAATTTGCATTATACAATTTGTATTTTGCAACTAGAATTATGTTATACATTTTGTATCTAACAACTAGAATTATATTATAAATTTTGTATTTTATAATTAGATAATTATATTGAACAATTTGTGTTTATATATTAATAATTTATATTATGAGATTAAAAGCAGAATACTGCGAGGGTTAAGTCGATTAAATAAACGAAAATAAAAAGAGAAACAAGAAAAAGAACAGGGACGACTAGTTTGATTCTGGTACGTACAGTTGCTTGACGGTGCGATCGTAAAAATAAGTCCGTATCGTAAAGTCTTTTTATCAAGAATCGCCAGCAAAAAAAGCGTCCTAAATTCCACGATAAAAGAAGCTGAGGACCGACCGTAGGTTGTTGTTTTTTTCTTCTTTTTATTAATTATCATGTTAAGTCGATGTAGAACGAACGGCATTGCGAAAGAAAATCAACCGATAAAGGTGAACAGAATCTGTTGCGGTTATTCAATGTTACAAATTATCGTAATGATTGGGAATTTTTAATTTAGGGATTTAGGAAAATTAGAAATTAGAAATTTAGGAATTAGGAATTTTGGGAATTAGGAATTTTGGAAATTTGGGGAATTTGGAATTTGGGGGGTTTGGAATATGGGGGGTTTGGAATTTGGGGAATTTGGAATTTGGGGAATTTGGAATTTCGGGGATTTGGAATTAGGGGGATTTGGAATTGGGGGAATTTGGAATTGGGGGGATTTGGAATTGGGGGGATTTGGAATTGGGGGAATTTGGAATTGGGGAATTTGGAATTTGGGAGATGTGGAATTTGGGGAATTTGGAATTTCGGGGATTTGGAATTAGGGGGATTTGGAATTGGGGGAATTTGGAATTGGGGGAATTTGGAATTGGGGCATTTGGAATTTGGGGGATTCGGAATTAGGGGAATATGGAATTGGGGGAATTTGGAATTGGGGGAATTTGGAATTTGGGGAATTTGAAATTTGGGGGATTTGGAATTAGGGGAATTTGGAATTGGGGGAATTTGGAATTGGGGGAATTTGGAATTGGGGGAATTTGGAATTGGAGGAATTTGGAATTGGGGGAATTTGGAATTTGGGGAATTTGGAATTTGGGGAATTTGGAATTGGGAGAATTTGGGAGATTTGGAATTTGGGGAAATTGGTATTTGGGGAATTTGGTATTTGGGTAATTTGGAATTTTAGAAATCTGGAATTGTAAGAATTTGGAAATCTAGGATTTTGGAAATTTAAAAATTTGGAAGTTCTAGAAATTCAGAAGCTTTCAAGCTAAAAATTTAAAATCTTAAAATTTTGACAATGTATAGATCTGAAAACGTGTCACCACGCGTTAAATCACCACGTCACATCCATCAAATCTCCATGCATCACTGCCAATTCCAATGCTTCTCTCTTCCATCCCATCCAACATAAAAATCTCCTACAACCCAACAGTCCCAAATATTTCATTGTTACGTTACAACATCTAAAACCAAATAAAGAACACCAACATAAATCTCAAAAACCTCTGCCAAAACAGTATATCAATCTTCCAAGTGTTACGATCGACTATTCGATCTATCAAACACGATACATCGATCGCGTATTTTTGAATCCGTGCTCAGCCACGTCGTGCGCGATTATATCCGGTTGGTGATTTATCAGGATAGACTAAGCTTTTGTTCTCAGTAGTCGGGTCAATTGGAGCACAAACTCGGCGTTCGAGAAGAAGAGAACACAGAAAGGAGATTGTTTCCAGTTTGTTTGGCATCAGAAACCAAGAGTGGGTCGCGGTATCCGTGGCTACGATAACGAATTGGCCACGATCTTAAACACGTTTCCTCTTCCGTCTCGTTGCTTCCTGTCTCCCTTCCGTCTCATAACCTCATCCTCGTCTTAGCGATTCGTGACGATATAAAAAAAAGGAGGCAAAAAAACGTCGAGTCGAATCGGCCTTCTCTTTCTTCGCGTTATGCAGGACCCCAGCCTTGCTCTTCCAGTTTGTCCTGTTTACCAAGTGGGTCAATCGAGATTGAGAGTAAAACGCGGGAGTATAGAACGCGTCCATTTTCTGTTGGAACAGTTACGCGGTAATTTATTTTCACGGATTCGTGTTTCTTCGCGCTAGTTTCGTGGGATCCGTTTGTTTAACCATTCTATGTACGCTCATTGTTATTTCTTACTTGTTAATATTTATTAGAATTCAAACTTCTTTTATTATATTACTCATTGTATTCTTGGCGGGTTCTAAATTTAGGGAATGTTGAAAGAAAGAGTATACTTTTACCTTTTGGTAAATTATTTTCTTCTCTTGTAATATACAATTTTCTTAAACTATGGAGATCATCTGTAGCCATGATTGTAAAAAAAATCACTATAAAAAAATATGTTATTTGTTCATTTTCACTGTACATACATTCCACATGTGTGTGTATCTTCATATTGTATGTATATTGTGTTTGTATAAATTATATATTGTATAGTATAACTTGTATCTTTATACTGTATATTGCATCTGTGTATGCATACATATGTTTACACTAATGCATCCTGCAACTGTATCCTACATGTGTATCTTTACACTAATGTATCCCATATGTGTATACATATGTCTTTATACCAATGTATCCATACTATATCCTACATATGTAACATATGTGTACACTAACCTATCCTCCAAGTGTATACTATATGAGTGTATCCTACATATGCTTTATACTAATGTATCTACACTGTATCCTACATATGTGTGTATACTTCATATGTCTTTATACTAATGTATCTATACTGTATCCTACATATGTGTGTATACTTCATATGTCTTTATACTAATGTATCTATACTGTATCCTACATACGTGTGTATATTACATATGTCTTTATACTAATGTATCCACACTGTATCCTACATGTGTCTTTACTCTAACGTATCCTGCAACAGTACCCTACATCCCTATACCCTAAAACCCTATACCCTACATCCCCATACGATCCACATATGCGTCCCTATACCCTACGTCCCCATATCATCCACATACGCATCAACACGCCCCCTTCATAATACCACAGAAGTCAAATAACTACATGTCCAATAACTGATCAATGAAACACAGAAATGGACTGCGAACACGAAACAACCTTAATTTCTTATCTCCGTGAGTGACATGTAAATGATACCCGACGGTAGAGACATGTATCCAGTTATATAGAGTGCGTGGGTCGTCGTCTTTGGTGCGTGAGCGTACAAGTTCAAGAACAATGGCACTTCACGATCTGTATACCGTAGGTATATAGAATTTTACCAGCCGACAGTGGCGGCTGATTGTGGCGGCGGTGGCGGTGGTAGTGGGCAGCTCTCGTACCACTGACCCACAAACACACTTACCTATGTTATACTATGCTGCTATATACACCGTTGTCGCTATACCTTTTAATGCCCGTACACACACGTTTCCGCTTCGTAAAGACGCTTGTGTACGTCGTCCTTGGAAGATTTACTCGCGGACATGATCGTACTCCTGATGACGCTTCGGCGATTTTAGCTGGGACCTTCGGTACCGAAAGTTGTGTCGGTTACGGGACTTTAACTGTATAGAGACGTGTAGTCTTGTATCGATTTCATTGGGGACGAAGTTGGGACTTGGTGATGGAAATTCAGAAGAAAATGTTGGACATTTAGCAATTTGGTGGGTTTGTCATTTGGTCATTTAGAAGTTTGGCAATTTTGCTATTTAGAAATTTGATGACTTGATTACTTGGATATTTGGCAATTTGGTTATTTGGGGGTTTGACATTTGGTCATTTAGAAGTTTGACAATTTTGCTATTTGGAAATTTGGTGATTTGATTACTTGGATATTTGGCAATTTGGTTATTTGGGGGTTTGGCATTTGGTCACTTAGAAGTTTGACAATTTTGCTATTTGGAAGTTTGGTGATTTGGTCATTTGGGCATTGAGCAATTTGGCTATTTGGAGGTCTTATTATTTGGTAATTTAAAAGTTTGACAATTTTGCTATTTGGAAATTTGATGACTTGGTCACTTGGACATTTAGCAATTTGGTTATTTAAAATTTTGTTATTTGATCATTTAGAAGTTTCACAATTTTGCTATTTGAAAATTTTATGACTTGGTCACTTGGACATTTATCAACTTGATTATCTGCAAGACTTCTAATTTTATCATTTTATCAGAAGTTTAATAATTGTACCATTCAGAAATTTGTTTATTTGGTCCTATGACCATGTGAACATTTAACAATTTTGTCACTTAAAAAACTACTAATCTGATCATCTAAAAATTTGATCATTCTGTCACTTGCAAAAAGTCTCAATTTACTTGTGCTCCCTTCATAACCATAAGACACATGTTTTCCCACTTTCATTTAAAACATACAAAAGAAAAATTGAAAATATAAAAATATACAAAAGAATATCATAAATACAGTTCAGAAACAATTCTAGCAAGAATAGTAAGATCAATTCGCCTCAGACACCAGCCATGATGCGTAAGTTGATATTGCAGCAACAAATTCAGTCGACAAAGTAAAAAAAAGGTACGATTCGAAAAAAGTCGAACGAAACGAACAATCGTGACCAATCGTCCAGGTCGGTGCCCAATTCCTCGGTAGCGTAGCTAAGTAGGTATCCTCGAGACTCTCAGCAACTGAACGCGGTTTTTCTAAGCGGCTAAAGTATCATTTTTGCGCTTGGATTTTATATAACGTTCCCTTGTAACCGCCACACGTTGCGCCATGGCTTCGCGTAAAATATGCTCGCTCGCTTTGCTCTCAGCTCCGTATCGACTACCTTACATTTATGAACGAATGCAAAAAATCGCTGCGAAACTCCTGGAAGGTTGTTACTCTGCCGCCATTGTTGTCCACTTAGGTGTTTAGCACGTATGCAAGTGAAAGCACGTCGCTGCGTTTACTTGGATGACAATCGTAGGGTTAAAGTGTAAACTGCATTGTCAAAGACTTGTTATGTTAATTAACGTGTATTGTCATTGTATTAATTAAGGTATATTGTTGTAGTAATTAATGTATATTTTTATTGTAGTAATCAATGCATATTTTTATTGTAGTAATCAATGCATATTTTTATTATAGCAATCAATGTATATTTTTATTGTAGCAATCAATGTATATTTTTATTGTAGTAATCAATGCATATTTTTATTGTAGCAATCAATGCATATTTTTATTGTAGTAACCAATGTATATTTTTATTGTAGTAATCAATGTATATTTTTATTGTAGCAATCAATGTATATTTTTATTGTAGCAATCAATGTATATTTTTATTGTAGTAATCAATGTATATTTTTATTGTAGTAATCAATGCATATTTTTATTGTAGCAATCAATGTATATTTTTATTGTAGCAATCAATGTATATTTTTATTGTAGTAATCAATGTATATTTTTATTGTAGTAATCAATGCATATTTTTATTGTAGTAATCAATGTATATTTTTATTGTAGTAACCAATGTATATTTTTATTGTAGTAATCAATGTATATTTTTATTGTAGTAATCAATGTATATTTTTATTGTAGTAATCAATGTATATTTTTATTGTAATAATCAATGTATATTTTTATTGTAGTAATCAATGCATATTTTTATTGTAATAATCAATGTATATTTTTATTGTAGTAATAAATGTATATATTTATTGTAGTAATCAATGTATATTTTTATTGTAGTAATCAATGTATATTTTTATTGTAGTAATCAATGCATATTTTTATTGTAGTAACCAATGTATATTTTTATTGTAATAATCAATGTATATTTTTATTGTAATAATCAATGTATATTTTCATTGTAGTAATCAACATATATACTATAATTATAACTGTACAATAATATATCTGGATCTTCAAGGTTAATGTACACTGTCTACATATTATTAGTAACATTTAATTGCTAATGAGCACTGGTCTCAATTTTTTTAAAAAAAGAAGAAGAAGAAGAAGTGCAAGATCTCTCTTTAAGAGAGAAAAGTGAAAGAAAAAAATTAAGAAAAAAGAGGAGTATGAAAAAGATGAAGAGTAAAGTAAAGAAAAAGAGGAAGAGTAAAAAACAAAAACTATGAAGAGTAAAACAAAAAAAAGGTGAAAGAATATGAAGATGAAAAAGAAGTTGAGTACAATTTTTTATTGTTCAGGTTCTATTAATGCGCATCGTTGGATTTAGGTCGAGGAAGTGACGAGTAGTGCGAGTTTGACACAATTTTCTCTGCTCGTCGGTCGAATGTCAAGGTGTAGGTCTCGTCAATGGTTCTCGCGTGCGTGTCCTATTCACCGGCCCGAAATGCCCGAAATTCTAAGCACGACCGTTAGACTAACGTTTAACTGTATAATCGTGGCGCAACTTGTACGAAAAAACTTGTCTCTGTCTCTCTCTATGTTCCTATCGCCATCTCGCTCTGCCCTTTCCCTGACGTTCTACGAATTAATGAGCTCAACTCCAGACGCGTGTCAGAAATCGTTCCGTGACTCTGTGGAGCCTCTTGTTAACCCCTTCGTGACCGAATTAACTTCTTTTACACTCTTAAACTAACTCTTTTTATTCTACTTAACTATTTGGACTTCTGAATTTATATCATTTCTCATTTTAAATGTAGAGGATTCTAAACCCTTAAATCTTCAAATTTTCGCATTTGAAGTCTTCAATTTTATTGATACTTCCCTAAGTCTGCAAATGCAAAACTTTGTAATTGTAAAGCACACAAAGATGTCACAGTTTGATGAGTTTGATAAAATTGTCACATAATATTCCTTATGTCAATATTAAAGTTTAACAAGTATAACCATTCCGTCAACATTCTTAATACAAAATGGCTGATAGGCAATTAGAACAAATAGTGTTGCAGACTAACTTTCACCGTGCTCAGATCTTAGCGATATCATCGACGTATCATTAAGTATCAATAAAACATCGGTAATCTATCAATAACGGAGCTATAATTTATAGTTCCGAAGACGTTCGCAGAGGAATTCGCTGAATAATCGTATACTTTCTTGTCTCCAGCAGCAAAATAAAATTTTCGTCCTTTTTCATGCGTTTCAGGTAACCGGCAACCGTTCACGAAACATATTAGAAAGATGTTTCATAACAATTGGACTGTTCACCGGCAGAGTCATGGCACGGCACATTCGTGGGTTCGTTGCACCGTCTGTTGTTGCAACATTTTATAATTAGGCCGTAGCTACGCCACCGTTACGTTCTGCGAGTCCCGCGCAAAAATAGACGATATCATTGGGGGACATTCGACACACTGCGCTGCCGTGAATTGGCCAATTGCCGATCTACAACAAATACGAGCATTTTTCTCGCCGCGAACCGAAGCGAAACGACGAGCGAGCGAGCGAAGTCCTTCGCTGGTTCGCAACGTCCCGTACACCGCAAGGACTTATCAAGGACGTTCTACATATTTAGAAATTAAAAAAGGAAAAAAATATGTGCAAAAGTTCAGTCAAATTACCGTTCTCTTCCTTTCTGCGTTGCAGAAGCGTTGCTTTAAATCTTTGTTGAAACATATGCTAAGAATGCAATGGCGGATGGTTACCACCTCGCAACTTAATTGTAAGAAATAAAGAAGGTTGACGTTCTGTTAGGGTTGTTTGTTTGAATTTTGGGTTCATAGGCAGTGATAGATGGGGTTTAACAATAATACTAGTGTAAGTTTAAGATATTTTTTTTATGACACCAGTAGGTGGTTTATGATAGTGGAGGATTCAGTGAGGATTTTGGATATAGAGATTTGGAGGTAAAGGGATGTGCAATATGAGGAGTATGTGAATCTACAGATATAAGATTGTAGTGATACTGTAATGTAGAGATATAGAGCTATAGAGGTATAGGGATTCAAGGATATAGCCATATAAAGATACAAAAATACAGGGATGCAGAAATATAGGGATACTGAAATCTAAGGACACAAAGATATAAAAATACAGAAATATAGGACTATAGAGAGGTAAGGAAATAGCAATGCAGGGATATGAGGACATAGAGACATAGAAATATAGAACCATAAGAAAATAAAATCATAGAAATATAGAAATTCTATATTCAATTTCATACAACACACGCTCCTCTCACACATATACAAACTTTTCTCCACTACTGCACATAAAATTAAAAATTTTGTTAGAGTGATGACTAAACTTTTATAAATTTAAGTAAATGCTAATAAATAACATTACCAATCCGACATATCAAATAATCGATAAAATTCCGTTAGCGTCGATATTCTCACGCACGGGTCACTTGTCTCTAATTTTAACAGGCACGAACAGTTCACGAAACCACGTTTTTGTGTTACGAGATATATTTACGGTATTACATGCCGTTTATCTGGGACTCACTTTTACTCGAGCACGAAACACAAGGCTTTGAAACGGGAACACGGACACGTAAGGATTCTGGTTATGGCTCGACCAGACACCGAGAAAGAATCTTCTTTCCGATTTCTTGAAACCGATTCGAGTAATGAATGCGTGAACCGTAGTGAAAATTTGTGATTCAATATCTGTAACGACTATACGGTTATTTTAAACGGGCTTGTGTTTTGTACTTATATGTACATTTAGTGAAATCCGTATATCTTCAGATGTACATCTGAATTTTGATTGCCCTCGTATTGAACCGGAAGATTATCTAATTGGAAGTAGAGTGACCTCGTATGCAAGAAAATTCTATTTCTAAAATAAATGCAGTATCAATTTCCTTCGCTTATTTTAATATCTACATAAGAAGATCATGGTCTCGATTTACATTTGATAAAAGTAGATTGGTAGGAGAGGACTTTCTAAACGAATGTAGACTAAACGAATATCTGTAAATAATATTTATCAATCTTTAGAAACACTTGGTATTTTATTTTGAATATTATTTTGTTACAAAATAATTTTGCATTATATCGTCAGTTTGAACGAATTTAAATTTTCCCGCCACTGGAGTCGTATCCTATTTAGATCAATATGGCGGTATGACTCCCCCGGAAGAATATTTCTTAAAACTTCGCCGGAATATTTTTGCGAACGAAATTGAACAACGTTCGATACAAATTCGGCTCGGTAGGATAATTAATTACGCGGATACGACGTCGTTAATTTTTCTACGGTCAACGAGCGTTGCTCGCCGCGAAACAGCGCTCGTACAAGAATAAGGTTTCGGAAAAATATACGAGCGTAACGAAGTAGTAATGCCACCGGGGGCTACGGCGTGTTATGCTTCGGCACACACCACTGGCCACGCACTCTTTTTCTTCGATCGGTCTAAAACGAAAGAGCAGAAAAAGAAGGAAAAAGATGCGGAGATCGTGCGAAATCGTGACATCGACGCCATCTTTCTCTCTCGCTCGTGATCCGGCGACAGATTCGTTTCAAAATTTCGCGACTCCTCGAAAAGCTTCTTGCAAAGCGCGACGTTTCCCAATAAATGCAATCGCATTCCATTTTTTTTTTCCTTCTTTCTTTTTCTCAGCTGAGTCATTGATTATCCGGACTTTGATGTGTGCGCCGCTATTGCGTAACCGCCTTAATTTATTTTCTTTATCGAGCACGCTAGATTTTGAATTTTCATCAAAGGTTTTGCAACTTTGTTGCTGGAATGGTCTTTATTTTGTTCGAATTTTATGGTCATTTTTATCGTTGTGATATAAACTTAATTTTTATCGATTATTTAATAAAATACACAATAAAGAAAATATATATAATAATGATACATATATACAAGTTAAGTGTACATGTTTAAAAAATATAAGAGATAAAGTAATCAAAGAAATATTAACTGCAATTTTAGTAAAGCAGTCCCACTATATGGCTCCTTTTATATGGTCATGAAATATGGTCACGAAATGTAACAACATAAGAAATAGTACATATAATAAAAATTATACATATGAAGTATAAAACATAAAATAATCGTGCAAATATTTATTGTAATTTTAGTAAGGCAGTCCCACTATATGGCACTTTTTATATCCATGAAATATATATACATGTTAAGTGTATATGTTTATGAAGTATAGGAGATAAAATAATCAAGCAAATATTAATTGTAATTGTAGTAATACAGTCCCACTATATGGCTCTTCTTATATGACCATGAAATATACAGTATAAAAAATAATACATATGATAGACATTATACATATAAAGTATAAAAGATAAAATAATTAAGCAAATATTAATTGTGATTTTAATAACAAGAAGTCCCCCTATATGGCCACTTGAAGTTCTTATTCAAAACTACATATTATAATCCTCAATTTTAAATACATAATCTGTCCAATCAGAAGTAAATATGATTAAATCTCAAAATAATAGTCAAGCAATATTTCAAGCACCCCGTTCCGCCATTTATCAAAGATAAATAAACTGCAAGGCGGAAGTGAAGAAGGCACGAATTGCGGTGAACAGAGGGTTGGAAAGCTGTCGATCTTTTGACTTCCTGGTTCACCCCCTGTGGCTCTTGTAAACTCCGTAATCCGTCCCTTGGCCACAAAACTGCGCAATCCACAGCCGTAAACAACATTGTTCATCCATCCAGGTAAACGGACCGGAAGACTACCGTGCACCTGAATTTCGTAACCGAGTCCAATTTGAATGCGGCACTCTTCGCGGAAACTCGGTACTGTGCACGCTTTAAAACGCCTGTTGCGATACCGTCTTTGTGCCCCGACAGGTTCCCAAAGTAAATCTGCTACTGTTACGTCGTCCCTTTTGACGGGGACGTTTGTCACTCCTTCAGACTCTGATCAAAATGTATTTCGTTTAGATTACCGTTTCAAAGTTATCTCTTTCGGAAGATACATACTTTATATGTTATAATTTTATATTTAAAAATTTTATGATTTTATGGAATATTTAAAAATTTTATAATTTTTCATTGTATATATTTTTGCCAATAATATAATCTTTGTACTACTTCTTCCTAATTAATATTCTCTTAAGTTCTTTCTAATTAAAAGAAACCTAAGCACTAACATTTAAGTCGACTCATCAGGTTAAACCAAAAATTACAATATCGATGCAATGTTAAACTCAAGAAGATAATAAAATTTAATTTAATTCATACCCATTGAATGTAAAGTTCCTATAACCCAAAGAATAAAGGATGTACAATCCCCTAACCGCCCTAGAAGTTACTACATACCACCTTTATCGACCGACTGAATCACACACAGTTCCAAACATAAAACTCTCATCGCGTAAAAATGTCTCGCTCTAAATCTCACTTACGTTCAAGAATAAAAGGTAGCATGATTTTACTTTTTAATACCCATACTACGCGCATAAAGTACACGTACGGTAACACGTACAAACGCACACACACCTGTTCCCACTGTCATAGATACCCCGGTGTGATTCAGGCCAGTGTGCCACCGGTGATTCGTGGGGTGCGAGACATCGATGGAAAGAGACGCAGTGTCTCCTGAGACCAAGGAAATTCTTGGATCTCTTCCCCACCTTCCGGTTTCCTGGTAACCGTGCTACGGTGGCATTGGCGTAACTAGGGTTTGGGAATTGGGGTGGTCTACCCTCGTTATGGGTTGGATGACGAGAAATTTGAGAATTTCCAAATCTACAAATTCTCAAATTCTCAAGTTCTCAAATGTCCAAATTCTCAAATTTTGAAATTCTCAAATTCTCGAATTCCGACATGCCCGAATTCCCACATTCCCGAATTCCCATATTCCCGAATTCCCACATTCCCGAATTCCCACATTTCCGAATTCCCACATTCCAAATTTCCCACATTCCCGAATTCCCACGTTCCGAATCCCCACATTCCCGAATCTCCACATTCCCGAATCTCCACATTCCCGAATCCTCACATTCCCGAATCCCTACATTCCCGAATTCCCACATTCCCGAATTCCCACATTTCCGAATCCCCACATTCCCGAATCCCCACATTTCCAAATTCCCAAACCCCGAAATCCCAATTCCCTCAATTTCCCATATTCCCAAGTCCTCAAATCCCCCAAATTCCCCAACTCCTCAAATCCCCAAAATTCCCAAATTCCCAAGTCCTCAAATCCCTCAAATTCCACAACCTCCCAAGTCCCCCAACCCCCAAAACCTCCACGAATTCCTAAATCCCCAAATTTCTAAATTCCACAAAACCACCCCATGGTTACACAACCCTCGACGATATAACTGAACGACTAATAATGAACGACTAATCCCTTTGAGACAAAAATCCCAGCTACGCCAATGCATAAGAGCTCGTTACACTCCGTAGACCGGCCTAACCGGCCCAACTCAACGATTCGCCTAGACACACAAGCAAAATCCTCTTCACTTTTACCGTGAAACATACTGAAAAGCGTGAGCTGTACTCGAGCCATTTTTCGCGTATACCATACGGTCTTCTAGATTGTATTCGTGCGCCTTTGTAACGTGGTGGTGAATGCACTGTTACTCGTAAATCGTAGAAGACATACTTCTCCAGACGATTTATGGAAGTTTTATGTATATATTGAATTATGGAACTAAAAGGAGAAATTGCAAATTTGCATTGAGTTCCCTGAGTTACCAAACCGCCATGCTCTTTTCTTCCTAATTACAAGTGGTTTTCTTTTGTGTTGTGACATTTGGCAATATTTGAATGTCGGATATTTACGAGCGATTTTAGTGTTTTACACTATTAACAATTGTATGTAGCCAGAGTTTATTAATTCTGGAGTAAATGAAAAGTAAACCTCGTGACTTTGGAACAATTAGCTCTTTGTCTGCTAATTATTTGATTATACTTTGGATATGATTACCATGGCAGCCAACGTGCTGAAAATGAAGTTATAAGTTAAGTCTTTGTGCAGATTTTACCAAAGTAATGATTATTTGAAAGTTTCTTTTTTGCGTACAACTCGACGTATCGACTCGAGCTACCGATACCGTATTTACCATCATCCTAATTCTGCACCTTAGTTCGTTGTTTTGCTTTCTCTTTCGGGAGTGGCACGCTCTAGTTCGCCTGGCCACGAAAGCATCCATTCGTCAGTACGGTACGTCCTCCGACTCCTTATACCTCGACTTCAAACTTCGCGCGATTCAAGCGTAAAAGTATACTGAACCAGATCGCTGAGAAACCAAGTGGATCGTTAAATGAATTAAAGCGGAGATCAAACAAAAAGCAACAATGCACACGTATTTTTATACTGTTGGTAAGTATACACATATAATTACACCTTTATATACAATCTTATAAATTGTTCGAAAAATATATGCATGTTCATAAACTTTACACGTAACATGCAATGTACAAAATATTTTAAAACATTTCATTATCATATAAATAATCAACCTTTTGTTATGTATATGATCATAATCTACATTTTGTTATTAAATGATTGTTTTATACATATACAGTGTGGCCTACAAATATTTAAATATCCTTATTATTTAAATTGCACTTTTTTCCATGAGTGACCTTGGAATGTCCTCAAGTAATGACTTTCAAAAAAATTCTTTCTACCAAGAAATGTATTCTATAAAATGGTTGAACCATTTCTCTAGATAATTATATATAATTATAAATTTGATATTCATGTGTCCACATTTCAGTAAACCACCCTGTATATTATTTAAAATAAATATATTTTGCCCAGACATCCTTATATCAGAATGTTATGTATGAATTTTTGCATAAATAATAACGCATTATAAAACGTCTTATATAAACCTATACACAGCATAAATATTTCTGAATAGAATGATTCATTTTGTGCGTTGTTTGTTTGTAAAACTTGATTAGTAAAAGAGAGAGACAAAGCTTGCTACTTTCATATACAGGTACATTATAAGATCTCCAACCGAATCGTTGTCAAATATTATTCAGTCTTAATCCATAAAATGCTGAGATTTCTTAGAAATTATTCCTAAACATTTTGACGGCCGCACATTTTATGGAATCTTTAATAATTTGATATGCCTAACTAGAGATTACTAACGGAATTATATTTTAACGTTGCAATTTAGATATGATGAAAAATGACTTATTTTTTATAATAATTTTGTTAAGCATCACAGTCACAAATAATGGCCGTCAAAGTGTTACGTTCGTTACCCGCGTTACACATGTATATGTGACTAAATTTAGGACATCACAAATATTTTCTATCTATAAGAAAAAGAAACCACAGCTGATAACGAACGTGTTCAACCATAAAATAAGTTAAGAATAATATTTCCTAACTTCCGTAAGTAAATGCGTTTCGGTCGATTCATTTATTTCCACGAATCTTTTATTAGCCCGACTGAAGTAATAAATATCACCGGTATAAATATCGAACCATAAAGCATGAATATGCAGATTATGCCTTTCGAGACGCTTCTTCAAAAATCCGTAAGAAGCTATGTTTTGCAGCTGCTGCAAAGTATTTACCTGCAATTGAAACATACGTATGAATATCTGTAAATTCATAAATAACTTCATTATGCTTCTACTAACTTGAGACAATTTATCTTCTATGGCGAACTTATTTTCAGGATCTATGTAAGCCACAAACTTTCGTAATGGGGTTTCTGCTTGAAAAAGTATCGGCTGATCGAAACCAGTAATTTCCAGCTGTTGAAACTTCGCTAAACTGCTACTAGCGTGCGCGCACAACCATGCTCTTAACGGTGATATCCTCCTGTTCACCTACAAATCAATGATTATCGTAAATAAACCTAACCAATGAGCAGATTATTGGAAACTATTAAATACACACCTTGGAAGCGAATTCTTCGTCACGTAGCGCATACAATAGATTCATAGCCTTGCAATCACTGTGTCCACAAACTATAATGTGCCTTATGTCGTTCACAACACAACCAAGTTCTAAGGCCGCTGGTTCGCACATTGTTAACTCGTCTACAAAATGTTGGGGATGAGGAATAATGTTACCGGCATTTCTCACTGAAAAATTAAAGAAATCATAAATTATAATATTCTAAGTTTTATGGTGAAATGCAATCATAGTGGAACAAGTTTTCTTAATAAATTTTTAAACTACAAATTTTTTACTTTGTACATTATGAATTTATGAATGCAGAGGTTTTAAGTTTTCAAATTTTGGCGCCAAACCGCTGCATCGGTAAACGGTGACGATCGGACGCGTGATATCGCATGAGCGGACTTTTAACAGTGGCTATTGAGCGCACGATATTGCGCGATATGTTCTAAAAAATGTCAACAATAGAACACGCGATATGGCGTGAAGAGACATCTATCGTCGTCTATTCATTATGCGACATCGCGTGATCAAATATTTAGAATCAATGACTTAGCCCGCGATATCGAGTGAGTGACAATAGTCATTCTGCCAACATTGCCTATAAGTTTGTTAACAGTTATGGGTTAGGTCATTAAAACTATCAAACGAACAAAAAACACATGGCCAGGAATGTTTATAATAAAAATTCGTACCAACAAACATATCTCCAACATTTGTTTCCGTAAATCTAGTTGGTATCATCCGGGAATCCATGCAAGTAAAAAATACTGCCTTTGGCTGTGATAAGAGAAACAACGAATTAATTACAATGATAAGTGTTAACGTTTCACATCACATTATTAATGCAACAAGTGATACAGATTTCCAGTAAATGTTATTTTATTATAAATTAGTAACACTCAATACACACTCACATATGTCATTTACGCTAACAATCTATCTACAATTACATATTTTATATTTGTATATACGAATATATATTCATAAATAAATTGAAGTAATTTGATTTAAATAATATACTGTGTGATTATTTTATTGACCCATTAATGCATAAATCTTTCGTCTTTTTTAAATAATCTATTTAGTATCATAAATAAACAATTATTTTCGTTAAAATGACAATTGAACACGCGATATCGCGTGATCGATCATATACCACCCGCTATCGAACACGCGATATCGAGTGAGCGTTGGTAAACGAATTAACAATGTACCTATTTCCATGTATTACTATTAATAATGAAAGAAAATAATATCATTTCGATCTCTAAAAATTAACGCGCTAAATTAATTACTTGGAATTCTGAGGCTTATTTGCATTTCTCGAGATGACCAATACACGTGCGCATTCCATTTTTGTGATCAACGATACTCCAGTTCAAGGACACTCTACAAGATCATAGAAAAAGTTGTGTCCTTCTTTTTTCTTATAAATGTATTAAAGCAATTTATGAAAAAAGTGTCTTTAATTAAATTTAACGACTCCTTTAAGTTATATCTATTATAGTAAATACAAAAAGTTCAATTATATATAGTTTTCACGTGACATAAATATAAATATGATACACGTGGAAAAGGTATAAAAATATATCTTGTGTACACTGAACAAAAAACTTTGGAGAACAAGTTTAACATACCTCGGGGTGGTCTCGAACATTTTCAAACTGTTTCACCATCCCATCCCTATGCAACCTTCTATATCGCATTATCCCTTTGATTATTCTATCCATAATTATTTTATAGACACTTTGACTAGACTTTATCACCTGAAACGATGACAATACACGACCGCCATTATTAAGGCGGCAAATTCAAATTCACTTATCTTAACAGAACAGATTAAGTAGATATTACATAATACATATCTCTTTATTGAAACAGTTCATAAAAAAAATTTTTTGCTTTAAATTCGTTCATATTTATTTGTACAGATAAAAAATACAAGTTAGCGGTACATATTTAGGTTCCTATCAGTACTTTTTATTACCTTTTTTGTTACTTTTAATTAATGAGATTATAAATAAATTTATATAAACTCAGTATTTGTTTTGCTTGTATCAAACAGTATCATAGGACCAAAACTTTGTACAAAATATAGTACATACAAATACAAATATTATAACAATTGAGAAGAATAATTGTAATCAATTTGCTTTATTAATATTGCAAAAGAATCTAATCATTATGATACAACATATTTATTATAAAATACATTATTATTATTATTATTATTATACGAATGTGATGTAGGAAAATATATCTTTTTATAACAGATGAAAACAATTGCTATACAGAAAGGAAATAGAACGAGGAAAAGAAATCATGTTATCTAACAACCAAAAGAGTATTAATCATGAGCAAACAATGATACATGTTCACCCAGTACAATATCAATGGCGCACAATTTCATGTTAGCGGAAATTTATTTCTGTTGTTCACCATTAGCGTACATACTTATCAACAAACTTTGCGTATGCATTCGTTTAAAAAACCACGAAGAATGAAAATTTCTCTCCTGGGAAATCATACGAATCTTTCTTAAGGATCTTGTACTATTATCAATGGTCTTGTCAAGAACAGTATAT
Source organism: Megachile rotundata (assembly GCF_050947335.1). Taxonomy (NCBI): domain Eukaryota; kingdom Metazoa; phylum Arthropoda; class Insecta; order Hymenoptera; family Megachilidae; genus Megachile; species Megachile rotundata. Next base: position 16,524,651 of record NC_134984.1, on the reverse strand, counting down.
TGAAATTATTAATTCATTAGTAAAATAATTAATTCACTTTGATTAGTAGGAAACGAAAGTTTTCATGCAACTGCACTTTCAATCTGCCGGTTTTCCTTTTTAAGTGAAATTGTTTAATTCAATAATGATTAATAGCTTGGACCCGGGTGACAACGCGCCTGGGTCGAGCTGATTTCTATCTACTTAATGCTGAGCTTTGACTAGCACGCTCTAGTTTCTCAAAATGTTTTCGTGCATTGCGAATATTAATTAATGTTGCTGCTGATGCTGAAACAACATGGAAAGTTTTCAGTGCTTTTAGACAGAAAGATGTAAGTTACAAATACTTACGAATAGCTGGATCCGACATAATAACCATTACGTATGTATTTGACGTAAATACATCGATGAAGGCTGCGAAATTCGTATTTCTAACTTCCATACTTTGAAACTGAGCTGCTAGTTTGCTGAAAATAGGATTTATAAAAACATTTGCGAATTATCTTCTTACAAGCTTACAATCATCTTCTTTTGAGCTCTAAATCACGATTTATACTTTTCTTCAAATTTACCTGCAACTTAATTTAAATTGTTTTATTATGTTGGAAACTTTCTCAAATCGATGTACATCTCTATGATGTTGCCTCTGACAGTAACTAATCACTAGAAATGTTGCTCTTTCAAACAAGAGTACTTCATCTGCATCTATAATGTTTGTGAACTGCTTCAAACTTTGTTCAAGCTCTTTTACATTAGGAATCAGCATATATACAATTGAAGACCAGGCCCTAAATATGACAATTTATATGGAATCTTCAAATATTATGATCTAAGATTGGATGTGTATTTATAAAGGCATACCTATACAATGTTTCATCCCATATACTAGTTCTAAAACAAGTACATTCAAGTGGCAAACTAAGTCTTTTTAAATCTTCTTCTCTTTCTCTAAATATAATATCTCGTTGATCTTCTTGTACTAAATCCATTTTATGTACTAAGCAGAATATTTTTGCTTCTGGACTGTTCTGCAATATCGCTTCTAAGCAACTTTGATAATAATGCATATCTTTATCTAATTCTCTTGATTCTACATCGAAAACATAAATCAAAACTTCTACGTTCCTAAATATATTGTCACGCTGTGATGCAAAGTAATTTTCCATAAATGCTTCTTGACCACCACAGTCCCAAAGATTTAGCACCAAGTTACCAAGAAATCTAACATGACTGTGTTCTACATCAACTACAAGAAACATACATTGAATAAGTACTGAACTTTAAAAATATTAAATGACATAATGAAACTAGCACTTACTTGTTGCTCCAAGGCGACGAGTATCACGAGCAATATAATTAGCAAAAATTATGCTCCTCATACTCGTTTTCCCTGAGCCACTTTTACCCATTAACAGTACCTAGAAAATCATTCATGTTAATTTCCATTGATAATCAAAACATATTGTTTAAAACAAAGAAACAAAGTCTACATACCTTCTTCTTCATCTTGAATTGATAATATTAAACTTAAAATTGGTCACAAATTAATTTATTCCTCTAACTTGCTTCAAATTGTTGGTAAATTAGTGGATCTGCCCTATAACAAATCATCAAATAGTATGATTCATGTAACAAAACGACTTCCACTACTTTTGTGATAGCAGTATATCATTCACATACGTCAAATACGTGGTCAAATGTCAAATATCATATCGAGGTTATTCTACACCGTTTGATGAATCACAAACATAATGCAACTTTGTACTGGGAATGTAAATGAAATACAATAACCTATTCATCGGTTATTGTCAAATACATCCCAAAAATTGTTCGATGAAGACAAAAATATTAGACGTTCCCAATGCAAGTGATGATTTCCTTAATTGTAAACAATCTTGCGTACAGAAATTATGATTATTCTTTACTTGCTTTCCATGTAATTACAGGTAGACTGCTAGCAGCTAACTTCACACATATTATCAACTGTTGAAGCGCCACGGAAAGATATAAGTTGAATTCGAAGGAATCGTATCGTCGTACAAGTTCTTGTTCATTTCGCGCATGTTGACTCGGATTGGTTTAGTGCATTTTATAACGCGCATGCACTCTTGCCACAATTGTGACGCGAGTGTGCATATTGTATCTTACAATGATCTTTTATTTAGCATACCCTCCCATATCATCGCATTTTTTCTTTATTACAAAGATTGAGAACTATTGAACCGCGCTACTGGGTGGCCTCATTAAATATTAAAATATAAACAATTCAATATTTATTCCACGTTGGCTAACCTGTAATTATTTTAGTCGTACAGTATTACCACCATTTCAATCTGTATTATTCTACATATTTTTTCAAATCACACAACAAAGTAAGTAACATATATACATGTGTGAATGTGCATATGCACATATGTATGTATACGAGCATTGCACTTTGATTCTATAAGCGAGATAATCTTACCAGAAAACGATTTCTCGTTCCGTCTGCGCATGTTAATTCCGTTCTATTCTTCACAGTTGGTAATCTATGATCAGTGATGGGCAGTCTCAGCGCATGCGCAGTAAGCTATCCGTAGAAGCCCTCAGTAGCGTATACACTTTGATGAAATATAAGGTATCATTAGGCCCTAGTGAGGAAAAAAAAATAAATCTGAAGAAAATTGCAGGAAAGAGAATAAAAGGGTTAAATAATACAACAGATTATATATAATAAAAGTAATATTAAATTTATTTATAATTATTATTATTTTTTACGTTTACAGCCGATTTGTTATATGAATACCAATATTTGTTGCAAGAGCAAAGGAAAATATACCGCCCCATTTTTATCAGATCTATGCATGTTAACAAAATAAAATCCTTGTATTTCATTCTTATTGCTTCTCTGATATTATAATTTTCACACGTATGAAATATAGTTATTCAAAGAGGTCCTTCCAAGTCGTTTTTCCTAAATAATAAATTCATTTACTGTTTTTAAAGTTATTGTGCTTTTGTGTTATTTCAAATATAATAATCTCCCATATTCCATCATATTATTCCCATTATATTATATTATACAACTCACGATATATATATATATATATATATTACTACTTTTATCATCATTATCCGTATTATTCTTATTATTATCAATATTATTACGCATATTACGACTACTATCGTCGCTGGAACTGCAATTATCCTTACTACTTCTGTTATTATTAATATTATTACGCATATTACTACTTTTATCATCATTATCCGTATTATTCTTATTATTATCAATATTATTACGCATATTACGACTACTATCGTCGCTGGAACTGCAATTATCCTTACTACTTCTGTTATTATCAATATTATTACGCATATTACTACTTTTATCATCATTATCCGTATTATTCTTATTATTATCAATATTATTACGCATATTACGACTACTATCGTCGCTGGAACTGCAATTATCCTTACTACTTCTGTTATTATCAATATTATTACGCATATTACTACTTTTATCATCATTATCCGTATTATTCTTATTATTATCAATATTATTACGCATATTACGACTACTATCGTCGCTGGAACTGCAATTATCCTTACTACTTCTGTTATTATCAATATTATTACGCATATTACTACTTTTATCATCATTATCCGTATTATTCTTATTATTATCAATATTATTACGCATATTACGACTACTATCGTCGCTGGAACTGCAATTATCCTTACTACTCCTATTTTTATCAATATTATTACGCATATTACTACTTTTATCATCATTATCCGTATTATTCTTATTATTATCAATATTATTACGCATATTACTACTTTTATCATCATTATCCTTCTTATTCTTATTATTATCAATATTATTACGCATATTACGACTACTATCGTCGCTGGAACTGCAATTATCCTTACTACTCCTATTTTTATCAATATTATTACGCATATTACTACTTTTATCATCATTATCCGTATTATTCTTATTATTATCAATATTATTACGCATATTACGACTACTATCGTCGCTGGAACTGCAATTATCCTTACTACTTCTGTTATTATCAATATTATTACGCATATTACGACTACTATCGTCGCTGGAACTGCAATTATCCTTACTACTTCTGTTATTATCAATATTATTACGCATATTACTACTTTTGTCATCATTATCCTTATTATTCTTATTATTATCAATATTATTACGCATATTACGACTACTATCGTCGCTGGAACTGCAATTATCCTTACTACTCCTATTTTTATCAATATTATTACGCATATTACTACTTTTATCATCATTATCCGTATTATTCTTATTATTATCAATATTATTACGCATATTACGACTACTATCGTCGCAGGAACTGTAATTATCCTCACTACTCAAATTATTATCAATATTCGGTTATATTAGGTTAGGTCCGGTCCCAAGATTAGGTCACATTAGGTTATGAAAGGGCCTAAGGTTAGGTCTTATTAGGTTAGGTCTGGGCCTAAGGTTAGGTCATATTAGGTTAGGTCTGGGCCTAAGGTTAGGTCATATTAGGTTAGGTCAGGGCCCAAGGTTAGGTCAGATTAGGTTAGGTCTGGGCCCAAGGTTAGGTCAGATTAGGTTAGGTCTGGGCCCAAGGTTAGGTCACATTAGGTTAGGTCTGGGCCCAAGGTTAGGTCAGATTAGGTTAGGTCTGGGCCTAAGGTTAGGTCATATTAGGTTAGATCAGGGCCCAAGGTTAGGTCAGATTAGGTTAGGTCTGGGCCCAAGGTTAGGTCAGATTAGGTTAGGTCAGAGCCCAAGGTTAGGTCACATTATGTTAGGTCTGGGCCCAAGGTTAGGTCAGATTAGGTTAGGTCTGGGCCTAAGGTTAGGTCATATTAGGTTAGGTCAGTGCCCAAGGTTAGGTCAGATTAGGTTAGGTCTGGGCCCAAGGTTAGGTCAGATTAGGTTAGGTCTGGGCCCAAGGTTAGGTCAGATTAGGTTAGGTCTGGGCCTAAGGTTAGGTCAGATTAGGTTAGGTCAGGGTATGTTAGGTAGGTTAGGTACCCAGACCTAACCTAATGCAACCTAACCCTAGGGTCCGACCTAACCTTTTCCAACCTAACCGGTTAGGTTGGATTAGGTTAGGTCTGGGCCCAAGGTTAGGTCAGATTAGGTTAGGTCAGGGTAGGTTAGGTAGGTTAGGTACCCTGACCTAACCTGATATAACCTAACCCTAGGGTCCGACCTAACCTTTTCCAACCTAACCGGTTAGGTTGGATTAGGTTAGGTCTGGGCCCAAGGTTAGGTCAGATTATGTTAGGTCAGGGTAGGTTAGGTAGGTTAGGTACCCTGACCTAACCTGATATAACCTAACCCTAGGGTCTGACCTAACCTTTTCCAACCTAACCGGTTAGGTTGGATTAGGTTAGGTCTGGGCCCAAGGTTAGGTCAGATTAGGTTAGGTCAGGATAGGTTAGGTAGGTTAGGTACCCAGACCTAACCTGATAGAACCTAACCCTAGGGTCCAACCTAACATTTTCCAACCTAACCCCAGGGACCGACCTAACCTGAAACAACCAAACCGGTTAGGTCGGAATTGTGCAGGGGAGGATATGTTATATCGGAAAAGGTAATAATAATAATAATAATAGTTGCAACGATAATAAAAGTAGTAATATGTGTAGTAATATTGATAATAGTAAGAATAATAAGGTTAATGATGATAAAAGTAGTTATATGCGTAATAATATTGATAACAATGAGAATAATAAGGATAATGATAATAAAACTAGTAATATGCGTAATAATATAGATAAAAATAAGAGTAGTAACGATAATGACAGTTCCAGGGACGATTGTAGTCGTAATATGCGTAATAATATTGATAATAATAAGAATAATACGGATAATGATGATAAAAGTAGTAATATGCGTAATAATATTGATAATAATAAGAATAATAAGGTTAATCATGATAAAAGTAGTAATATGCGTAATAATATAGATAAAAATAAAAGTAGTAACGATAATGACAGTTCCAGGGACGATAGTAGTCGTAATATGCGTAATAATATTGATAATAATAAGAATAATAAGGTTAATGATGATAAAAGTAGTTATATGCGTAATAATATTGATAACAATAAGAATAATAAGGATAATGATAATAAAAGTAGTAATATGCGTAATAATATTGATAATAACAGAAGTAGTAAGGATAATTGCAGTTCCAGCGACGATAGTAGTCGTAATATGCGTAATAATATTGATAATAATAAGAATAATAAGGTTATTGATGATAAAAGTAGTAATATGCGAAATAATATTGATAATAATAAGAGTAGTGAGGATAATTACAGTTCCTGCGATGATAGTAGTCGTAATATGCGTAATAATATTGTTAATAATAAGAATAATACGGATAATGATGATAAAAGTACTAATATGCGTTATAATATTGATAAAAATAAGAGTAGTAAGGATAATTACAGTACCAGCGACGATAGTAGTCGTAATATGCGTAATAATATTTATAATAATAAGAATAATAAGGATAATGATGATAAAAGTAGTAATATGCGTAATAATATTGATAAAAATAGGAGTAGTAAGGATAATTGCAGTTCCAGCGATGATAGTAGTCGTAATATGCGTCATAATATTGATAATAATAAGAATAATAAGGATAATGATAATAAAAGTAGTAATATGCGTAATAATATTGATAAGAATACAAGTAGTAAGGATAATTGCAGTTCCAGCGATGATAGTAGTCGTAATATGCGTAATAATATTGATAATAAGAAGAATAATATGCTTAATGATGATAAAAGTAGTAATATGCGTAATAATATTGATAATAATAGAAGCAGTAAGGATAATTGCAGTTCCAGCTATGATAGTAGTCGTAATATGCGTAATAATATTGATAAAAATAGGAGTAGCAAGGATAATTACAGTTTCAGCGACGATAGTAGTCGTAATATGCGTCATAATATTGATAATAATAAGAGTAATAAGGCTAATGATGATAAAAGTAGTAATATGCGTAATAATATTGATAATAGTAGGAATAATAAGGATAATGTTAAGTATAGTATATTATAGTATAGTATAGTATAGTATAGTATAGCATAGTATAGTATAGTATAGTATAGTATAGTATAGTATAGTATAGTATAGTATAGTATAGTATAGTATAGTATAGTATAGTATAGTATAGTATATAGTATAGTATAGTATAGTATATAGTATAGTATAGTATATAGTATAGTATAGTATATAGTATAGTATAGTATAGTATATAGTATATAGTATAGTATAGTATAGTATATATAGTATAGTATAGTATAGTATAGTATATAGTATAGTATATATATATACTATACTATACTATAGTATAGCATAGTACTATATATATATATATATAGTATATATATAGTATATATATAGTAATATATATATAGTAATATATATATATATTACTATACTATAGTATAGCATAGTACTGCTATACTATATATATATATATATATAGAGAGAGAGAGAGAGAGAGAGAGAGAGAGAGAGAGAGAGAGAGAGAGAGAGAGAGAGAGAGAGAGAGAGAGAGAGAGTTGTATAGTTTTATACAGTCATATATATAACTAACCTAACCCAACCTATACATTCGTAGTTTACAGTGCAATTATAAGAATTTTTTTAAAATTATGTAGGATCATTAAGGTGCCCTCATCAGTCACCACTGCGTGTACCGGCTAGGTACGGCATTGGCAGCAAGCTGTGACGTCAGCTGACGCATGCGCATAAAGCTCTCGCGTGCGATAAAATCTCACGACTGCGCAACACTGTCTATGATGACGCGCATGCGTTTGTATGATTATCATGACATAGGAAGTCATATACTCAGTGAACAAAAAGTTCAATGATTTCTAATTTTTATCTATTGCAGTATATCCCGTGCACTGGATGAAATACTTTCTTTTCTATATTCATATATTATATAAATATATTCAAAAGCAAAGCACAGTATTTCTTTCATCTTGTACATTTACCATATTATCAGAAGTCCTCGCTATTTATATGTTTTTCTCCACCGGGTATATGGCCACGGAAGTAGAAACATGCTGTAGAAGAGCATCAGACTCCTAGTTAGAAATCTCCCTAGCTGTCGAACTGCGCGACGTCGAGGTTTCTCTTTCGTGAAACAGACTGTACACACACACACATATACATATTTATTTGTGTAAACGTGTTAACTAACAATAATCATATAGATAAAAATAAATGTGTACGTGTGTATTAATGTACTAACCTTGTAAGTGCACGAAGTAAGAGATAAGGTGGGAAAAAAGGTAGAAAAGAGAGCGGTGAAAGGAAAGAGAAAGATAAAGAAAGAGAGGGAGTGAACGGTGTTTCGGTGGAGGCGCTGTGCAGTGGCAGAAGACCGCGACGGCGGTGGTGATTCAGACTTCTTATCAACCTCGAAAAGTCGTGGAGAAGAATAGGGAGAAATTCGTTGACATTGGGCGTCGATTACATGTACGCGATGAGGTGCCATTGATAAGACTCGGAGCGCCGCGTGGTTCCGCCTCCGCCGTGCCCAAACGCGGCACATTACGGACGTGTGGATAAAGCGGCGCCATATATACACGATATACAACCGTATTTTTTCTTTCGGGAGTGCGAAAATACGAAAAAAAGGGAGGAGTGAAACGCCTCGAGAAATCGCGACAGCATAGCAGCTCAAGAAAGAGATAAAAGTACTTGGAAGTCCGTGGATGCGGCGCGGTGCTTGCACCCGTGCGTGAATCACGCTTTCGAGGTGCTTGTGTATCTCCTGCTGTCGAGTACACCCCATACCCACAACATTGACCCGTTCGTAGACGCCGTGACTGTTCGCAATCGAACATTTTTCGTAAATTCTGGCGATTTACCTTGTGTCACCCACGAGGAGGGGCATCTTTGTTTCATTCCATGTTCCCCACCGGTCGTCAAGCTCTTCCACCGTACAAAGCCGGTATCTGAAATATTTTTTTCAATACGTCTACTAAATTGATAGAAGTCGCTTATTTTCCTTTATAACTAAAGTGAATGGATCTTAGAATCTCGTGTTTTCAAGAGAGAACTTGGTGGTCTTGTCAACATAAAGGATTCTTTATTTACCATCATTTGAACCCCTAATTTTTTCAAATTTGTGCAACTGGTAGGAGGTAATAGTACTAAACCGGTCTTTAAGTAATAGTTAGAAACAGAGCAACGTACGGTAGATTGGCAACAAAGAGACAGAAGCGAAGACAACATGTCAGATGAAGAAGATAAACCCCCTGCGCCTCCTGTGCGACTTACGTCAAACAGGTAATTTTAGTTTCTAGTAATGTATTTTATGTTCAATAGCATATATTGTAATTTGTTAAAATTGTACTCTTGAGTACAGGAAAGACCTTTCTTTTACTTCATTTTTATGTATATCCTGCAAATTTCATTGCTGTATCTTTAAAATTGATTAAACTATGTTCAAATTTGTAAACAGGTAATTTAAGTTTATAGTGATGTATCTAATACTTGAGAGTACATGTAATTTGTTAGAATTATTATAAATGATATAATATCAAATTTATTATTTGAAATTAGTATAAGTAATTGATTTGTTTTTGCATTAAACTATCATAAATGTAATAGCAAATTGTGTTATATTTATGTGATATAAAAAATTGACTTAAGTTGTGCATTCTTATTATTTTCCCTGCAATATGTAGAAGTCTACATCCCCCCAAAATAGAGGAACAGACACTAATTTAGAGGTTGCTAAAAATAAAATCTTACAGTACAGACATGATGACATTCTGATGTGGGAGACCATTCTTTTAAGTCTCCATATGCAGTCATAGTAATGAACCTTAAGAGTCTAATGTATGAACTCTATACCATATGTACATAGACATGCACATATCATGTGCTTATTAATAATTTATTCCAAATAACAATATGTACTTTTTTACAATTTTGATAGTAAATTTCTGCAAGTACATTGTGATTGGAAATTAAGACTTAACAATTTTCTTTTGCCAATTCATATATAAAGAACAATAGCAATATGTAAATAATAACTTATTTTTATTTGCAATTGCCTATGTATAAGGCAGAGAAATAAGTATGTAAAGGTATTTAAATTGCTGTTCATTAATGATAAGTTTTCAATGTATTTCAGAGGTGAATCAGCACCTAATTTACCAGTGGATATGCGTCCACTACCTAAAGAACCTGATTCTGATGAACGTAAGAAAAAAACACTGAAAAGCAAGATGAAGGTAAAGGAGAACAAGGATAAGCCAAATATCAGTTATCCCACTAATTTTGAACACACAGTACATGTTGGATTTGATGCTGTTACCGGTGAATTTACAGTAAGTCTACTTGCTATTTGCAATTCATTATCATTGTTCAAAATGCACTCGCTTTCTGCTTTGCTATTATATAATGGTACGAAATATCCAAATAAACATTGTTTGATGATACATATTTTTTGTTTCAAATCACTGTTTTTATGATATAAAACAAAAATTTAAGAGTAATGTACTTTTATTTAAAATCAAATTTTTGTATACATTAATTTATTTATTCAGTGATATATTGTGTTCTTTATAAAAAGGAAGATAAAGATAAAATATATGATTGTACAATCAATTATGTATCAGCCAAACAGTGTTTTCATATGGAATATACAATTCAGATGGATTTTTCGCACCTTGAAAAAAGTTAAATTTTCATCACTTGTTCACACGTGTATGGACATTGTGGAAAAGTAATTTGGTAATTTGTCTGATGCTTCTTATACCTATTATTTTTTCACATGAAAAACTAACTTGACACGTATTTCTTTCAAGCTGCCATTAAAAGTAAGTAGTCTCAAATGACCACAAAAATAATTTACCTATAGTTTTTCTTATACATACACTTGGTTTTACTGTTTGTTTTTGTTGCAATTAATAGTACTGAGTTATTATAATTTTTTATCTAAAACTTAGGAATTACCATAGGTTAGAAGTATAATTGCTTTGGTAGATTATTAGATGCTTTAGTCAACGTTGCATTTAATATTATTGCTTTCTTGCAGAATGAAATTTAATATTCGTTTAAGTGCTTAAAATCTTACTATTTCTTCCACGTATAAATTGAATTCTCGAGTATTTTATATTTGCACGATTTTTCTCTTAGTTTCAAAAAACTTAGAGATTAACATCAGAATAAATATTGTACCCAGTATCAGTTATTCCCCGTTTAAATTTGTATATGTACCATTAATATTGATTATTTTAAAATATAATCTTTGATCCTAGGGAATGCCAGAAGCTTGGGCAAGGTTGCTTATGTCTAGTAACATCAGTAAGCAAGAACAGAAGAAGAATCCGCAAGCTGTATTAGATGTTTTAAATTGGTATGATAGTAGCAGTAAAGAAACAAAAGGTTCCAAATATATGACAACAACAAAAATGGTTGGCGTAGTTGGTAAGCTAATAATATTGTTGTAAGGATAAACTTCTGTTAAAAGTACATTAGTAAATTAAAAATACAAAATTTTATTTATAGCTCCTATTGAAAGAGCAAGTAGCCCTAGAAGCATGGGTATAGGTGTTGGAACAGGGGTAGGAAATATTCGTGGTCAAGCAATGTCACAAGCTTCTGGAAGTTCTCATTCTCAACATTCACTCAGCAGGTGAGACCTTTTATTCTTTTTAAATCTAAATCTGTCACAGACGCGTTTAATATGTGCTGAGAAACAATAAAATTACAGAGTAAGTAGCAGTAGTCCAAGTAGTACGCCAACTGATGCTTGTGCAACCAGTTCTGAACAAGAGGATGAACCTCCGCCACCACCGATCTCGGCTAGACCAGAGCGTACAAAATCAATTGTATGTAATATTTACGGTTGACGATTTATCATTTTTTATATCTTCATTTGAATATTACAAACTAACATCTTTTATAACAGTATACGAAACCAATAGAAGAAGAACCACCGCCACCATTAACAACTACACTAGGATCACCTCAACGAAATGGTACACCGCAACAACCACACCAGTCGCAGCTGGATAGAAACAAAAATCAAGCAACTCCCACATCAACGACCACCGATCAAACGAGACCAACGCAAAGTGATAAAGCTAGAAAGAAAAAGATGTCAGATGACGAGATATTAGAAAAACTTAGAACAATCGTGAGCGTAGGTGATCCGAATAGAAAATATACAAAAATGGAAAAGATAGGACAAGGGTATATTACAACGTACACTTTATTTCGAAGAATATCGTTAAGCGCGATAAACATTTCTACATTCATTTTTCAGTGCTTCAGGAACAGTATATACAGCAATTGAAACATCAACAGGAATGGAAGTTGCAATAAAACAAATGAATCTTTCGCAACAACCAAAGAAAGAGTTAATAATAAATGAAATATTAGTTATGCGGGAGAACAAACATGCAAACGTTGTAAACTACTTGGATAGTTACCTCGTAGGGGAAGAATTATGGGTAGTTATGGAATATTTACCTGGTGGTAGTTTAACAGATGTTGTAACTGAGACTTGTATGGACGAGGGTCAAATAGCAGCGGTGTGCAGAGAAGTGTTGCAAGCTTTGGAGTTCCTTCATTGTAATCAAGTTATACATAGGGATATCAAGTCTGATAATATCCTACTTGGATTAGACGGCGGAGTAAAACTAACAGATTTCGGATTTTGTGCACAAATTTCACCGGAACAAAGTAAACGAACTACAATGGTTGGTACACCATATTGGATGGCACCAGAAGTAGTCACGAGAAAACAGTATGGCCCAAAGGTAAATATATTCACTGTAATAGGTTGGATTTATCATAGTGCAATCTTTAAAACTAATTTGAATATAGGTCGATATTTGGTCATTGGGTATAATGGCTATTGAAATGATAGAAGGAGAACCACCGTATTTAAACGAAAATCCTTTGAGAGCGTTGTATTTAATCGCAACAAATGGAAAGCCTGAAATTAAAGAGAAAGATAAATTGTCGGGAATTTTTCAAGATTTTTTAGATCAGTGTTTAGAAGTTGAAGTGGAGAAACGAGCGGCTGCTTCAGAATTACTCAAGGTAATTCTAACAATATATACGTAGCATAAAAGTACAAAATCAGGGATGTGTGCGTAGCTTATTATGTCGGGTATTTAAACTTCAGAGTCAGTGACATTTAATTAATGTTGTATAATATATTTTTAAACAATTCCGGTTACTCGCACATTCCTATAAAAAATATATTTAATATATGTTGTGTTTGAGTAAATTAATGAAATAAATTGTTAATAAAATGTGTACTTTTGTGACAAATTGCAGCATCCTTTTCTGAAATTAGCAAGGCCACTTGCTTCTTTAACACCTTTAATAATGGCAGCAAAGGAAGCTGCCAAAGGTCATTAGAAGAGTGGTGTTTTGTGGTCATGCATGATCGCAGAAAAAGAAAAATAATTTTACAAGAAAATAATGAATCACCCTCCCAAAACGGAACGGCACAATAATTCAATAATATATAATAAAATAATAAACATATATAAATATATAAATATACATATAATATATATAATATACATATAATTCACGAATATATAATATTATATATATTATAAATGTATACAATATATATATATAGGTCATAGATAGATAGAACTTATCCGATACCTTGAAAAGTATCGAGAAATGGTTTCAAAGTTTTTAAATTACTCGATTCTCGCATGTTGCGAGCAAGTAAAGTTAAATCAGAACTGTGAACGATCTGACGGCAGAAATCTTGTATTCCTCGACAAGTTTTTATTGGTTACAAAGAGCTCGCTACGATGTCTTATTTAATAAATAGTCTTCAAAATAAAAAAGAACAAACTGTACGAGTAGGTTGTTGCCTGGAGAGCTCTTCTGCCAATAATAAAACTGGACATCGAGGATGTTCAAGCGACTGTCAGTTATTTTCTAAAGATATAAAAAAAAAACTAGTATTACTGACTCTAAAAAAAAATTGAAGATCAGAGTTAGCTACAAACACACATTATTTATAGCAAAAACCTTATTAGATAATACCATAAAGAAATGTGAACAAGTAAATAGGACCTATTCTAATATATTATTATGGTTTAACAAGAAATCGTAGATGAAGAAAATTGGTCTTCGTGTCAGACTTATATTTTTTGAATGAAGTTACGGAGAGCAGAGCAATATGTTTTCAGTCTTTGGTCTGTCAGTATGACGTAGATATAATAAGCGATAGCCTAACTTGTTTTAAACGTTCTCAAGAATCACGTTCTTGTCATTAACTGTTAGCAGACATCATTACGTTTTATATTTTAAGTTGATGTTTTAATAGATTTTTTAAAAATATTTCGACACACTGCAATTCTTTTGCATTATGTTAAATCTGTATATAGTACCAGATAATGATTGATTTCGTACATAGTGAAATTTATGATCAATTTTTAATACACGCGAAATCTTATTTAAACTCTATTCATTTTATAATTGTAAGATAAGAAGATAAGTACTTTTTCTCATTTGCATCGCTGATTAAGACACGTTGAGATATTGACCTTGTTACTAAGATATAATAGTTGTAAGAACATCTTTTTATGGACTTGATGTCCAGTTTACGTGTGTTCTTCGATACAGGTCAAGTATAACGTTGTCTACAACGTGTCTTCGCAACAAGTGAACGGATGATCGACGAAATTTTAAAACAAGGTTCAGATATAGGAGCATTTTGTGACACTATAAAGTGCCTGTCTTGTCATGTTTAGACACGTGAAAAAACTCGCGCTAGATTCCTTATAATCTTGAACCATCAATGAAATGATTTAATATTTTGTTTAAAAAACTAAGCAGCAGTATACATACAAATCAACGGAAGATTATTGTTTCATTATATTGATATATAAAGCAAGGTTTCTAGATGGTTGTACTACATTAAATATGTAATAATGTCTTTCCTAATTGTATTACAGTGGACTCTCGCTATATGGCCCTAAACGATAGGAGCGAAAAAGTATTGTGGAATAGGCCTTATAAGCGGATCTCTTTCCGTATGTAACACTCGATTGTCAAAAACATACTTTCAAATTTCCAGATTAAAAAATTTGGAAATTTGAAAGTTTGCGAATTAAAAAATTTGATATTCTGGCAATATTCGTGGATCTCCATGCACTACAATAACGAGAGAGGTCCACTAATGTGCGTGAAAGTCCGTGCGAAATGAAACTGGCTGAACTGGCCATATAAATGGAAGCTATATATCGAGACTGCACTGTACGTCTTAAACGTATATTACTGAAAAGAAAGAAACCTTGGGATATTCTTAGTTTAAGAAATACAGATTTTTCGAACTTGTCATTTTTATTCTTTATCATCTTCATTATGTATAGGATTTTATCGTACATTAACGCTAAAAAAACGCCACGTGAGAAATATAATAGCTATCGAAGAGATTAATGACATATTATGCATAAAGCGAAAGAAATAATAAAAAAAATGATTACGAAGCATACATCGTTTGGTAACGAATGATCGTATATGTAATAATATATTCATTATCTATTGAGTTAATTGTTCTTTTGTAACTTTAAAAAGCCTGATTAGTTTTTTATAATAATCAATAATGTCTAATTATACTTGACAGACGAAGCAGCTCAGTTTGTATTGCGCTTACGCCTGAATTTGGAGTTGTATGCTGAAGGATTAATAATGTATTTACCTGTCGAAGAATCAGGGACTATATAATATTTAATTGTATCAAATTTGTCTCAGTATTGCGTGAGAATATGAGCTGTTGCATTATTCCATTTCAGCATATACTCCAAATTGTTTGGGCACTGTAAGCAATGTTTAGGAGGTATAGAAAACAAAATAACTGTGCACGTCTAGTATTAATAAAGAAAAACATACAATTGTGTAAAAGAAAAATGAAAAAAAGAAACTTGCGATTCAGGGTCAAAATTGACATTTAACTCGATCAGAAGTACTGAACGAGGTCCTGCATTTTCACAAATATCTTTAGAACAAAAAAAAAGAACATAACGTCCATTTTATGTCATTGTATTACTGCGGCAGTTATTAAGCATATTTCAGCTACAAGCAGCTATGTATAAGATTTATTTTTATTCGCAAGATCGAGATGAGTAAGGTGCAATGTTTGCTTGTCCACGTTTTTGAAAATTGCATACTTGTATGCGAGTACTCTTGAACATTCAGTATTTATTTATGGACTAAACAAAAGTACAAAGTTGTATTGATATGCCTTACTGTAATAAAAGTAAGTATTATTCGCAAAATTCTTGTGAGCTTCGTTATTTTGCTATTAAAAATAATAAAACGGTATTATGTAATGTTTCAAATAAGATCCTAAACAAAAACGTGGACAAGTACGTGTTTTTGCATCGCTGTCTTGATTATCGTTCCAAGTGCATTTACGTATCCCTTTAAGAAATGTATTATTGTCAGTTTAGAACTATAAAATAGGTTCCTACACAAATCAGATTAAGTATGTATACGCATGTTTTCAATACTCTTTTTTATGATGTTTTTGAAAATGCTTTGAGATCTCACTTGTGAAACAAAGATCAGGCCTAGTAACGATGTCATTATTTTATTTACGTGTGTCAATAAAAATTTTGGGCTTGCAGTTTTTTAATGAAAACTTTCCGTTTTAACTGTACCTCTGTAAATGAAATTGGCATTTATTATTACAGGGAAACATTTGGTAAAAAATCTGATTTCTCAGGAAAGCTAATACTTAACAATGTCGAATTTAAAAATAAAAAAAAGCAGTAAATGAATAATGAATTATTGTAAAAAAAATAATGCCTAGAATTTGCGTATATATTGTACTGTAACACGTTTTAGTTTGTTTTAAAACGTTACAATATAAGGAAACATTTTATAACAAAAAATTTCTTGTTCTTCCAATAAGATTCCTCCTTCCATTTTTTAACATTGCACGATAAAACTCTATTGTTAATTATATATAAATTCAGAATCACAGTTTTTCTTTTCCTTAAATATTGAAGGATTTTATATAGTAATTACAAAATAACAATCTTTCTATATAATTTGATATATTAAGACAAATAAATAGTAACCATTATTTACATATTATATTCATTACATATAACATGAAAAAATAATAGAATGTTTTTATAAGTTATTTCTTACACATTTTACATTAACTTATCAGATCTTTTATACACGCTAAATGTTTTTTTTTTATCTAACATTCATTTAGAGTGTATGTACAGAATTGTATTAATTCTAAGATTATGATAATGCAAAAATTAATCTGAGATATTTTATCAGCCCATAATATGTAAATATACATATTTCTTTTATAATAAATCTATGCTTGCTAATGCACAAAAATATGCTTAGAATTTATGGCATACTTGAGATTATAAGCAATTGTTCATAGCACGCATAGAATAACTGTTAGGATGTTATTGATATTTCGTTAACACCTATTTGCTCGCATTTTGAAAAAGTAATGAAACTTTTATGGAACAGCAAAATGTAATTTAAAATATCGAATTGAGTTACGCTTATATTACGAAATATAAACTCTTTTTCAATATAAATTAGATTGTGACATTTGTAAATTTCGTTGAAAATTTTTTCCTATTAATTTTACGATGGTGTCTTCTTTTCTTCTCCTGCTGGATGGAAGTTTATGGACGCCGAGTTGATACAGAACCGCTTCCTCGTAGGTTTTGGTCCATCATTAAATACGTGTCCCAAATGTGCACCACATTTTGAGCAGGTCACCTCGGTCCGCACCATATCTGGGTTTGCGATCAGCAGTAGTAGATTTCCACCAACTGTACGTCAATTGTCGACGCAGTTTTCGTGTGTCAATGGTGAGAGTGAAGTGGTGGTAGCGGAGCAATAGGAAGACAAAGGAAATAGAATAGAGTGTGATTAAACGTAAAGACCAACACCTTAATTTGCGCACTTTAAATGTTTTCCAGCAATAGTAGGACCAAAATAAATGAACTAATATTAATAAAAGCAATAGACTGCTTGCAATAAGTCCAATAAAACCACAAATCTAAATAATTTTAAGAAAGAAGAAAGAAAAAACGAAATTTAAATAAAAGAATGATACATATATACCTTATTCAAGTAACATACAAAACAGAAATGGCTACGTATTCTAATCAATACCCATAATATTGGTCCTTTGTTTACTCATCCAATAGAAGTTCTCCAAGTCCCTTTCTATATTTAACTGCCTTGGTATTAAATTAAACAACTTAATATAATAATCCTGAGTAATATTTGCCTCTTTCAATATTCTACTTTTTAAAGAATTTTCAAATAGTTTTATTATTTTAACACCATAAAAATAGTTCATAGAACTTACTGTTATTATATATTACCTTCATTAAAAGATTTTTGTTTATATACAACATAATAGTATTGCTCAAATATGTATTAAGGAAAAAGAACTAATTCAGAATATTACAGAATATAATAACTTAAACTTCAAATTCATAACAGTAATAAATTGATTAATATCATAATATAAAAGTAAAGCAGAAGCTACAATGTTAAAAACTATATAATGCAAAAGTAAGAAATGTTAATTTTCTTTTTCCATATGAAATACAAAAAAGTTAATTGTAATATGTAACTATGATCTTAGTATATATAATACATGATGTAAGTCTAACACAAATCACACTCTAAGCGATAACATGCAAGGTAAAGGATAAAAGGAATACTGCCTTCCTTATACCAATTTAATTAGGAAAAAAGTTGGAATGATAATAATGTTGTAACTGTATAAGTTATTTTATTCTTATACATTAAAGAAAATATACATATCTGTGATAAAAGAAAAATGATAAAATTGTAATAATGATATAATTTACATGCACATATCAAATACCATTACAAAAGGTATTATAACATTTATGTAGCTGAAATCGTAATAGTTTAACCATACACTTTTATGCAATTTAAAAAAATACCATAAAGATCAAATAAAATTAAACAACTAATATCATGGAAGGCTCAGGAACATCGAAACTAAGAGTATAGGAAAGGTTTGTGATAGAGCGAATGTAAGAAAAAATGAAGAATGTTTAAAAAAAATGGTAAACAGATAAAACTCTAATGATGATAGCATTCAGTGTTATCATTTATGAACTAAATTTCACAGCAAAGTTTATCTATGTACCATTTAAAGCACATACTTTGAATTAATGTAGAGTTGTATGCGTAATAAATACTGTGTTATCGTACTAAGAGTCCGAGCATAATTCTAAAAGTATTATCAATAAAATTAAAATTCACATATTTGCTTACCGTGCGAGGTATCTTTGGTTAATTTGACTCGTCCCTGATCCAATACTTCATTGAATGCAGGCCAACCACAGCCACTATCATACTTTGTGTCAGAAGAAAATAATTCTTGATCACAGATTATGCAGGTATACGTGCCTTTCTCATAAAACTTGTTGTAGCAACCACTAAAAGGTCTGCACAAGGAAACAGAAAAGGTGTGGAAGCATGAAGATACTTGTATAGCAGGAAGTTAATTATGAAGACCCTATACTTTATTTTTAAACTGCTTGGTCATGACGCAAAGTCAAGCCAACATATGCTCTTGAAAAAGTTATTTTGGTCTCGCGTCACCTAAAAGTAAACTAGTTTCCACCATACAGGCAATATTTTTGGAAAACTGTATCACTGGTGTTGCAATTCGTTTTAAAGTATACACTTTTGATTTTTAATGATATTACTGATTAGAACTTATTAATAAGATGTGGAAATCAATAAAATAAAATCTGTTACTTATAATCATAATTTTAGTATTACTCATAAAGTTGCAACATGAGAAAATTTATATTAATAAATCGTACGATATACGTTTGAAAGAAAGTAATATTCTAATCAATTGAAAAGATTGTTTATATGATTCAACATAGTTGCAAAAGCATGAAATTCAAGAAAATTTCAAACCATGACCATAAAAACTTCTTCATGGACATAAAAATACTCACATGTATATGGCTTTATAAAAAGAAACACGTATGGAGCGGATGCGTATCTAGTTCCGTAACAGGCAAATTAAATTCACGTCACATACCTTTCGGTTCCCTTTTCCTGTGTGACGTGCCACTGTAACGGCGTCAAACGTTTTTTTAACTCTTCCTTATCGATTTCTACGGTCATTTTTCTAATCGAGCCTTCAAACAATTTCAAAAGAATATAATATCAGCAAGTTGAACAACAGAAAAAAAAACAACGCGGTTCACTTGCCGCGCTTTCCTTACAACTATGCGCTTATATACCAAGAGAACAGAAGCGGCACTGCCGCCTGTTTCTTTCGAGGCATGGATGGTCAGATTTCGTGACCTTGGATCAACCAATCAGCTTCTCCGGTACATAAATTTGATAATTATGCTTTTTGCAATTACACATGACTTTTACAGTGGAAACGTAGGTAT
Source organism: Megachile rotundata (assembly GCF_050947335.1). NCBI lineage: Eukaryota > Metazoa > Arthropoda > Insecta > Hymenoptera > Megachilidae > Megachile > Megachile rotundata. The sequence continues at coordinate 16,504,182 of NC_134984.1, read as the reverse complement.
ATGGATAAAAAAACAACATTTTTTGGATAATATCGATGAAAATATAAACATATAAAATGTGGATATGACGTCGGTGACACATTGACTGTCATAGCGAAGATAGGAGTGTATAGTACACTCTACTGCACATAGGTTTTCTTTGAATAAGGATAATTGTAGGGGGAGGATCCTCCCACGTATTGCCCCCAATTTTTAGGAATCTGATATGTAAACTGATAAATTATCAGATCCACACATTTTCACATAGGTTAAAATGCAAATAAAAATATAATAAAAAATATCCGTATGAATTGAAATTCAGCCGCAGTATTTCCTGTTTGTAAAAAATGTTTAAAATGGAAAGGGTTCATAAATTAGAAAGTTAATAATTCACTTTTGGAAAAATTAAAATTAAAAGGAATCTCAGATATAAGTAAACATTTCATAATGATGATTCGGCAAACATTCTTAAGCGCAAGTCTCGTGCGTCGCCGACTCTCCGGACAAATCCAGTCGAAATTAAAAGGTTTCATCAATTGTAAAAAAATTTGTAAAATTCAAAATTTTCGGATGAATATTTGGAAGATTATTCAAAATACAAGAATATTAAATAAGAAGTCAAGTTTTATACAGGAAATAAAAATCTTCTAACTCGTTAGAATTACGTATTACTTCTATTATTATTTATCATGAAAGGTGTTGTAACTCTCAACGTACAATTTAACAAATTAGCTGAACAAATAAAAAATAATTTGTTAAAACATTAATGTGAGTTTCATCGAATCATGATTAGTAATAATTGTAATTACATATATTGCAGGCACACAAAGTACAAATTATAAATAAATGACTATGGAAATTGTTACATATAAAGGTTAACCTTACTGTAACGTACCTTCACATAAAAATAATGTAAGAAATATTTCAAGGTGTATTTATCTTTTCTAACAGTACAAACCTCCTTGAAGAATCGGATTCCTCGTAAACAGAGTTAAACATCGCAGACTTATCGACAAGTTTCTGTAAATGGTATTCATTATTGCAATACTTGAAACCTTCGGTCATAACGCGCATTGTTTGCCGCAACAGTGTTCACAAATTATTTTCAATCAAAAACATTCGATAAAAAAAAAAAATTATTTTATATCAATGCTACATCGTTATTATGTTTTATCTCCCGAATCGTTTCGTAATCCATCTGAAAACATTACATGAGCCGATTCTTTTATACTTTTTTCTTTCGGTAGTTCTAAAATGAGATGAAAATGTGTCGAAAATAGTGATGTAGCATTTTTGAACAGACTTATGTTAGTATTTTCCGACCAATGATAAGGTCTGGTAAATTGTGTTTCTGTTTCATGTAAGATCATACTTAATTCGCGCATCTCGACTAACTTCAATAGACTCCCTACCACTTAGCGGTGTTCCCCTCCCATATGCTTTTCAATCAGTTAGTCTATACAGGGTGGATAAAATATATGAATAGTAGAAAATTTAGAGATTTAGATATTTTAAATATAATTCGGAATTCAGAAATTTAGAAATTTAAGAATTTGGGAAGTTGGGAATGTAAAAATTTGAAAGTTCAGAAGCTTGTGACTTAGTGAAGCACCGATAGACAGAGCACATAAAATGGACGATCGCTGGGTATACAAGCTTGATATTATAAATGTCGTAAAGGCGCTTGCGTGTTGCTTTTAGTTACGAAGGGTGCTCAAACTAATCAGTGCTAACATGCGCAGAACAAACATAAACTTGTCTTCTGATAAGTACGCTCTTCTGTGAAACGAAGTGTATACGAGTCCTTCTTCCACGGCGACTTCGACGCGGCAAATCTCGGCGTCCGACGTGAATGAAAGCGGCTTTTTGGCGCAACTTCCTATAAATATGTTGTGCTAGTATCGCGAAGGCTAAGAACGATGAGCTTCTCTAGTGATGAAGTTAATTTCTTGGTTTACCGATACCTTCAAGAGTCCGGTATGTTTTTTGGACTACGTCATAACCTCTTTCAAAGTAACTACAACAAAATTTGAATTGTTATTTGTTTGTATACATCTATCTCTTAAATAATCCTTATGCTTCTTTTGTGGTAATTGTTTATAGTAAGTAACAACTTGTTGCATTGTGGATTAATACAAAATGTAAGTTAAATACCATGGAGAGACAGAATTGTTTGAGTACAAATAACAGTGTTATTCACAGTGTTAGTTACAAAATGTGTATTTGATAAGTATCTCCGTTAGTTAATATTTCTGTGTTCTTTTCTTATAGGATTTCAACATTCTGCATACACATTTGGTATAGAATCACATATATCGCAGAGTAACATAAATGGAGCATTAGTACCACCAGCAGCACTCTTATCCATTCTTCAGAAAGGTTTACAGTATACAGAAGCAGAGATATCGATAGGTGAAGATGGCACTGAACAGAGAATGGTGGAATCCTTGTCCCTTATTGACGCTGTTATGCCAGATGTTGTTGCATCTAGGCAAAATCAAATTAATCAGCAGAAACAACAGGTGAAAACGGAAGTACAAGATACAAATGGAGAAGAAGGTAATCTTATTTTATTTTGTGTTATATGTACATTGGGGTATTCTATAATAAACTACTTTGTAATGAGCAAATACTATAATAAAATCTTCCTTACATAATTGAAACATATACATAAATGTAGAGAAATACAATCAACTATCATGTAGATTGTCCCATTTCATGTTTTGTTTGTTTCTTGTTCCTGCCAGAGGACAAGTTTAACAAAAAAATAGAATTCATGAGTTTTATTCCTCTTGTTCTTTATCATATTTTTACAAATCCACACATGTGTGCAATGTACGAAATTTAAAATAAATAAATTTATAATATATATACTTGTTCTTATTTTCATATTGAAAGTGTATATTCTATCCATAAATACATATGTATCCCATAATGGATCAGGTTCTGAAACAAATCAGTTCATTATAGAGTACCCAAATTGTGTTTTAGAATAGTATCCTGGTACACCCTGGTTTATAAAAGTATTCTCATTTTATAAACCTCCTTCATACACCAGGTAAATTAAAGGACAGCTTTAGTTTTTGGACCTGTTAGGAGCTAATATGTTGTTATATCAGTGACATCAGAGTCTAATGGATTTTATATTTCACTAATTTATTAAAAATTTTGTATTGTTAAGATTAGAATATACATTGATATAGCAAGATATAGCTCAATGTTAAGTTTATAACATGTCTATAAACTAGGAGCAAACAACACCATTGGTACACATGACTATAAGCAAATGAAAAATGTTCAGTTTAATGATATTATTGACTTATTTACAGTTGTCACCTCCAATGAAGGAGTAGGTACAAATGAGAGAGGTGGAGATAGGACAGAAATGGAAGTAGATGAACAGCAACAAGGTTCAGGCACAGGAACCAATGCCAGTGCTGTTGAAATTCCAGCAAGTAAAGCTACAAAATTACGCGGTCATGAGTCAGAAGTTTTTATATGCGCATGGAATCCAACGACCGATCTTCTGGCATCTGGTTCTGGAGATAGTACAGCTCGTATTTGGGATATGTCCGATAATTCTCAGGCACCAAATCAACTTGTTCTTCGCCATTGCATACAGAAAGGTGGTACTGAAGTTCCAAGCAATAAAGACGTTACTTCATTGGATTGGAAGGTACAGTGATTATCGTTATGCATATGCAGAATCATTATAGGAAATAGTAACGTCTTCCCGTTATTTTCAGTGTGACGGTACTTTACTAGCAACTGGAAGTTACGATGGTTATGCAAGGATTTGGACAACAGACGGTAGATTAGCGTCTACTCTAGGGCAGCATAAGGGGCCGATTTTTGCGTTAAAATGGAATAAACGTGGAAATTATATATTAAGTGCCGGCGTCGACAAAACGACCATCATATGGGACGCCGAAAGTGGACAGTGTACTCAACAATTTAGTTTTCATTGTGCACCTGCTTTGGATGTTGACTGGCAAACGAACACATCATTCGCTAGCTGTTCTACAGATCAATGTATTCACGTATGCAAACTTAATGTTGATAAACCAATCAAGAGCTTCCAGGGACACACGGTATGTATATAAATTTAAGATAAATATTTATTTTCTTATTGTTAGTAATATATTTATCTAAATTGCAGAATGAGGTTAATGCTATTAAATGGGATCCTCAAGGCAATTTGTTAGCTAGTTGTTCAGACGATATGAGTCTCAAAATTTGGTCAATGAAACAAGACACATGGGTCCACGATCTCCAAGCTCATAGCAAAGAAATATATACTATAAAGTGGTCACCAACTGGACCTGGAACTCATAATCCAAATATGAATTTAACTTTAGCTAGTGCATCATTTGATTCCACTGTAAGGCTATGGGATGTGGAAAGAGGTGCATGCATCCATACACTTACGAAACATACGGAGCCAGTGTATAGTGTAGCATTTAGTCCAGATGGTAAATTTCTTGCTAGTGGAAGTTTTGACAAATGTGTTCATATTTGGTCTACACAGGTAAGATAACGCTGAGTGTAAATTTTATTGTGTACTCTCAATTTTATACTTACTGTATGTTGTATTTAATTTTACAGAGTGGTCAATTGGTACACAGTTACAAAGGTACAGGAGGAATATTTGAGGTGTGTTGGAACAGTCGAGGAGATAAAGTTGGTGCTTCTGCATCTGATGGCAGCGTGTTTGTTCTTGACCTTCGTAAACTGTGATCGCAATCGTACTATAGACTATACTTAATTTTTCGGACTCACCATGGTTCTAAGTTACCTTCATTGCTTTCTGTTTTCTTTTTACTCGGTTCTTCATTTTCCAAAATACTGGCCATGTTATACAACTATCTGAACTATTTGTGCTTGTTGAATATAATTTCATAGAGTATTAATTATTTATATATAGGACTAAAATGGTTTAGTAGTTTACAAGTTGATAGAATTTGAACATATATATATATAAATAACATGAAAAGAAGAATTTCCTTTAATTAGCTTCCCGATATTCTACTACAAAATGTTCACAAAAAATAATTGTACATTAATATTCTCAATTGTGACATTGTACAGTTTGAAACAGTTTGACAGTCATTATATTTTCAGAGAAAAATAAAATATAATCTCCATTCACTGGAAGTGAATGGGGGCACATGTTATAATTGTAATAATACTAAGTATTATATAAACATTTGATGATAAGTAAAAAGAAAATAAACTTTTATAAAGAACGGTGTAACAACGAGATTTATTTTTACAACAATTTATTATATTTTAATGCACGAAAGAGGTAAAATCAGAATGCACGACGAACGTATTTTAAATGAAATTTATTTCAGTTTAACTATGCATCGTTTAATTTAATTCATAGACATAAAAAAAAAGTCGAGGTGAAAATAAATAAACAACGATATTGTACAATTTTTTAAAATAAATAAGTTCTACCTATATTACATACAACATTCTTGTTATTCTTATACATGTTTTTTTTTTGTTTTTAGCAACAAGTTATATAGTACAACACATAAATAATAATCGTTTGTAGGTAAGTCTACATTCTAATATTAATGTAAACATCAGAAGCATTAACTTTTTTCGTTACTATAATCGTAAACTTTCTATGTTCTTGAGATAGTCCTAAAGATCATTCATGTTCAATGTATGTACAGTCAGAAGTTGGTTAAATCAATAAAGAAAATTCTATTCAATAAATTACATAAATTAAAATAAAAGAAAAAACTTAAGTTTCACATAGTTACAATTTCAAAAATATTAATCCTTTTTACATTTTTAATGCAACATATCAACACTTAAGGCTAAAACTAGAACACTTAACAAATACAAGTTACGCTTCGATGTTTGATGTGGACATAAATACAATTTGGAGGCAAATACTTAAAAACAACACGTATATTAATTCATCATGCATACAAAAGGAACTATTGACCGATCATTTCGAGTACATCCACAAAATATGGAATCTCTTTGGTAACGTTGAAAGTAGTCAATTCTATTGTCACGACGTTTGCGAAGATAAAATAAAACGAATCGTTAATTCGTAACATTTATTTCTGACTAAATTTCTTTCATGAACAAAACTCGAGAACAAACGATGTTTAAATTAAACTACATGCAATGTGCAGTTATAAAGTCGCTATTAAAATATTGCATAAATGTTATTTAAGAAACTTTACCGTAATTAATAAATACAATTTATTGTATACTTTCTCAGCTTAATTTCAACTGAAAGTTATGGGTAATATTTTCAGTCCTTAAAACTTAACATTAACACGGATAAATATATTAAGTTACACGTATCCAACACTGGATATCAAATATTAAGCGTGGAGATTACTGTATAGGCAGACTGGAACAAATCACAATACATAATACTGTTCTGTTGCATGATGTAGCATAATCGAAAAGGAAGAATATAGAATATAGCTTTAAGACTTCAGGTTTAGTCATTTTTAATAAAATCCATATTTGTTATTTCTATTTCCCTCCTTTTCCGCACTTCAGCTTATAAATTAAACTAGCTGTTACAATAATTAATTCACAGAGGAATACTGGTACTATCTTTTGAACTATCCTTTACGGGAAATTTTATGCGAACATGCTAATAATTTCTGTTCGACGCACGAGCAATTTGCATATAATTCATGAATGATACGCTATTAAATTATGGCTGCATGCCGTAAAATACATACATGTAAAACCTGAGGGATATGACCAATAATACATAAACTATACGCAAGTCATTAGCTTGTTAGATAAAAAACCGTAATATAGCATAGTTGATTCTTCTTATATCTTCTGCCTTTTGTCGATTACAATAAATGCAATTCGTTTGCCTGTACCTGCAAAATTAAATACAGCAACAACAATTTTAGACGAAACATTGCTAATTTTTATATCCACAAAATAAAGAAGACACATGATTTAACCCTTTGCGTTCGAGAGGCGACTCTCAGTCATCATTTTATTTAATACAATAATTTGAAACGAGTATTTTTAACTGATTCTATAATATGACACGTGTGACGTATAAATATAATGAAGCAAACAACAATGGAAATAATAAAATCTCAAAAGAATTTATTTAACCTTATAACTAATTTTTAAAGTTGCTTCGAAACAGTCAAATTATCTTCGAGTGCAAAGGGTTAAAATCTCAACTAAGCTCCAACTTTTAAGGTCTCCAAATTAGAGGAGAATAATAATCATGAAAGTTACCCTCCGTGGTTCTTGTCTTTCTCGAAAAACGGAGTCATCTGACTGCAACCAATCCTGAAAGTCCTCAGAGATCCTCTCAGGCGTCACATTGCGGCCTTGATTCTTCCTTTCCTGTTCGATGACGTATTCGATTCTGTTCTTCGTTCTCAAATCAGGGTTAGAAAGATCTACGTTGTACATCGGCAAAGATCTCTTCCCAACATTTTCCAGAATGCGTCGATTAGCGTCGATCTGTCGTTGATCCTTCAAAGCTCTGTGCCGGGCCAGTTCCAGTTTCACCCTCTGCCGTAACACGTTCAGTGGATCCACAATCGATAGAGAACCAATTCGTTTGGTTCTGATAACCGTTGATCCAGGATCGTTGCCGGAGTCAAACATTTCATTCTGGAAATTACAATTTTCATTTAATTATCGCGGTTGGGAAGAGGTTGAATTCCTGCGTTTGTATTCACGGGGATGCATATTCGCATATGTTCGTTTAATTTGCACGATTAGATTTCCGGTAAAAAATTATCTTCGTGAATATTTGATGTTATAATTAGAATTCTCCACATTTGGGGATGTGGGAATTTGGGGACGTAGTAATTTGGGGGCGTAGTAATTTGGGGACGTATCTATATGGGGGTGTAGGAATTTGGGGACGTAGCGATTTGGGGACGTATCAATTTGGGGATGTGGGAATTTGGGGACGTAGTAATTTGGGGGCGTATCAATTTGGGGATGTGGGAATTTGGGGGCGTAGTAATTTGGGGACGTATCAATTTGGGGGTGTAGGAATTTGGGGACGTAGCGATTTGGGGATGTGGGAATTTGGGGATGTGGGAATTTGGGGACGTAGTAATTTGGGGGCGTATCAATTTGGGGATGTGGGAATTTGGGGGCGTAGTAATTTGGAGACGCACCAATTTGGGGATGTGGGAATTTGGGGACGTACCGATTTGGAGACGCACCAATTTGGGGATGTGGGAATTTGGGGGCGTAGTAATTTGGGGACGTATCAATATGGGGGTGTAGGAATTTGGGGACGTAGCGATTTGGGGATGTGGGAATTTGGGGATGTGGGAATTTGGGGACGTAGTAATTTGGGGGCGTATCAATTTGGGGATGTGGGAATTTGGGGGCGTAGTAATTTGGAGACGCACCAATTTGGGGATGTGGGAATTTGGGGACGTACCGATTTGGAGACGCACCAATTTGGAGATGTGGGAATTTGGGGGCGTAGTAATTTGGGGACGTATCAATTTGGGGATGTGGGAATTTGGGGACGTAGCGATTTGGAGACGCACCAATTTGGGGATGTGGGAATTTGGGGACGTAGTAATTTGGAGACGCACCAATTTGGGGACGTATCAATTTGGGGACGTAGCGATTTGGAGACACACCAATTTGGGGATGTGAGAATTTAGCAGTATGCCAATTTGGAAAAGTAAGAATTCGGAAATGTAAGAATTTGGGAATGTAAAAAATTCAGGAATATAGGAATTCGAAAATGCAGAAATTCAAAAGTGTAAAAATTCAAGGATATAAAAATTTCATGGGGATTCGCATATATTCGTTTAATTCGCACGATAAAATTTCTGATAAAAAATTATCTCCGTGAATATTTGACGTTATAATTAGAATTCGTCAATTAAGAGTTCGCAAGGTCATTTAACCTGTTCATTTAAGTAATGGACGGGTGAAGCCGTTGTAAATATGAAAGTATGCGATCTTTATCCGCTTTTTATGGAGCACTTAATTTTTGCTTCGCCAGAGGGAAAGAAAGAGTGGACAGTTTCTTTGAAACGGTAGAAAAACGAAGGACGTCTGTTCCTCCCCCGTATTAATCCCTAACGGCGGACAACTTTCTGTATTATCGTCGATTAAAATCAAAAGTTATTATCTGATCCCCGAAACGTTTCCTCGGAATTTGCATAATCACAACGGGAGATACAAGAATTTCACCCCGCCGGATGACAACGAACATCTCGCATTTTTTGCATGGTTAACCATGCACAAAAAAAATGACGGAGAAAAGAAGTATTACGCTTTGCAGTTAAAGCTTCATCGTGGGCTATAAATGCATATTTACGAACGTATAAAAAAGACCGCATTCTGGGCTTCGTATATGGAAATATGAAGTTGCCGGCCTACGTACATGAAATACATATTTTCCCGCTTATACTGCCGCTTTTACGAAACTTGCATAAAAGAATATGAACAATGTCTCGAAGAGTAGTTGCGTCGTATATGTACTGTATGGTACATTGTGCGATGAAGGAGTTTTTAAGTAATTTTAGCGTAGGTTTGTGGATTTTATTTGTTCGTGGATTGTGCGAGATTTTTGACAAATTAGGTATTCGATAAATTAGGAAGCTTTCAAACTTGGAAATTTATAGGTTTGAGATGTAGATGAACATGGGAACTTACATGCTTTCAAATTTAGAGATGGAAAATTTGAAAATGGAAAACTTGAGAATTTGAAAATTTAGAAGATTTAGAAATTTGGGAAATTTGACTATTTTTAAATGTGAAAGCATGAGAATTAGGGAATGTGAGTTTGCATACTTGTGTCTACATAGAAATTTGATTAGCGTTTGTTAAGTATATGTGTCTTTAATTTACTAAAATATTCTCATATTTAATTACATTGTAACGAAGGAGTAAAATAATTAGAAATTTAATTAAAACCCCGTTTCATAATGATTTATTCAATGTATCCATGTAACACGATGTAGTGCATCTAACTGAAAATTGTAAAATTAATAAACGATTTAATATGCGTTACCGTTCTTCTACCAACTCTTCTGCACATTTAATTAAAGTGATCTCAGAATATGGAAGCATCGTTTCTGCCTCAGTATTGCTTTCAAGATAGTATCACTGAAATACATACTCTTAATTAACTCTCATATGCAGCATGTTCTTTATACGCTCCTATATTTCCTCTTTTACGCGTGTTTTCTTACAGAATTTATTACAAACGTAAACCTGCTGATTTTATTACAACCGCCTTTGGGAATTATATTACCTGAAGAATTTTAAATTCTTACGTTTCATTGAAGTTTTAAGTTCTCAAGTTTTCAAGTTTTCAATTTTTCAGTTTTGAAATTTTTCAAGTTTTCAAGTTTTCAATTTTCAGATTCTCAAGTTTCAATTTCCAAATTTTCCAATTCTCAAGTTCTCAAATTCCCAAATTTCCAAATCCCCAAATTCCCAAATCCTCAAATCCCCAAATCCTCAAATCCCTAAATTTCCAAATTTCCAAATCTGCAACCCTAAATCCCTAAGTTAGGAATTTCTAAATTTCAAAAACCCCAAAACCCCAAATCTCCAAAATCCCCAAATCCCCAAATCCCTAAAACTCCAAAATTCAACACAAAAATCTCCAACTCTGCAATTCGATAATTTGTAAAATTGAATCAATCACAAGTTCAACCGATTTCATTAATGACGTCAAAAGCGTTAGAACGGCAGTTCGAAGTACGAAGTTATGCATGCTGTATATCTTGAATCTATAACGAATGATCGACGATGTAAAGTTGTCTCGTAACGTGCTCGCACGTATCATCTCCGAGGATAATACATTCCCGAAGTTGCATGCACGTGAATCAAATAATGCCATTGGATCGTATGCAAGCAAAGATCTCCATACATAAACGCGTGTCGTCTATCAGCTATTGGTTTCGACGTGAAACGACCACGATATTCCTTTCGTGAATACGATTCAATTGCAGAATGTGAATGGGTCGCTGTATCTCACCTGTGAGTCATATAGAAAATCAAACGTTACGGTCAGCTCTGCTTTCCGGTTTTATCGAACGTCCTATACGTCGGTTGTTGAGTTACGGTAAATGCTGCCATCGATGTGCTTTACAAAGATGAGCTTCAAATTTGCGATGGGGACATTTTGTAGCGTTCGAGAGGGAAGAGGAAATTTTTCGGGAAAGTGTTTTGGTATTCAATTTGGGGATTTTTGTGGTTTAGGTGGGGGAATGTAGAGATTTGGGGATTTGGGGATTTGGGGATTTGGGGATTTGGGAATTTAAAAAATTCCCAACTTACAGATTTAGGGTTGGGGATTTGGAGATTTGGGAATCTAAAAAATTCCCAACTTAGGAATTTAAGGTTATCAATTTGCAAATTAGAGAACTTGAAAATTTCTAAGTCCACAAATTATTAATTCAAATTATTAAATTTGCAAATTACCAAATTCCTAAATGTACAAATTAAAAAAGTCCACATTTCTAAAATTTCCAAACTACTAACTTTAGATCTACAAATTTTGAAATTTTTATCTTTGTAAATCCTTACCTCCAACTCCGGCATCCGGTGGTCGACCAACAGTAAAAATGGCAGATGATCCCGGGATAATTCTTTATCGTCATAACTGTTGTACGCCATCGGATGACATTTAACGATCGAAACGAATAACAAAGATATCATGACGTTGATAAGTGTCATTTTCAGAATTCGGCTAATGTGTCTGAAACAGAAACAAATAATACATTACTAACATAATACAAAATGCACTTAAAAATAAGTATTCATCAAAGATTTAACTTCGAATCTATTTTATAGTATATATGTTCGAGAATATTCTAGTTTTACATATATACAAGCGACAAATGCGAACGAGTGTTTGAGTTCCATTTTTTTATACAACTTTCCCTTTCACTCAGTACCGGACTCGATTTTTCCTGACATTTCGATCGCTTGATCACATACCGATCGTATCGTGCGGCTTAAAAAACGCAAGTATTTATCTGATTAAATCTAACACACTCGCGAATTCATTTATTCAAATTTGAACACGTGATATTTAGAATTTTCTTGATTGTTAAATCGTTTTGTAATATTGCAGACTCATAATCTGCTTTGAAATAAAATTGTTTTGTGATCAATGAAAATTACGTGCTTGTTTATTGAAAGAAATTTACAATTTTTTGGAGGAGTGCATTTTTGTAATTATTTTTGTAAAATTTTTTTGTAACTGGTTGTAATTTTCTTGTAGTTATAATATTGTAGTTTCAGTATGGGTTAAAACTGACTCTCTCTATAACTTTCAAGGTTCACTTTCATAAAATGGAAACTAATCTTTAATCTCTACATTAAATTTTAACAATATTCGTTATTTTTCAAGAACTAAATATAATCCATACTAAATAACAGATTATATCGGTTTATGACAATGAAAAGTATCAAATTTTAATCCTAACCTGACCTAACCTAACTTTATACTTCTTTAGATCCTTACCAAAGTCATTTCAATTTTGCCAAAAATAAATAATAAAACTAATCTGTATTAAAAGATAATATTGAAGCTTAAAGAATCCTAACCTAACTTAACCTAACCGTAGACATCTTTAGATCCTTTCCAAAGTCATTTCAATTTAGCCAAAAATAACTAACAAGACTAATCTCTAACAACATCTAATATCAAAGCTTAAATAACAAAAGTAATCAAAGACAGACCCTAATTGATAATTCTATAATACACACGACACTCTGCATCCCCTCTACCTTCTATTAATTAAAGTTTTCAAACGTCAACTAATTACAAAGTAACAGCTATCAAAAAAGCTACAAGGAATAAAAAAGAGAAGAAAATGGATTCAACAGGGCCAACAAATTTGTGCGAGCGACGAACCGGTGTAATTGGAAAGCGGGCCGAGCAACTCTAAATTACCAGGCGCAAATTAAGCTCCCAGTGTTAATGAACCCGTCGATGATGACGTTACTGACGACGTCGTTAACATCTGTATTGGCACTCCAACTCAAAGTTGTTCACTGTCGAACTTGACCTTCGCAGTCGTTACGATGTTATGTAAACTACGATACTATTTATGTACGGTAATTAAAAGTTGAATTAAAAGCTCGTTTGAACAATCGAATGCTGTTTATAGAAGTATTGTTATCATTTTCTAGTGTAGGAATTTGGGAATATAGCGATTTGGGAATGTAGGTATTTGAGGATACAGCGATTAGGGGGTGTAGAAATTTGGGGACGTACCAATTTGGGGAAGTAGCAATTTGGGGACGTAGTAATTTTGGGGCGTAGTAATTTGGGGACGTATCAATTTGGGGGTGTAGGAATTTGGGGACGTAGCGATTTGGAGACGCACCAATTTGGGGATGTGGGAATTTGGGGACGTATTAATTTGGGGATGTGGGAATTTGGGGACGTAGCGATTTGGAGACGCACCAATTTGAGGACGTAGTAATTTGGGGGCGTAGTAATTTGGGGGCGTAGTAATTTGGGGACGTATTAATTTGGGGATGTGGGAATTTGGGGACGTAGCGATTTGGAGACGCACCAATTTGGGGATGTGGGAATTTGGGGACGTAGTAATTTGGGGGCGTAGTAATTTGGGGACGTATTAATTTGGGGATGTGGGAATTTGGGGACGTAGCGATTTGGAGACGCACCAATTTGGGGATGTGGGAATTTGGGGGCGTAGTAATTTGGGAACGTATCAATTTGGGGGTGTAGGAATTTGGGGACGTAGCGATTTGGAGACGCACCAATTTGGGGATGTGGGAATTTGCGAACGTAGTAATTTGGGAGCGTAGTAATTCGGAGACGCACCAATTTGGGGATGTGGGAATTTGGGGACGTAGTAATTTGGGGGCGTAGTAATTTGGGGACGTATCAATTTGAGGGTGTAGGAATTTGGGAACGTAGCAATTTGGAGACGCACCAATTTGGGGATGTGGGAATTTGGGGGCGTAGCAATTTAGGGAGATATCAATTTGGGGGTGTAGGAATTTGGGAATGTGAGGAATTCAGGAATATAGGAATTCGAAAATGCAGAAATTCAAAAATGTAAAAATTCAAGGATACAAAAATTCAAAAATGTAAAAATTCGCAAACGCAAAAATATGAAACCTCAGAAATTTAGAACTAGTATAACAATTTCCATATCTACTCCTCCAAGTGCTAATAACCGTCCCGCGCGCCAGCTCATGGGTCGCCATCGGTACACACTTTTAAAATCATGACCGAACATCTCGACTCCGTCGTTCTCCATTTAAAGAGAACCTTAAACTGCGAACCTTAATTATGGGTCGGTGACGACAATCACAGTAAAAGAAAGGGTGGGGAACGGGAAAATATTCAACAAGTTAACAAGCGTGAAATTATTTGCAAATGGATAGGCGAGGAGGAGAAATCCACGCGACAAACGACGCTGTTTTATTAATCGATAATAAGGTTTTATAAAAGGAATTTCGAATGGAGTTTCTTTGTAATGTCTGTAACATTGTTAACTATACCTGTAACGAAAGTCTTTGATCTTGAAAGAACTTTTACGGTGAAAAATAGAAGAATTATACATTTGTAAGAACCAAAGAAGAAAAATATAAATACAAGGGTTGACATCGATGAACAAAACTACAACATGGTATTTTCAACTGGAAACACCGGAGCTTTACTAAATCCTCACTTTCAATTTTCGAAATATCAAGATAGATCTTCGTTGAACGAGTTTATTCGAAAAGTTCATCCCCCTTCTGTTCTGCGGAAATAAAATGGCAACATCGTGTGTACCTTATTTACTCGTGCAGGAAGATGCGCATTTCAGAGAATTGTCTTGTTCAAATATTGATGTTTTTTTAATAGCGTTCCGAATGTGGAATGTTTGAAGTATGTTTGAAATACGTTAGCGTCGAAAAAACCGCATTTTTGGTCGTTTTATTTAGAAATATGGTGTTTGAACGTTTATAGATATGGGTTAGGTTATTACTTGTCAAAAATAAAAATGGAAGAGTAAAACGTGGATGTCGGAGAAAGAAATGATTTTTTGATAAAAATAAAATAAAAGAATATTAAGGAAGTCTTGAGTAAAACAAAATAATAAAATATCTTGGACAAAATAAAATAGTAAGACAATTTTAAGCAAAATAAAATAATAAAATATCTTAGACAAAATGAAATAGTAAAACAATCTTAAGCAAAATAAAACAATCTTGAACAAAATAAAATAGTAATAATAATAAATCTTAAATAATTGTCCATATTTCTCTCCCTATATTTTTTTAAAAACATCACAGAAAATTATTTTCTAATCTCAGTAAATGTGAAAGCATCTTCCCGCGACGAAAAAAGAATCAATAGCTGGAACGAAATGGCGGGTTTCCTTTTTGAGTCGTTAAGTTGAATCTCGTCGAGTTCCATTAGCCGGAATCGTAATTGAACAAACGATCGGTATATCGCCGTATTTCCACGTACACATACACGCACCGGTTCGCACACGTACGCGAATCGGTACTTCCAACGAATCTCGAAATCCTGTAAATGCAAATTCGTGTTAGATAACGCCAATACCGTTCTACGTTTCGCCGACGCTTTTTCAGCAAGATAATGTCTCGCCACTTATAAATACGGATCCTGTGTGTCACTCTGTCACTATTGATCGCTGTTAATTCTCGGGGATCAGTGATTTTTTTTATAAAAAATTCTGTCGAACTTATCGCGGGCAGACAGCTTTTCAAACATGGGGAAAGATTACACTTTTAATCATTTAAATTCTGTATTGTGTTAATGTAATTTGTACATTTTTTTTAAGGCAAAAATAGAAAGGATAAATACTTTATATTTTTTCAATTTTTCTAAACACATTTATTTGTTCATTGAATGAACAATTTTGTAAAAGCAATAAAAGTGTTCAGCTTAAAGTATCATTTATTATATTGAAAATAAAAAAGACTATTTTTAACTCCAAACACAAATACTACATATTTTTTCAATTTTTCTAAACACATCTCTTTGTTCATTAAATGATCAGTTTTACAAAAGCAATAAAAGTGTTCAACTTGAAGTATCATTTATCTTATTGAAAATAAAAAAGACAATTTTTAGCTTTAACACATAAAACCTTTATATTTTTTCAATTTTTCTTAAACATGTCTCTTTGTTCATTAAATGATCAGTTTTACAAAAGCAATAAAAGTGTCCAACTTGAAGTATCATTTATTGTATTGAAAATAAAAAAGACAATTTTTAACTCCAAACACAAATAGTTTGTATTTTTTCAATTTTTCTAAACACATTTATTTGTTCATTGAATGATCAGTTTTGTAAAAGCAATAAAAGTGTTCAACTTGAAGTATCATTTATTAAATCAAAAATAAAAAAGACAATTTTTAACTGCACCCACAAATACTTTATATTTTTTCAATTTTTCTAAACACATCTATTTGTTCATTAAATGCTCCGTTTCACAGAAGCAAATAAAAAGAATCATAATCCTATAATAACCGGTATTAAATGTTAGGTCAGTAATCTAATAGCATAGAATGGTAATGATTGCACGATGTTAGGATTAGCATTGTAACATTAGGAACCGTCGATGCAGCAAAAGCCACAATTACTATGGTGATTACTATTCAGCTTCCAGAATTTAACTAAGGCTACCGGAAATTCATCACAAATGGAAAGGGCGTACGAATTAATCCGATGTATCGATTAACCGATAACGAGCCGAAGTCTAAACAAGTATATAACTGTTCGTTACCGCGTTCAACTTGAAATTTATTTATGACTCTCGCCGATAAATTCTTCGCGAACTAATTTCACGGTAATCCATGTTTTTTAATTTCCTTCGAGCGCACTTTACGCGATCTTGATGAGCATTTTTTATTGCCAATGCGAAGTAACACCTTTTGATTATGAAAGTTTTCGATATCGTCTCTTTTTGCGATTATTTCATCGAAATTTGCAAATTTCTTATTTAGGAAGGTAGAAATTTAGGAATTTGGATGTATGGGATTTTAAGGATTTTAGGTATTTTTGGGATTTTAGGGATTTTGGGCCTTTTGGAGATTTGGAGGATTTTAGTGATTTTGGGGATTTTTAGGATTTGTGGGATTTTTAAGATTTTTAGGATTTTTAAGATTTTTGGGATTTCAGAACTTCTAGGAATTTTAGGGATTTTAGGGGTTTTAGGTATTTAAGACATTTTATGGATTTTAGGGATTTCAGGGATTTCAGGGATTTAAGGCATTTTAAGAATTTTTGGGAGTTTTAGGATTTTAGGGATTTAGGGATTTAGGGATTTAGGGATTTAGTGATTAAGGGGTTTAGAGATTTAAAAATTTAAGCATCTTGCAATTTTGAGATTTATCGATTCAGAGATTTGTGGTCTAGGGATTTTTAGAACTAGAAATCTAAGACCTCGATGATCTGGAGATTTTTGGACGTACATAGACTTTGGGATCTGTGGATGTTGAAGTCTAAGTCTTTGGATCTAGGGATTTCTGTCTACATGAATCTAGAAATCTGAGGATTTGAGAAGTTAAGGTTTTGTGAGTTTGTTGACTTGGGAATTTTTAAATTTAAAAATTTGAAGACTTATAAATTCTTGGTTCCTAGGTTTAGAAGTCTAGTAAGTTCAGAATTTAAAGATTTCAAAATTGAAACTTGGGTACTCAGAAATTTTCAAACTTCATCCAAAGACTTAAAATATAAACATTTAGAGTTGTGCAAACTTCAGAATGTTTAAATTTAGGGCCTCAAGATTTAAACATATAAAAATTGAAATATTTTACAATTTGAAAGTTTGAAAATTTAAAAAGTTTCTCTTAACACTTTAAAAAAGCATAAACTCATTTTGAAAGTTTCATCTCCGTATCCCCCTAAACAGCCCCAGGCAAATGGTCGATTTGTCGAACGCCCACGAAGCAATCTACCCCAGATATCTTTGTCTAATAGCAGCTATTTTTGCAAAGCTAAACAAAGAAATTTCTATCAATCGATCGCGCTATAATTTCATTTAACGTCGTATTTGCGCGAGCATTTCTCGAGCACGCGTTGCACGAAGACCGCACACTCTCGTTTAACCATAATTTGCATTCGCAATTTACAAGACGAAATTAACACGTCGGGTGTACGTAGCACACTTCCACTGTATTTTTTTCCATCTTTCCTTTCACCGCAATTTCTCTCGCGAGCAAATCTCATTTCGAAATCATTTCACGTCGCGGCGAGTGCTGGATTGACTTTTTTTGATGAAGACGAACAGCTATGATTGAACTATCTGAGCGCAGATTAATAGTCATCCGTGGTATAACAAAGTCTGATTGATGCCCTCCGGGATGGTATAAAAATGGTAATTATTAGCATGAATAATTCCGAGAGCTTCATCTGACTCTGCTGGTTGCAATACGAATGTTCAGGAAATTTTTATTCATGCACTGCTATTTATTATTGAGTATTTATTACTGGATTAAGCTGCTATTTATTATTAATTTCTTTGTTGGATTCTTCTTTTAATCTGTGTAATTCGTACATGATGGTCTGTTAACCCTTAAAGGCTCTTATTCTCTTTGCTCATGGCGGCCATTTTGTTTTAGGATGAAGGTGATGCGACCCGTAGAAATGTTTGCATACATATGAAATTTTAAAGTAAATTAAGTAATTCAACTTTTAATATGAATTTAATTATTCAAATTTTAATATAAATTATACAAATCAATTTTTAATGTAAATTACAGAAATCAATTTTTGATATGCATTAAACATATCAAATTTTAACATAAATTATACAAAACAATTTTTAATATAAATTAAATAAATCAAGTTTTAATATAAATTATACAAATCAATTTTTAATGTAAATTACAGAAATCAATTTTTGATATGCATTAAACATATCAAATTTTAACATAAATTATACAAAACAATTTTTAATATAAATTAAATAAATCAAGTTTTAATATAAATTATACAAAGCAATTTTTAATATAAATTACAGAAATCAATTTTTAGTATAAATTACAGGAATCAATTTTTAACATACATTAAACAAATCAATTTTAAATGTAAATTACACAAATCAATTTTTAATACAAATTGACAAAATGAATTTACAATATAAAAGAAACGAATAAATTTTGCATATGAATGAAACAAGATATTAAACAAAGCTATTATACAACATAATATCATTGCCAACATACAATAATAAATATCTACAGTTGTTAATCACAACCACAATTCCAAAATGCAGCTTCCAATTAATCTCGCAAACAGTTAATGATCGAACAAGCTAAAAAACAAAAAGCACTTCTTTCCTCTCAATAATTAAATGTTATCGAGTGATGTCCAATGGCCGTCATGACATTTAAAACGTTAGAGAATCTTTCATGTTGTGTCACATTAATAAACGTGACATATCACTCGGTGAGCACTCAAATCGTTGAAATAATTTCGTTTCCAATGAACGTTATAATCAAATGAATACAATAAATGCGTTGTCCGAGTGACATTAATTTATCATTCACATAGAAATTTACCAACAGTTTCCTTATATTTTCCATGGGAGATTTAAGTTTTTAATTCTGGTAATCCTTGAAAAGTAATCGTACTATGTTACGTCTTTTACAGGATACAATTTACTGGAAAGCAACATGTTGTTTCTATCCTCGCGTTTCTCTTCTATGTGGCTGTTGCTCTGAAGAACGTAATTCAGCTGCCCTCGGCAAGCAATCACCTCGAACAATAAAACAGCTGACCCAGTATCCTTAAGTCTTTGGGTGCTTACGATGCTCCTCAGATTATTTTAATCGATCCATACTTTGTAGATTTTATGCGGTAGAATCAGGAAGAGGGTTTCTTGGGGTTCTATAAAGGAGATGTATTAGGTTATGGAGTTTGGGGATGTGGGAGGAAATGGAAATTTGCAGGTGTAGGATTTTGAGGATTTGGGGGGTGGGGGTTGTGGGGATTTGGGGATGTGAGGATTTGGGGATGTGGGGATTTGGGGGTGTAGGAATTTGAGAATGTGAGAATTTGGGGGTGTAGGAATTTGGGGATATGAGAATTTGGAGTTAGTGGAATTTGGGGGTGTAGGAATTTGGGGGTGTGAGAATTTGGGGTTAGTGGAATTTGGGAATGTGAGAATTTGGGGGTGTAGGAATTTGGGGGTGTGAGAATTTGGGGTCAGTGGAATTTGGGAATGTGAGAATTTGGGGTTAGTAGAATTTGGGAATGTGAGAATTTAGGGGTGTAGGTACTCGGGGATGTGAGAATTTGGGGTTAGTGGAATTTGGAAATGTGAGAATTAGGGGGTGTGGAAATTTGGGGTTAGTGGAATTTGGGAATGTGAGAATTTAGGGGTGTAGGTACTTAGGGATGTGAGAATTTGGGGGTGTAGGAATTTGGGGATGTGAGAATTTAGGGTTAGTGGAATTTGGGAATGTGAGAATTTGGGGGCGTAGAAATTTGGGGACGTGAGAATTTGGGGTTATGGGAATTCGGGAACGTGAGAATTTGCAAATGTAGGAATTGGAGCATATGGGATTTAGGGATTTGAAGAATTCGGAGATGTATTTTATTCACCATCATTTTTTTTTTTTTATGTACAATCACCCCGTTCCTATACACCAGTCCTGTATAAACACCCTGTATATCGATGGCCGTCGAAATAGGTCGTGTTGTCGTTTCGTTATACTGGAACAGCGTGTTCGTCACAATTAACTATATCGAACCAAAGTCGGAAACGAAAACAATATCTGATCACCGTTGGTATTTTTGTTCCCATACATGTTTTTGTTTTTTTATTTACTCGATAAACCGGCACGTATTAAATCTCTATTCCTCGTGTTATTTTTTTGGGGGGAGTGCGAAGAAGTTCGACATTTTCACTTCACAAAAAAAATTTACTATTAATTTGTAAATTTGTAAATTTGTAAATTTGTAAATCTGTAAATTTGTAAATTTGTAACCTTGACACTCTATAAATTTGTAAACTTGATAACCAAACTAGAAACCAAAAAAAAAGTTACAAGCGCAAAAACCCACATAACTGAAAAAAAATAAAAATTTATAAATTCGATAATTTCCCCTTAATTTCCATTGAAGCATCATTTCAGTATATCGATCCCTCGCTGTCAATAAGTATGTGACAAGAATATATTTCACTCTAATATGACTGAAACGTATTGTTATTGTCTCTATTGGAGATATTAAGTTGTATTTCACGCGACAGTTCTATTGTACATGGTTGAAATCATTTGAGGAAGTAGTAGTACAAGTACGTTTATCGTCAGACGCCGTAACGCCTCGAGTCTTCTATGCCTCCAGATGAACGATCTGCTGTTACTATCTCACGTGCATTTTACACCTCTTCAACTGATTCAAAGTTTCGTAATTTAACAACAAGTTTGCGCTATATATCCTTTCAGTAACTGCGAACTTACTCCAATAGCTGAATAAACTTCAGATTGAATCATTCTGTATATCGTATATTGTACAGATGTATCAGTCTTAAAAACAGATAGTTCGTTGTAACTTGGTTTCATTGTTGACGTGAATACGTCATTTTACTTTAGGACTTTAGGGGAAACTTGGGTGTTCAAGTTTATGTCTTGAAAATTTTACATGCATGATTGACCATATTTGCAAATTCTCACATTTTCAAATTTCCAAAATCCCAAATTTCTATATCTCCAAATTTCTACATCTCCAAATTCTCACATCCCCAAATCCTACATCCACCAATCCCTACATTTCCAAATTCTCACATTCCCAAATTCCCATAACCCCAAATTCTCACATCTCCAAATTCCTGCATTTCCAAATTCTCACATCCCCAAATTCCAACACCCCCAAGTTCTCATATCCCCAAATCCCACATCCACCAATCCCTACATTTCCAAATTTCCATAACCCCAAATTTTCACATTCCCAAATTCCCATAACCCCAAATTCTCACATCTCCAAATTCCAACACCCCCAAATTTTCATATCCCCAAATCCCACATCCACCAATCCCTACATTCCCAAATTTCCATAACCCCAAATTCTCACATTCCCAAATTCCCATAACCCCAAATTCTCACATTTCCAAATTCCCATAACCCCAAATTCTCACATTTCCAAATCCCTACATCCCCAAATCCCACATCCCCAAATTCCTGCACCCCCAAATTCCCACATCCCCAAATCCCTACATCCCCAAATCCCACATCCACCAATCCCTACATTCCCAAATTCCCATAACCCCAAATTCTCACGTTCCCAAATTCCCACACCTCCAAATTCTCACACCCCCAAATTCCTAAATTTCCAATTACCCTTCATTTCCAAGTTCATCTTCAAACTCCAAACTTCCACCCAGTTTTCCCACAGAATCATCTCCGATTGCACCAATTACGTAACACCCCATATAATAAAATCTTGTACAATTCATCCTTGATGAAACGATATTCCTTGAAATCAGAACGACAGTACGTGCCATAATACGCCTCAGAAGGAAACGTTCTTCGACTCTTCTTTCATCGGCTCTTGTATCCTTGATTCTCTACCAATATTTGATAACATTAGCAAACAGACTCGGAGATGTGGAATAATTCGTTTACATTGATTCTCATGCAGGTCATCTACCGCGCAAATACGTATCGGGGGAATCCTTGAGAAATTGAAGGAATAACGAGCCAACCAGGTGAAATAATTCCGAGCGGTCTTTCATCCCTAACCATTAAGGGATCTGGTAGAAACGAGAGAAATGCGATAAAACGGCTGGGAATAGATGTAATGAAACTCGTTCTCTATGGATCAATTGTAATAAATTTCACTTGTGTTAATTATTTTTTTATTTCAGAATATTTATTCAAAGTTATATATTTAATTATTTGACGGTTACTTAAAATTTATTGGTTGTGAATTATTCATGTTTGTGGTTGTGAATTTTAATATAATTGTACTATTATACAGTTTGAATAATTGTGACATGATTGTACTATTGTCGTGAAATAGAAATAATTGTGTCATCTTGATAAAGTAGGAATAATTGTACCACAATAATTGTACATCGTTGGAGAATAAGGAGCTTATTAGTTTAAGTGTTTGCAGCAGTTGAAAGATAAAAATAAAATATTCAAAATATTCAAAATATTTAATGTTGTTATGGTGTATTTAATATTTGTATAAATCTAGCAATAGTAACATTGTGTTAGCCTAAGGGCTTCTTCAGTTATTTTACAATTATTGTAATACCATAACCTCAATTTAATATGTAACACTATTATGATAACATAACCTCAATTCGTAAAATAAATTTACAGCTTGATTTCGAATACTATCTAAAAATTAAGATAAATCTAAAAATATCTAAAAATTAAAATAAATGAAAATAGAATGTATCAAATTAATTTCATCCTAATCACGTAAAGAACAAAACATCTCCCAAATAAATGAGTCAATACGAAAATGATTTCATGAACGATCAAAGTGTCGTAAAAAGTATGAGTCGTAAAAACGCGCAAGAATTAAAATCACAGAATTACGTGTTTAATCTCTCGCAGCGAAGGAAATATCATTCTTTGTTCCTTTTTTATAACTAATAAGAGCATTCGAGAAAATGTATTTACTACTGTGCAGTCGGGACGATTAAACGTTACGGCGTCGACGCAAGAAAAAAGGAAAACGAGCAAAATTAATTTTCATTTAACAGCTGGCTGTTGTTTTGCAAAGGGGAATTAAATATTTGCTGAAACTTCACTAGCAGCGAATTTCCTTTTGACTGGACCTTGTTTTAATGAAATACCTGTACACGTCCGACTTCTTTCTGCTGCGTTCGCTCAATTCTGTAACTTCCGGTCCAGAAGTTTATTCTTTTACCTTTTAAATGTTGTGTTGAAAAGGGGATTTTTATTTAGGAATGTTTGGTGAAGAGATTTTAGGTTACAGATTAATTTTAGGTTTTATGAAAGAATGTTTGAGTAATATTTTTGGTGAATATTTTTGTCAGCAGTTTTGTCGTAAGGGGTTGTATACTAGTTAGATAGGAAACATGTTTGTATAGCGAGGATTGTGCGTTCTCCTAGGGGAAATGATGCGGAGAAATTATTCGTTTCTAGTGGGATAATATTCAAATTAAAATTTCGAAACGCAGAGACTTTCAAGCTTAAAAATTTGAAAGTTTCTAAATTCACAAATTTAAAACTTCAGCTATCTAATAATTTTATTTTTTAAAAACTTGAAATGTTACAAGACTTGAAAATATACAAAGCACTTATGAAGTCTGAAAATTTAAAAAATTACAAGAATTCAAAATATACAAAGCACTTATGAAGTCTGAAAATTAAAAAAAAATTACAAGATTTGAAAATATACAAAGCACTTATAAAATCTGAAAATTTGAAAAATTACAAGATCTAAAAATATACAAAGCATTCATAAAATCTAAAAACTTAAAAGCTTAAAAACTTGAAAATTTACAAATATGTCTTAAATGAATACCCCACAATTCTACTAAACAAAGTTTCCACCCCAAAAAATAACGATTTCCATTACTCCTGAATATTCATAATATCAGTCTTACCTAATGAACCATATACCTACTAACTAAAAAAGTAAATTACATTTCGTACCACGGTAAATTTTTTCTAGATCCATTTCTACAATTCGCATCCCTCAAACCCTTTGCTCATTTGAATTTCATGGAGAGCGGAGATTTGCTTCGGCATACTAAGCGAAACAGTCGAGAGATAACTAAAAAAAAATATATAAACAGCGAAGATGCGAAAACTGTTTAATGTTCCGTGGTGTCGCGAACGCTGGCCAGTCGTTTCTCCCCGGCAAATTAAATTCAGTCACGTGCGAATGTTAGCGAGGTGGCCGTAAACTGCTACACACAACGAAATTAAATCGCAAGATTGCGTATTGGAGGTTAAATTATGAATGAATAAGACATGAAGATCTCGATGGATCTGATATAATGGCTATTGGCTTATGGTACATTGGTCTAACAGAAGTTTAGTGTATTTACCCTCTTGTAGTATTGTGAGGAGTCTGACGCACTGTATTTCAGCTCTGATCAATTTTAGTAATAGAATTTTTAATATGAGTTTGGAGTTCAAGTTTAATTGTATAATATGTATGTAATTGTCTTATAAGTATTATAAGTATTGTAAGATTATTTAATACCATATTTGTATTTTATATTTGTATTATTTAACCCCTTGTACTATTTTGACGAGTCTGACTCGTGACGCACTTACTCTTCAACTGTAATTAATTTAACTCGAATTAATACGCTTCAATTTGGAGTTCAAGTCCAATTATAATTCACGTAGTCAACAATTGCATGACATTTCAGATTGTCATAACGTTTCAACTTTCTTTGCTTGTTTTAATATTGGAAATGTGATTAGTTCTGACTGACGCACCTGACAAATAAATCATAGAGCAAGGGGTTAATATTTAACCAAGTATTTAATACCAAGTATTTGACGATTGTATAATACCACATTGAAATAACATTTCAAGTTTGATATAGTGATTAGATTCTGACTGACGATCTCCACAAATAAATCATAACAAAAGGGGTGAAATACCTGCTTGCATCAATACAGTTTAATAAATATTTAATAAGTGTAGTTACGTGATTTCCTGTGCAATATCAAGAAGAATCTAGGACACGTGTTTCAATTAAAAACACCGTGTATGTACTTTTCTATTTAAGTCATTTGCCAATGGAACAATCGACCAAGTTAAAACACGGATGATTGATTACGTTGCTCGACCTATATTTTACAACAAATTGTTGCGCACTTTTTCCCCCTGGAAAATAATCCTTTCGAAGTTGAAACGTACATGTTCAGACGCTTATCGCATCCTGAAATAAAATTGCAGTGCAAGCGTGACTTTTAAACGATTGGTATTCTACTCGTATTTTCAATATTTACATTTTGCAAACTTTAAACGTTTAATAATGTTTAATTTACTTAGAAAGAGATTTAAGAGTTGTAGCAATTTTGCAAAGCTGTATACTTAATACAAAATGGCTGTCGAAACTGATGATCGACTTCAAAATGGCTGACATAACTTGATAACATCAATATTTCAAACTTGTTGCATTAAGTTTAAATTTAATTTTTGTCAAAAATGACTGTACATATTCCTTTACTGTTTGTAGTATAAAATTGTTAATAATTAAATTAATATATGTTACGTTCATTGTACATGCAGAGTAAACTTTACTCAATAAAGTGTGACACGATTTTTTGAGGTTATGTTTTCTTGACTGACCAGTCAATTTCTATTGAAGATATTTGTGGAATGTTTATGTAGTCATTTTGAACAATTTTTCAGCTTCAAATGGACTTATCATAAATACTATCTTATGATACTTTTATGTTAGCAAATTATCAAATAATTTCACCTGTATTTTGTTATATCTCCAACTCTGAAATTTTACTAATTCTTAAATTTTCAACCAACCCCTAAATTTTAATAATTTCACCTACATAAAATTTGTAATAATTTCCATCTCTGAAATTTTATATGCAATTTCAAGCTTGCAATATCCAGTCATTGGTCCAACAAAACTTCAAATGAACATATCATAGATACCATCTTATGTTACTTTTATGTTAGCAAATTATCAAATAATTTCACCTGTATTTTGTTATATCTACAACTCTGAAATTTGATTCATTCTTAAATTTTCAACCAACCCCTAAATTTTAATAATTTCACCTACATAAAATTTGTAATAATTTCCAACTCTGAAACATTATATCCAATCTCAAGCTTCCAATATTCCCTCATTGATCCAAAAAAAACATACAAAATATCCAACTATCAAATAACCCATAAAAGTTAAGATTTAATAACTATTATAGCAATGATCGCCCCCGTTTTCTACCAAAGAATCGCAATACCGCTATCCGTTTCGATGACCTAAATTCTAAATAAATGTCCGAGTATCTGACTTCCGTGTTCCGTCGAAAAAAAGAGCGTAGGTAATAACACGATAAAATAAAACTCGTTCGACTGTCCGTCCAGCGCTACGAGAACATTTAATTTCTTTTTACCGAGCAGTTTGTTTCCACGCGTTAGAATTTCATTCGCGATTTGATTTCCTCCACACGTTTGCTCTCGAATATGTTCACTCTAGCGTCGTAAAAATTTCGTTCTCCGATTATTTCGCAGAATTTCGATGCGACGGGAAGGCAACAAAGAGCTCTTACGGCGACGTTCGAAAAATAAAAAGTGACACTGTAACGGACTCGTCGCTGAGTTTTCGGATTTTATTGATATTTTCACGGTTAACGTGCGTGGGTTGCAATTTCGGGTAACGAGAAGTGAAGCTGGTAATTGGAGACTGTTAAAACCTGGAATTGAATTTTGTGGTAATTGGATAACCGAACGGGATATCTTTTGGAATTTCCTGGAAATTATTGGAACGTGACAAAGTAAATATGTTATATGCGAACGAGCGGAGATTGCGGCGATTTTGGGACGTGAAATCGGGTAATTATTTTGTAATTTAGGGTTCTTGGCTAAGACTTGTTTCATTCTTTTTATTATTTTAGAAATTTGGGGATTTCGGGAATTTTGGGATTTTTGAGAATTTTGGAATTTTGAGGATTTTGAGAATTTTGGAATTTGGGAGAATTTTGGAGAATTTTGGGATTTCGAGGATTTTTTAGAATTTTGGTATTTTAAGAATTTTGGGATTTTGAGAATTTTAGAGAATTTTGGGATTCCAAGGACTTTTAGTATTTTAACAATTTTTGAATTTTAAGAATTTTGGGATGTTGGAGAATTATGGGATTTTGAGGACTTTGCAGATTTTTGGAAAATTTGGAAATGTCTGAAATTTTTTAAATTTGTAAGAATTCTGACGACTTCGAAGACTTTGAAACTTTGAAAATTTGAAAATATAGAAATTTGCAGTATAAAAATTAATAAATCACTGAAATCTAAAATTTGATACTATTCCTTACAATAGTTAGGTTAGAATCCATAGATAGACTCCTAAGAACGTTTTCCGATGGCAATATAGCGAGAGTCTACACTACAAATATTTCTCCTATATTTCCAAGTCGATGTAAAATTTTTTGAATATTTTCAAAGACTTTATAATTAGTTTAGTAAATTGGACGTTCTACCAAGTATAAAAGAATTAATTTCATGCGTGTTACCTCCACTTGTTAACGTCAACCGTTTCACACTTTCATCAAAAGAAACAAAACGTTAATAAAGCCTTGTAATGAATATATTAATTCATGGTAGCACTGTGTTAAATAATTGTTTGCTAGAAAAATTCTTTTTCATAAACAAAATATTTTGTGTTACCCTACTTTACTTTCCTACATAACCTATAAAAATATGGGACAAGTATTTTTATATATTATTGAAATATAAATATAAATATAAAATATAAAAATATTATTGAAATGTAAATAAAAATATAAAATACAAAAATATTGTTAAAAATAATATTATTGAAATATAAATATAAAATACAAAAATATTATTAAAAATGATATTATTGAAATATTGTCAAAAATAATATTTTTAAATATTATTAAACAATTTAAATGAACTTTAATTTCAATGAATTATTAAATAAATAATTACAATTGTTCTGTGAACATCTATGTTTCATATTTAAAATTTTTATTTATTTATGTTATGCTGCAAGGGCAATTATTGATTGTTCATTTAACTGTGTTATTAAATTCAAAGTAAAATCTTTACCTTTATGATCCGATATAAAATAAAGTTTGGAAATATAATTTAAGAAGTTTGAACACAGCACGTCAGCATCCGAAATAATTATACTTGTCTCAAGAGACTTTTCCAAGGTTGCTTTCTGCTGGGTGTAATTACACTCGAATGCGTTGTATTTAATGTAAATTGGCCGGGATTATGAAAATTCATTCAACGCGATCCCAACCCTTTGAAAACTCTCCCCTTTCGTGACTGATGAAAATTTTTAAGCTTCGGTCGAAGATTATACATTTCTCTGGAGACTGAATATGAAAGACACTTTGTAACTTTCTTCTAATTAAGAAGATATATATTTTTGACCAACATTATTAATTAACTGTACGATGGTGGTCGTTGATTTTAATAATTACTCGAGCGAAGGAGACTGTCATAATGTAGTGGAATATTAATCTTTCTGATATAAAATTTAATATCTCTTATGAGATATTTCTAGTCGTCAATAATTGGCTAAGAAGAGTAAAATTACGCTATTAATTTATTTTGTGAAAATTGTTATATTTTACTGTATATATTTTTATATAAAATTATAATTTTTTGAATTTTATTTTTATGTACAATTAATCAAGTTTCAAAAAAAATTATTTTATTACTTTTTTGCAATATATATTTTTATATGAAATTCTAATTTATATTTAATTAATTATTCCTCAAGAAAAAGTTCATACAATTTAATTATATTTAATAACGAATTACTAAAGCAATAAACCTTGATTTGAATTTTATTTTATTAAAAAAATAAACTTGTTAATATATGTGTCATACATTATAATAAATTTCATGTAAAAGTCAGAAAATAATTTTAACAAATAATATCAATGTATAGTTACAAAAATGAAATTCGAAACAATGAGATACAATAATTTCTTTGAAAGTATTGAAATTACAAATGAAAAGAAAATTAAATAATTTAGACAAAGACATTAGTGACGCAAAATATTTGACAGTTTCTTACTGCGTCACGAAGTTATCCAAAAGATTTTAGGAACTTTACTGCATATTCTCCCTCGCAGGGTTTTGCTGGAAAGTCCTAAAGCCGGGTATTCATGGAACAAAATTCCGAGCGAAACTCAACTACAATTTTTCAGATTGCAACATACCGGTGTTACTCCAGATTTGTATCAATTCAACAAAACTGTTATCAAACCCTTCTGTTGGTACAAATTTTTGTTACCAAAATTAAAGCTTTGATATTGAATATTTTTTAATTTAAACCGTGAAACGATGAAGAGAATGTAATTACTGCAAATGTAAGGTAATTCTACAGAATTTTTATAAAAACGAAAAAGCTCATATAAAATAAATTTGTATAATTAAAAATTGTTACAAAAATCACTAATAACGTAACAATAAATTATAAATATTTTTATAATATTTAAAAAATATTATAGGTTTTATTGTAAATGTAAATGTTTAAGTGTAATAGAGGTTTGCTGCGATACTTGTACTTACATCTATACGTCGCGGCGTCTAACGAAATTCTGCCACGAGTACGCGTGCAGGTTTCGACACGTCCAAGAAACAAACGACGATCGCTTCGACGCAAAATTCCGTTGAACACGCAAAAATCGTTATACATATACTACTTCACGAAATACGTTACTCTAACTATAATACAATGTATGCTCACTTACAGCTATGTTACAGTCTCTACAATATTATATAGCAAAGAAAATTAGAAGGAAAAGTAATATGAGATTAAAGAATAATAAATTGTTCTCATGAATAACAAAATTATTATAAACGTTACTATAAATAATAAACTCACACAAAGAAATCATACAGTTAAATAATTATGCTATTCAAAGAATTGTACATATAAAATTTCAATAAAATCAAACTTCGACCAAAATTTTAACAAAACGATGTACAAAATAATAGCTTGTTTTATTCCAAATTTTACTTCTGCAACCAGCTGTATAAACAAAACGATTCCAAATATTTGCATTACACATTTACCAATTAATTTAATCTGCATTCGATTTGTCCATATCTCGTTTAGATAAAACCATGGAAAATACGAGGAAAACATACAGGTCACAGGATTTCACACAATTTCAGTTTCCATTATCGTCATCTGATTTCGTAGAATAACGTTGTTTCAGTTTCCCCATAATTGACATGGGATATACGTGCTAGTCGGGATTTTTCCATTTTCACTCGGCGTTCCATTGCACTCATGTATCAAGGAAATTCTTTCGTCACTTGTCGTGTAAATAGTTTCTAAGAATATTCTAGTGGCATGTCTATGTAATATGTAATATGTAACGTGTACGGTTAGGAGGAAAGTAGTTTCACTAGGGTAAATATGGCGAGCAAAGGTATTCGTGATTTCTTGGTCTCATTGATTTCTCAAGTGTTAATTTTAAGGTTATGAGGTTTTGAGGTGGGTGGAAATGTAGAAGTCTGTAGAATAGAAGTTTCTGAATTTGAAATTGGAGGATGTGGAAATTTGGGAATATGGAAATTGGGAAATTTGGTAATTAGGAGTTTGGGGATTTCTAGTTTGAGGGCTTGGAAATTAAGATGGGGTGGAGTTTGGAGATTGGGAAGTGGGGAATTTAGAAATTAGGAAGAGTTGGAGTTTGGGGATTTAGAAATTTGGGAATTTGGAAATTAGGAAATATTGGAGTTTGGGAATTTGTAATTTGGGGGGTTTGGAAATTAATACGTGGTGGAATTTGGGGATTTGGGAAGTGGGGAATTTAGAAATTAGGAAGGGTTGGAGTTTGGGGATTTAGAAATTTGGGAATTTGGAAATTAGGAAATATTGGAGTTTGGGAATTTGTAATTTGGGGGGTTTGAAAATTAATCCGTGGTGGAATTTGGGGATTTGGGAAGTGGGGAATTTAGAAATTAGGAAGAGTTGGAGTTTGGAGATTTAGAAATTTGGGAATTTGGAAATTAGGAAATATTGGAGTTTGGGGATTTCTAATTTGGGGGGTTTGGAAATTAAGATGTGGTGGAGTTTGGGGATTTGGGAAGTGGACAATTTGGAAATTAGGAAGTATTAGAGTGATAGAGTGAATTGGGGATTTGAGAATTAAGAAATATTGAAATTTGGGGGTTTGAGAATTAGGAAATGTTGGATCTTGGAGATTTGGAAGTTAAGAAGTGTTGGAATTTGGGGATTTGGAAGTTAACAAATATTAAAATTTGTAAATTTGTAAATTTGTAAATGTGGAAATTAAAAAATGTTGGAATTCACCGATCCCCATTATTGGATCACCCTGTACGTAACGTGTACATCAGTCCAAAAGTGTCATGACTACATAATCAATTTTCTTTGTCGTGCACGAACGAGCCAATACCGATACTGAAATATTATTTCATATTTCCCTCAGTCTATACTACTTTCCATCTCCATACCACGTGAAGGATTCTTAAGACAAAAACTCACAGCATCATCGTAACTGAATATAGAGAGTGTTCGAAAAACCATCAGACAAAGTAACACATATGATAAACATATCACTGTAAATATATCACTTTGAAGCAAATTGCCATACAAAAATCATATAAGTCTTTTATTAATATTTTGAAATAATAACTAATTTTTAGTTTAAATAATTACCGATTTTGAAATGTGTCTTTAGTAACTTAATAGATAATTGATATTTATATTAATTATTAGTTTATAACCTAAATCAATGACTATTAATTTAAATAGTTGTTTGTTGTTTTGATTTTGCCTTGGAACACAACTTTTGTATCACCCTGTATACTTAATACACTTTCGATGCACACAGATCTAACGACGTTATTATCACGTGCTTACCTTCTACGAGAATATTGAAAAGAAAATACCCTATCGAGAAATGAAACTTTCAACATGAACAACATTGTCGTACTGAAACACCTGTATGAAGTTTCTCTTGCATATTGCATGAAAAACGTACTTTCTTACCCAACTTTCGATTTTTGCTATGCAAATATTTACTTTGTCGTGAAAGTATCGAATTGTTGCAGATATATGAACTTTCTTATACAATTTTTTAGAACATTCTCTCTTTCATTACATAAACAAGTTTCCAAATTTCTGAACTTTCAAGCTTCCAAATTTCTAAATTCTAAATTCTAATTCCTAAATCCCTAACTTCCTAAATTTTCAATTACCTAAAATGTGCGTATGTAAAATATGAAAATTTCTTCAAACTTCAAAATTCAAATTCTAAATTCAAAAATTTATAAATTTGAACCTTATTGAAATTCTAAAATTGTTCATATTTAATCCACCTCGAATTTATTCTACAAGCAAACTAAGGTATATTCAGACAAACTGTTTAGATATCACCCCTTTTCCTATATCACCGATTTATCTATACAAAGCTTATTCTCAAAGCTTAATATACGCTAACTTACAATGACGATTAAAAAACTCGAAACAAACAAATTTTGCCACCCAGTATACAACTTGTTGCAACCCGAGCTGCGTCGGCATAGCGCTAACCAGATTTGGTGGCGCCTTGCCACAATTTTTTCACATTAACCTGCAACGACCGATAAACCTTTACCCTGTAGCTTATCGCGACAGAATCCCATTTTGCCTTTCCGTCGCAACGAACAACAAAACCTTTTTATAACGCATGCTCGCTGGATACGTATACCATCATAGATTAACGAGTTGGGTGGCGGTGTTTCTCTGACATTTTGAAGTATACCTTTGGTAACGTTCGCGAAGCCACGTGCTAGTAGAGAACCTCGAGAACAGTTTTTGCATAGAAAATTTATAAACTGATGCGCAAGGACACGCTTGGGAATTGCATCTTTTCACCGGCAGATGCTTATACGCTCTATGTCTGCGAATTTTGCGCGAATGATATAGTATCGGTAAATTACATTGTTCAACGGAGAGATGCGGTGGGTTTATTATTTATGTCTGACAAGCTGGCATGAAAGTGCTGATGTCTGCTTTTGAATTTCGCGCCGATGTTAAGGTTAGGGGAAGTTTGAATGTTTTATTGGATGGGAGCACGGTTTTAAGTTTTTCGTTTATGGGATATTTAAGTTTTTATGATGTATCAAGAAGGGATCAATTTTTCAATTTTTCAAGTTTTCAAGTTTTCAGTTTTTCAATTTTTCAAGTTTTCAAGTTTTCAAGTTTTCTAGTTTTCAAGTTTTCAAGTTTTCAATTCTTCAGTTTTCCCATTTTTCAATTTTTCAATTTTTTAACTTTTTAATTTGTCAATTTTTTAATTTTTCATATTTGTCAGTTTGTCAGTTTGTCAATTTGTCAATTTGTCAGTTTGTCAATTTGTCAATTTGTCAGTTTGTCAATTTGTCAATTTGTCAATTTGTCAATTTGTCAATTTGTCAGTTTGTCAATTTGTCAATTTGTCAATATGTCAGTTTGTCAATTTGTCAATTTGTCAATTGTTCAATTCTTCAATTCATCAACTTTTCAATTTTTAAATCTTCAAGTGTCCACATCTTCTGATTTTTACGGACTCACATTTTCAAATTTCCAAATCTAAATAAAAAAATTTCTAAACTCAGAAATGGAGAAATGAAAAAACTTGAAAGATCCATTAAGGAATGAAATGGCAACCCATCTCTGTGGAGAAACGTAGACATCCCAGTTCGCATCCAGGTACATGGTTGGTCATAAAACGGATTCCGTACGATTTCAAAGTATTCAGATATAATCGGAAATGGAGGTTGCACGGTAATCGTGCGAACTCGGGTTATCCGTGGTCATTAAATGGCTCTTAGTAGCCGATAAGATTGAAGCAGAATTATTTTATGCCCCGGTGATACAATACTTTTTCACCCATTTTCTAAAATTACCACGGAAGCGAAATTTATAGTACTGTACGACGAATTCTAAGCCGTTTATGACACTTTAATTAACTTCCAAGTATACATGCTTGATACACGACCTTACTGGAATGTGCACATTTGTCGAATGAATCAGAATGAAGATATTGTAAAATTGTTGCAGAGTGGATGTTAAACAATGTTGTTAATATAAATTGATTCATCGTTGGAAGCAGTAATGAATCACTTGAATTGCAGGACAGTATTTGTTATCAAATATTTATTTGCAAATTTTTAATGCTATTTTAACTTTTCTTTTATTTTCAATTTTAAAGCTGAGATTTCAAGATTTTGAAAACCTCAACTTGGGACTTTATTTAAACTAACAAATGAATTTTTTTTAATGAAATTTATTTAAATTAATCATTTTAAATTTGGTGATTTGAACATTTGAACTCAAAAACTGAAACTTGACAATTTTAACATGAAACCTTGGACTCCAAATTTCAATTTCGAACATTTGACAATTTTGCAATTTTGCAACAGTAAGATTAACTTTTGAACGTAGCTACACGTGGAAATTAGCTAATTTTGCTTAATTTAATTAGCCAAATTCACGATGTAAACAGATGTTTACCCCAGATACGTAAATATCGTGTCACCGCCCTAGTTTGTTTGGGTTAAAACGTATCGCTTGAAGAGATTGCCTTGATGTCGTGTACGCAGAATTCTTCGTTACATTATCAAACATGCTTCGCTCGACGATCGTGTCCACGTTGTTTTGCGTACGAGAGACGCAACTTTATCTCGTGAGCGAACGCTGCAATTGAAAATCACAAGAAACACGAGGCCACGAAAGTGCGTTTCTACAATGAACCCGTGATAACGATTTCAGCTATTGGCGCCGGTTACCACCGATAACTCAATAAACCTCATCGTTATTTTCATAATTGCTTCTAATTTTACGCATTTTTATCGGTTATTGTCGTGATCCGTTCTTTTTCTGTCCGGCTTTACGTGTCACTCTTCATTTCCCATATGTACTTTCGCTTCGTTGTTTTTATGACTTTAAATAGGTCAAAAGCTAATCGACTAAAGAATTATAGAAAATCGTATATCATTTTATTTGATGATAATTTGACGTCATAGCATTTTATTTTTATTTATAATGACAGTAATTGTATTGTACATTTATGCAGTAGTATATTTTATTTTTTAACAATGTAATATGTGGATTGATTTATTATTCCTCTAATAAAAATATTATAATACATAACAGTATACTTATTTATTAAATACTCATTTAAAAAAAATTTTTAGACTATAAAAATTTAAATGAAAAGCTACCCTTTTGATATCAAAATATTTTATAAAAAATAAACTGATCGAATATCAAATAAAATAAAATGAAGAAAAGTCAAGTTTATAAATATCACCCCATCTATACCAAAATGGCGTCCAAAATACTGGACATTCAAGCTAATAATTTTTACCGAATCATAAATTCATTCTATTGTTTGTACAAATTCGTCGTTGATAGTGCAATCTTCCCCAAGGTTCAGGTAATTGCGCGAAACTTTCTCAGGTCCCTGTTGTTTCCAGAAATGTAACAAAACGACTGTTCGTGACAAGTTTAAATAACAGATTATACCGACCGTAGCAAAGCTGCAGTAACTGTTTTAACGAGACTAAAATGATAAAACATTAACGTGGTTACCTTCGTTCAAAGCGAAAACCATTCGGTACCGCGAAAGAAATGGAATATTGAAAAGAGTTACAACCGGTCCACCATTTTAAGTCCGTGACGGCCATTCTGTCACTCGCGCGGCAAAATATTTAAATCCGATAAAACGGACGGGGAAACTTTTTAAATTTTATATCGAAGTTTGAGGATATTAGCATACTTATTGTCGGTGAATCGCCCTTCTTCATTTACGAAAGATAATTTCGATAAAAGTTTCAGCGTTAAGGCTTGAATAAAATAAAAATAATATTTTGTGGAATAAGTTAGGAATGAGTTAGGAATTATTGACGTGTGTGTTGTTAAAAATGTTTCTTTTCTTAAGAAGAATTTAATATGTAAGAAGTTTTTAATATGTATTTTGGAGCTGATTAAAATTCCTATTGAGTTATAATTGAAATTGTGTCGCACTTATACATAGTAATTGTACATATAGAGATAGGAAATACTATTGAACTGCTGGTTATTATCCCAATAATCGAATAGATTAGCCTTGTTACGATCCGGCTAACTGGTTTTCCAGATAGACCGGTAATTAGTCTCGCGAGAGTCGTTCGACGTGTCCATTTCGGTGTCATAGAATGTACATATGCACTATATACCATTCGTATAAATCATGCAATCGCCTTGCAACACGTTATACATATACAGGGTGTTTGTTCAATTTTCACTAATAAAATATTTGGTACAAATCCAACGATAAATGTTGGATGGATTTGAAAGTTAGCTTCCTTCGATGAACCGCCATTTTGATCATTTTGACTCAGAAGCTAAATCCACACTAAAATAAACATTACTCATATAAACATGTTTTATTGTTGGAATTATCTAAAATTTTGTTAAGTGAATTTAGTACAAAAGATATCCAGTTGCGATAAGTGTTAGCTTTCTTCAATGGACCGCCATTTTGATCATTTTGACTCAGAAGCTAAATCCACACTAAAATAAACATTACTCATATAAACATGTTTTATTGTTGAAATTATCTAAAATTTTGTTAAGTGAATTTAGTACAAAAGATATCCAGTTGCGATAAGTGTTAGCTTTCTTCAATGGACCGCCATTTTGACCACGTTGACTCAGAAGCTAAACCGAGACCGAAATAAACATCACTCACACATTCTTGTTTCTTCCTAATTTCTTTTATAAAATAAATTAGTTAAATATTAAACGAATTAGTTAAATATTAACATAACCTGATATACTTTATAATATTACAAAGTTTAAGAATAAAGTGTAGATTTAAGGATAACAAATCCGTGATCGCAAAATGGCGGCTGAATGGCGTCCGCGAAAGAGTTAATCTAGCTTATAGTAAAATCGATCACGGTAATTTTATTAAAACCGGCTGTCAGAAGCGCCATTGTTGCGATGGAACAATCGACGATATTCTATACTCGATCCTGAACGGCCGCTTACCGGATGGGAAATCGATGGCGTTCGAAACTTTCGACGGGTTCCCGATTGTCGGTGATCGCCAGGATTGAAATTCGAAAGAAATTGAATTAACTGCGAGATGCGTCTCCCGAAACACCTCGAAATACACGAATTACAAGCTGCGTTCGAAACTTCGGAACAAGTCGGTGGACATTTCGCGAGAAACTCCGATTGGATATTCGTTTTAGATAGACGTATCGCTCTCAAAGAACGGAGAAAGAAATCGAAGATTTTGTTACGGTGTTTTTTTATCGCGAGTTCGAAGAATGTGCAAACTTTCGAATGACGTAATAACGCGGACTCGTGCAGGAAGAAAGAATCGAATTTCCAATTACGGAAAGCTTTTTTAGCGAGATCTTTGGCGAACTTTTTAAATTGAAGACCTTTATTTCGTATCCTGCGCGTTGCTGCTTAAACACGGACGTTATGAAAGTTTTTGAATCAGAACATTTTTGTTTTTAGAGGAACATGCGTGTTTTATTAATACTATTCGTGGAGAACAATGACTGCTTTGTTATGGCCTTTAATAAGTCACCATACTTTTTCGCATATTGCAATTTAGTAAAATTAAATGTACGTTTGAAATACCATGCTTTTTAAATTTTATAAAAATTGTATAAGTATTTTAATTAAATTTTTTACAGAATTTTTAATATTTTTTCATGTTTGTATTTTATCAAGAATTAAACAATTTTTGCAATTTTTGTTTTGCATCTAATTTTTAATTTTTACAAATTCATGTTACAATTCTGTGTTTAAAAATTTTGTACTTAATTTAAAATTTTTATTTTTTGAAGAATTTTTAAAATTCTTTCATTTTGGTATTATATCAAGAATTAAATAATTTTTGCAATTTTTGTCTTGAACCAAATTTTTAATTTTTACAAATTCATGTTATATTTTTGTATTAAAAAATTTTGTATTTAATATAAAATTTTTATCTGTCTTAAAATTCTGAACTTTTTCAAAATTGTATTATATGAATTTTTGTATGTTTCCATAACATGTAATGTGAAGCACGTATTAAGTTCCCATATTCCCAAAGATTTAGTGAACCAAAACGACCATTTTGTTATTATAGCTTATTAAGAGCACCATAAAGTTCCTATATCCTGCCAATATTAAGTGTTCCAAAGCGATAAACCGAAGGGATATGGACAAAAGCAAAATACGTGATCCTTGTTAAACCTTCACGATTTTCCATCATCGGTTTTACGATCAGAGAAAACATAAACTACCAGCTACAGCTTTGATAAATACGAAAATTCCGTTATTTGATTATCTTCTGCTTCAACACGTGTAACATAGTTTATACCAGTACACGTGAATAATAACGAAACTTTTGTACAAAACTTTTATACTAAGTGCAATAACATTTTTTATTCTATTTTGAGATTCTGCGGTGAATTTTTTAGGTGGATTAAAACTTTGGTAATTATTATGACGTTGAAGGGAAATGAAAGTTTAACAGATTTTTTATTAATATTAATAGCTTCTTTGTTACTTTTTATGATCTATCAAATATTTTGCTGATGTATTTATTTCAGGATTCTTTGTTGAAAGATGATTTATTTAGCAAAAATATTTTTTACGAAATTAGTTTAGTATTTTTATATTTTATTTTCAGAAACGATTTACTTTAGAAAATTATGTTGTCAAGTTTATTAAAATTTTTAAGATTTTGGATACAAATAATTTCAATTTTAATTTAACTCAAACTTAAATTTTATTTGATACAATAAGGAAAAATTCATTATGAATATTTTTAAAAATATATATTTCGGTGTTATACATTGGTTTTCAAACAAAGAATAAACTCGAATGACAAAAGGCTGAATGTAAATCTACATAATTGATTTTATCGAATTAAAGAATGTCAATGTAGATATATGAGGACGCAATTTTGCTCATCGATCATGGGACGTCGAAATGACATCTGAATACGAATGACAACGAATCAAAATCGTTGAACATAAATCCTAGGTGCATGTCAATCGATGTATAAAAGCTTTGCATACAGTTTTGTAGTGCAATATAGAAGAATCCAATATTCTCAATACCCGTGGGAATCATACGTGGATTCTTCCGGGGATGTAAATCTAATAGGAGGAATACAGATGAAATCCAAACTATTTACTGGAAATGTATTCTTCTTTAACTCTTCTTTACTTCGATTTTAAACGACACATAGCTATTTATTATTATTGATAACTTTTTGACTTGCTGGAATTTTTTTTAATTATCATTTTATATTATAAAATATTATTAATATAATAGTGATAGCAGTGTTATTCATATTCCTATTAAATATAATAGTAATAGCTGTATTATTGATACATAATATTTATGTGTATTATAAATTTGTAATATTATATGTATTTAGTGTGTTGCTAAATGTACTTCAGAAATATTAAATAAAATAATACTAAATATTGTATGAAGTGTATTTTAAGATAACTAACTATATTTAAATTTAGTACAGTCAGAATTTGAGATAGAATATACTTCAAATATTTTTAATAATAAATTTAGTAAATTTAGCACATTAAACAAGTAAAACATATGTGTATTGAACTTAAAATTTTCTTAGATTTTCCCTGCAAAGTGTTTCATTAATATTCTCAGAAAAAACAGAATTACAATTATCCATGACGCAAGAAGAGTTTTTCCTCGTGCAGAAAAATGATTACTATCGAACTCACGTTTTTAATTTGCAGGTAAAAGAGAGCGTGAAACATTCCACCGTAATCGAGCGTGTGCATGTATTTCGGTACGCACGAGTTTTCCGTTATTATCTTTACCGTATTCGCATATTGTAAATTATGACGAAACGCAAATCGTAGTATGAATCATCATCGTTACCGCAGTACCACGTCAGCGCGGTAAATTTTCAGGGGTCAAAAATAATTTCGAATTCCACGAATGAACCGAAAAGAAAACAACAACAATACTTTTTGATCTCGTTATTTACTCGCTTATCAACTTACGACGTCTTCGATTCACGTAATAATCGATTACGATGCTTCGACGAGTCCTTATCGTTACTCAAGGATTTAGATTGTGTTATTTATAGGCATTTCTCTCTTGTGGGCGCTAAAAATATCGATCTGATTAATTGGACTAATCTGTAATTTAACAAATGTGCTAAACTGTCGCATGATTCTAACACCTTTTGCTTCAAAATTGGATTAGATTTTTCAGTGGTGGAGTAGTTAGGTAGGAACAATTATAGTTTAATTATTTGAGAGGGACTATACATTGAAAAATTAGTTAAATTTTTTTTGTTATTTTGCAATTTGTTTTGGAAACAATTACAGTTATTTTCTTTGATATTTTAGAACCTAGGATCTAAAATTTCCTGTAATTTTTTCTGAGATTGTAACATTTACCCTACAACATATTTCCCCAGAAAATATACCCCAGTCCTCAAAACTTTAAGGTTCTGATTCTCCGCTTTCTTCCATTTGAAATTTAAATTACGGACTGTTTGGTTTTCAACAAAGTTGTAATTTTTTAAGCTAGCTCACTGTAAATACAATTACTTCATCGTTCCTCATCATTTATGATATGATAATAAGTTTGGTGGAAGTTCAACGTGCTATATCAGCAAGTTATGTAATAACAGGGTCCGTTCCACCATTTCTAATTAATTAACCAAAGAATTCCCAATAACATGGATGATGATGAAATATGGGATTCAAGCGTCAGACACATATGCGTGACTTGGCAGTCAACGCGTTGAGGGTTGAAATGCCAATCATTGTAAAGCGTATTCTGCCTGACAGCTAATGCGATTTTTATCCTCTGCATTATCACTTTTTTTAATATATTTTAATACACAATATCAACTCGGTGAAATGAAAAAAATTATGGTTGCTCCAGAATGAAGAACTATAATAAACCTTTATATTCTGTTAAATTAAGAACATCGTAAAAAAATGTAGAAATGAAAATATTTTATTTATATTAAAAGTTTGTAACATTGTCTGACAGTAAAAGAAGAAAGAGAGTGGTACTCAAATTTGATGCACATTAAAATATTAATGAAAATTTTGTTAATACTTTATGTACAATTTTGTGAGTTTACAAAACATTGAAAGTACAAACAAAAAGTTTGAAAAAATATTACTTTAATTACTGTGTATAGTATTATATGTTTGCAACATTGTATGAAAGTTGAATGAAACACTATAATAACAAAAGATGAGAAATTTTAGATAATTCCATCAAACTTCTACTGAACTTCTACAGCATTTTACCTTTAATATTTAAAACAACTTGCACAAAATTTGACAACAAATAAATTTCACCCGTTTAAAAAAGAAACTTAATAAATAAAATATGACAGTACATAATGTAATAAAATCTATAAGAAATTTAACCAAAATTTGCTACATCTAATAACAAAATTCAATTAGAACACTATAATATAAAATATCAAGTATACTATAATAAAAAAATCTACATGAACCTGTCCAACAAAAAATAAATTTCACATACGTAAAAGAACCTTCCTAAACTACAGTACAATAAAAAACTTTCCCACAATTATACGAATAAAAAAAGTACATACTCGCAGCACTCTCATGATCACTGACACGATTTCTTGCCGACAAAAATCGCACAGAAAAAACCAAAAAGGATTAAGCACTTACTTTACGAGGATGACGTTTGTACGTGCGGTCGAACAGCTTGTTGGTCACGAAATAAAAGCTTCCCCTCCGATGGAGTCGCGATTTAACTCGAAAAAAGCAATTCGCAGTGTTTAAACCGTGATCGCAGCGAACGGAGAACCTTTCTCAGCTTATCGAGGGGTGATCCTGACGTAGCAACTTCCGGTCCTTTGTCAACGCCGCTTTTCACGAGACGGCCCGAAGGATGGAGACGTTGTCGGAGAGTGTTTTAGTCGATTACGATTTTCCTTTCGATGTGGAGGATAACCGAGCTGTTTCGTCCACGGATAACAGGTGGCACGCCGGAGTTCCTCACGGTGCAGAGTATTAACGACGTGTGACGTCGACGGCTCGGTGCGAGAGGGCTTTTATAGCCGGCCGACTCGACTCGACTACGCTCGACACCGCTTCCCACAGAACAGCTCTTGACCCCACAAACCGATTTCTCCCCGTACCTAAGCATCGTTCACCTAACTATTGTTTCCTTCGATACGTCCCTATGCATTTTCCAACCCCTTTTTTTTACTTCCACCACAAGCTGCTAAGGTGACACGTGTCAAACTTCGTTAATTGCTTTCGTGTGACGTGTGTGGATTTGAGAAATTCAAGAATTTTTTTTTTGAAATTGGAAAAATTTAGAACTTTAAGAGTTGAGAAATTGGAGACATTTCAGACTTGAAGAGTGGGAGAGATTTAAAACTTGAAGAGTTGGAAAATTGGATAAATTTGAGACTTGAAGAGTTGAAAAATTTAAGAAATTTGAAACTTGGGTTCGAGACTTCCCTATGCATTTTCCAACCCCTTTTTTTTACTTCGACCACAAGCTGCTAAGGTGACACATGTCAAACTTCGTTAATTGCTTTCGTGTGACGTGTGTGGACGCTTTATGGAATTTCAAAATTTCTTTTCAAGAGTTGGAAAATTGCAAAAATTTGAGACTTGAAGAGCACAGAAATTGGAGACATTTCAGACTTGATGAATAGGAGAAATTTGAAACTTGAAGAGTTTTAAAATTGGAAAAATTTGAAATTTGAAGAGCACAGAAATTGGAGACATTTGAGACATGAAGAGTGGGAGGAATTTCAAACTTGAAGAGTTTGAAAATTGGAGAAATTTGAAACGTGAGTTCGACACGTGTTATGCATTTTCCAACTCCTTTTTTTACTTCGACTACTCGCTGCTAAGGTGACAGATGTCAAACTTCGTTAATTGCTTTCGTGTGCAAAATTCAAGAATTTTTTTTGAAGAGTTGCAAAATTGGGACTTGAAGAGTCTAGAAATTGGAGACACTTCAGACTTGATGAGTGGAAAAAATTTGAAATTTGCAGAGTTTGAAAGTTGGAGAAATTTGAAACTTCAAGAGTTGAGAAATTGGAGACATTTAAGACTTGACGAGTGGGAGGAATTTGAAACTTGAAGAGTTGGATAATTGGAAAAATTCGAGACTTGAAGAGTTGAGAAATTTTTGAGACGTGAGACTTGAGTTAAAAAATTGAAGAGATTTAAAACTTGATAAGTTGGGAAATTGGAAAATTTTGGAACTCGAAGAATTTGAAAATTGGAGAAATTTGGAACTTGAAGAGTTGTGAAATTGGAAAAATTTGAAACTTGAAGAGTTAAAAAATTGAAGAGATTTAAAACTTGACAAGTTGTGAAATTAAAGAAATTTGGAACTCAAAGAATTTGAAAATTAGAGAAATTTGGAACTTGAAGAGTTGAGAAATTGGAAAAATTTGAAACTTGAAGAGTTAAAAAATTGAAGAGATTTGAAACTTGATAAGTTGTGAAATTAAAAAAATTTGGAACTCAAAGAATTAAAAAATTGAAATCTAGAACTTGAAGAAATTTGAAATTAAAACTCCTGAAATTTGAGATTTAAATATTTGAAAATTTTAATACCTTAAAGTACACGTTTCTTCACTTCCCTCCATTCTAACCTAATTCATTTAAATTCTAACTCTGACACCTAAAATAATATTAAAATATAATACCTCTTTCTTCACAACTTTTTAATTACACCTAAAACATAAAATGTTTTAAACATAAAATGGTTATCATTTCAAATATTATTATTATTATTAATACTTCTATTTATTCGAGAAAATTGAGGTTATATAAACCGTAACGCAATAAAGATAGTACAAAAATGAAACAATAGAATTTTGATACGGTTAATTAAAACGTACCAAAGGGAAATGAAATTAAATGTTATTTTATATTCAGAATATAGAACAATTTTAGTAACCAAAATTACACTCCATCCTACGTTGAAGATTAATATTATTCTCAAA
Organism: Megachile rotundata; assembly: GCF_050947335.1. Lineage (NCBI taxonomy): Eukaryota > Metazoa > Arthropoda > Insecta > Hymenoptera > Megachilidae > Megachile > Megachile rotundata. The sequence goes on along the minus strand of NC_134984.1, from coordinate 16,459,551 downwards.
AATTCGCAATGAAAGAAGTAACCCCACGTTTTACTGAAATAAACAAATAAAAGAATGTAACATTGTTACGTTGAATGTTCCTTTGTAGTTATATCAGGACCTCCATCATCCTCCAATAATTTCAGGTCTGACTTTTCTCCATCGAACTTTCAATATACTCGGCCGTTTTTTGTGCCGAAATAAATTGCTTCAAAACGAAGGAATTCGATTGAATATAATTGAAAAAAAACTTGTAAATTGCTATTTCGTTTTATAAAGCACCTTCCCTTTTACTACCCCATAAACACAAAATATTTGGTATAAAATAAAATATAAGATGTATGTACTTATCTCACCTCTTTTTATGTTACCTCTTTTTATGATTTTTACCTCAGATTACTTATTTAAATAAAAATTTAATGACTATGTTTTATTGAATTTGTGAATATACATACATGTCACACATGAATTATTTACAAAAGATATTGAAAAATAAAAAGTTGCAGCTATCTAGGTTAATCTTCCAAAGCATGATGTACCATTTGTAACGCAAACCAAATTTCATTTATCTTTCATGGTATACACGCATCATAACTCTCTGCGTGTTGTACCATATTTGATACACTAGGGTGCTGTGATTTTTAAACTCAATTTACCACGTGTGCAATTTGTTTACATCAATTAGTTCGCAGGTTTTCAAAAGTCGAAGATAAATTCCCTGGAAACAAGTGACATGTTTTAATATCTGTGCTATCACGTGTTTAAAGGTGAAAGGTTGATTTGAATTTGTGATTCTGGGTTCCTAAATTTCTGGGTTTTCAAGCTTTTAAATATCATTTTTAAGTTGGCAAGTATTCGAATCAACAAATTTTTTAATTTTTGGGAACTCAAATTTTTCAAATTGTTAAATTTCCAAATACCAAAATTCCGAATTCCAAAACTTCGAATTCCAAAATTTCCAAATTCCAAAATTCCGAATTCCAAAATTTCGAATTCCAAAATTCCGAATTCCAAAATTTCGAATACCAAAATTCCGAATTCCAAAACTTCGAATTCCAAAATTTCCAAATTCCAAAATTCCGAATTCCAAAATTTCGAATTCCAAAATTCCGAATTCCAAAATTTCGAATTCCAAAATTCCGAATTCCAAAACTTCCAAATTTCAAAATTTCGAATTCCAAAATTTCCGAATTCCAAATTTTCCAAATTCCAAATTTTCCAAATTCCAAAATTTCCAAATTCTAAAATTCCGAATTCCAAAATTCTGAATTCCAAAATTTCCAAATTCTAAAATTCTGAATTCCAAAGTTCCGAATTCCAAAACTTCCAAATTCCAAAATTTCCAAATTCCAAAATTTCCAAATTCCAAATTTTCCAAATTCTAAAATTCCGAATTCCAAAATTTCCAAATTCTAAAATTCCGAATTCCAAAATTCTGAATTCCAAAATTCCGAATTCCAAAACTTCCAAATTTCAAAATATCCAAATTCCAAATTTTCCAAATTCCAAATTTTCCAAATTCCAAATTTTCCAAATTCCAAATTTTCCAAATTCCAAATTTTCCAAATTCCAAATTTTCCAAATTCCAAATTTTCCAAATTCCAAAATTTCCAAATTCTAAAATTCCGAATTCCAAAACTTCCAAATTCCAAAACTTCCAAATTCCAAAATATCCAAATTCCCAAACCTTCCCAAAACACCGCTTTTCCTTCAACGTTCAAAATTTAATAATTTCGTCAGCAACTTTCGGAGCAGCCCGATATTATCACAATAAGTGTTCATAATTTTCATGTTACATGGTCTCTGAATCACGGTACGCATGATGAATCCATAATTGAACTATTTGCACGATGCACACATTAACCAGTTGCGTTTATTATGAAAATGCAGCATCTGCGTTGGCATCAAACTTTCGGTAATGAAGTTAATCAAGATTACAACTACCACGTATTATCAAACACTGTTATCAATGATGTATTAATTATATTCGAAAAGGGTTTTGCTTTCCAATTATATACGTCCTATTGGGAGTAATGAAAATCGAGAACCTTCTGTTTGTGGCTCGAATATGATTCGTTTAAATATGAGTACTCCTCGGGACAATGTTTATGGATTCATTAAAATTATATTGTAACTGATTGAAAACGATTTCATTTATATAAATGAGGGTGCTTGCGTTTTGATTCGTTTCGATTTTACACTTGAGAGGGGCTTTTTAGAAATTTATGAGGTTGTATTTTCGTGTTGGGTGTTTTGAGGGGATTTCTTTTTAAATTTATCAATTCATAAGTTTACAAGTTTACTAATTTACCAATTTTCCAATTTTTCAATCTTCTAATTTCCCAATTTTCTAATTTCTCTATTTTCCAATTTTCCAATTTCTCTATTTCCCAATTTCTCAATTTCCCAATTTCCCAATTTCCCAAATCCCAATCTCTCAATTCCCCAATTTCCCAAATCCGAATTTCTCTAATTTCCCAATTTCCCTAATTTCCCAATTTCCTAAGTTCCAATTTTCCAACTCCCAATCTCTCAATCCCCCAATTTTCCAAATCCCAATCTCTCAATCCCCCAATTTTCCAAATCCCAATCTCTCAATCCCCCAATTTCCCAAATTCCCAATTTCTCTAATTTCCCAATTTCCCAAATCCCAATCTCCCAATCCCCCAACTTCCCAAATCCGAATTTCTCTAATTTCCCAATTTCCCAAATCCCAATCTCCCATTCCCCCAATTTTCCAAATCCCAATCTTTCAATCCCCCAATTTCCCAAATCCCAAATTCCCAAATTCCCAATTTCCCAAATCCCAATCTCCCATTCCCCCAATTTCCCAAATCCCAATTTCTCTAATTTCCCAATTTCTCAAATCCCACTCCCCCAATCCCCCAATCTCCCAAATCCCAATTTACCTAACCTCTAAATTTAAACCATACCCTAAACCACACATCACCTAACATTCCCTCTTCAGCCATCAGCCATCAGCCATCAACTCTCAACCATTATGTACACACCAGGGTCACGATTGACCCACGATCTACATGTACCACACCGTACACACAGCATTTATAATTCACAGAATGAATAATTCGCGAACTACGTAAACGCAAACAAACACAGTATCATTGTACGATCTCCCTTAAGTCAACAAAAGGGAGTGTGTTCCACATTTACTCTGAAGAATAAAGTCATCGCCAATAAGAGTAATGATACTCCATTAAGCAACAATTCATGCTCAAGAAACATAATTAACGCGGATAATATTTGACACAATTTAAATATAAATCCGTTCCATTAGACGGGTCCAAACAATGTAACTTTGTTCGAGCTAAATGCTTCGTTTAAGTTGCTTAAATGTTTTTTCTTCTATCAACGCTTTCTCATTATCTCTGAATTTCAAATGTTAATTGCATTTAAAGCATCCCTCGTTCTTTTACTTTCTTTAATTGTTTTATGCGTTTGTGGATGTTGGCGATGGTGAAAATAGACACAGTTTAATTTTAGTAAATCGACTTTATTTTAAACTTTATACTTGTTTTAAATTTTTGGAGTGGTGAGAATTAATTAGTTATACAATCTTTATTGGTACATGCATTAGGTTTATTTATTTTGATCTGCAAGATTATTTTGCTTTTGAATTATTTGGGAGGCTTGAAGGATAGAGGTTGGAGATATAACGAGTGGCAATATATTAAAGAAATGGCAGTCTTTCACTGTTTCATGAACCTAACCTATACACAATCTCTCAATATGATTTTACAAATGTGGAATCAAATTAATTTGTGAACTGAATCCAAGATAAAGAATAATACTTTGTACGTGTAGCAAAAATAATAGGATCAAGTATTGCTAATAAAAATGTAACAACACAATCTAAATCCAATCAAGCGATAAGTTAAGAGAATAATACTAATGACTCGTCAAAGTGTGCTATGGAAAACTTTCAAGACAGAGGTTTCATGAAAATGTTCCATTTCAAATTTTTAATTTTACAAAGAAAGAAATGATGCTATCTATGCAATATTGTCGACTCACATAACCTATATCTTTGTCTATCAACGCCGCCATGACAGTCATCTGTGAGCCTCGAATACAATACACCGTTAAAAATAAACGCCTAATTCAAACAACAACAAAATTGAATACAACATTAAAAATCTAGATACCAAACTACAAATGCTAAAACAAAGAAGTACTATAATTTGTAAAATGGTGCACAAAGAAGCGCAACAGATCGCCAATAAAATGGAGGAAGAAGGTACTCCGAGTAGACGAAGTAATTCTGTTGATTTTACAGAAAAACGAAAGCAAACAGACCACGAGTATCGCAATTCAGAGAAGTGAGCATTTAGTGGTCGATTGACACGCTAATTCGGTAGTAATCCAATGAGAGAAGGCGATAAAGTCCACTTAACACCGCTGTATCAGCCAGACCTTTGCTCACCGGTCCATCGAGAAATTCCATCCTAAAGCAATTAAACCTCGTCATCGAAGTGTTACGTACTTTGTCGTTGTGCCAATACTGTCCTGACTGTCATTGCTGTGTATAATAGTATACGCGGGTGCAACGAAAGCTTCCTTTGATTGACACAAAGAGTATTCCATTCGTGTAATTTATCCACGTTTGATACATGGGATAGGGGATTCTAGGTTAGGATTCGATCAGGTTCTAGTAGGCTCTCGCAATTAGGTTAGACTTGTTATAGGCTTTTATTGCAATATTTAATCTTTTTTGGGTTTTATATGTAATTGTTAGACTTCTACATATGCTCTTTTTACTAGGTTAACTCATTTGTGGAGTTTATCAAGTTATTTTTAATTTTTAGTTCTACGTATTCTTGAAATTTCAGTTTTAGGCTCCCTAAGTTCTCTTGAATTTTTCCTAAATTTTACTTAGGGCTTTCCTACTTGGAAATCCATCTAAAGTATTTTCTACATTCCCCCAAAGTTTCTTTAGTTTTCCCTACACGTGGTCTCCTCGCATCCATAATTAAAATATTTGAATATTAAGAAATGTGAAATTCGAACACGTGAGTATCAAAAGATCCGAAATTTGAACATTTGATTATTAAAAGATCCGAAATTCGAAAGCTTGCAGAGTACATTTGAAACCTATTCAACTTGTGGGTCGACAGGTTCTCGCAGTAGAATAACTATTTCATTGGGCAGACAAGGTCGCCTGTTGCTGTTATTTGCACGTATAATCAAAGATGGCTGTCAAACGGAGCTAAAACTACCCTGTTAACGTTGTATTTGTCTAAGAGTCTCATGCCACGTTGAAGTCTAACTTAACCCATTTAGATTACATTTAGTCTTCGAGCTACTGAATTACCACATTCTATAAATTGATCTAAGAATTTTTACAGTTAAATTTTCTGAAAGAAACCTTGGCTGATACACATTACCGATGTTATTACAAGGAAAAATATTAAAATATTGTTACTATATTAATATTTCCAAATTACCTATATAATTGTACTCTTATTTAAAAAAGTACAATTACAAAAAATTGTTCTAAAAATTGTTAAAAGTACAATTGTAAAAAATTGTACTCCTACATATTATACAAATTTGTAAATTTTTAATCATACAAAACTTTAACTCCATTTTACTTCTCTTCGTTAATTTACACCCTTCCACAATTCATTTTTGCGACAGTTTAAAATAACGAACACGCGTTGTAATTAAAAACGTACACCCAGCAAATGTCTTATAAACTTTGCATGTTAAACATTATGATTTTAAACGAAATTATTTCTTCAGCAACACAATTGACGTTCCATTAAATTTACACAGATAACATTATTATTTTCACCCGTTTAAATTTTGCAACAATTTTGTAATAAACTGTATTTATAAACATATACAATCACTTTAATGGTTCGCATGATTCCATATTTCGTTACGAATGTTCATTACGTTATTAAATATCGAAATGAATAATCTGCTGTTTGACAGTATTCCCTGTGTCCCTCAATATTTCCGATGCAATTAAATCTGAAATATTTAATTCCTTTTCCTTTAAATTGTCCAAATGGATTCATTAATATAATGTTTTCGAAATCGTCAAATACACAGCCGTCAAAAATTTTAAGTCCCGGAGGCCTTCATTTATTATTAGTAGATTTTAATAAAATCAATAGAATTTTTATACCATGGTTTTAATGAAAATTGGTTCAACGATAAAATAACTTCTTGATGGACATGAATTCGCAATTAAACTTTCATTTATTTGCGTTAACATTTCTGCAATTATTTGAAGCACAATAAATATCATTTTTTATACTGTTGCTTCGTTTAATAAAATTAATGAAAATTTGAAACAACTTCTTGATGGACATGAATTTGCAATTAAAATTTATTCGCGTTAACATTTCTGCAATTATTTGAAGCTTCAATATATTTCGAACGCTTCGGCAATAAATCAACAGTGACTACTTCAGATAATCGAACGTCCTGTGTTTTTTTGCAGTATATTGAAGCTCTCCTAAATTCCCGTTGAAACGAGATGAACTCCGGTGTGAAGCCGTAAAACAAATCTCGATCCTGTAGGAGATGGAGCCATACGTCCCGTTAAAGGTAAACGCTTAATGGCATCTTAGCAATTAAGAAAATGGAAAATAACGATTTCACTTGGACGTTACAGTGGGTAGAGCAGTGCTTCGAACGTTATTGGACGATATCGTGTAAGGAAACGTTCCGGCTTATTAGCACGCGTATCTAAGTAACCCTGTTGCGTGTAAACGCATCGTTTTAGAATTAAACATTATTTTTAATCTTACGATTCAACATTATTCTGTGAACTTTCTTTTAAAAAAAACCTTTATATTAATTTTAAACGAACTGTGCAGAATTTGATGTTAATCTTAAATGAACTGTAAATTTGATATCAATTTCATGTGAACTGCACGGAATTTGATATCAATTTTATATGAACTGTGAATTTGATATCAATTATTTGCTGAAGGGATATTTATACATTTGCGTGTTGCAACCATTTTCAAATAAAACCAGAAGATATTGTGAGAAGTTGCTATTTTTTGGTTATGTCGCTCTCTGAGCAAAACGACGATGTATATTTTATTCATTAAGGTTGATTTACCTTTAATGAAGTTCATAAGGTAGATTCATAAATAAACAAGACGGTAAAACGTGATCTATCATTTTTATCAGAATTAAGATTAAAACGCCCACAACAAAAATTAAATTCAATATTCTAATCTTGAAGTGGAGGAATGTAATTGTAATATAATTTGAATTTAATATACAAGAGTTATAAACTATCTTATATTCATAAGAAAAAAATATTCTTCTTACATTTACAATAAAAAAATATTCTTCTTACATTTACAACAAAAAAATATTCCTCTTACATTTACAGCAAAAAAACTTCTTACATTCATAACAAAAAAATATTCTTCTTATATTTATAAGAAGTAAGTTAGGTTAGGTCAAATTTATAAAAGGAAAATAAAATAAGAAACGATGTTACACGAAAGAACAAACGTCCAAAAAACGAAGGGTCTTTTCCTACGACGTACACAAAAAAGAATGCCAGTGTTTGATTTACCCATGGAACTAAATTAATCGACACGTGTTTTCTGATTTGTTGAAACACCTTGTCAATAAAGATTGTGATCTTATCCCGGCGGAGTTGATCAGGAGTAATCAACAGGCGAATTCGTTTGTTGAACTATTCACTGATTATGGCTGTCCGATATTCTAGGGTTATTGACTGATTCTGTACGGCCATTGATTCCACCCCTGATATCGAAGGATCGCTCGTCGAGTGGATGGGAAGAATGATTATTCGTCATTAACCCTTGCCCGACAGATGCAGAGGTATTTTGACAGAATTAGTTTATTAATTTTTTATGTACATCTCACTTCAGTTGCACAATATATAAATCATTTTTGCTATCATTAAAGAAAGAATAAATTCGGTGGAATATGTTTTCATTGTTCTGAAACCACGTCAGATTTAATTATTACATTTTTGTATATTTTTGATAGCAATGAAAGTAACTTATATTTTTAAGACATTCACATGATGAAGACACTGAAATTATTTGTATAAATAAATTTATAATATATGTTAGTTTTAAGGTTACTTTGAAACAGTGTTTTAAATATTTGTTTGTCCATCCCCATCGTCTATCGAGTTAATAATTAACCACAAGTATGATTGAATAAGGGAGCACATGTCGAATTATTTGCATTCTTCCGTGAAACTTTACTGCGAGAACCTCGTAACAAAAGGGATCAATCATTTGCCCAGATTGATTTAGAGGCGAGAGAATTTCTTCGCCATACTGCGACAGAAAGCGCTGAGCGTTTCTGTTTAGAGAAAATTAATAGATCTGTTAATAGATGTTCATTAATTTAATGTACTTCTATATCTTTAGTTATAATACGAGATAAAAATGTAGTAATGCAATCAAATTGCAGACTATTTAGTTTTCGATAAAGCATGAATTTCAAAGTTTTTCAGTACACGTTTAATGGCGAGGTAACGATCGTTACTTTTTAGCGTGCAACGCGATATTCACGTACGTATCGTTGATAGGCCATTGAACGAATTCAATGGAAGACAGAAATCGCAATTGCAGGTCGACGACCCCAAAAATTTGCGTAATTTCGAAAGGATCTGCCTACGGAACAGCACATTTCAGCTCGAAATAGGCATCTAACGCGTGGGGCTGTCCTGGCCGATGTTATTAGCATACTAATGTCGAATTTTCCCAGAGAGTCGCCACAATCTTTAGACAAATATTACGATTATTCGACGCTTAAAATAAGTTCCCCGGGGAACGAGTGTCGGCTTGGAAAATGGAATGAAATAAATTTCCTTACTGTTCGTGCACGCGGAAATACTTCAATTTTTTAATATATGAATATTTTTACGAAAGAGAACCGTACAATTGAACTGGGTCGGAGGGAAATTTTTAATAATGAAAGAATTCTGTTTAATTGAGTAAATATTGTTGCGGAGTATTGTTTAAATTCAACGAACCTTTCGTGCATTTTGTCAAAGTTAAAATTTAATTAATAATTTAATTATTATGACTAATAGTAATTATATAATAAAAGTAACTGCTAATTGTATGATATTTTAGTTAAATAATGAAAGTGAAATTTTATTAATTTGAAGATATAATTTTAGCCACTAATATTTAATAGAATTAATAAAAAATAGAATGTATACTGTAAAAGATAAAACTGATCTTTCATTTGCCGTATAATAACAGTTTAAAATATTGTGAAAATTTCTTGGAAATTTTTTCCGTACCATTAACGTCAGACCGAACAATTATGCGATTTCATTCGAACGGTGAAGCCGAGCGTTAACAAGAGATTCGAGAATAATTCGATTAATTGTCCGGGTCAAAGAAATTGTAAATTAAAAGGGAACGGGGATAACGACCATTTCGTCTCCTTTTCTTCTTAATAACTCACTAGACGCGACGTTACGTTGTTCATCAGCTAATTACTAAAAAAAATAAGATGAAAGTGTAATTGAAGCTTGCCGCTTCATCAAACGTCGATACGAGGCAGCTTGCAATGACGCGAAGATTTTAATTAAAAGATAAATACAAAGAGGAGGAATTACTACTTGAACTTCGTTCACGTGTATCTATTCAGGATTATATTCTCAGAGAGAACTATGAGTTTTTAATCAAGACTCATTGCGTTAGATTCATCGATGCTACCTACTGCCAATCCTTTTCTTTTGTTAACAATTTATTTATAACGTATGTTGCTAGAAAAATACAATTGAAGTTAATTAAACAAATTTTAAAAAGAATAGTATGATCATCTTGCTAAATTATCATTTTTACTATATTTTCATATCATATGTTATTACATAAAAAATAGTCAATCTTGAAACACTTAAAGTTTAAATAAATTTCATGACATAAAATTTTCATAAAATTCTATTTATTGCATATTAGATTTTAACCTGAAATCTAAAAAAATAGCTGAATAAAATCGTTTAAATTTACGACCTCGCTATATTTCCATAAGAACTATACCAATTCTCTAAAATTTTAATACTGACATGCCATCTAGTGATGCTATCAGATACAAAAAAACCTATGTTAACAACTGTTACTAAAACACATAATCGAAAATAATTTTCAATTCACACCACAGATGGAACACATAGTGCCTAATCAGAAATTAACACTATTTACGAAATGAGTACACTTGAAGCGTGTATACATACAAGTTTAACAATCTATCTATTCTATGAATCTTATCTTATTTTAGCAGTGATGTATTATTAATAATAATCAATGTATTGCATGCGTTGTGCGAACATATCTTTAAAAATATGGCAAAATCAGATGTGGTGAACAACTCCAAAATATTGTCAAATTTGGAAAAAGAGCAAAAAGTAATCGATAGAGCACCTTTTCGACACTTAAAAATCACCGACGCTGGGATTTTGGATACGATAGAAGGCAGGAAAATATGTGAACGTTGTTATAGATCACGAAAATTCTTCTGTTATTCATGTTATTTACCAGTCATCAGTGAAAAATATTTTCCAAGAATAAAGGTAACAATAATTCATTTCATACATTTTAAATTCATACAGGTATGAATGCCATATCTTATTTTTAGCTACCAATAAAGATTGACATCATCAAACATGCACGTGAGATTGACGGAAAAAGTACTGCAATACATGCTGTTATTCTTGCACCAGAAGATGTGAGGATATTTACATATCCTGATTTTCCAGAAATAGAGGATAAAGAGAAGGTATAGTGACAATATACTTGTGCTTTTTTGATCAAAGTCAAGATTTGGTCTAAATAATATCATCCCTTAGACTGTTTTAATTTTTCCCAGCCAATTTGGCATGAGCGTGGACTCACTGTTTATGAAAGAGATTAAAAAAGATGATAAAGTAATTGTGAAACAAATAAGGAACACGATTCCTATAACTAGAGCTATTTTTATTGATAGTACATGGCATCAAACAAAAGCTATTTACAAAGATCAAAGGCTACGAGGTAAATATGATCATACATTAATAATATGTTTTGTGAACAATCATTTTTTTATATCTTTATTTACAGATTTGCAATGTGTAATTTTAAAATCTAGAATATCTCAATTTTGGCGTCATCAGAAGAAAAGTCCACGGTGGTATTTAGCTACAATTGAAGCAATTCATCAATTTTTAGTGGAGTTGCATACCTGTGCATATGGTATACTACCAGAATATGCTGACATAAACAATGCTGGAAAAGAAATAATTAATGAAGTAAATTCTATGAATGATACTACACAGTGTCATATAAATGAATTATCTAAATTGGATCAAAGGTACAAAGGTCAATACGATGATCTTTTATATTTTTTTAAATATATGTATGAAAAGATTCATACTATGTATGATCATGACCAGTTATGGGCATATAAGAGGCCATTGACGTAATTCTGTGATAATGAAATAAGTATTAATATATTATATTAAGTATAATACTGTTAATAAAAGAAGTTTATATTAAATCATTTATATCTTCTCATTTATATCTGATCATTCTATCTAAAAACTAATAGGTTTTTGTTCATGTTACAAGTTATTTTAACCTATTTTTTATGATTCCAATATTTATTCTCTAGGATAAAACTATCATACAGTGTGTATTTTAGTGACTACATATCAACATAATAAGATTCTACAAGAAAGGAAAATACAGGTTGGATAAGTATAAACAAAAATAAACATATTTAGAATGAGTCACTTTCTGACTCAGCAAGATATGTAAAGACTTTTGCAATGTTCTGATATCATTTTATACATAAAATAAATACATCAATATCTTATTTTATGTTTTGATTAAGATTAACAAATTATCTCACCATATCAAAAAGTCATGATTACATTAAACAAATATACAAACACCACTATATAGTACATAACAAAATAAAAAAGGATATTCGATAAACAATAATGTATGTCCCAATAAATAAGTATTCCCGGTAAATCAACATTTAAATTAATCAATTTTTCGATAATGTGTGTCTCGAAAACAGGGACGTTGAGAACATTCGCGGGCCCAAGTACTGCAACTGTGCGGAAGCAAAGAAAAAGGTATTTACGTATATTTATAAATTTCGTTAGTTCTAATATGTGTGTGACAATAGCCTATTGTTAAATCTCCACCTTTGCGAGAATCTACAGGTTTTAAATTAAACATTCAAATTTTAAAGATAAATATTTCTATTGTCAACAGACAAACTTTGACGTCCAATATATATCAGCAATTCCTGGCATTCCTTACTGTAACTCCTTCTGCGGCAATATAACGAGAGTCTACTGTACCGTACATAAAACCTTTAAAATTTTCAAAAAACTGGTAAACCGCGGGACCTTTCAAAAACACGGGGTCATATTCCAAGGATCGTTTTAAATCTCGCGCCAGCTCCGCTCGAAAGATTATAAACTGGTAACACGTATTTCAGCCAGCTGAAAAAATAGTCGGTCGAACTAAAGAACTGTTCTGCAAATACCAAAGTATCCTCATCGACATTGCAAGTTTTTCAATTGTTTATTTCGTCTGAAAATAAACAAGAAATACAGGGAGCATGCACGGGAAAAAGAATGCTTCCAAACACACGGGAGGCAGCACGCTCATTCGTGAATAGCTCGTGGCGACGTCACAGCGTCCCCGTCCCTCGCGTCGCGCGACCCGCGTCGGCCGTCAACAGTCGGCGATGAGTTTAGTTTTCAAAACAAGAGTCTGGTCACCACTCGTTGGCCGCACTCGTGTCTAAACGAAAACTGGAGGTACACTCGTAAACCGGTGACGTGAAAGGCTGTGAAATAATCGTGTCTCGTGCCGGCCTAGTTTCTTCCGGTGTTTTTGCCTTTCTCGTTAAAACGTGACGAAAAAAATGGACACCCTTCGCGAACAGGTGATGATCAATCAGTTCGTGTTGGCCGCAGGTTGTGCCCGGGAGCAGGCGAAACAGTTGCTGCAAGCGGCGCATTGGCAGTTCGAGGTGAGAGAATTACTTTCCGCATCTTTTTTTCGACAAACATCGAGAACTTCACTGTACTCGTGCCCGTCGCGGCTCGATACTTTCTACGTAAACAAAGGAGCGAAAATGGCCGACGGTACATCCAAGCGGTACTATCCTCGTTTTAACTCGAAAATATCGTGTGTTCGTAATAACCGATGAGAAAAAAATCCGTTGAATGTACTCCATCAATGTTGCTCCGTCGGTTATCACGAATGTTTGCATTTAAATTTGATTAACGATTGCGATTTGTGACTGTTGATGACCCAGTCAACACATTTACTACCACACAGGATGAAGTCCATTCATAAAAATCGTACGATGTTGCTAAGAGGTTTTGTTCGTTATTGTGTGGGAATGTTTGTATCCAGTCAAGGTTGTGTATAGTACGTGCTCGCGAGATTTACTGTTTTACAACTGTCGTTATCGATAATCTTGAAATGTTATCGATAACATTATTGAGGCAAATAAACGACTGACGTAGAATATAACACATAATTTCATCATTCGAGCTTAATTATTCCCGTTTGAAATTACGGTAGATTGTATCCAAAGTTTGAACAAGAGTAAGTAAATTTGAACATACATGCAAGTTACGTATCATATTAAGTTAGGTTAAGTTTGAAGTTTAAACAGAAATGAATAGATTTGAATGATAAAATTACGCGTGACATTCTACTTCAGTCACTCCCATTAGCCGTAACGATATTATCGATGTATCGTTAAATATCAATATCGCAACTGTTTCGATAATCAACATCTTCGATTTGTTGTTGTTTATATATTTACGATTACGTTCAGATGCAAAGCTAGTTTTAGAATTGGCTTTTATTCACAAACGTCGTTAAAGCGTACATTGAATGTGCGTAAAGTTACGCCGTCTTAAAATAGGGTCATGCGTCTATATTATACCCGATTTCTTCAAACAGACTTGGCTATTAGCAACGAGAACAACGCTGACATCGCGTGCGGCAATCGCGAACAATAATTATCTTTTCGGTACAGGGTTTCCAGGGCTATCGATTCACGAAGTTTCGTTGTACTAAAATCATTCTTCGTTCTATGTAAATTAGATTACATTTAGCTCGTTCGACATATGGCATAGTCTTGGAGCTGCTAAACATCTTATACGCGTCATTCGGTTGAGAAACAGGGAGTTGTGTCTCAGCATATAATTAGAAGGTTCATCCGCTGATTAAAATTGTAAATGAAACTAAAATAAAACTTTATTGATTGCTGTACGTTATATAAACAGACTTTGTTGACACGCGAATCTGTATGTATACAATAACGGGACGAAAATTAATCTTGAGTGAGGTGCAGTTTCTATTGCACGGGCCGTGAGATTAAGTTAGGTTCTAGTAAATATTATTAATTGATATTGTGAACTTTAGAACTTCTTTTTACGGAGGCATTGATTGATGATAATTGCAGTAACAACTGAGAATTTATTGTTGACTATACGTGATGTAAACATAGTCTTTGTTGATACACGAAGATGTATGTATACAATAAGGTGCTTTAATCGATTTTATGAGGCATGAGGGGAATGCACGACCTTCGGAACACCGATTTCATGCAGACTTAGCAGAATTATAGGAGAGCCTGCACGTCATGATTTTGCAACATTGCATCTCTGTGAAATAAGGAATTTTTTAATTCCATCACCAACTTAAAAATATTCGAATTGAAAATTGGTTTATTTTTTACTGCCACGGGAAGTCAATAAAGTTGTATCTAAAACTGACATACACAGAGTTCATATCAATAACCTCGCAGCTATTATTTATTAGTATTATCCAGCGCTTCTTTTGTGAAAGGTTTACATATTTCTGGTGGTGGAGGTGTATCCGAAGAGGAAATAGAGCACGGAAATACCATTCCAATAGCTTGAATAAGAAAAGGTACAATTTTAACGCGAAACGTTCATGTTTAGCTGGCGACCGGCATTAAATTGATCTGTAACAACTAAATGATAGATGGCGAGATCAGATTGGCTATTATATGCCACGTTTACTACAAGGGATCACAATGTGAGGTTAGAATAGGGACGGCCATTAAGGCAATCTCTTGGAGCAGTTTGATACATTGTAATCCAAACAAATCAGAACACATGTTATTAATTCCTTGGGTCAATATGACCCGACAGATTAGCTATAAATATCATTTCTAAATATTTTTTAATATTCAAAGTTTTAGTTATGGGATCAGTTTTAAGTGATTTATTTATTAAATTCTAAAATTGTCAAAAGCCACTTCGTCATGTTGACACTGTAAAGATAGGGTGCTTGGATTACCTTAGAAAATAATCCTAGTTACGGCGGTGTATACATTCTTTTATTAGGCAATTTGCAATATCGAGAGATGTTACACGCTCATTGGATAATCGTGAAAGCATCTGTATCGTATATTTATACCTATGTAAGAGGAGAGACAGAGAGGGAGAAACTGGAAAGGTACCGGGGTAACGTACACAGAGACTTGCCAGTAGTCATTAGAACCTATGTCGTAATCTGTTGTTAAACGCATTAGCAGCCGAGCCAGAGAAAGTTTTCAGACCGAATTCAACGAACAGACTGAATTCTCTTGTTTCTCCATCTTCTCTCGAGATAACGCGACTCTGGTTATTAAGAGTTTTTATTCTTCCGCTGAGGTTAGAATTCCAGTGTTGGTTGCCATGGAGGTCACCTATGTCCGTTACTTCGAGTACATAATTTAAAAAACGAGACAAATTTTGCATTACCATTGCTGTCACAAAATGGTACGTGTACTTTATACTTTCATCAAAGAACAGTATTTCTGGGTAAAATTAGATGGCGTTGAATCACGTGGCGATATAAAGCATGGTAATAATATGAGAAAATAACAATACGTGATGACATAACCTGTAGAGATGGAACGCGTCACGTGGCACGTGACTACACACAGGGATATAATAAATGGCTATATAAAAAGATATGGGGACATGTGGTAATATGTTGCGTGGAAAAATAATGCTGTGAAGAAATGAAACACGTGGTGGTACTTTTGTATATATGTGGCGATATATCAAATGGAAAGTGGCAATATAACGCGAGGTACATGTTATATCACATCTGATGATGTAATATGTAGAGATAAATATGTTGCCAATTTCGAGGATCTTCCAACAGCTTCTGCGACAATATAACGAGAGTCTACTGTATGTTTAACCTAGTAGTTCCAAAGGGAACATTAAGGTCTAATTGGACGGTTACTAATCGATCCAGGTAAATAGAAGCAGCAGGACTATTGTTATCGTTATCGTAACACAGATCATTGAGCCACGCCATTTTATCGAAGATCCTGCCCAGAGATCAACTTCTAAGCTAGAGAAGCAGCAAGATTACGACGATCCCATTGTGGTGACATCTGGCAAAGTCCATCTGTTCTGTTTTTGTCGCCGTCAGTGTTTCTCATCGTTAACAAATCTACACCTTCGTTCCTATTTGACGAAGGTCAACAAGACAGACTCTTTTGCTGGACCGTAATAATTCAATCGGTGTGTTTTCGTTTCTTTCGAGCTCCACGCGCTTCTTAAAAACCAATATCAGAGAGAAGGACGTTTGACATTTGCGACATTGTTCGGGCTCCTTTTGCATGCCGCAAGCGTGGTAAATGACAAGACAATATAAGACGTATTAGCATTTTCTTTTATTTTGAAGTTACGAAGCAAAATGGCAGGAAATCTTTGTTTGTAAACATTGCGTTGTAAAATGTCTCGTGACGCTTTTAGGTACATACGACTTTTTTTAACCAGTTTCAACCAGTTTTTTCACCTTCAAAACACGACCACGGGGTCAATCTTGACTCAGGCTTACGATGAGTGTACAACGATGCATCAACAGAAAACAAAACTTAAATTTTGTACATGGAAAATTTCGCGGAACTTTTAATTAATCTTTATGATTGCATTCATAATTGGTACGATACATTCAAATTGCGCGCCAAATTAGAATCAGTAAGGCTAAGAAATCGTTCGGTATTCGAAATATTTACTACTTCAGATAAACAAATAAAAATGTTTCCTATGTTTTGAAATCACGATAGCAAACAAAGTATCCGTATCTGTGGTATGTTTCTCTTTAAATCGCGCAACAAGAAATATAAACGCGCGCATTTTTAAACGACGCTTTAGGCGATTCGCGCGAAAGTTTACCGACCGCAGATCAATGGCTTCGTATGCGCAACGACTTTTAACCACCGACCCAATTTCTACGGAAATTTACACACAATTCGTGCTCGATTCACTCGTACATGCGACATTCTTCGCTTCGCGGAACTTTTTAATGTTATTGCCAAGAAAAACAATGACGTATTGCTGAGAACTTTGATCGTATCTCATTCAATTTACCTCGAAACTATTTTTCATACGGAACGCTACGAGTTGTGCATTTCAAATCAGGTCCGATAATAGTGTATACAAAGTGCTGGACTAAAGTTAATAGTATCGAACGTCCATTATGTAAATCCATTATTTAAGGTTAAATATAAAAATTCAGTTTATTATTCATCGATTAATTGAATGAGTAATGGATTATGTAAAGATCACTGGCTATTTTTAGAATTTAATAATTGACAGAGTTACTTAATGTTCTTGAGGATATACAATTTTTCATTGCAGAAAGATCGATTTAAAAATATACATTAATGACTCTTGTTATATTGTCATGGAATGATGGAAAATTATTGGAATTTGCAATATATGTACATGGCCATATAATTTATAGTAATACATATCAATATATTGTTTAACTATGGCGATACAGTAAGAGTCAATACAGTGCATAGCAATATAACGTGTAACATACAATATGGCAATATAACGCGAGGTCATCAAATTTGTAACAATGCGACGTGTTACAGTGTGTGACGTTATAACACGAGATAATACAATATGTGGTGATATGACACGAGGTGATATAACGCATGGCGATATAACGCGAGGAATACAGTATGCGGCGATATAACGCGATTGTCGATTAAAGATGACAAATTCTTCTCTTATAATCAGGGAAAATATCAGTATTACGCGAGAAGTCTGAAAGTGGCGATATAACGCGAGGAATACAATATGTGGCGATATAACGCGATTGTCGACTAGAATTAAAAAATTCCTGTCTTACAATCGTTAAAAAAATTAGTATTATACGCAAAGTCTAAAAGTGGCGATATAACGAGAGTTTACCGTATATAATTTAATGTTTACAAGATACAAAAGTTTCGAGATCGTTGTTCTGATTAATTTTCCTTTAAACAAGATATCAAATTTTATTTCTTATTTTGGACAGATGTTATCGATCAATTTTATCGATTTTTCGTCAATCGAAAATAAACGAACTGTGTTAATGTTAACTCTATTTACGTCAACAAACTTCAGATGAAGATAGCAAACAGTTTAAATTATTTGATTATTCGATAAAATGATCACGATTATGTTGTGTGGAAGCTTTCCACGACCACAACACGCTCGATTGTCTTGTATTAAGACAATCAAGAAGATTCTTATCGTCATGCTTGTCGGATTAATAGAACTATGTATTTCTCATTTCACCCGCCTTTTGTTCGAAATAAAAGTCCTACTTATAGACACCGAAAAACTTAATCGGCTTACACAAATTTATTATCAGTACCATACATTTTATGGGTACTTAAGGCGTCGGTAAATTTGTAAAGTTTCTTCAAAATGGAAGATGAATACCCTGTTACCTCCCGTTAATTGGATATCCTGGCCAAGCACGTAACACAAACCCCTAACTGTAACTAGTGCATTGCAGTTGAACTGCGGTTCAAACTGTAGCAACAAAGTATCGAGCCAATCCTTATGCCTGTCCGCAGTTAAATATTTCAACATCGTGCTAAGAAAGTCACCAAAGCTTCTATACGTGTGCTAATATCTTTAGCTACTGTCCGACACGCAACCAACGTTCGAACTCACATTGTTCCACGTACCGACTGCTAACAGTCTGCAGTTCTCCACACTCTACATCATATTTATAAAACACGACGTCAGAACTCGGAACCGTGGAATTTTAAGACTTTAACACTTTAAATTTTAGGATTTCAAACTTTGGAATTTTTAGTTTAGCGATTTTTGGAACTTGAAATTTTGGCACTTAAGAATTTTTTATGTGTGGACTGTTAAGGTTGAAATTTTGGAATTTTTTGAATTTTTATGGTGGAATTTTGGAAGTTTATAATTTTGGAATTTTTTAAATTTTGACATTGGAATTTCGGAACTTCATAATTTTGGAATTTTTTAAATATAACGTAGTTCCAAGTTTTCGAACTTCTCTATTATGCTTTATTCGTAGAATTGTTCATACTCGCGATATATTGCAATAAAGGGTAATCTTGCATTAATTGCACCAGTGTACTTTCCACGAACACTTGTAAGGTAAAAAGACTATAATAACTTCCCTGCGACGTGCACATTTGAAAATTATAAACTGTGAAAAGAATGCTAAAGCTTTATAGGACGAGAAAGAAGAGACTGGCTGAACTTATTCAAGCAGATGCTCATAACCGATACCATACTATTTTTATCAATATTTCCGTATTAATAGAGGGTGAGACACGCACACCTTCCATAACTTTAAAAAATTCTTGTTTAAAAAAGTTATTTACCAATTTTGTTACAAGTAAAAATTGAATAAATCAATTTTGTAAATAAAAATTTTAATAATGTAATATATTAATTTTATTTGAATTATATTTATTGTACAAAAATTCAATTTCAATTGGAGGTAAAAATATTGTACTGTACATCTGATGAGTTGGCGTGCAAACCGATAAGATTCACACTGTCACAGCTGTCATCTTACCAGACGCACACGGTACACGTATTCAAAAGTGACTATGAAATGTTTAAATTAGCAGACTATTAATGAAGTAGTAAATTGCAAATAATTAACAGTAAATTGTCTAGTAAAAAATAGTTTTATTTTTATGTTCAGTTTTAATGTTTCTGTTATTCTTTATTATACTTAGTTTCTAACTGGGACGTTATATCTATAAGTGGTTTGCGATAGGAAAAAGTTGAATGAAACAAGGTCTATACTTTTACGATTTCTCTATTTTTGTTGTGCTTCGTAACCTGTTGTCCTCGGAGGTGTGAAAGAACCA
The DNA here is from genome assembly GCF_050947335.1 of Megachile rotundata. Classification (NCBI taxonomy): domain Eukaryota; kingdom Metazoa; phylum Arthropoda; class Insecta; order Hymenoptera; family Megachilidae; genus Megachile; species Megachile rotundata. Next base: position 16,439,391 of record NC_134984.1, on the reverse strand, counting down.
CAATTTCCGTTAGGTGTACACATTTCGTGCGCGTAACGATTAATCGACCGGCGTATTCAAATTCTGATGAATTCGCACAGACTTCAGCGTATTTTTAACAGTAACACTGCTGGATTTTATTTCGCCTTGAAATACGACCTTATGAAAGAAACATGGAAGTTAATTACACTTACCTGGTGGAAAAGTGTCGTACAGTTGCTGATAAAATTTATTTGTTTTTTCGTAGCTAATTGTGAAATGTGAATAAAATTTAAATTCTTGAAAGGAATGGTGTTTATGAGACTATTGGATTAATTAGGGCAATTATATTTGAATTGTAAATTTAGGGGCGGTGGGGTCAAGTTTGGTTTTGTTATAAATTTAGAAATTAGAAATTATTAAATTTTTAAATTGCGAAATTTCTAATTTCCCGCATTTCCAATTTCCCACATTTCTAAATTCCCAAATTTCAAATTTCTCACATTTCTAATTTCCCACATTTCAAATTTCCCACATTTTCAATTTCCCAAATTTCTAATTTTCCACATTTCAAATTTCCCAAATTTCTAATTTTCCACATTTCAAATTTCCCAAATTTCTAATTTCCCACATTTCTAATTTCCCAAATTTCTAATTTCCCACATTTTAAATTTGACTCGTTTCTAATTTCCCAAATTTCTAATTTCCCAAATTTCTAATTTCCCACATTTCTAATTTTCCAAATTTCTAATTTCCCAAATTTCTAATTTTCCACATTTCCAATTTCCCAAATTTCAAAGTAACCAACTTCATACACACAAAATTGCAATATTCCCAAATCTTTAACTTTCCCCCTAAAAATTTTGATACCTCCCCTTATCATCCTCCAAACTTCTAAATGTAAAAATTCAAAACTGAAAAAATGTACGAATGCAAAAACTTAAGAATAAAAAATTTAAAATAGATCAAGTGAGAAGATACACAAACAGTTCCCTTAGTCCCATCTAATTCGAGTTTTTTTAATTTGCAGACTGCCCTCAGTATTTTCTTCCAAGAGGCTGCGATACCTCCTTGCGCGCAAGGACCTGGTACACATTTCGGCCAAGTAAGTCGACTCGTTTTTGACAAAACGTTATCAGTATGTATAGTTCAAACAAAGCTTATCTCAAGATTTAGGCTGTGTTTGTATACCGAATCATTCTTATATTCACACCTATGTACATAACAGTGAATCACAAATGGTTATTTGTACCCTTGACTTTTTTCGAAATTTATAATTCTTCAAATAAATTGCGTCATTTAATTTATTTTCTCTAATGTGTGTACACGTACGTGTTTCGAGTAACGTGCTCATCGACACGATATCGATTTTGATTGGAAGTAACAGTATGTAATATTAAAGTGATTCAAAGTATTATGTAATTAATGATTCAAGTACCGATTGTTTCTTCTAGTAACAGTGGCGGTATAAATATTTCATTGCATCGATTTTGTGATTATTTACGTTTATACTTTTGTTATTATTCTCTGTTGATTTATTAAAATAGATATTTACGAGATAGATATTTAGATATATTTTAAGGGTCACTTTTTTTTAATTGAGAAGAAGTTAAATAGGTGACCGTGATTTAATATTTTTAATGGTTTTAGTAATTGCCATCGTGGTTATAGTTTTACTGTGGCAGTTAACGTATTAATATGTCACATTTATGGGGCTATTAGAATTGCATTATGTAAATGAAGTATTTGGTTGATGGAATCTAAACGAAAACAACCTTTAGTGCGCTCTGGTGACATCACAGCCAAGGTGGGAGAGAAAATCAATTCCGTTGCCTGACCTTTACGGAATCTCCACTCTTTCAAAACAGTTTATCATTTTGCACCTTGAATTTCCATCCTACTTTTCTTTCACATGCAAGTTTTGAAAATTTTTGGTCTCAGATTTTTATTCTTGAATTTTCAAATTTATGGTTTTTGAAAATTAGAGATTTTCCGAGTACTGAATTCTAAATTTGGAATTTCAAAATGTGGAATTGCTATATTTGGAATTTCAAAAATTTGGAATGGCGACATTTGGAGTTTCAAAACTTGGAATTTCAAAAATTTGGAATTGCAACATTTGGAGTTTCAAAGCTTGGAATTTCACAAATTTGGAATTGCAACACTTGGAAATTCAAAAATTTGGAATGGCAACATTTGGAATTTAAAAAATTTGGAATTGCAGCATTTAGAATTTCAAAATTTGGAATTGCTATGTTTGGAATTTAAAAAATTTGAAATTGCAATATTTGGAATTTCAAAGATTTGGAATTGCAGCATTTGGAATTTCAAAAATTTGGAATTGCTCCATTACCAAAACCGAAATTTTCCCACTTCAAATTCTCAAATTTCCACACTCTAATCCTTAAACTTCCAAATTACAAAATTTTTATTAACTACTCATTATATTTAACGTGCTTAAGTCTCTAAATTCGCATATTTTGAAATCCCGCCCTTTTATTCCTGACGTGGGTCATTAACACTCATTACAACAACATAAATCCAACCTAACTCAGCAAAAATGGTTACGCCACGAATAAGAGCTAAAATTGATTGCTGTACACACATGTATTTTCACGTCCACTGTAAGCAGCTGTTTATCATGAGTCAAACTTGAACGTACACTCGCGCACGCAGTGTTTATCGCGTTAACACGTTGTGTCGGAATAAAGATTCTCTTCAGAAATCCGTGATACTCGCGTTATCAGTATCGAATAAACGTCAGACTGTCTAAGATACACATTGCTGCACCGTATTCCTATACAGATTTGAGCAAGCAACGTTATCGGTACTGTAATAAAAAATAATATTGTAGAACGATAATGTTGTTCATTTCGCAAGAACACAGAGGATAACGGGTTGACGTATGAATCACAGTGAATAATACACGATGATACTGCCTGATGAGGGAAACCGAAAATAGTAATTTATATTTGAAACAGGATATGAAGAAAGAAACTCGTACGCGAAACGTTTGAATTAAGGTCAAGGTGATTTTAATATGCGAACGATTCGTCGTGGCTTCTGGCGTTAACTGGTTCACGCTTCTTTTGTTTCTTTCCAAATAAGGAAAAAACCACTTTTTATAAATGGATGATATTCCACGATTTTTAATCTTATTAACGGAGTCGTTACCAGTAGATTAAAGATATCCGCTTTTTTATGCATAATAAATTCTTTTCGTATATAGTGCTTCTTTTATGTAATAAATGCGACAGTACTTTTTTCGCGTAACAGATTTAGTATGCAATTTGCGTCGCGAGATTGCAGTTTGAGATATTAATTCGTAGTAATTGGAGGGGCACGAGAGTGGGGAGTTATTTAGGTTTGTTTTTATATTGATAATGTTTCAAAATGTTTATTACTAACTTGGAAACATAAAAGTACGGTCGCAGTGCCAAATACTTTAGACGTCTGAGGAGTACAGCTTATAAATAGAAGTACACGCGAGGCTACTGATGTCTAAATAAACAGACTGAATGTTATTGTAAGACATAATGTACAGACGAGCACAGTAGTTATACGGGGTGTCCCATTTGAAACTTTGCATGCAATTATTTGCATTATTATAAATAATATTTCAAGTTGTTACTATGTTACATTAATTGTAAATTTGTGAGTTTGGAGATTTAAAAGTTTGAAAATTTAGAATGTTAGTATTTATACATACAATAAGTACTTAAACGATATTCAACTATATTATAATTTCAATAATACTCAGCCATGTTATATCGCATTTTTGAAACAGAACAAAAAAATTACATAGCACTCAAGCGGTTAAACACCTATTTAATAGCTCGAGCATGAAATAACTGAATCACTTAACATATTCGCGATTAAGTGGTTTCACGTGAGATTAAATATCGTTCGCGGAACTTACATCATGCCAACGTAATACAGAACACGCGTAACGTTATTACACGGAATTTTCTCACTTGTCTTTGTTAATGTACCACGCTTGACAAAACATGTTAAACCTATGTTGCAAATGAACTATGAATATCGGAACTTTATATGAATGGTATGTAAAAATAACTAAATACGTTCCTGGCTCGATCAAGCGACTGATATACAATTTCGTTGCATAATGTTGCTTACAATAGAAAAGAAAGTCGAATTCAAGATTATTGTAACATGTGATGATGGTATGATCATGTTATATATATTCTCAATAAAAAAAAATCGATATGCTTAAAAGTAAAAGTGCTGCGTAAGTAAAAATATAGATTCTCGGTATATTGCCACTTTTGCGAATTAGTGATACTTTGTTAATTATGGCGAATTTGCTCGTATGTGTTTTATTGCCACATGTTATATTTCTCTACGTGTTATATCACCACTTGTTATATATTTCTACGTGCTGTATTACTATATCTTATATTGTCGTATATATTATAGGACAACGCGTCATATTTCTCTCACATTATATCGCCATGCATAATACTTATCCTCGCATTATATCGCCACGCGTAATACTTATTCTCGCGTTATATCGCCATGCGTTGTATTTACCGTCGCGTTATATCGCCGGGTGTCATATTTTTCCTCGCGTTGTATCGCCGTGTGTCATATTTTTCTCGCGTTATATCGCCGAGCGTTATATTTCTCCTCGCATTGTATCGCCGGGTGTCATATTTCTCTTCGCGTTATATCGCCGTGTGTTATATTTTCCTCGCGTTATATCGCCGAGTGTCATATTTCTCCTCGCGTTATATTGCCAGTCATCATATTTTTCCTCGCGTTATATCGCCATGCGTTGTATTTCTCCTCGCGTTATATCGCCGAGCGTTATATTTCTCCTCGCGTTATATCACCAGATGTCATATTTCTCCTCGCGTTATATCGCCACGCGTAGGATTTCTCCTCGCGTTATATCGCCGAGCGTTATATTTCTTCTCGCGTTATATCGCCAGATGTCATATTTCTCCTCGCGTTATATCGCCACGCGTAGGATTTCTACACATTATATCGCCACGTTATCTGCAATTTTTACTGCCGATAATATACTGTTGATATTAGCTCTTTTATTATCACAAAATTTAGAATATCGAGCGCGACTATCTTTGTTTTGAAACATTTTTCGTTTAAGCAAATTTGACTAATCCTCTGATAAGTAAAAAATCAATATTGTATCGATGGCAGATAATAAAATAGGACTGCTATTATTGGGTCAGTATTTTTGAATTTTTCATCGAATAGTATTATTTATTGTGCTTACCGAATATTTATAAATAGTAACATTTTTTTTTCATTGATACTATGAATATCAAAAAATGTTCCACGTTTCTTTTTATAACTTTTATTGTTAGGAAAGAGTAAACATTTCCAATATTTTTCCAGAGCTGATTGTGTAGCCCGGCCATTTTTGTCGATGAATTCGATTGGAACACAAACATCTGGTATTCTTTTTTCGATCGTTGATAGATCATTCGATATAAACAAATTGTTCCCCCGAAAAATTTAATATCCTGACTCTGTTTCGTGTCACGTATGCTAGATTGTTTTCAATTAACGTGCAATATGTTCATCGCTGTTATTACATCGCATCGTAACATCACATCGTAATTAACCCCGATTAACCTTTCATTACGCTCTTTATCTTTCAGCTCGAAATTTCTACCGCATATATTATACTATTTTTAGAACAATATATTCGTCAATTGTATTTTCAGTGGGGAAATTAAACGAGTACCATTTTACTATTACTTTTTTATCAAATTACGTATTTAAACTTTCTCAAACAAACTGTGTGTCATAATCTAATATTTGTAGCGCCCAGGGCAATGCAAATCACAAAATATTGTTAATAAAAGATAAAGGAAGCTGTTATCTAATGTATATATGGACGGTTATGTCGACGATCATAAATAACGCGAACTAGATTATAGTTACATCACTTTGAAAAATTACGAGCCAGATAGGATAACAAGCTAGATATACGCGATATAGTGAACTCTTTGTTTTGTTTCTTATTGTAAACGAAACTCTCTATGCTATAATAAAATATTGCCTGACTTTAAAAAACTAGACAACGATAAATATTCATTTAATCGCTTTCAACATAGTTTATAGGTGAAACGTGGTTTCGTTAAGATCCATGTTTTTATTATCACTTTCGTGAAATAAAAAATATACGGATGTGTAATTATATCGGATTATTGTGTAAGATCCTGATAAGAGAAGCAGGAAATGGTGATACGGATACTTCTGATGTAGCCGATGCTACTTCATTGATCGATTAAACAAATACAGAGTACCTTCGAGTTTTCTCGACAATTTTCCACCTGCTTGTTGTTGCACTTGTTAGTTTTTCATCCCGGAATGACAGAGTCATTGTTCATTTTTCACCTATGCAAATTCGCGAACGTTCTCGTGCGGACGTACTCGACTTTTCGCGAGAGTCACGTTCGTCAATTTATGTAATAACTGAACTCCGTACGGCATAACATAATTATAATTATTTCAACGTGCAGCAGCGTCGCGTATCGAATTTCAATTGATTAATTTAATGCGAGCCAGGCATTAGAATCGCGATAATTTTATCGATTGTAATACTGTTGCCATGTTACTAAACACGTATCCATTTACCAGAATCAGATCGCATAGGCTCTTTTATTTAACGCAGTCGCCGATTCTTGTGCCGAAGAAGAATCGTATTAATTTCACAGCCTGTTTCCGGCCATTTGTACAATAACGAACCGTTCGGATTAATTAGTAAGATCGTAAAACTACGTGGCATGACCATGTTGACTCAGCAGAACGACCGAGGTTCCTTTCTTGTTAACCACTGTTACCTGGGGCTGAAAATTTCATTTTCTCCTTTGCAAATTATGCAAAAATATTATCTAAGCAAATATGCTTTACTTTATTTTATTTCACTTTGTGTCATTTGTTTTACTAACATTATGAGAATAACTTTGCTGTACAAATAAAATACTCACGTCTGTCACATCTAGACGTATATTACTAAATTCCTTTATCATGAAATCCCTAGATTTTGACTATTCTGACATTTTTAACAGATCAGGATCTCAATAATTCCTGCATTCTAAATATCCCTAGACCAAGATATCTAGATCTTCAAATATCAATCTAAATCCTTATAGGCGAGAATTTTTATATCCCTAGATTTAGATAATCCTAGATTCTAATATCTCTAGATTTCGATATACCAAAATTCCTAAATTTCCAAAATCTCTAGATCCCAAAATTCTTAGATTTCCAAGATCCCTAGATCCAAAAATCCCTAGATTCCCCACATTTTTAGATCCCAAAATCCCTAGATTCCGAAAACCTCCTAGGTTCCAAAAAATCCCTAGATTCCCAAATTTCTAGATTTCCAAAATCCCTAGATCCCCAAATTTCTAGATTTCCAAAATCCCTAGATCCCCCAAATTTCTAGATTTCCAAAATCCCTAGATCCCCAAATTTCTAGATTTCCAAAATCCATAGATCCCCCAAATTTCTAGATTTCCAAAATCCCTAGATCCCCAAATTTCTAGATTTCCAAAATCCATAGATCCCCCAAATTTCTAAATTTCCAAAATCCCTAGATCCCCAAATTTCTAGATTTCCAAAATCCCTAGATCCCCGAAATTTCTAAATTTCCAAAATCCCTAGATCCCCCAATTTCTAAATTTCCAAAATCCTTAGATCGCGATATCCCTCGATGGCAATATCCCTAAATCTCAATAACCTTAAGTTTTAATATCCTTAGATCCCAAATATCCCCATATCCCAATATCCCTAGATCATATTATTTCTATATCTCAAAGTCCCTAAATTTTTTAATTTATAAATCCTTACACTGTTAAATTACTAGATTATTATATTTCTATGTGCTCAGATCTTCTCCATGTCGTGAAATTCGTATATTCGAAAATACCCGTATTTGTATATAAAGCTGAAACAGAAACGAGAGATAATTCATATTACACTCCTTCAACTGGTTATTCATAAATCCGAGTTTATTGACAAGTCAGCGATATCTTATCGGGGATCGTTGCCTCTATCTCTGTTCATTGGATACGGGCGTTCTCTTCTGTTTGTATGCTGCTTCAGTTAGCGAACTTCGGAACGTTATGAAAGGCAGAGAACCACTGTGGACAGATAGTTGCTAGGTGTGTTACTATTCTCGGTCGGCGGCATTCCGATAAGCTGTGTGCCAAATCTCTATCCAACACTGGACTAACGACAACGTTCAGATCTGAATGCGAAATTCTGGACTTCGCGGACCATTTTTGCTTAATCTTCGTCCGCACGATGCCGCGGGTATTCACGAGAAAAACCCATTATTCTGACCGGTTAATCATCATGAATAATTCTGGTTCTTTACCGGCGCTAAATACACTGCAGATTGTAGCCTTTTGTTGTTTCTGTTAAGTACCGAATGCGGTTAAAATTCTACCGTTTTAGAAACATGCGAAAGAAGGCAACTTTGTGCTAGAACAAAAATTCTGGTTAAGTCATGAAATGTCTGAAAGAAGCAATTTTCTTTATGGAGTCCTTTGAAAATATTCAAATATCTTCGGATTTGTCGTGGCGATGTAAGGAGTTGTACACCTTGCAAGTTTTATTTCTGAAGCTGGGTCAAAACGACACCTCATTCGCCGGTCGATGATTAAGATTTCTATTTGCATTTCTCTGTTTATTTATGCAATCAAAGTCGTTTGTCAGCACACGTGCATCTTACACATTGTTACGTTCTGTCCACCTGGTACACCGACATCGCATTCAGAACCGGCAGGTTCGTCGACCTTAACAACCGACGCCGAGTTCTCTTGCTCGCAGAAAGCTCACTTTTGTCCCTCTCTTTTCACCCACCTTTACCATAGATTTCTATCGCTTCGTTACACAGCTTACGTAAAACATTCGTTCGTTATTTTTAGCTTTACATGCGAGACCAATGTCTTGGTCTCTCGGTGCTTCCGAAATACAAACAGGAAAACGGACGTAACTCTTCGACGATAAAGTCTCGTTAATCGCGCGACGACAGTTCACTGCTTGAATTAGATGAATGGAACACAAAATGTTTCACCTTACACGCGTCATCTACTCTGAAATTATAAAATATATTAGCATTCAAATGTATTAGAAATGTATTAGAATTACTAGAAATTATTAACTTTAAATTTTATGTCTGATTTTGTAGCAAGTTTTATTTATTTAGATATTGTTATCGATTATCGATACGTCATTGATACTCAGCGATATCGTTGATGTTGTTAAGGTTAATGAGAGCTAGGGTTATCGGTAAATATCGATAACATCGTTACAATATCGTTAATATAATGTTGAAGTCAATATGTAATTTTATCATTCAAATGTAAAAATTTCAAGTGTGAAATTCTAATATCATTTTTAATATCAGTTCCAATTTTAATATCATTAGATTTGTGTCCTAAGTTAGGTTAGTAATACTGATAATAAATATATTTGAATGATAAAAATATTTGCAGTATTCTAGAATATAGAATCCTAAATCCATCATGTAAGACAAGATGATTCTACTTATCGATTTTTAAAAGAAAGAATCTATGTTTACGACCAGACGGTCATGCGCCCTAGTCACGACCTAAATAATCCTGCACGCAATGCATAGGAACGTAAACAAACAAAACTATAAGCTGATATATCATCAGAGTTCTGTATGTATATCATAAAAAGCATCCTTCTTTTTTACTTTCAGATAACACCGTGTAACACACCAGCCACCCCACCAAATTTTCCCGACGCGCTTTTAGCCTTCTCGAAAATGTCTGCGGGCGACAAAACTCCTTCGGGTAAGTTTCATTTTATTATTATTATCTGCGAGAGACTTTACCCGCTGTTGGTAAAAGCTTATCCGAATGCTTGCCATTCCTTTAGCGTATTTTAACGCTTGAACGCTCGATATTACGTGGCCTTATTTTTATCTATTTTATCAACAATAATAACAATTCAAGGCTTCCGATCTCAAACATTGTTAACTCTAACAATTTGATCCGAGAAAACCTTCAATATTATTCTATCGTTCAGTTGCGAAAAATAATAGTAAATACAATGACGTGGATTGTCAAACAGAACCAATAACATAGCTTTTTTAATTAAGTATAGCATTGAATTTAATACGCATGCGCGGATGGAATAATGAAGGGGATAAACGCAAGGTTTCCCCCACCATTTTTTAGTTTCTGTTTAAAGTAGCGTGCAATTTTATGCCCGTTTCGGATTTGTCGCTTCTGTGGATGAATGTTTTATGGCACCTCAAAATCCACCTTTCAGTTTGAATTAAACCTTGACACCGGCATCTACTGCTTCAAAACGTATGCTCTCCATTTATCCTTCCAACGTTTTTACACTATGGACTTTTTAACCTTCAGTTTTATTTTTATTTTTTCTAACAATCTTATCCATATATCGAATTATCGATAACATTTTGATATTTTAACGTTATGAATGTTAATGGGTCTGGGTGTGTTCGTGTCTATTATAGGAAACGAATTTGCATCGGTTTAAAGAAGAAATTGTGCTGTTACAGGAATGTCACCGAGCCAAAATGGATTGCATCAGAATTCGATGCAGACGGGGACGGCGGCGCAACACCATGGGGGACGGTGTAGCGTGACCGGGAACGCGCAACAGCAAACGCAAAGTCAACAATTAGGGCTAGGCGAGCCACAGAGATAAAAGAAACTGGTTATTCGGCGGCCCGTGCGCAAGATCCCGAGGTCGCGCAAGATGCACGTAAACGGTGTTTGAAACAGGAGGCATGGTTTAAACGATCGAATTGCTCCCAGGGTTATACACTGTGCGACACGAGAGCGTTTATTATTCGAGATTTGAGCGCTCGTGTGTACTCTCTCATCCCTAGAAAGGACGTGTGAGTTTTCCTGGAAAACCCAGGAAGCGGAGAAAAAACCCAGATTTATTTAGCGTGCGCGTAGAAGAAGCAATCTCTGTTTAGAGATCCAATCATTAATTGAATCACACACGGTATACGTGGATCTCTAGGATAGCCGGATATACGACCCTCGATTGTTTATTCTCGTTATTCTTTGATGATATATCAAACCGAACACGTCGGATCACGGATCCGAGCCTCTTGAAAACTCTCTTCTTCCGTCGGATATATCAGAGGTTATGTGTGGATCAAGAAAGAGAGAGAGACAACGGAGGTTATTACAAAGACTATTTCTTATTTTTCTCTCCTTTTTAAATGTGCTGTTGGGACGGTAGTTCCTATGATTATGAAAGACAGCGATACTCCTTAGCGCTTATAAAATTAGTATGCGTCCAGAATGCCGCTTGATGTAAATGAGTAGCGAGAAGCCTCCTCCACCGTCCCGGGTATCTTCCTTGTTGTTTCTCGATCTACAGACTCGCGGCTAAATAGGAAAACGTGTGTGCGGTTCGCGGACCGCGGAAGTCAATGAGAAAATTGAATATCACTTCCACACTATAGTACAAAAAATTGCCAGCACTGGATAAGCGCTTAGCCGACGACGGTAGTTTCTCATTTTTCTTGTAGTCGAACGGAGAAACATGATGAAATGTAATTCGATTTTAGTTGACCGCGAGTTGTACACGTATACTTGACACCATAGGGATAAGAATAGAAGGGATGTACGGGTACCCGATATATTGGGTTACTTACACATTCTTGAACAATGGGGTGTGTGAAATGCATGAAATATAAGCGGTATAGAAATAAAAAAAGAACGTACAGCTCTCTTGTATCCTTGTCTGATCACGCATGCGCAACTTTGGGCGCGATATTTTGAAAACCTTTACAGATGGAAATATGTTTCACGATTCCTGAGAGTTGCGTTTTCTAAATAAAATATAAATAAATAAATGCGTGTTAGGGTACAAGAGACCCATATGGTATCATTCTTTTTCTATCGCTATATCACCTTTTTCATATCGCATACGCACTCTATATTCTTGTATTTCTATACTTGACACTCGTCTTCTTGAGAAATGATTGATCTTGATCGAGAGAGAGATTTAAAAATCTGAGTTTGTTTTGTTGCGAGAACAAAATTATTATTTATGCTCGATAAGAAAGCGAGCGATGAATGAAAACACGAGGCTAATTATGATAAAGACGGGATTACCATAAATTCTTGTGTAAAAATATGTAAAAAGAAATTTACTGATTATGCAATGTCTACATGAGTATTTATGTAACGTTATCGAAAGAATTATACATTTCAAGAAAATCCCTTTCTACGGAGAAATCACTTGCTCAGATAATATCCAGTGTAGGTCATTTTTTTTCTACAGGAAAACTAAAGCAGTGGGGCTACGTTAGATGAGCTGTTTCATCGTCAATTGAATTTACAGATAGGAATACAAATAGAGATTTCATACTGCTTCACCTGTTAAATCATGTAAATGATTTAACCTGAAAGTTCATATTATTCACAAGAAATCCTTGTATGGCAGCTCGTGTAATTTATCAGGACAGTATATACGATAAAAACAGTTTTTCATTTAATCATTCTTATAGTATAGATCAATAATGCATCATTAAAATTTAGTTTCATTTTTGCTTAAACAATTTCTTTCCTATGAGAGCGTATTTAATTTTGCGATACATCTACAACTCGTAATTAATTTGAATTCATAAAAGAAATTTCATTATCGAAAGAGATATATCCGAAGTTTAATTGACTAGTCACTATGTGCAGATTTCTTACTTGCAGTTAGAATTATGATCTTGACAAATACGAGGAACTTATGATCAGTATAATTTACATTACAAAGATGAAATAGTTCAAATGTTTGAGTTTCGCTGCAACGTTATCATATTGTGCATTCATTTGTGTAAATACAATCGGAAATTATGTCATATAAAAATCAGTATGACAAGATTTTTTTGTAAGGTATACGCTTTAATATCTTTTTTGTGTTTGTAACGTGTAGACTAGTGTTCCGTAATTTATTCACTGCAAAATATATCTGGTCCTTTTGACTTTATTAAGTAAATGATGCATTGAAATTGTATTAGCCTGATGTTCATTTAATTTCGTACAAATTTCGGAACACTGATCTAAACTATTATGAAAAATATTATTATGTTAAAGCTCTTATTATTATATTATTATTGTTTATTTGACTATCAATAATAATAAATAACGTTCATGTACATAATTCTAAATAAAACATAAATAATGGTGCTTTCATAGACTTTTATATAATTTCATGTAACTCTCATTCATGCCCTTTGTACATCGAACTTGAAGAGAGACACGCTTATGAATTATAGTACGTACAAACTTATTATGTACATGTAATACACTAATCGAATGAGCTAATGAATACAAATACAAATGATGTAATGCAAATATTACGTAGTTATGCAAATTATGAAACTAAAACTGTACAACGAGATGTTTCGTTACAATATGGTAACTTTTGTTCCATCACTTCTTTTCATTACAAAACGTTGTAACAAAGCACTAATAATTCTCTACAATAATAATACACATCACATGTTTATATGCAACACTGCTTGTTACATTTGTGTCAGTTGCATAGAAAATATATGTACAATATATTTAGTATATAATTGTGAAAAATTGCAAATCTCACTTTTCACTGATCACTTCATGATGTTTCTACACCTCTACCTAAACCGGACCATCTGTCCGGTACTGGTAAGAAGTATCGATGCATAGCTGCTATAAAACGAGCACGATATTCTTCCGGTGATATTATCGTTGGTAATTTTCCCTGGCCACCTAATATACCTGATTTTTTTACCATTGTCTCTAACTTTTTGTCCCAGGTAAACGTTCGTATGTAATCTGCAAATACATATTTTTTATTAACACTCCATATAAAAAAATATAATTAATTGTCACTTACCTATTATGCCAAGAACAAGTTCATCCGAATTTGGCTCCAGACCTACTAACAGTGAATAATCCATGACAGAATTATCGGCCAGGAATTTTGTGTCTTGTTCGATGGCTCTATTTAAAACTGCTTTGGAATGTGATCTGATATACAGTGGTGAATCACAGCTCACTGGAAATGCATCTTATGTTTAATCCGAAAAGTCTTTGTACATAACATTAACGATGTACTTACTGTTTAATAAGTTTTCATCTAATAGAACAAGTTCTCCTTCGTGACATATGTCTTCAGGATTAACCAGTCGGTTTCTCACAGATCCTTTCAAATCAAACTTATCCGTTATTGTTCTTTTATAAAATAAATTTTCCATCACTAGAACACTAGTGCGTAAAGCTGCGTTTGTCGTATTATTTTTAAAAGATACTCTGTAAACGCCAACTATCTTTCCCAACAGCGTTGGCTGTTTAGTTTGTTGGCATTTTTCCATGTAGGAAAAATAATTGGGTGCAAAATCAAGGAATATTTGCATTTCTAATCTAGACATTTCTTTTATGATGAACCTGTCATCTGTATCAAAAGTAGGAAGAATGTTAACAAAATTAATACTGTTTTATGTTAATACATTCATGTACATAATTTTATACCTCGACTTTTGCAAAAAGTACTTCCGCTTTTTCCGCCTCTTGCAGCCCACTGCACACTTCGACTCATACTCCTTGTAAAACCATCCTCTCCACATGGTAAAACGCTTTCTCTGAAAGCAGCAAATTGCGCAGCAAAATATATTCTACAGTAGAAATTTGTCGTTGCATCATTGAATTGTACTTCGATATAGTTCTGTTGTTTTGTCGTTTTCTTATCCTCATCAGTTTCCGCAACTGTTGATGGATTTTGTGCGCTAGAATCCACACTTGTAGTTGAATTTTTTTCCGAATCTATGGGGCTCGCAGAATTTGGACTATTTCCTCTGAAAAATGACAAAACTGATGGCCTCTTAAATTCCCCAGATTGTATTATATCAGGGAAATTCTCTTTGTTTTCTGGAAATTTCCTTTTGATTAGTGGACTAGGATTCAAGTCTGGTCCTTTTGTTGAACGCATCAACTCATGCAGTGCATGTTTGTAGTCATGCGAATCAAGTGCATATGCAATTATGGATGAAGGTTCTGATTCGTATACCACTATAGGTACAACAGACCTGCAAATATTACTGTTTATTAATACTTACAAAAAATTATTAAGATATGAAACTATATAGATATAATAGTCATACCCTAGTGGAAGTAAGTGATGTTCCAAACTTCCCAATGGATTTGCTATTGGTTGAACAACAGGCATCGAAGGCAACAATTGTGATAAAATTGTTTTCTTCTTCTTCTTTTTATCTGGTATATCGTCCAAAGCAACAGGTAACACATCAGAGTGTGATCTTTGATGCATCTTTGGAGATCCCTGAACGATAGCAATGTCTTCAGGATTATTGTTCTCTAAAACTTCATTATCTGAACTTTCTAATCCTTCAATTCCTTGTAAATCATGTTGTACCGCCGCGATAGCATCGATAGCATTATAATCTGCCGACATAGGACTTAAATCTTCAATCTGAGATTCTGATGCAGTATCTTCAGTTATGTATCCATCCGTATCGATTATGCTATTACTGCCAGTTGTTAATGATCGTTCAGTAAATCGTCTAGGTCTTTCATCCTTCTTCTTAACAGACATTTCTAAAATCTTTGCGTTCCAATTGAACACAACTTCCGATATCAACCGTTTCAAGATCACTATTCCATCTTCAATTCTGAACATCAGTGCTTGCACTTGCTTTTCAGACACTTTCCCTTCGAGCTTTTTGTTCTCCAAAGTTGGGGACGTTAATTTCAACTGAATTTCTTCAATTTTATTCTTGAAATATTGCTGATCTTTAGTTAACTGTTGTTTGGCAGCATTTAAATTGTCCGTATCAATTTGTAGGGTTAATAATTTTTCTCGTATAGAAGAAAATACTTCGTCTCCTTTTAACGCTATACTTTTCATCTCTTCTATCACATCGGCATGTTGTTTCGGATCATACACGATATTTATCAAAGGGGGTGGTAAAGAAATTTCCCACTGGGATATCTTTGTGTACTTAAATACGGCTAGCATATTTTTCTTAGTGAAATATTGATAGTGATCGTGGTGAAGGGAATGTTGACAGGTGTCTGTACCTCGCCGAGTATAAGCACTACCATGAAAACGTAGCTCCAAGTACTTGGCAAAGGACAAAGACCAAGTGTCATCTGACATTGGTACCACTGGTGAAACACTTTTGCATTTCATGCATTTACTCCACATCAATATCTGATTTGCATTCTCTTGAGAGAAAGGTTCGGTACTCATTTCGTTTAAACTGATATGTATGCAGCCACCGTCATGTGCAAAACGCCTGACATGCTGGGCAATTTGTGCTCGACATGCTTGAGCAGGACATTTACATTCCGTGGTTAAACAGTAGCGTTCCAGAAAACGTCCTAGTGCAATATCATTTCTTCCGTATAAGTCCATGTTGACTACCCATGGATTCACACAGAATGCTGGGGTATCGTTACCACTATGAGAGAAGCTGCAAAATAATACAGACAGACGTTGATGGCTAGCAGGATCCAAACAATCAGGCCACACAGGTGTTTGATCATTAACTTCAGATTGCATTACAATCTGCTGTTTGTCGCACAAAACATTATTTGTTGGATACAGTCGACTACC
Organism: Megachile rotundata; assembly: GCF_050947335.1. NCBI lineage: Eukaryota > Metazoa > Arthropoda > Insecta > Hymenoptera > Megachilidae > Megachile > Megachile rotundata. The sequence continues at coordinate 16,422,801 of NC_134984.1, read as the reverse complement.
ACACGCTCTAAAATTAGCCAGCAGCGCTTGCACTTCTTGACTATCAACATCAGTAGTTAGCCTCGCTTGAACAAACGGATGTTGAGGTTTTAATTTCAATCTCAATAATGGATTTTCAATTCTGGATTCTATCGCCATGTTACTGGCTTTAACTTCTTTCACTTTATCCACAAACTGTGCAGAATAAAAAATTTCTCTTGGAAAAAAGCTTCGCAGTACGCAGTTTCTTCCTGTCTCTGTTTCCAAATAAGGTATAGAAAATTTTAAATAAGGCGAAACGCTTAATATCGTTCCCTCCAGCGCTTTCTTAAATTTATTTAATAGTGGCAAGTCAGCAACACTTAAATGTTGACCATTAGGACTAGTTTGACTGAATACATCTTCATCACCTTCGTTTAAATACTGATGCAATGGATCACTGTGATCGCTTATGGACTCTCCATAAATTCGCTTCTCCTCTGACGCGGCTTTATCTTTTATTCTTAATTTCTCAATTTCTTCTTTGGTATTTTTGATTATTTTCTCATTAGTTTTAGTTCCAAATAGTTCAATCGTACTATTCGGTTCTTCACTGCTATCCATTTCATGTTCGACAGTATTACTTGGATCTTCATTGTTACTTAATGTTTTATTTGCTAGATTGTCTTCCGTGTTTTTTGTAGAAATGACAGAAGTTTTTGTTCTAGGTTTAAATAATTTTAAAGTATCGTAAGGATCAGCATCTTCAGACAATATAGAAGATATTTGTTTAACGGAATTTGAGTCTAATATATGTTCAGAAGCTTGATCTGAAATCGGTTCATTAGCTGAAAATTCTATTTCTATACTTTGTTTACCAATTGATATATTATCAGAACTTTCTTGAATTTTTGATATTTTCAAAATTTCTGTATCATTTGCATGCTCTTTATGGATTGACGATGAATCGTCAACTTCTCTGGTTGTAGCGTACACTACTTTATTCATCTCTTCAAAGTCTTTGGTATCTTTGTTTACTGTTTCATCCAAAAATGAATTATCTTTAGGAGATGGTGGTCTAGCAAATTCGTCCATAAGAAATGATTTTTCAAGACGCCAAGAATAAGCAGCAAAAATCATCATTGAAGTTACATTCTTCACTTTTTTTAATTCCGCTTGAGAACCACCTCTTAACAAAATTGTAGCTCCAAGATGTGGATGTGCACACCCCTCAAAATACATCAGTGTTTTCATTCCATCTAAAAAGAAATCATTAGGTTTTATTTTACTACAATTAAAAATTTAATGGAGTTGAATGTTCCATTACCCACTTTTGTCGCTTGAAAAGTTTCGCAAGTAAAACTTTTTGCATGTACCAAGCATATACCTTGCGCCTATGTGTGCATCGATGGTATTCACAATATTAGCACCGGTACATCGTGCAACTCTTTCAAGAATACTAAGTTTTACATTCAAAACGAGTGTTACTCCACATTCTCTGAGTCTATCTTGTGCTAATCTCGATACAGAACGATGTACAAGTACTACGTCTGGACCAAGAGCAGTAATCCTAGCAACCGTATGACCTAAATACTCATTTTCCTAAAAATACTTGTTATGTGATACAAAATAATAATATGAATAATGTTAATGTGTGTTGATTAATTTTTTCCATACTTGTAACATCACAGGCTCCAAACTCAATAACTTTCCTTCTACACGTTGATACATAAGTCCGCACTGAAGTAATAAGATTTTTGGATGAGCTATCATCGCGTTCATTCCTCTGTGTGCAACATTTTTGGTACAAACTACGCCGGACACAATTTCACAATCATCTCTACTACCACCTGGACATTTTTTTATTTGTACATATTGTCGAATGTCCAAATCGTCGACATTGTGATTTAAATCTGGTCTAACATGATCAATAATTTGATGAGCAATGGGAAGTATTACTTCTGACCAACTTTGTGATAAACCTTCTTTATTAAGAAGTTGCTTAATTAGGGAATCTTCATGTTGCTTATATGCAGATCTATAATTATGTGAACATGAACATGACTGTATATATTATTTTTATTATATGTATAATACTTACGTTAGACATTCATAAGCATGAAGTTCTCCAAACGCAGTTCTCAGATTCGTTGCTTTATGCCATCCGCCTTTTTCTTTAAATTCCTCTACTTGCAGTGTATCGTTCAAAAGATCATCAGCGATTTTCAAATTACACTTATGTGATTTCACCGTGACTTCTTTCTGTTCGATAACACCATCACTACTGTCTACAGAAATTGTAGTTAAATCCTCCGACGTGGGCCTTTTTAACGTAACAGTAGATGCTTCCAAGTTTAAATCTAAGTAGAAACTTGAGCTAGAAGACGGTAAACGTCCGGTACTTTGCTGCATCGAATTTGAAGGTTTTGTTTCACTTTCAGAATCTGAAATGAATAAACATTCTATTTATGTACAGTTCACATCATTGACGGAAATGTATATTAAATGAAATCCAAACAGAAAATAAAATAAATTTATAAAATTAATACATTAAATACTACCAGTGGTTGAATCATGTTGCGGAATTGTTTTTACCCATGCAGGTTCTTGAGCATCGCACGTATTTTGCGTCTCAGTTAACAAATCCATATTTTGTATATGTTGCAATTTTACTGGTTTAAATACGGTTGCCATATCGCTGAATACATTGTCAGCAACCACTGGTTCAATAAAACCTGCTTCCAATAATGCTTGCCCTATAGCAGTAGCCTGCACTCTGCAGAATGTGAACATTTTAATATCTTGAATGTTTCCATATTCTTTTTTATTTGAAGCATTTATACCTAGTAGCTGCCTTATTTTGTGCTATCATCCAGTTTACTAATTCATTTGCTAAAAAGCAGTTGTGATAACTTTTCAGTCTGATTCTGTGCGTTTGTAACAGAATTGCTTGACTTGATCTAAACAACTCTTCATAAATCATTCTTAAAGAAGCTGAATTTTGTAAAGCGATTGAGCGTTCTTGGGATGTCAAGTAACTAGTTGCTGAGCTGAAAATAATATTTATAAAATAATTGTATGTTCAGAAAATTGGATAAAGAGATAAAACTGATAGCAAGGACGAACCGTCCAATTGCATATTTCTCTTCCATGTATCCTACACTTGGTTTTCTACAGATGGACGTATCATCCTCTGCAGATTCATTAGCATTCTTTTGAGTTATAGGTGGAGGATCACTTCCATATTTAACTTGAAGGTCTTCTTGTAATGCTTTCAAATCCGCTGACAGGTCACTTCTCATGTCTGACGATTGTAAATAAGATAAAACTACCTTACAGCAATACGTACAAACTCTAAGATCTCCTGTAATAAAAATTGATTTTCTATAAATATACAAATGTTGCATAATGAACACCTGTTACTTCCTATTATTTCCGTACCAGTGCATCCCATAATTTTGCCAGGTATTTGATCGCAGCAACATTTTGAACAAAATATCTGACCACAAACACGACAATGATGTCTTCTACGAAATGTTGTAAATCGTTCTCCGCATTCGTAACACTGTTTGCTTACATTATCTGGCATCCAGTAACTTCTTAACTGGGAATCTTTGTACGAACGTAAATTCTAGACACAATTGACAATATAGGTGATTTGTATAACTTACATAATTTGTATAACATATATAGAAAAAGAACTCACATTGCTTTTTAAAGCTACAATATTACTGATACGTTTTAAAACATTGGGTAAACTTCTGCCTTCGCGAGTATCCAAAGGAAAGTTCATCATACTAGAGCTATCATCCTCAGGTGTTTTCTCAGTACTTTCTGATTGCTTCCATGATTCTGAATCCGATGAGCTTTGTTCCTCATTGGTAGAAGAAATTGTAGAATCGTCAACATTTTGCGAACCTAAAGAAATTTGTTTTATGATGTTTTTAATTTTGTTTATATAATAAAGAAATAAGTATAAAGCACAAATATTATAAGTATGTGTTATATCTGCAATACAACAAGCAATGCAACTTACTTCTAGTGAAGCTAAAGAATTTTGAAAATAAGGAAGCTACAACAGGTTGGCTCTCCTCTGGACTTAACGGAGCGAACTCCGTAAGTTTAGACGGAGAATTCATATTCTTGTTCATGTTGCTCGGTGCTATCTTGCTATAAACATTTTTAAGATAAAGTGTTCACAAGCCACTGTTTCTGCACTTGCGTCGACGAACGCATACGAAAAGTGTTTGACAGGGATGTCAGATGATCAAGTTTGTTTCGTTTGCTTATGCTAGGCGCAGATGGCAGCGCGTACAAAATATCGTGGCTCTTGTTGGATTTACGTATACGAGTTTTATTTACCCACAGCTGATATATATATGTACAAATTACTAATTAAAGGGAAGTTCAGGTTTTATCGTTGGATGACAGCCTACGAACTTTTATAATTAAAGAATGGTCAGCAATGCATTATTTACATGGTTCGATCATAAAAGTTCATAAATAATGTTCGGGTAACGAAAAATAAATTATTTTGTGTCAGCATTCCGATACGTACATGAGCCGCCTATGTCAATTCTACTGCGCATGCAAAGTGCAATATTTCGGTGCAATATTTATTTTATTTTTTAGGATATTATTGGGATAATTATTTTAGGATATTGTAATAATTATAAAAAACTGTAAACTTTCTGATGTAATTTCTAAAATAATTTTTCTTAAAGTGCGTAATACAACATCCAGTTATGTTGCGAAAATTTTCTATTAATCTATTTCAAATACGTCTGTTATAAATTAGACATATTACATGCCAGTGCGCGGATATTAATTCTGTTATATAATTTGTTCCCCTTGGCTGGTAGTTTCCCCAGGGAAGCCAAATATTCACTTGAGTCAAACTTTCTAACTTATAAATTATTTTTGTATAAACTAGGGTAAATAAATCCATCAAAAAGTCTCGTCCTCATTAGTAAGGAATTTTTTATTTGATTTTATTGAAGATGACTATCTAAAGGATCCATTATTCAAAACCTTAATACATCGCTGTTGTAATAGTTATATTTTATTTATTATTTTAATAATTATTCTGTTAAGGTATTTGTTAACAAGTAATAATTAAATTATACATTTAACTTGGAACTTAAAATTAATTCCTCCTACGACAAGATGTGAATCGGAGGCATGCGACTCACCGATCGTTGATTTGCATCACTGTACCCTCGATAATCGACGTTCATAAAATACACGATTATCTTATTGTTAGAAATAATTCGTGATGATATATGACGTGAGGGTCAGGGTAATGTTAGTTAACTTTGACAGTAGATCAAGTTTAAGTCTTTAACAATAGAAAGCCATGGTGTTCAGTGAACCAAGTGTTTTGCTATTTTACTCAAGGCCGAGAGGCTATTGTATTGTAATTTTCTTTTACGAGATTAACATTAATTTTGAATTTATTTCATGGTTAAGTTATTAATTATATTACATGATGAGGTCATTATTAAATCTCTTAAAGTCTATTTTCTTCTTACTGTCTTGTAAATATAATTTGTTTAACTATTTAATCTTGATTATGGTTTCAATATAATTTTAAAAATCAGTCATTGACTTGACATCAAATTGAATTTACTTTTTACTGTTTCAATTTCTATTGTATCAATTATTTTAACTGTGTTACTGTTTCATATTTAAAATATTATATTTAATTTCATTGTATATACATTGTATATATATTTCATTATATATGTATTGTATATTATAATTATAATACTTAGTGATTTATATAATAGACATTTTTTATGACCCCTCAAGTAACTTTTCAAACTTGAATAAATTCAGAGATCAAATGAGACCAAAAAGAAATTAAATGATCAAAAGGAACATACTTCGAATCTATTATAAAAATATAAAAAATAAACATTTACAACAAATACTCGTCACCTAAAATTCGTCTAATCTTTAAGACAAGAAGGAAGTAACGCCAACAAAAAAAACGCATGTTTGTCTTTTTACGTAACGATGCAACCGAAAACCGTCCCCCTAACTCGTTGTAATAGTGAAAGTTTCGCTATGGATGAAATTCGAGATGCACGCAAAATACAATCCAGTGTCTTTATCAAAAATTCCATTGCTTGACATGCGGATAACTGGATCGTGGAAAGAAAAATCGGTACGAAGGTGTGAAGAAGCTCGATCCACTTTCGACGTTATGGATCCAAGTGATTCATTCTAGAACCACTGTTGGTTTGAGGTTCACTCTCCTTATATTGCAGTCTATGTATATACTGACGATATGGAAAGAGTAGTTTTTTATAGCAATTGTAAATTTAAGAATTTGGAAGTTTGTAAATTTGCAACTTTGTATTTACAAGCTTCTAAAAATTTCTGAATTTATAAATTTTACAGTTAGGTAGTTTGTAAGTTTAGGTGCTTCTTAATTTTTAAATTTGAGAATTGAGGAGTTTGTAAATTTGTAAATGTATGAACTTAGAAATCTGGATATTTGTAAGTTTCTAAGTTAACAAGTTGCAAGTTTGGGTATTTCTAAATTTGACAAGTTGCAAGTTTGGGTATTTCTAAATTTGACAAGTTACAAATTTAACTATTTCTAAATTTGACAAGTTACAAGTTTGACTATTTCCAAATTTGACAAATTACAAGTTTGACTCTTTCTAAATTTGAAAAGTTACAAGTTTGACTATTTCTAAATTTGACAAATTACAAGTTTGACTCTTTCTACATTTCACAAGTTATAAATTTGACCATTCCTAAATTCTGCAAGACAAATCCAAAACTGCCTCAATTTCTAAATCTTACAATTTGGTCTTAAGTAACCCCAAATCTAAATAAACCTATTCATCCTTTACTAACCCAACCTAACCCGACAAGTCTCACTACCACACCTCCCTAGCTCTCCAAAGAAGTTAGCAAAAGTAAAATAATTTCTGTACACCGATTAATTTGCACAAAAAAATGGATGCAATAAGGCCTGTATTTTTTATGTTAGATTAAAAGATAATCGATACGATCGCTTTCAAAAATAGAAAGAAAACGTACCGCCCATTGCGTTTCGCACTACCAACGATTTCGTTTTCTATCTAATTGTTTATCTATCGGTGATCTTTATAATTGACCTATTTTTTTCCAACTGACTTGATCGCGTAATAAAACGATTTGAAACGACAACGGGTAACGTTGCTTTAGAAAGGCGTGTTCGGTGTTACAACAGTGTGACACACACGTATGTGTTAGGCTACTATGACGGGATGCGATACCGCAAGAAAAAGACTCGGGTGGTATAAAAGGGGGTGTATTCCGTGCTGTTGGCATCAGTTTCAGTTGCGAACTACAACTGCACATCGCTAACCAATCAACATGAAATTCCTCGTAAGTAGATTTGCACCGAACAAATTATTAACGCCAGAATTAATGGAAACGTTAGTCGTCTTATGACTCTGGTTCAAATTTGTAATCTGTAATAAATGAAATTTGTTAACATCTGTTTGAAAACTTAAGAAGAAAAATTAGAAATTGAATAAACATTTTCTTACATATAATTTTATGTTATTTTACATATGAAAATTTATGATAATTTGGAATTTGGAAGTTTGGAGACTCAAAAGCTTGAAGAAGAAATTTGAAGATTCGAAGACTAGAATTTGGGAATTGAGAAATTTAGGAAGTTGTACATTTGCAATTTTTGAGAATTAAATTTGAGAACAGAGAATTTGGATATTTGGGTACTTGAAGATTCAGATATTTAAGAACTTATAAATTTGCAATTTTTAGGAATTGAATTTGAGAATAGAGAATTTGCATATGTAGGTACTTGAAGATTTGAATATCTGAAGAATACTTAAGAACTTGTAAGTTTGCAATTGTTGGGAATTAAATTTGAGAATCTCAAAACTTGAAGACAAAGCAATACTTTAAAAATTACACAATTTCTATCTAACACCAAAAACTTATACGTCATCCTAATCAGAGAATCTTGTAGAAGTACTACACAATATTTTCCACTGATATCCAGATTGTTCTTGCTATCATCGCCTTAGTGGCCCCCATCTATGCCCAGGATGCTGAAGAGAAGACCCTGGAAAAGAGAGGCATTTATGGATTGCATTCTGGAGGCTTGGGACTTGGAGGTAAAGAAGTAGATCTTAAAAAAAATTACTTCCACTAATATTAAATTTAAACTGCTATAAAATCAACCAGTCTTCAACAATAAAATATATCTCCATAACATAGAAGAAAATAGACTTAACCAGGTATAAATACGTCCTCTTACAAACTGTCCTTATAATCCATTTTCTGTAATCCTAAATTCTCTTTAATCCCATTGCTGTTTTCAGAAAGCTTAATTCCTCATAAAGTGTAGTTTGTAATTGGTTAAAGTACTTAACCTAAATTTTTAAATCTTTCCTGCAAAATTCTTGCAATATTAAAATTAAATTAATAAAATTAACAGGATAATTTTAGACCGAATGATTTTAATTTTAGGACATGGTGGAGGTTATTCTTCATACAGCGCCCCCATCCTTCGTGTATCCAGCGGACACGGTGGTGGATACGGAAGTGGCATTGGACTCCATGGAATTGGCAGAATTGGTCATGGGCATGGATACTAAAGACGGCAGTATTAATTGGTGCTGATACCCATTGATACGATTCTCAACCTTTTTTTCGGGGATATTACACTTCTTTTTTTACACTTTCTACTGATCAAATGAAGTTTATACGGATGAAATAAAATTTTTTACCTTTTCATTATTGGAATTGTTACTTATCCTGTCACGATAATTACCTGTTCGACATATGACGGTATTTCGAAGTTTTATCCAAAATTAATAATGGTTTGAAAAGTCAAAATATTCCGAAATTAATTATTTTTATTTTCCAATGTGATTTGACGCATATTAATGATAATTAAGATAATTAAAAGATAATTAAATTTTTAATGAACTAGTGGCGCCATCTCTCCGGCGAACAGGGTAAGGACACACTTTTGAAACTGCAGCTTCATTAGTTCCTATTTTTTACCGCTAGATGGCGGTGCATAAGTAAAAAAATAGGCTAATTAATATTAGTCTTAGAATGGTTAATAATTAATAATAATTTAGTAAAGTCAAAAGAATTCCAAATCAGCCTTGTACTTTAATATAATTCAATTCATATTACAATCAACTAAACTATTAAAATCAATATTAATTAAATTGAATCGGAAATGACAAACGTGGCGCCGTCTACGGCAGTGATGGGCAGACTCAGCGCATGCGCAGTAAGCAATCCGTACAAGTCCTCAGTAGCGTATACACTTTGATGAAATATAAGGTATCATTAGGCCCAAGTGAGGAAAAAAAATAAAACTGAAGAAAATTGCAGGAAAGAGAATAAAAGGGTTAAATAATACAACAGATTATATATAATAAAAGTGATATTAAATTTATTTATAATTATCATTATTTTTTACGTTTACAGCCGATTTGTTACATGAATACCGATATTTGTTGCAAGAGCAAAGGAAAATATACCGCTCCATTTTTATCAGATCTATGCATGTTAACAAAATAAAATCCTTGTATTTCTTTCTTATTGTTTCTCTGATATTATAATTTTCACACGTATAAAATATAGTTATTCAAAGAGGTCCTACCAAGTCGTTTTTCTTAAATAATAAATTCATTTAGTGTTTTTAAAGATATTGTGCTTTTGTGTTATTTTAAATATAATAATTTTCCATATTCCATCATATTATACCCATTATATTATATTATATAACTCACGATATATATATATATGATTACATATATCTATATATATATATCTATATATATATATATATATCCTTATTATTCTTATTATTATCAGTATATATATATATATGTATACAACTATACAACTCTATATATATATGTATGTATATTTATCAATATTATTACGCATATTACTACTACTATCGTCGCTGGAACTGTAATTATCCTTACTACTCCTACTTTTATCAATATTATTACGCATATTACTACTTTTATCATCATTATCCTTATTATTCTTATTATTATCAATATTATTACGACTACTATCGTCGCTGGAACTGTAATTATCCTAACTACTCCTACTTTTATCAATATTATTACGCATATTACTACTTTTATCATCATTATCCTTATTATTCTTATTATTATCAATATTATTACGCATATTACGACTACTATCGTCGCTGGAACTGTAATTATCCTTACTACTCCTACTTTTATCAATATTATTACGCATATCACTACTTTTATCATCATTATCCTTATTATTCTTATTATTATCAATATTATTACGCATATTACGACTACTATCGTCGCTGGAACTGTAATTATCCTTACTACTCCTACTTTTATCAATATTATTACGCATATTACTACTTTTATCATCATTATCCTTATTATTCTTATTATTATCAATATTATTACGCATATTACGACTACTATCGTCGCTGGAACTGTAATTATCCTTACTACTCCTACTTTTATCAATATTATTACGCATATTACTACTTTTATCATCATTATCCGTATTATTCTTATTATTAACAATATTATCACGCATATTACGACTACTATCATCGCTGGAACTGCAATTATCCTTACTACTTCTATTCTTATCAATATTATTACGCATATTACTACTGTTATTAACATTATCCTTATTATTCCTATTATTATCAATATTATTACGCATATTACTACTTTTGTCATCAATAACCTTATTATTCTTATTATTAACAATATTATTACGCATATTACGACTACTATCATCGCACGAACGGTAATTATCCTCACTACTCAAATTATTATCAATATTCGGTTATATTAGGTTAGGTCAGGTCCCAAGGTTAGGTTACATTAGGTTAGGTTAAATTAGGTTATGCCAGGGCCCAAGGTTAGGTCAGATTAGGTTAGGTCAGGGCCCAAGGTTAGGTCAGATTAGGTTAGGTCTGGGCCCAAGGTTAGGTCAGATTAGGTTAGGTCAGGGCCCAAGGTTAGGTCAGATTAGGTTAGGTCTGGGCCCGAGGTTAGGTCAGATTAGGTTAGGTCTGGGCCCAAGGTTAGGTCAGATTAGGTTAGGTCAGGGCCCAAGGTTAGGTCAGATTAGGTTAGGTCAGGGCCCAAGGTTAGGTCAGATTAGGTTAGGTCAGGGCCCACGGTTAGGTCAGATTAGGTTAGGTCTGGGCCCAAGGTTAGGTCAGATTAGGTTAGGTCTGGGCCCAAGGTTAGGTCAGATTAGGTTAGGTCTGGGCCTAAGGTTAGGTCAGATTAGGTTAGGTCTGGGCCCAAGGTTAGGTCAGATTAGGTTAGGTCTGGGCCTGAGGTTAGGTCATATTAGGTTAGGTCTGGGCCCAAGGTTAGGTCAGATTAGGTTAGGTCTGGGCCCAAGGTTAGGTCAGATTAGGTTAGGTCTGGGCCTAAGGTTAGGTCATATTAGGTTAGGTCTGGGCCCAAGGTTAGGTCAGATTAGGTTAGGTCAGGGCCCAAGGTTAGGTCAGATTAGGTTAGGTGAGGGTATGTTAGGTAGGTTAGGTATCCAGACCTAACCTAATGCAATCTAACCCTAGGGTCCGACCTAACCTTTTCCAACCTAACCGGTTAGGTTGGATTAGGTTAGGTCTGGGCCGAAGGTTAGGTCAGATCAGGTTAGGTCAGGGTGGGTTAGGTAGGTTTGGTACCCTGACCTAACCTAATGCAACCTAACCCTAGGGTCCGACCTAACCTTTTCCAACCTAACCCCAGGGACCGACCTAACCTGATACAACCTAACTGGTTAGGTCGGAATTGGGCAGAGGAGGGTAGGTTATATCGGAAATGGTAATAATAATAATAATAGTTGCAACGATAATAAAAGTAGTAATATGGGTAGTAATATTGATAATAGTAAGAATAAGAAGGATAATAATAATAAACGTAGTAATATGCATAATAATATTGATAATAATATTGATAATAATATAATTAATAAGGATAATGTTAATAAAAGTAGTAATATGTGTAATAATATTCATAATAATAAGACTAGTAAGGATAATTACAGTTGAAGCGTTGATAGTAGTCGTAATATGCGTAATAATATTGATAATAACAGAAGTAGTAATAATAATTACAGTTCCAGCGACGATAAGGGCCGTAATATGCGTAATAATATTGATAAAAATAGGAGTAGTAAGGATAATTACAGTTCCAGCGACGATAGTAGTCGTAATAGGCGTAATAATATTGATAATAATAAGAATAATAAGGATAATGATAAAAAAAGTAGTATTATGCGTAATAATATTGATAAAAATAGGAGTAGTAAGGATAATTACAGTTCCAGCGACGATAGTAGTCGTAATATGCGTAATAATATTGATAATAATAAGAATAATAAGGATAATGATGATAAAACTAGTAATATGCGTAATAATATTGATAAAAGTAGGAGTAGTAAGGATAATTACAGTTCCAGCGACGATAGTAGTCGTAATATGCGTAATAATATAGATAAAAATAAGAATAATAAGGATAATGATGATAAAAGTAGTATTATGCGTAATAATATTGATAAAAATAGGAGTAGTAAGGATAATTACAGATCCAGCGACGATAGTAGTCGTAATATGCGTAATAATATTGATAATAATAAGAATAATGAGGATAATGATAATAAAAGTAGTAATATTCGTAATAATATTGATAAAAGTAGGAGTAATAAGGATAGTTACAGTTCCAGCGACGATAGTAGTCGTAATATGCGTAATAATATTGTTAATAATATAAATAATAAGGATAATGTTAATAAAAGTAGTAATATGTGTAATAATATTCATAATAATAAGAGTAGTAAGGATAATTACAGTTGAAGCGATGATAATAGTCGTAATATGGGTAATAATGTTGATACTAATAAGAATAATAAAGATAATGATAATAAAAGTAGTAATATGGGTAGTGATATCGGTTCAATTGATGATAATAAGAGTAGTAAGGATAATAATTATACACGTAGTTCCACGATAATAGTAATAGTAAGATGGGGAATGATATATGTTAGGTCTCCAGACCTAACCTTGTACAACCTAACCTTAGTCCCTGACCTAACATGGTCCGAACTAACCTTAGATCCTGACCTAACATAATATATCCTAACCGTAGGCCTGACCTAATATAATCCGACCTAACCTTTGGCCTTGACCTAACATAGTATAACCTAACTGTAAGCCCGACCTAACCTATTTCGACCTAACCTTAGGCTCTGACCTAACATAAAATAACCTAACCGTATGCCTGACCTAACATAATCCGACCTAACCTTAGATCCTGACCTAACCGAATGTAACCGAACCGTAAGCCTGACCTAACCTGTTGATTGTCTGTTATGTTTAAGAATGTAATGGAAAGGTTTGTAAATAAGTACATGATTTCTTTTGTTTATTTATTGTAACTTCATAAATACATACAATTTGCAAATATGTTTTTTGCACAATTTTTAATTTATGTAATTCTTTATTGGCTTAATTCTTTGTCGAAGATCGAGGCAGATTGTGTGTACATTCAACTCTGGAACTGAAAAATAAAATTGTTGCACGATTTAATAATACTTTTACGTGAAAGTTAGAACATTAGTAAACAGAAAATGTTACTTATAAAAATAATAAATTGAATATATATATATATATATATATATATATATATATATATATATATACACATATATATATGTATATGTATGTATACATGTATGTTTATATATATGTATATATGTATGTATATATATATATATATATATATATATATATATGTATATGTATAGTTGTATATATATATATATATAGTTGTATAGTTTTATACAGTCATGTATATGACTAACCTAACCTAGCCTAATGTAATCTAACCCAACCTATACATTCATAGTTTACAGTGCAATTATAAGAATTTTTGAATATTATGTAGGATCATTAAGGTGCCCTCATCAGTCACCACTGCGTGTACCGGCTAGGTACGGCATTGGCAGCCAGCTGTGACGTCAGCTGACGCATGTGCATAAAGCTCTCGCGTGCGATAAAATCTCACGACTGCCCAACACTGGTCTACGGGCAGTATAGGAACTAATGAAACTGCAGTTTCAAAAGTGTGTAGTTCACTACGTTCGCCGAAGAGATGGCGCCAACAGATAATTCTAATAAAATTTATTTTTATGCAATTCCTAATTTGAAATTGCTTATTACAATTACTCACTGAAAAGATTTTGTTTATTCAGTGACATAATTGAACATTTTTTACCCACTTTCTTTTATAAAATAAAGGGTTTGAATCTAAGGAAAGTGAAGGCAATATAGGAGAACATGTTACTTACCTTCACTTAAAGGAAGAAGTTCAATATCTTTTCCCTAGATAGCGTTTGAAAATGCTACAGTGAACTCTCTAAATGTGATTTAATTGTAAATAAAAATTAAATTACAATTATGAATTTCCTGGCTAAAGGTATAATTAGTGCAGCTAGATCTTGCCTCACCAAATCCATCGAAGGTATGGTCATTGTTTCATCATAATTACACGTTTCATTGTATAACCTCAAATCTAACCTCTCTGTGAAAGAAACACTTGTATCAATGATATTTCACAATTGTTAATGATTCTTAGTTAAGACATATGTATTTAAACATGTTTACAATAATTATATTCTGTTGTCAAACAAAAGTATAATATTACTGCAATAATTCTGTGGTTAATATTTATGGTTATGTTATTTGATATGTAAATATATATTTCAATAAGTTAGTATAGCTGAATGTATATGTACATTTATTTATAACAAATGATGTCTTTACATTGTAGGTAATAGATCACAGTTAATCAGGCTATGTACTCCTGCTGTCACTCAAGGTATACTTTTATTTTACAAATTCTAATTTTTATAACTGCTGATAATAATATTTTTGTATTTTTTACTAGGTAATTTAGTGAGCAACGTTAACTCCTACGTTGGGAATCTAATACAAGGTACTAATCAAAGCTATTTGTGCTTTATTTTATGCAATGTAAGGTGCTCAATATTTATAAAATAAGGTCTATACATTTTCTGAATTATGCAAGGACTGTTCAAGATATGAAATTCTGTGATCCTTAATTTTTATGTCAATGCTTTTTCTTTAGTTACTTTATTGTTTTATAGTTTTTTAAGCTTCACTCATGGTACTAAAGTTACAATTTTTATTAAGATTGTACTGAGATTGTTTTTCTTCTGTACTTTTCATTTTACAAAATTAAGAACTTTGTAATTTAGAAAATGCCTGTACTATTTAAAAATGTTTAAATGTCTAGATTTTATTATATAAGAACTAGTTAATAACCAAATCTTTTATTTCTAAATGTGTTCATTTTTGAAGTATCTAAATTCATACCTACAAATGTCCATACTGTCTCATTCAAAAATTTGAACATTTCTAAATTCAAAAATGTTCTCTATGTTACAACATTGAAGACCATCAACTCGTTCAGCAGGCCATAAAGAGTGTCATATAGCCAGACTACTACATGAAATATGTTAAACACAGATTGGCAATTGTGCATGAAGCCCATGATAGTCTATTTGCGTGAAATTGTGCGATCATTCTCGTTGTTTGCGTTTCCCATAAGTGTAACAAGGCCAGTATTTTCCACGGGAATTCGAGTGACGTCTCGAGTTTCCCGTAAGCCTTTTGGACAGATCGGTATCTCTTTCTCTGTCTGCGGGTCAAATGCGACAAAAGGGGTGGTCGAGCTAAAAAGGGACCACGGCTTTCGGGCATTCTTCTTCGCGAAAATACGCGTGGCTCGCAAAAGCGCACGCAGTCTTTACCTCTTTGATCCCCACGAATAGAGAGATCTCGAAAATGCAAAAAGGGATCCGGCTACTCCGCAAGAAAGGACACGAATGAGGGGGGAGGGCGAAAGGGGGATGCTTTTCCTTGGCCAATGGCGAAAATCGCTGGGAAATCGAAGGGGGTGACGTGTCCATTTGTGGTTGACCAGTTGTCAGAAGTGATCTGCGAAGGGTGCGGGGTAAGATTGTTATTCGTACTTTTCCCATTTCTCGCGGTGACACAAAGGACATCTCTCGTGGGATAGGGTCTCTATCGGTTACCGTGAACTAAACGGTAATTATTATTTATTGTTTTCTTTTCGTTGTAGAGTTTAGGGGTTTTATTGAGGTTTTTAATAGGAAATTGGAAAATTTGGAGGAGAGAGGTTTTTATTTTTGGAATTTAGAAGCTTCTTTGATTTGATAGGTTTTCAAGGTTGGGAATTTGAGCTTTTAGAAATTGGGAATTTAGAAATATGGTGTTTGAGAATTTGGGAATTTAGAAATTTGGGAATTTGGAATTTAGAAATTTAGGAATTTTGGAATTTTGGATTTTGAAGTTTGAAATTTAGAAAGTTAGGAATTCTGGAACTTGGAATTTTGCAATTTGGAATTCTGGAAATTTGGAATTCTGCAATTTGGAATTCGGGAAATTTGGAATTCTGCAATTTGGAATTCTGCCATTTGGAATTCTGCCATTTGGAATTCTGGAATTTAGGAATTCTGGGACTTGGAATTCTGCAACTTGGAATTCTGCAATTTTGGAGTTCTAAAATTTGGAATTCTGGAATTTTGGAGTTCTGGAAATTTGGAATTTTGGAGTTCTGGAAATTTGGAATTTTGGAATTCTGGAATTTAGGAATTCTCCAATTTGGAATTCTACAATTTTGGAATTCTAAAATTTGGAATTTTGGAAGTTGAAATTCTGGAATTCTGTAATTTGGAATTTGGAATTCTGGAATCCTAGAATTTTGGAATTTGGAATTTGCAAATCTGGAGTTCTGGATTTCTGGAATTCTAGAACTTTGGAAATCTGCAAATTCAAAAATTCAAAACTCAAAATTTAAAAATCCTAAATAAAATTATAATTCCCAGATCCCTCCAAATTTACTATCTTCCCAAAATGTCACTCAGCAAGTACCTTCCAATTACGCAAAATGTTCCTCTGATCCAGGAATCGTAACCCAATAGATAAGCTCGAGATTTGTCGGGTTGCTGCGTGTCTTGGCTGCGTGAACGCGACAAAAGCGTAACCGCGACTCGGAAATTTTTCGCAATGTAATCTTGCGCATTGATCTTCGAGAAAAGGGGTTGCCTTCCATGCATAATAGGTTCTGCTGGTCTCTTGCCTTAGTTAAGTCCGAGTTAGGTCGGATTAGCAGCGGCAGGCTTGGACATCTGTCGTTTTGACGGACGGTGGTCAGCCAGATCTCGAAATGAACAACAATGGTACAGTCTCGACTAACAGACCCTGATAAATCGTGGACTACTGTCATCAACGGATGCCGGAGTATCGCGAAATTGTCGTGTCATCCTCGACATTTCACTTAAACTACCTTCGAACGAAGCTTTCGTTCTTCATAACTTTTGTACACTTCATTTTATATTCAATTTTAGAGTTAGTCATTTCTTTCTGTTAAATAATTTTTATAGTATATTAACTTACTAATATTTTATCAAAAATTAATTTTAGTTTGAAATTAAATTAATTTCAGTATGAAAGTTAAGCTCTTATTTTATTATATCATCGAATATGTGTACGTCAAATATTTTGGTAATACAAATAATAAAATACTACTATTTTTCTAATATTTATTATTCCATGTGTTTCCTTTATAAAAATTAATTTTTTCCCACAAAAACTAATTTTATCTCGAACTTAATTTTTGACCCAGCTTCATCGCATCTACTCCTGAAGCAAACACATTCAGATCGAAGAGAATTTTGTTCATTTTACAAACAGCAAATTGTTGTACACTTTTAGGCAACACGATCTCACGGATGGTGAGTGTTTTGTGCAAGGATGGGCGTACCTTGTCCAGTAACAATGTTGCTTAATAAGCTTATACACGCTCGAGCGAAAAAGGATTGCTTTCGTTGGCCGGCTTGCAGATGTCAAGCGTCCGTCATATTTGATATTCCGTCGTCGGGGACCCTTTTTCCTCGGGTTATTTGCGAAAGAGTTTTCAGTTTCCCGGTACCGTTACCACGCAGTGGGTCTTTCATTTTTCCAAGACCCGTGGACAATACCTTTGACTAGGACCCGATCATCCGTGGGGACTGTTTTCTTATCTAATTCTTGGTCGATTGCTGGCTACTTTGTGGCGTTACTCAATTCTTTTCGAGGAAATATGTCGATTTTTGAGGGTTGAGTGGAGGTGGAAATTTGGGACTTTGGGAATTTTGGGATTTGGGGGATTTGGGGGATTTTGGGAATTTTGGGAATTTTGGGAATTTTGGGAATTTGAGAATTTGGGATTTTGGGAATTTTGAGATTTTGGGAATTTGGGATTTTTGGGATTTTTGGGATTTGGGGGATTTGGGGGAATTTAGGATTTGGGGGATTTGGGGGATTTTGGGAATTTGGGATTTTTGGGATTTGGGGGATTTGGGGGATTTGGGGAATTTTGGGAATTTTGAGAATTTTGGGATTTGAGGGATTTGGGGGATTTTGGGAATTTGGAAATTGGAATTTTGGGATTTTGGGAATTTGGAAATTGAAATTCTAGGAATTTGGGATCTTGGGATTTTGGAAATTTGGAAATTGGAATTCTAGGAATTTGGGATCTTGGGATTTTGAGAATTCGGGAATTTGGGAATTTGGGAATTTGGGAATTTGGAAATTTGGGAATTTGGGAATTTGGGAATTTGGGAATTTGGGAATTTGGGACTTGGAATTCTGGGAATTTGGAAATTGGAATTTTGGGAATTTGGAAATTGGAATTCTAGGAATTTGGGATCTTGGGATTATGGGATCTTGGGATTTTGGGATCTTGGGATTTTGGGATCTTGGGATTTTGGGATCTTGGGATTTTGGGATCTTGGGATTTTGGGATCTTGGGATTTTGGGATCTTGGGATTTTGGGAATTTGGAAATTGGAATTCTGGGAATTTGGGATTTTGGGAATTTGGGAAATTGGGGAATTGGGATTTTGGGAAATGGAAAATGGGAAATTGTAAAATTGGTAAATTGGTAAATTGGAAAATTGGAAATTTGGAAATTTGGTATTTGGAATTTTGGAAATATAAAAATTGTAATTTTGAAAATTTATAAACTAAAGCTTGACAACCTTTTCCAAAGCAAGATTAAATAACAAAAGAATTTCGTTTCCATGCATTGTCTTCGGTATGGACAGTTTAGTCTTGTCTCGAGGCAAGATTTCATAATGGAAAAGTGTCTTTGACTGCAATTAGTGTCTCGTCTGGTTACGTAATGCGAAGAATTTCTAGCGAAAACTTAATTGTTACCATTCATCGAACCATTACTTTCCCCTTTATGGTTACACACACTTCGAAGACAAAAGTTATGTGTCTTCTAATTATATTAGGATTACTATGTTGCTTTTAATTCTCTCGCTTCTAAACCTGATTTCTCAATGCACTCTTTAGTGACAACTTATAGCGACAAATAAGATGAATTAAATAAAGGAAAATATGTAAGAGAAATAAACAAGTTAACTTTAATATATTTACTTTCTAAATATTGTTATCAACAACTCTTTTGAACGCTTAAAAAAATATGAAATATTTAGGGAACATTATTTATCGAACTCTTTGTAAATTTCTTTTTTAAAAAAGATTCAATTGATAAAAACAATATTTTGTTTAATAACACTGGTTCTGTTAAATATTGAATATAATATTATCACTGTTGTAAATGTTTAATTAAATTAGGTTTCGCACAGATAAGATTCGGAACAACGCTCGCTCGATTACACAAGTATGGACCTTTTAAAAAAAAGAACAAAAAACGGAAGGCACTCGGTGGAAAACCATACGCGAAAGCTGTGGTGATAAAGACGCTCATCAAGAAACCGAAAAAGCCGAATTCTGCGAATAGAAAATGTGTGCTGGTTCGACTTGCAAACGGCAAAGAACTGGTTGCATATGTACCCGGTGAGTATCACGCATATAAATCATGTGCCGCAGTTACTTTTAATAAAAAATCAAAGGCAAACGAGAAAAAAATATAAATCTCGAATTCACGACCCACTATGCTTTTGCAAAATTATTACTTTTAGTGTCTTCTATAACTATACAAAGTTTGAATTAATGTGTGTGTTGTTTCGTTTCAGGAATTGGCCACAATCTTCAAGAACATAATATCGTATTGGTTAGGGAGGGAAGATTGCAAGATACTCCTGGTGTGAGGATAAAATGCATCCGTGGAAAATATGACTTACCTCATCCAGTAAAGAGAACGAATTAATTCTATAGTTGACTAAATCTTTTGTACAGATACTATCATTGTGAATGTTAGAATTTCATTATAACTTATGTATAAAGTCAATATGTAATTGTTATTCAAACATCATTTATGTTACCTGTACATCAGTCTTCAAAACCTTCCTTTTACAAGTTCTTAAATTTTTCTTTAGATTCTTAAATTTTTCAATCTTCAAATTTTTCAACTTCTCAATTTTCAAATTTCCAATTTTATAAATTTGCAAATTTCTGACTTATCAAGTTTTCCAATCTGTAAATCTTCAATTTTTTAATTTTTGATGTTGTAAATTTTCAAATCTGTATCACTATATTTTCAAATTTCAAGATACATGAAATTCCAATTTTCACATAGTTCTGAATTTATACATTTTTATATTTGAGAATTGTTGTATTCCTAAATTTCCATATTTCCAAATTTCTAAATCGCCAAATTTCCTAATCCCTAAATTTCCAAATTTTCAAATTCCACAATTCCTGATTTCCCAATTTCCCAAGTCCCCATATCCCCAAATCCCCAAACCCCCAAATTTCGAAATTCCCAAATTCCCAAATTCCCAAATTCCCAAATCCCCAAATCCCCAAATCCCCAAATCCCTAAATTCCTAAATTGCCAAATTGCCAAATTGCCAAATCCCTAAATCCCCAAATCCCCAAATCCCCAAATCCCTAAATTCTCAAAATCCCAAATCCCAAAATTTCCAAATTACCAGTCTCCACATCGTCAAATTTCCACCGTCATTTCCCTGACGTCACGCTCCCCAACGCCCCCCAAATTGCGGCCTTTTGACACACATTTCGGCTATCTGCCCCCTCCGTGCAGGGTTTACCGTTAGCTGGACCATGCGTCGTCCTTCGGCACAATGTATATTCTGGTAGATCGGGATGTCACAATGCCAAAAGGGTCGTGGCCAGCCCTCTTCTCTCGACATTATTACGGAAGGGTTGTTCGTCAGCCTTCTTGCATCTGCACCCTGGTGCATCCACCCACTGGCCATTCGCCACATGACATGCTGACCAACATCCCGATGTTTTCAAAAGCTTGGCTCTCAACTTGCCATTTTCAGCGACGCCCTGATGAACACCGCTATTTTTATCCTGTCGATACATGCGATATGCGAAAGCTTTTATTATAATCGATGCGATTTTCAATTAGTATATAATATTTTGTAGTTAAATGATTCGAAGATGTTTTCGAGCAGAGGAATCTACTAGAGGTTAGAGGAGATGAGAACCTGAATGGTCAACCCCTTGGCAGCGCTGATTGTTATCAGACTTACGCAGAATAAATTCGGGGTTCGTTAAGCCTCCGCCATTGTAACCTTCTGTGTTAGTCTGGGCGCAATTTTCGGGAAAAGGGAAATATTTGTGGAATACTGATGTATGTGGGGCAGTAGCTCGCAGCTAAAATTAGGGTGTAGAAGATTTTTAGTCTGCAATTATGTGAAAGGGAAGATACATGTATAGGAAAATTTATTTGGAATTTTGATAAAGTACTTAAAGAACAAAAGCAAATTTTTACTTATTTACTATGTTGTAGATAATATTAAGTAGAATTAGGGTGTGCTGCAATTGTCTATACATTTATGTATATATAGATGTATGTCACATATGTGAATGAGAAAGATTGATGGATGCACATTATAAAGTTTGTAATTGTTAATTGATTTTTAGTGCGTTTACTGATCCAGTGTTCATGTAGTTCATTGTAAATTATTTTCACATATTTTAACATTTTATCTGTGTACTGTAGCTTGGAAAGAGTTTGTTGTATACTTGAGAACCATTATGACAAGCATGATACAATATATAAAACTTAAAAATAGTTTAGATTAGTCAGTGATTAAATCTATGTATCTGCTTCACTAGTTATATCTTTAAACTTTTGTGTTAAACTTTTGTATTAAATGTATTAATACATTTAAGAAGCTCATATGTAGGTAACAGAGTAAATAGTCTTTGCTGGATTACCTATTGACTCACCTGAAAACAAAAGAGCCAGTTACATAAAAGTTTCATAATATTCGAAGGAAAGCTGTAAACATAACAATGGTTTATCCTATGGGCGTGGTACAAGGGGTCAGCTAAGGGCACTTGCCCCTCCTACTGAAAGAAAATTAGAGTGGTTAAGGTGAATTGTAGGATACGAAATTTAGATAAGACTTGTGATATGGCAATTTCATCACATTTGAAAATGTAGGTACCAGAGGTACTTGAGAATATAGGTACTTTTAAATTGTAGAAATGTGAAGAATGTGGTCAGTTACAAATATAAAAATGTACAAATATAAGAAATATGAACAAAATAGGGTTGTAGAAAATGTAGAAAATTGAAGCATTAAAAAAATAAATACTGATGAACTTCAGACTTCAGTCATATTTTGAAAGATACAGCCAAGCCAATTAACAAATATAAAAATTAAAAATCAGAAAAATGTAAAGGGTGTAAAAATGAATCTCCAAATACTTAGGGATGTAGAAAATGTACAAAATTGAAGAATTAAAAATATAAAAATTGATGAACTTCAGACTGAATATTTTGAAAGATACAGCCAAGTAAATTAACAAATATAAAAATTAAAAATCAGAAAAATGTAAAGGGTGTAAAAATGAATTTCCAAATACCTAGGCTTGTAGAAAACCTAAAAAATTGAAGAATTAAAAATATAAAAACTGATGAACTTCACACTGAACACTTTGAAAGATACAGCCAAGCAAATTACCAAGTATAAAAATTAAAAATCAGAAAAAAGGGTGTAAAAACGAAAAAAAAGCTTCTAGTAAAAAATTAAATTTCCAATATTATTAACTAATAATCTCACACACAAAAGTAGATCTAAAATCCCTTTACCCATTTTTACACAAATCCTCTAAGTCCATGGCAGCTCATAAAACACAAACAAAAAAAAGATACTCTAATCCTTATACGAGGACGTAGGTAAAACAAGAAGGAAAAGTGGATTCTTTATTTGCGTGCTAGGAAAGAATGGTTGTTAACTAATTTAAAAGTGTTTTCGGAGTCAGGCGAAGTTAATCCGTTGCGCTATAATCGAGTTTCCCTCGATTTTAACCGATCCTCCGGGTTCCGAGCGTTGTAAACCTCCGACGGATACTCGGATAATAAAAACCGATGATATTTTGAAAAAAGTTCGCAGAAAAACCGTGTTATTTTTATTGCGTTACGGAGGTTGCGGGTGTACCTGAGGTGACGAGCAACGCGTACAATCGTCATTTTACGACCCCCTTTCTCTGTCCTTTTATTTTACGCCACGGATCTAGGGTCCTCGATGGCACCACGCTGGAACTGGTTTCTTTATTACGGTTCTCCGCAATAATCACGGTTCCTTTGTTAATTGCGCTCTGATAAATTTCTTGCATTCGAGATTTCGTTAGAGGTTCTTGTTTTGTCGTTAGAGGTGTCTTGACTTTTTTTAAGTATTGAGGAGTTTTTTAAGGTTAGAAGTTATGTGAGGACTTATGTACTTTATTAAGGTTATATTGATAGTAATAGTAATTGATAGTAAGTGAGGAAGTTTGAGATCATTAATAGTTTATATGGATAATGTTTGTGCATGTGTGTAAACGTCAGTGTCCTTGAAGAGGTTAAGGAGGTTTCAACAAAGTTTCTAATAGTTTAACAAAATTAGTTAATTCAAAAATTAGTTAATTTGGAAGGTGGAGAATTTGGGAATATAATAAATTGAAAATATGCACTCATGAAGCTTACCAAATATTTATAAAGAAATAAAAAAAATAATCTACAGATCTTACATCCAAGAATAAATGAACAATGAGAGCCCCTCGACGTCAATGAGAAGAATACAGAATAGAAACAAAATTAAGAAAAATATTAACAATAACTTTTTACTGAAACTATCATGACTATTACACAACAAAATTATCTTAATCATTGTACAATTTATCCTCAATATAGCTTCCCATAAAAAGTTACACCAACTACCATTAATTACCACATTAATTACAAGTACCACCACATAGCCATTAAATTAACATTTTCATACATAATTTTCAGTCAATAATAAATTTCCATAAAAACCTAAGAAATTTATAAAATAAAACACGTTGCATTTTTCCAAAGGTAACAAAGAATATTTCTAACGGGGTTTTCCAGTGACGAGGGGTTGCAAACGGTTCAGGGCAACAACAAAGTGGGCCAGTAGTGTACGAAATGCAGAAATTTTTCAGTGACCGCGTCTTTTCGAGGGATTCTCAAACAAATAGCATGTAAACGCTTTTCGTCTCTCCACACAGAGGTTTTCAACTCTTTACCGTACAGCTTAGTAATAGGACACCAAACGATCTGCTCTCTAAAGTTTTTGTCCTCGGTTACTTTTGCCAACACGCTTTTACTATTCTGAACTCTTGCGATGTACTTCGATTCTTTTCAAAAGACTCTTTTTTCAATTTTTTTTTGCGAGATTTGGTTCATTCTGTTTTCGTACATTCATACATAATATATTTTTGTAATTTAAGATAGTACATTTGTATAATCGTGGTTAGGTGTTATTTTTATGGTTATCATTTTTGTTGTAGTTTGTTATTTTGATAATTATTATTTTGTTTGTAGTTTCTTTTTTCGACGATTTTTATTTTAATTGTGGTTTGATGCAGCTCGTGAAAGAGGGTTGAAAGTTAGAATTATCAAAATTTGTTAGATTTTAAATATGCATACAAAATTATCTACGTATTTTATTATTCTTTGTACTTGAATTTTAAATAATTTCTTCCCATCAACATTTCTAAAAAAAATTATATTCAACAAGAACTATATTGAAGCTATTTAGTTCTTGAAGGGTCAAATCTTCGTGAGAAATAAAACATATCGATGAAGCTTAAAAGAGCCCCCGGAAAGAGGACCATTCAATGAAGAAATAAAATTCGTTCTCGAAGACCTATCCAAGGGCGTGTCCAGCGATACAGAGAAAGAAATGTGAAAGATTCTGAGGAAAGAAAAGGGTTCCCGCGGGAAAGCGTACGCGATCGCCGGAAGTAAGCAAATCCCGAAAGTTTGTTGGCAAAACTTGGTCGGTGGTCTGACCACAAGATAAATCGAAAAGTAATTACTTTGACTAGCGTTGAACGTCTTAATGCGTCTGCAGCCATTTTCTGCTATTTCTTGTAAAATTCTGGGTTGCTTTTGGTGTTGAATTCTATTAAAATGAATGAGACCTCCTACTATGACATTTTTGTCGAATGAGATGTTGGAAGAGCAAGTATATATTTTTGGTTTTTAGTTTTTGGAGGGATTATTGTAATATTTTTATATTTTGTGTTTTGTGGAAGTCTTGTTAGTTTGAAGAGAAAATTATTAAGGTAAAAATTAAATTTAGATTTTCGAATTCTTCAATTTCTGAGTTGTCAAGTTTCCACATCCTTCAATTTATAATTTGTCAAATTTCCACGTCCTTAAATTTCCAAATCCCCAAATTTCCACGTCCTTAAATTTCCAAATCCCCAAATTTCCACGTCCTTAAATTTCCAAATCCCCAAATTTCCACGTCCTTAAATTTCCAAATCCCCAAATTTCCACGTCCTTAAATTTCCAAATTCCCAAATTTCCACGTCCTTAAATTTCCAAATCCCCAAATTTCCACATCCTTAAATTTCCAAGTCCCCTAATTTCCACGTCCTTAAACTTCCAAATCCCCAAATTTCCACGTCCTTAAATTTCCAAATCCCCAAATTTCTACATCACAAAATTCATAATTCTCCAACTTCCACATTCTCAGATCTCTCACATCCCCAAATTCCTAAATTGTCCAAATACCCAAACTTCTAATTCTCCAAATTCCCAAATTTCTATACCCCCAAACCTCCATTACCCTTCCAAATTTCTTAGATTATTAATTTCTCAAAATTTCTAAATAAGCAAATTCTCAAATTTCTTCATCACCAAAATTCCAAATTTCCATCCCTAAAAATTCCTAAAGAACTAGTAGTCCTCCTAAGTCCTCCTATTTTCCCTAGAAAAGTGAGACTTTCAACTTGAAGACTTTTCAACTGCATTCGCACCTCAGAAATAACTGAAACAAGCAATTGTTTCCCAAACACCATACTCAAACAATAGTTCGCAATTAGCGTTAAGTGCAATATTTCTGCATATTTTAACCCATTCCAGGGTCAAGCATTACCCACTTCAGAACAATCGTTTTATTATCAGATTAATCGAAATAGGTCGCCTAGTAAGTAATATTCTTCGAACAAGAATACTGCTCGGACTTTATAGAAATTATGTTAAAGGTAACTCGGAAAGCCCTACCGAATGGTACGGTTAGAGTTTAGGAAATTTTATTACACCTTATACAAGAAGTATGGCTTTTAAGTGCATACCTGACATAACTGCTTCTTCAATGTTTCTGTTTAATACGAAACCATTCTACCTTTTCAACGAACACCGCACAATGTCTATTGACACATTTACAACTTTACTTGCACGTTTGGATGACGTGCTGGAACTCGTTCCGATAATATTTCACTAATTTGCTGGTTTATTTAATGTAGGGTGTTGACTTTGTTAGGAGACGATATTTTCGTTATTTTTACTGATTTGGGGAATTATTTTGTATGGATAAATATTAGGGAAAAGGAGAATTTTTTTCAAGGTCATAGTTTGTGAGATATGAGGTTAATCGTTGCTCGAAGTTACTATACTCGAAGGTTACAGTAATCATCGATCATATAACCTTCTGTTATTGCCTCGAGGTAGAAATCATTTGGTGAACATCTGTTTAAGCTTACGATATTGTCCAGGATGGTGCGAATGCAAATGGAAATATTGCATCAACCTGATTCCACTTAACATTGTTCTTACGAAACTCCCTTGTCCTGTGTGTTTAGGAAATTGTGAAGAGGTCGTTTTGGGTGATTACTGGTCAGATTACGAGACACTTTCTATTAGCTATTTACGTTATCTAATGATGTACGTAAACGTTCGAGCTTGATAACGTCAATCATGATTGCGTGGTTGAGTGATATAAGATATTCGACTGGAATTTGGGAGATTAATTTGGGAATTAATTTGGGGATTTTAATATTTAAAAATTTAGGGAGACAGCAATTTAGGAATCTAAGGGATTTGGGGATGTAGGGATTTAAGGATCTAAGAAGTTACAGAGGTCGCAATTTTGGGAATTTAGGGATTTGGAGTTTGGGATTTAAGGATTTAGGAATTTTGTGAGTCAATTTGTTAGATACCTCACTTTGTATGTACACCTCTACTTTCAACGAATTAGTTAAAAACAGCAAATCATAATAAAGTCGACTAAAAATTAAAAAGAGTTCTATAAAATCTTATTGTGAGAAAAATGGAAATGAAACGATAAACGACAAGGTACAAGGGTACAGTTACACCGGAGATATGGTGGAGACATCTCATCATGTCTGAGTCCCAAGATCACGCCAAATTTAGTCCTCCGTTTTGGGCCCGTTAAAACGTCGTGTCCTCCCCATAGAAAAAGGGCACCCCCGGCGCTCAATTCACTGCACCGCCTCCTTTCACGTGTATACAAATTTTTGCTCTTTTGGCCACATAACCCAGATTTCTATGGTGCAGGGACGACCGCAACCCGTTATTCCCGATTTTTCCCGTGGCCATCCACCAACGACAGATGAATGGTCCGCGCATTTGCATCTGCTCCGCTCTCACAGAAACGCATACAGACCATGTAACGGTACGGGTTGCAAAATCTTCGTTATGATTCGTCGTGGAAAACGTCTCAATTCGATGTACCGTGCTGAAATCTTTCAAATTGACCCTCTGTGAGTTATCGCTTTGACGCGATGAGAAACGAATGGGGTAGCGTTAACGGATGGGTGAAAAATTTAATATGCGACGATACAAAATTATTTTATTATTATAAAATATTATTATAAATAATAGTAATTTTATTATTATAGAGTTTGTAGATAAGCTAGAAAGAATTTGTTGGTTAAAGCTGAAAGTTGGCTGAAAATGTCTGTTGTGTTTTTCGTGAGACTTAGCACAAAATGGCGGATCAGTTGCAGTTAATGGCGGGTTTTGAAAAATCACAAATTTGTTGACAATTATTGACATAAAAATATAATAAACTTACTTGTAATGTACTTGTAACATAACAATTTAAAGCTTGGAACTTACTGAAAATGTCTGACAGATAAATTTAATATTTTTACCATAAAATAGTTAACTATCAGAATCAACGAACGATGTCCGATTTTGAAAAATTAAAAATTCGATGAAAGTACCATAAACAATAAAAAGAACCGTAAAATAGTGTCCATAGCATATTACCACGCATTTGTCACATTTTTCAAGTTCAAAGTACCATAATTGCTTTTAAACGATTAAGTTTATTATTACCAATTGTACTTACGTAGTAGTGGCACAGTTTTAACATAGAACATTTTGTATTACTCCGTCTTTTTATGGGGACCGCAATCCTTAAAATAATTTCAGGTAAAACAGACCAGTATAACAATGGGTTAGAGTAATATACGAGGACCTACTTTGCTTTCTCAAGCGAATAAGCTCGTATTTAGTATCATTCCTTTTTTGCCCAGATTAAGGAATATATTAAAATCGCTGTATACTTAAGTACAATGTGGGTTTCTTTTGAATATAATATATACGCGAATTTGAGTATTTTTTTACTTTTACATTTGACTTTATATTTTTATATCTGACTTCTCATTTTTATATTTGGCTTCACATTTTTACATTTGATTTCACATTTTTATATTTGGCTTCACATTTTTATGTTTGACTTTACATTTTTATATTTGACTTTACATTTTTATATTTGACTCCACATTTTTATATTTGACGTCGCATTTTTATATTTGACGTCACATTTTTATATTTGAATTTGTGGAGAAATTCAGAAATAGAGGAATTGTCTTCTGTTTCGTTAGAGGAAGAAGAAAGTTGTGAAAAACAATAGGTGTCGAGGATGCCTCTGTCAAAAGAGGCTGGCACAACGATTAACTAAGGAGTCTGAATAACTAGCCGTGAAAGTAAACCATTAGTCAACACGGATCGAAGAAAAGAGGTTCATCTTCCGGTACTGCGCTATGAAAATTGCCATATGTCGTGCATCCCTAACGAGCAACCGAGAATGATCGTGCACATTGACGTTATTAGGACTTTTGGTTTAGGGTACAGTTCCAAAGCTTCACTAAATGATTAGACATTTATTAGTATAGATAAAGTTCATTGAAAATTCTATAGTTTCAAAAATTTCAAGATTTTAAGGCTTCAGAATGTCAAACATCTCAAGGTTTTAAAAGACAAAATGTTACAAGGTTTTAAAGTTTCAAAGGACAAAATATTTCAAGGTTCCAAAGTTTCAAAGTGTCACAGATTTCTGAAGTTTCAAGTCTTAAAATCACAAACTCTAATTTTTTCCAAAAATTATAATATTCTGCAGTCTTGACAATTCCTAAATTGCAGTGTTTTATAATTTCAGACTGGTAAAGTTTCAAAAATGTTAGAGTTTCACAGTCTCGACATTTTGAATCTCCTTCCAGAGTCTCCAACTATTTTCATTTAAATTTCAATGTTACAAAATTTCAAACTGCCAAAGTTTAAAAAATCCTCAAATTTCAAAGTCTTTAAATCCCAAACACCAAAAATCCCCAAGCTCCAAAATATCAAAGTCCCAAAGTCCCAAAGTCGTACGAACCTCTGGCAAATCCCGAAAGCCCACAAACCTCGAATCCATCTCTCACCGCATCAGAGTGTAATACCATTATCCTTTGATCCTCAAACCAGCCCATTCATCGAGCATTTAAAAATTTCATAAATTTCCCTAGGCCGCAAGCTTTCGCCCCATAATTTATGAGCACTTTACGCAAATTCCGCGATTCCGTGTAACCCTTTCGCCCGTTCGCCTCATAAATCAAGGGGGCACGGGCCAGAAACAAAGGCAGCCAGAGGAAATGTTCGTGCAAAAGGGCCCCGTAGGAAAGGGCCCGATTCTATGCACATAACCGTACAGACGTGCTAAACGCTGTACGGGAAGACACCCCGCAACGATACCAAAAATGTCCAAGTTTAACCCTTTGCCCGAGCAGTTACAGAAAGTGAGCATTGCCCGTCCTTACGTAGGATTTAAGAGGACAAGGATTTAGTGTGCCAGCGAGTGTTTCGGATGCCTGTAAAGACATACCGATGACCGGATTAATTTAGCGGGATTCGATTGTTCGAGTCAAGAAGTTGTTACGATCTGCTCCTGGGGCAGCGTCGAAGAAAGACAGTACGACAGGTACGGTGGCACGTTCGCAAGTACCCTAACTATAAATAAAGACGCAACTCTCAGTTTGGAGTTTATTGAGGATGTACGGATGACACGCCTACGAGGTCTGATTGGGTGCGGAGGGAAGGTGTCATCCCTTTGGGTACTTGATTTTTATCTTGGGAACGATTAATGTTGGGATTAATTTTTGGGTTAGTTGTGGGACTGATTTTATGTGTTGTTATTTATTGGGGATGGATGCAGAGGGAGGTTGGAGAGGGTGAGTTTAAGCGGATTTGTTTTGGAAAAAAGTAAGATGGAGAATTTTGAGATTTGGGAAGGTAGTTTTTTAGAATACTGAATTTTCAAATTTTTGTAATTTGAGAATTTCCAAATTTCTAAGTTTCCAAATCCTTACATTTCCAAATTCCTAAATTTCCAAATTCTAAAATTCCCTAATTCCTAAATTGCCAAATTTCTACACTCTTAAATTTCTAAATTTCCAAATTCTAAAATTCCCAAATTCCCAAATTGTCAAATCCTCACATTTCCAAATTCCAAAATTCCCAAATTCCCAAATTGCCAAATCCTCACATTTCCAAATTCCAAAATTCCCAAATTCCCAAATTGCCAAATCCTCACATTTCCAAATTCCAAAATTCCCTAATTCCCAAATTGTCAAATCCTCACATTTCCAAATTCCAAAATTGCCAAATCCTCACATTTCCAAATTCCAAAATTTCCAAATTCCCAAATTACCAAATCCTCACATTTCCAAATTCCAAACTTCCCAAATTCCCAAATTGCCAACTCCTCACATTTCCAAACTCTAAAATTCTCAAATTTCTACATTCTTGAACTTCTAAATTTCCAAATCCTCACATTTCCAATTTCTAAATTCCCAAATTTCTAAATTTCCGAATTCCCAACCCCCAAAATGTTAAAACATTCATATCCCAAATATCCAAATTCAATCCCTCCTCAATTTTCCGAATTTCCTCCAAAAATCTATCTTAAAACATACACAACCAACAAATCAACATAATCAAAAAATTCAAAGAAAGCCCCAAATATAAAATACCGTATTCAAAAATAAATCCGTTAATGAACCATCGGATGAGCACATTTTCTGACGTCGATCGACGTAACGGTGCGAGATAAACATTTCGGAAGTGGCGAACGCGTGCCAGTCAGTAGCCCGGCGCTATGGTCATCAGGATGTCCCCACCATTTTCTAAGGAAATCTCCTACCCTTAGGGTTTTGTAAGGGTTGGACAGTATATAAGCGAAGTGCACCCCCTCTCGTTGTAAACGATTTTGGCGATCCGCTGTGTGAACACGATTTACCTAAAACTCTCTTAGAGAAACCTTTCGGTTTCGTTCCGAGTGACGCGCACGTTTTAAACGACGATACGTGGTGTTGTGATATCAGTGACCGGTGTATGACTTTGGATCAATCATTAGGTAAGAAGCATTTATTGTTTACGATCGCGGTTGTTCGACGAACGGTGAAAAGAAATTCAAACTTGCGCAACCAGTGGATACGGTTGATGTTTACTAGTTTTTCTTCAAAAACGTACCGACGATAGTTTACCAGTTCTCGATAGTTCGTGTTGAACCATCGGGGAAACCGCTTACTAGGTATTACTCAATATTGTAATCGGTGTTTCGATTTTGTTAACATGTAATGTAACGTTAACGATTATTGTTTACGCTTTTCATCATTTTCGGAGATCGTTATCGATAATGTACACGAAAGAGTTTCTGTTTAACTGCTATTACGTTTATTGAGCAATTCATTATTAAATCGAAAGTGTATCGCTAACCGTCGCTTTGCTTGGTGAAGCTTCGGTCAACCGGTCAATTTCACAACTGTTTAGAACTGGGCTTTCCATGTGCTGATTCATCGGAATAATTATAAAACATTAACTTGGCATTTTGTGACGTTTTTAAACTCATAGAATTTGTTGAGATTCTGTCTCTTGACATTAATTTTTCTTTGAAATTACATTGTCAAAAATTTGAGATCTTCTAAAACTTGAGTTTTTACGTTTTAAGAATGTTGAAGTTCTGACATTCAAGAATTGTTACCTTGATAATTTACAAGCTTTGAATCTTTCAAAAATAGTGCATTAAAATTGAGAGAGTGTTCATTTACAAATATTCCTATTCACAATAAAAGCCTTAACTTAACAAATGTTTTCATTTTACAGATAATGGAAGATCGCAGAATGGATCCGTATCCCAAATCCTTGATGGACAATGTACAAGCGCTGGACTTCATCTCCCGTTTAAAACCGGACACGAAGGCAGACTTTTCCGAGCCACCGATCCTAGATCTCTCTTGTAAGAAGCCCACAGTTACAGTACCCAGTAAGATTTTGCAAGATTCCAACTCCTCGGTGGACGTAGAACAAGAAGCAAACAACAATATCGCTGACTCCGGATGCAAGAGTCCTTACGAGGGAAGAACATTTATGGTAACTCCACCCTCAGAGTCGGATTCGCCGAAGAAGATCAAATACGAGCCGATTTATAATAGTCCAAACTCGTCGGTGAACGTGATCGGCCAACACGGGGTATTTTCTGGGTTACCAGTGAATATTCCAATACCAGTTCCAGCAGTAATACCGGCGTTGTTGAGTCAAAATGTAGGAACGGTCAAAGCGGTTCAAGTGGGCAGCAGCTCCAGCATATCAACGACGACGCCGACCTACAGCAAAGAGACGATGTCAACATTGTCTTTGGATAGCGGTAAAAAAGCACCGAGACCCTTCAAGGCTTATCCGAAAGATCCGCTGTCGCTCACTGTGGGCGCAGCTGAATTGGTGTACGATCAAAATTCCACGGAAGCGTATTCGGAATTTCGGAAACGAATGCTGGAGTCGGTGAAGCGGTCGAACGAGGGGACGAACGTGAAGATGCGCAGATCCACGAAGAGTCCGGGATTACCAACCAGCACCGTGGACGAGAAGGATGCAGCTTACTGGGAGAGGAGAAGAAAAAATAACGAAGCTGCCAAACGTTCTAGAGATGCGAGGAGAGCCAAGGAGGATGAGATCGCGATCAGGGCAGCCTTCCTAGAGCAAGAAAATATCAAATTGAAATATGAACTTGTAGCACTTAGGAATGAAACGGCCAAACTTCGATGTATGATTTATTCGACTTAGTTTTGTAGTTTTTATAGATTGTAAGTTGTTAATATTGTTCTGATACTCAGGGAAGAGTCGGTTTCTTTGAATACTGACTTGAAACTTTGTGTTTGTTACTGATGAAGTAATGGACAGTTGTAAAGATCTGTATTGCATTTTGTAAGCAACAATTTTTGTGAACATTTGAATCATTTTCATTTTCGTTTTAGAATAGTAGGTTCTCATTTTATAAATTGATGTATTGTTTTGTAAAATTCGGAATTATTGTTTAGCGAATGTTCTTTGAATGGAGAAAACTTTTCGGATGTTACATGTTAAAAAATCATTTTGTCATACTACTAATGTTTGGAAATTAATTTTCCATGAATATACACGAGTGCCATAGATGTATAAGTATACAACACTGCCAGTATCATAAAGTTGTTTACAAGATAACGATGATTGTGCCAAATAGGCTATCTGACATTAGCTTTATCCAAAGTGTAAAAATTTAAAGATCTTTAATGAAATGTTATTCGTACTTAGGTACAGAAAATATTCTGCCCACCATGAGCAAAAATCAAAACAATTAAATTTATATGAGGAGTGTGTAGATTATATCACACGACCAGAGAAAGACTTTGTAAATAAATGAAAGTAGGATAATGGTTACGCTGAGGTATCAAATTTCTTACATTTCATTAGACGTGTAAATATTGTTATTATATTTAATATATATTTATAATAAAAACTGCTTTGAAAAAATATATTTCTTATTAAATATTTCTATTTCTATTAATGAGGTAAAGAATCAGCCAGATCCATCATACACCCTGTTTCAAGAACATTTTTCTCGTTGCTTTGATTCTTAGTAAGAGCCTTTGTATACGACTTTTGTACTTGTCTAGGAATAAAAACTAAAGGAGATGTAGCACTGGTAGGATTTGAAACATTAGATTGATTTCTGTTAGCATCAGGATTTGCTGGTATTGCAGTTTTTGCAGCAATTGGAAACATTTTCTGCTTCTGGTTTTTATTTAACCATATTTTCTTGGGTTTCAATTCTTTCGTTTCATCTGTAGATAATTCAACATCCATTTGTTCTGCTGTATCACTTTCCATATGATTCGGAGTATTATCATAGCGAAAATTCTTAGGAAACTTATGTACTGTAATGCAATGATGCCTCCTTTCAACTGGATTATTAAATTTTAAATCACATTCGCAAACATAACACTGATACTGAAAATAAGATGTAGATATTATTACATCTTTTTACACATATAATAACATGATGAAAAGTTTATAAATACCATTGGTTTTCTTGTACATGAAACTTGAAAAAAACTGTCATGAGTCTCCTGAACATGAATGTCTAACAATCTAGGATTTGGCAAAGTCTTTTTACATTCTGAACAAACATAACGATGATAGGTATTGTAATGCATTTCAAAGTCAACTAATGTTTTAAATATGGCTTTGCAGCCTGTAGCGTAACAAGAAAATTCTCTTATGCTGAAATTAATAATTTTAATACAATAATTAAAATACTTTGACATTATTTATAGGTTATGGTAGCATTATTAAGTTTTCTACGTAGAATAAGTAATCTTTATTTACACATCGTGACATAATTCTTCATCATCTTCAACAGTAATGCCTTTCCGTTGAAAAATTTTGCAAACATTGTACGATTCTTCAAAAAATGGATCGTCAATAGGTCTCACACCGATGCCAAGGTTTTGTAAAAATTCTTCCATTTTTGCGAAATTGTAATTGTCAAACTTTATTAAAAAAATATATATACTAACAGTAAATTATTTAATACATATTCTATGTTATTTAACAAATAAAAGGTGTACATTCAAACACGTATTCATAATTGTCACATTGACAGGCACTGACGTTTCGCAACTGCAGCGCTCTCTAGTGTACTACATTTGAAAATTCAATTTCGATTATAATCGATTATTAGTAAAATACGTTACTAATTCTTTTTCGCGCGTTGCAAGTGGAGTGATTGTCATACCGTTTATTCTGGAATGTTATAAGTGAAATAATGTGTTAGAAATAGTGATAAACATTGAACTATGTGACAAATAGAACTTTCTACAACTTGTGATGTGGATAATGGTCTGCAGTTACAAAGAAGCCCAGATTTTTGAAAAAGGAGGTAAGTTAATAACTTCCTTTACAGTGACTAGTAAACCGTCTTCACAATGACTAAATTATATATTGTTTTTATGGATTCAAAATGAGGAGAACTTTATTTAAATTATCAATATAAATTAAAATTGTTTTGATAAGTAAAGGAGAAAAATGTATATGTAATAATTATTTATTCAACTAACAGTCGCGTCTTTAGATTTTCTAAAATGTCGGACATTTTGTTCTCCAACTCGGTGCGTCTTTGCATTTCTGCTCTCTTATCCTGGAACATATTAATAAAATTATATGTATTTAATAAATTCTCCTGCTATTTATATTTGTATTATTTAATAATTTATTATAATTAATAACTTGTAATTTATAATAATTAATAACTTGTAATTTATAATAATTAATAACTTGCAATTTATAATACGTAATTATGAATAAGTAACCGTTAGTATATAAGTGTATTCGGAATATGTTTTAATTCTAATACTTCTAATATCCTTCGCAATATTTATGAAACAAGTCTGGGAAATTTTTACAATAATCTCTCTTTATAATCACTTCTTACCATTCAATTTATTATCCATTATCTACAGCCATACAATTATAAAAATATCATAAATAAATCGTGGATTACAAAATACGAGGATAAGTGAAATAATTAATCGGTCCAGTTGAGCTAATTTCTTCTTGTCCCAAGGCTACCATAGTGTTACCGTAATTCTCGTAATCTCTAGCCGCAACTTTCCCGCTTCTTTTCTCCGGTTCACCAGCTATTTTCGTTAAACTTTCTTCATAGCGATACAACTGGTCACTCGCAAAAACTTGAGGCAATTTCTCGCGTCTTGCATAACCGAAAACATAATCATTCGGTCCGTATTTAAAGTAATCATACTCCTTCGTATTCGCAAGAGGA
Organism: Megachile rotundata; assembly: GCF_050947335.1. Lineage (NCBI taxonomy): Eukaryota > Metazoa > Arthropoda > Insecta > Hymenoptera > Megachilidae > Megachile > Megachile rotundata. Next base: position 16,386,103 of record NC_134984.1, on the reverse strand, counting down.
ACGGTCTTCTGCTCCACATTTCGCATCTTCTGATTTCTATATCTTTGAGAATAAATATCAGTATGTCCTGCGTTACGTTTCGACTCCAAGTTCTTCGAATACGAAGGTTCTTGAGAAGATTTTATCTTCAAATCTGGTTCCATATACTCATCGTTCGCGGTGTATCTATACCTCTGCCAGAAATCTGGTACCTCAGACCCGTTCCCTCTATTTCCCGGTCCATGAAGCGTTAATTGCTTCGAAGCATCCGTTCCGGACGCAAAATCCTTGCCGAAACTTTGATAATAAATATTCTCCGGATAATCGCGCTCAACAGGTGGCTCCAGTTCCGCACGTGGTTTCCCACTTCCTCTATCCGAGTCCCTCTGAACAACGCTGTCTAAAATGAAATCGAAAGGCGGAGGCCACATTTGCAACACTTTCTGCTCGCCATCGTGCAGCTTCTTCGGCAACTCCGGGTAACCAATCGTCGGTTTCAAGATCTCCTTCTTGCCAGTTCTCAGTTCTTTACGAGAAACCTTCTTCGTGGCTTCCGGTACGGTGTTGTCCGACTTCTCGGAGAGTGTCATCCTCTTCAGCTCCTCGGGAGCGGTGAGGTACCTAACGGGTACCATCAAAGGCACGCTCTTGCTGAAATCCAGTTCCTCGTTGTGCTGCTCCTTGAGCGATTGGTTCTTAGAATGCTCGATCGCTTCTTCCTCGGAATCTTCGTCTTCGTTCTTCTCGGAATCCTCTTCGAGGGGATACTCTTCGTATTTGTTCGTGGCGGGCTCTCTTTCGTTACTCTCTTCATCTTCCTTGGAAGTTTTCTGTTCATCTTTCTCTTTCTGGAAACTGGTCTGTTGCTTCAACTTCTTGAAGAAATCCTCGAACCCGTCGCCCACGATCTCGCGGTTGTTCAGGAGCTCTCCGTAGCTGTTCCGAAGCTCCTCGGGTCTCCTGTGCTCGTCGTCCTTGCTGATCGGAAGAGGTTCGCTGTACACGCTGTACTTGTAATCGTCCTTAGGTTGTTCCTCCTCTTCCTTGGACTCATCCGGAGCCTCAGAACTCTCTCTAGATCCCTCTTCCTCCGAATTTTCATAACTTTCGTCGTCTTTCCCTCTGCAATCTTCATCAGTGCGACCCAATTGCCCTCGATTTCGCTCGTTCTCTTCACCGTTATAATTATTATACTTCTCACGGTTTCTAACAAGCTCCTGCTGTCTCAACCTCTCGGCCTGCTCTTGCTGTCTGCGTTCTAACTCCGCTAGTCTCTCTTCGTACTCCCTCCATCGCGATTTGTCCGAAGATCCGTTGTCCGAACTTGGTCCGCTGTCGGAACTCATGTTCTTTGCACTCTCAGCTTTGCTGACACTCTTGTTCCTTGCGTTGGTCACATTCTGCTCAGGATGAATTATAACCAACGGCCTAGGATACGACAGTTTGATGTCCTGCGGAGGAATCTCTGGCAAGGGTGACTGTGGTACGGTCGGTAAAGAGATGTTTGGCACAAGTAGCGGTTGGTTAGGTTGCATCGGCACTCTTACATCGATCATAGGAGCCGCCGTCGACGGACTAGTCTGATTACTGCCGTTTCCATGAAAGATCCTTTCGTATTCTTGCAAATGATCAAGTATCGATTCGTTTCCAAAGTTCAGTACACCTGTTAATCTGATAGTCTCCCTGAGTGCAGGCTTGGTAGTCGAGTTAGAGCACGGATCATTCTGAGTTCTAGCTTCCTCTACGTTAGGTAGCGACGCCAATTGAACAGGGTCCACCGTGTACCCAAAAACCTGCGCCAGTCCCGACAGTATCAAACCCAAAGCTCGCTTGTCCCGAGTGTTATTCGCTCCTTCAGCCTCCAACTGACTTGTCCAATCATTCTCGGAAGAAACGAGGGTACACAGGAAACACAGAACGCAGAGTGTCCTAAGCTTCATCGTGGTTCACTTCCTGTCGAGTTAGTTACACCGTTTGCACCGAATAATCGCTCGAGGTCTCGTTGGACATCGTGACATCTTCGTCCTCTTTCACCGGTCGTGATAATAGCGGTTGTTGCACGTGTAGTCGAAGACGCTCGGTTAAATAGCGAGGAACTACGAGGAGAGGTGTTTCATCGCGTGACAAAGCTTGGATAGTATTGTATCTTGAGATTCCGAGAGGACTGCGACCAACGTTCCGCTCGAGCATCGTCGAGCCGAGTATGGTTAGAGGGGATGAATTTTTGCATAACATCGGAAAGAAATGTCGAGTTTCTCCTCAATTGCACGTGGTTGCTGGTTAGAGACAACTGAAGCGGCACGCTGTGGCGCGGAAAAGAAATGTCGTAAACTGCACAGGATTGAATGGGGACTGTCCATCAGTTGGATACAATAATTACGCGTTGGCGAGTGGAATGTAATTATCTGACACAGCCAATTGGTGTTCTGATGGGAAATGTATGGACCATTGGTTTTGGAATTTAATTAGTTTAGTAGATGAGAGGAGGAAGAATTAGTTTAGTACATGAGAGGAGGTACATGAGTTCAGGTGTGGATGAGTTTGAACAGAGACTGTCGTTACATTAAGGTTCCTGCAAAGTAGTCCTACTAAAGATTTTATCAGTTTTAAGTTTTTGAGTATGTAGACCCTCAAATTCTGAAATTCTAAAAATTTCAATATGCAAATTCACAAACTCCAAAGATCCTAAATTTCTAAATTTCTAAATCCTCTAATACTAAACCTAAGTCACACGTCAGTTTAATATCAAACTCCATACCCTTTCACTTTCATCATTCCATAAGTACCATTAACCAACCCAAATTTTTGCGCCCAGTTTACCGTCAAACTCCACATAAAACCAAGTTTCTTTCACCCTTACAAAAACCATCTAACTTCTCACTTTCGAAACTTTATTATAACATAAATTCCTTGATTGTCGCAACACAGGAAACGAGGTAATTAAAGTCACCTGTAAGAGTCAGTCTGATACGAGAGAGCAGGCGGAAACTACGTTGTTCCGTCAATTAGCGGATTCGTAAAACCAGACGATATATAAAAAGCGGAGAATAATCCCGTGGATTACGTGTTACAATAAGTCTAGATATACATAGACCACACTTTCGTAAGTATGTCGATTATGGTACCAGTTCTCCACCCAGAGAAAGTTCGAACAAACGGTGTCGCCTCAATTTCCTGGACTGGTGTGACAAAACCTCCTTAAGGGGACAATCGCGAAAGGGGGGCTCTCCGAATCGGGAGAAGGGCACGTTTTTATGTAACAAGTTTCTGTTAATCGGAAGTCGAATACGAAGGTTCGATCGAGTAACCGTTTAATTACCGTGTATGTTAATACGATGCGTGAAACGCTGGAAATGATGCTTTTGAGAACGTTCCCAGGATCATTATCTTTATTATCTTTCCTGGTCTCGAACAATGCGGGATACGGTGGTTGGATTGCTTAGAGGCATTATCGGGACTGTTTCACAATGGCGCAATTATTGCGTGGCACGCGATGTTCATTTACGCGCTGATCGCTGTTTAACATTTTTCTGTTAAGCGGTTAATTACGGCTTTCTGTTTCTTGAATAATTGGCTGAGAATGGTGTACCGAGTTATTGTTCGTTTCGTTGCAATGCTGGTGATCAGTTTTATTTGAGTGAGGTTTCATTTATTCGACAAAATGGACGTACGTAGAATTTGTGCACATGGAATATGTTCATGTTGTTGTGAGGCTGTGAAATTGTAGAGTTTAAAGCAACTATGAAGTTCAGGTTATTTATTGAATATAGTAAAAGAGAATTTAGCAAATCTGTGCGAAACATGCAAGCTATAAAATGTATGAACTGTATGGAGCTGCATGGAGCTGTATGCAACTGTATGCAACTTCATGCAACTGTATGGAGTCTAAGGAATTTAAAGAATCTATGAAATTCAAGCAATTTATTGAATAAGAAAAAGAGAATTTAGTGAATCTATGAAGTTCATGAAATCTATAAAATGTATGAACTGTATGGAGCTGTATGAAGCTATATGCAACTGCATGGAACTGCATGCAACTGTATAAAATCTAAGTAATTTAAACAATGTATGAAATTCAGGTAATTTATTGAATAAAGGAAAGCGAATTTAGCGAATCTATGCATTTCATGAAATTTATAAAATCTATTAACTGTATGGAACTGTATGGAGCTATATGCAACTGTATGCAATTATATGCAACTGTATAGAATCTAAGAAATGTAAAGCATCTATGAAGTTTACGTAATTTATTGAATATAGGAAAGGAGAATTTAGCAAATCTATGAAATTCATGGAAGCTAAAAAATGTATGAACTGTATGGAGCTGTATGCAATTGTATGCAACTGTATGCAACAGTATGCAACTGTATAAAATTTAAAGAATCTGAAGCATCTATGAAGTTCAAGTAATTTATTGAATAAGAGAAAGAGAATTTAGCGAATTTATGAAGTTCATGGAAGCTATAAAATCTATGAACTGTATGGAGCAGTATCAAGCTGTATGCAACTGTATGCAATTGTATGCAATTATATGCAACTATAAAAAATCTAAGGAATCTAAGGAATCTATGAAGTTCAGGTAATTTATTGAATATAGAAAAAGAGAATTTAGCAAATCTATGAAATTCATGGAAGCTATAAAATGTATGAACTGTATGTAGCTATGTGGAGTTATTTGTAACTGCATGCAACTGTTTGAAACTGTATGGAGTCTAAAGAATGTACAGAATTTATAGAATCTAGAGAACCTGGAGAATATGGAGAAGTAACCGCGTCAGAGAAATCTGGAGAACCCAGAGAATATGGAGAAGTCACTGAGTCAGAGGAATCTGAAGAATTTAGGCGCCAACATGGGAATATTGTTCCGAAACCTAAAAATTTGAACATCAAAGAATTTCTGAATTTGAGGTCTCAGACATCGAAAGTCCGAGAACTTTGAAAACTTATGATTCCACAAACTAAAAAGTTAAATAATCTATTAATTTGGAAACTGAAAAAGAAAATGTTTCTCCAGTTCTTCACATTATACAAAGCATACAATAAATTAATACTCTACAATATGCACCTATGTCCACGATTATGTTGTTCAAACAAAATTTTCCAGCAAAATCACGACCAAACAGTGAGGTAACAGTGCGATTACGTGCCCGTTTTCCCTGAATGTCCCTCATTTCGAATAGCTCGAATTCCCGTCTGTCTGGATCCAGATGAATGCATTATTGGTGCGGTTTGTTACGTGGCTCCTAAACCCCATAAACGGTAAACGTATCATGGCGTTAGAAAACGTACCGGTAGATCCAGAATTGTGTACATAATCGCGAATGATTTCCATAAACTACCAGTATAAAAGAACAGACCACTTTTGATCGATGCAGTTCGATCATCAGCTTGGTATCATGAATCTGCTGGTAAGACTGTGTGAAGGATTTTCACTAGAGTGAAACAGTGGCTTTCGGTGTCCAGTGACGTAATATCATTTTAGTCGCTGCTATTGTTGGCCCTCGTCGCCATCTGCATAGCAACCAAAGCTCCCGAAAAAGTGCCGGAGAACAACAATGTGGCTCAACAGGTAGCCGAAAATAAGTCAGGCGAAGCCGAAGCTGAAGCTGAAGCTGAGGATGACGGTGGTGATAAAAAAGTGGAGAAAAGAAGTTATGGGTGGAACCCGTGGTACTATTCGGGGTATAGTTATGGGTGGCCCTGGTAGGTATTTAATTTTTGGGAGATTTGAGAGTCAAGTTTGAAGGATACTTCAAGTACCATTTTTGGGGGATTTTTGGAACCGGTTCTTGGAAAATTGATATGGTTCTTCTGTATCTTATGTTGTTCCTGTTAGGAGGGACAAGGTTTTAAAAATGTACAAAATGCGATTTCTCTTCAGCATTCTAAAATCTAGAAGCGATATATCGTTACGGTTTTCTTTTGTAAAATTTTATATTCTAATTGGGGTTGGTTTTAAGTCTACACTAATGCAGTCAGTATGTAACTAATCGAAGTCTTTCAATTTTGGAAAAATGGGACGTGACAAATTTCACTTATTAAAACTTGCAAGTTCTTGTGAAATATTAAGGGTGGTTTTCCAACACCCCTAACTTCCAATAATCCTCGAAAATAATACGCAAGTTCTCGTGAAATATTAAGGGTGGTTTTCCGGCACCCCCAGCTTGCAAGGTCGATAATCCTCAAAAATAATACTTGAAGTGTTCGGTCACCAGAATTGACCCTTCAGACAACCCTTGTACCGCGTCAAATTCGAAAGCTACCATAAATGAAGTAATTCTAAGTAAAATATGTGTGCTCGTATGCAAAGATACGAAGATTCAGTGAAGATTTTCATAGAAATAATTTTAGGTACGGTTTCGGGGGAGGCCATGGTTGGTACCCATGGTATTCTGGCTGGCCTTACTACGGCCACGGTTATGGAGGAGGATATGGTTACGGAGGAGGATACGGTCACGGAGGAGGATATGGTTACGGCTACCGTGGTTATGGTGGTTGGTACAAGGGATGGTAATCGAAGATCGATTTTTTCACGAGTCCACAAATATGTAACCCAGTGTAGTATATCGAATGAAGTCACTTAAGCTCTAAAGAAATTAAACTAGAATTTAATTAGTTATATAAACTAATGTAACTGTAAGAGATTTATCAATAAAACGTAATTTAACATATTCATAAAACTCTTGAATTAGGAATAAAATTTACAGTAAAATAAAATACAGTTAGAAATAAACTTTACGAAATAAAATACAGTTAGAAATAAAATTTACAGTAAAATAAAATACAGTTAGAAATAAAATTTACAGTAAAATAAAATACAGTTAGAAATAAAATTTACAGTAAAATAAAATACAGTTAGAAATAAAATACTTCTTTTTTTAGTAAAATACTTTTTTACATACCCTCAATCGCTTTCTTACGTAAGTTGTCAAGATTTCCTCGCAGATCGTCAGGTTTTTATCCGTGTCCTGCGAAATAGATTTGTATAGCACAATGTAGATGATTTTATAATTAAGTTAGTTAACCTGTATGATAGTGGTTAGCTCCTTGATCTTCTGTAGCTTCGCGTGTTGCTCGGATGAGACCTTACACGCTCGATGATCATTCGCTGCGTACATTTCGTGGTAATATAATAACGTTTCACCTTTTCGAGTTTTGCATTAGAACACTTAACACTTGTCGCTCGTATGACACTTCTATACACCTGATATGCGGCATACTGTTGCCTGGAGACAATTAGGACAACACAGACTTTATTGGATTTTTCGTATCACTTTTTTGGGATCACAATTTATATTTTATTTAAACTTTTCTGTATGGAATTTATTTTAATTTGCAAATTTGTTGGAGGGGTTGTTAAGATTTTGTCTATCAAGATTAGCGTTTACCAGTGTGAAGATATTGATTGTACTTACTGTCGATAAAGAAGGTTGATTTATCGATCGTAGGTAAATTTGTAAATATAAAAATAAGGGGTAGGAAATTTAAACGAAATAGACACAAATGAAGTAGAATTTTATTGCAAGTGACGTGTTTTATATAGTTTGATAAATAAATAGAAGTTAAAATTGTAGAGAAGGTTAGCTTGCGTCGATAAAGAAGGGTTCTCAGTTACCTGCCCTTTTCGTAGCTTACCATAGGAATCGCTAGGGGATGTTTTACCTGGTCAAAGAGAAGAGGTGAAATTTCTCCCGCGGGACAATTTTCAAAATATACAAACTTTCATTTTATTATTTATTCTGTTATTATTTAAACTTTTCATACATTCCATAGAATATTTTCTAGCGACTATATGTTCAACACATTCTCTAACATGATTTAATTATTTATTTCATAAAACTTGTTTAAATACAAAACGAATTAAAAAATTGTACGTCAAAATTATGAATAATATAGGCAATTTTTAATTGATCCAGTGAAATATTCTTCAGATATTACACAATAAAGTCACGATATATCTTTAATGTATTCTTCCATTTTACAACGTGAAACTATTTCTGCAAGATTCTATATTGCAACAGAATTATTATAAATGTAAATCAAATTAAAACATCATATGTCAACATTAAGAATAACACCGATAATTTCTAATTGATCCAATAAAATATTCTTCAGATATGGAAGATTAAAGTCAGGATATATCTTCAATATAAATCTTCACTTCGCATCTTTGAATCATTTCTGCTAGGTTTCATATTGCAACGAAATATTTATAAATCAGAATCGAGCTGAAACATCAAAACCACCGAGAATTTCTAACTGATTCAATAAAATATTCTTCAGATATTAAATTAGGATATGAAATCTTCAATACACTCGTTTTACATCGTACTGCCACAAAATATTAATAAATGCAATTCAAACTAAAACATCACATATTTATCAAATCAAATTAAAACATCACATAGTTAGAATAACACCGAGAAATTCTGACTCTCCTAATAAAATACTCTCCAAATATTAAAAAACAAAATAAAAATTCTGAATCATCCTTTTCACTATGCATCGTTAAACAATTCCTGCCTCATACGGGACCCCTAAAAAAAAACAGGTCCCGTCCAGAGTCAAAGGCTAACCAGACTCTGTGGCCGTACTTTATTGCCCTTAAGTATCCACTGTCCATCACCGACAAAAGGACAGGGCAGCATCCCCTTTCCGTGGACCAGTTCTCTGTCAGCGGAAATTGACCGAGAAGATTTCTGAATAGGAATCAAAGGTTAACTGGATTCATTTTGCGGTTTGACTCGTCGGACAATGGACAGTGGTCAGCGTGCATTGTTGTCGAGAGGCGGCAGCATCCCCATCCTGATGGTCCAGTTTTAAGCCAGACAGGATCCGCGAGAGTGTCACGGAGGGCAGGACCTCGGCACGCGAGCAAACAGGTTCCCGTTGAGATTTTTGTCCACGAACGAAAATGGATCGCGCTCTAGATCAGGTGGAAAACTGGTCCATGTGGACCCTTTCGAAAAACGGGAGTTCACATATTGTTTGGCTAGAGATCAGGGATTGTTGGTTGTATCAGGGTTGTAGCTTCAGAGTTCATAGTTCAGATTCATATGTAGGCAGGTTCATAGTTAGGCAATGGGAGCAGGTTGCTCTAGATTATAAGTGAGGTGATGAGGTGAGATTGAAAAATTAGGTGGAGGTATTTTAGTATGTTAGGATGATGGGAGGATGAATTTGGGATATTTTGGGATTTGGAGATGGGTGGATTTGGGGATAGTGGAGTTGGAGATATTGGGATTTGGGGGCGGTGGAGTTAGGGATATTGGGATTTGGGAATAGTGGAATTTGGGGAGATTGGGATTGGGAGAGATTGGAATTTGGGGAGATTGGAACTTTGGGAGATTGGGATTTGGGGAGATTGGGATTTGGGGAGATTGGGATTTGGGGAGATTGGGATTTGGGGAGATTGGAATTTGGGGAGATTGGGATTTGGGGAGATTGGGATTTGGAGAGATTGGGATTTGGGGAGATTGAAATTTGGGAAGATTGGGATTTGGGGAGATTGGGATTTGGGGAGATTGGGATTTGGGGAGATTGGGATTTGGGGAGATTGGGATTTGGGGAGATTGGGATTTGGGGAGATTGGGATTTGGGGAGATTGGAATTTGGGGAGATTGGGATTTGGGGAGATTGGGATTTGGAGAGATTGGGATTTGGGGAGATTGAAATTTGGGAAGATTGGGATTTGGGGAGATTGGGATTTGGGGAGATTGGGATTTGGGGAGATTGGGATTTGGAAAAATTGAGATTTGGGGAGATTGGTATTTGGAGAAATTGGGATTGGAGAATTTTGGAATTTGGGGATATTGGAATTTGAGGGGTATTGGAATTCTGGAATAATAGGATTTGGAAATGTGAATTCGGGAATGTGTGGTATTGGGGATATAGGAATTCGGGAATGTGTGGTATGGGGAATATAGGTACTCGGCAATATGTGGTATGTGGGATATAGGAATTCGGATATGTGAGGTACTGGGGATATAGGTATTCGAGAATATGTGATATGTGATACGAATATGAATGGAAATATTATAGTGCAAAAATTTAAATGAAAGAACATACACATACACAATTCATACAAACTTTATTTTCACTAATACCAACAATACAACCTTCCACTTATTCATCATCTCAAATTCCTCCATAAAACCACCTATAAATAACAACCATCATAAACAAAAAATTAATAAACAATCTATAGTACATCTTATACATCCCTTTTCGCCCAAGACTTTCATCCTCGCACCAAAGCATTAGAACCACAGCTCGAAATTAGTAGTCCTCCGGTTTATACCTTGCATTATGATCAGAGAACCCGTTCTCTTATCCCCGGTGCCTGCTTCAATTTCCGCGGGCTTGTCCCAAAGAAAATGCTCGTCGTCGGCGAACGAACTAGCTGAAAAGGAGGGGAGGTCGATGCAAAGGACAAAGGAGAGCCAGGAGTGCTCGATCAAATGTGAAAAAAAAAGAACGATAGGAAAACAAAGGCCAGTGACGTGTGTGTCACATGAGACGCCGAAACCAGCCCACATTGGCCACTTCTTTCACCTGTCCATCACTCGTTGCCCCTCACAGAGGACGTCTCGGTGAAAGAGGACATTTGCGTTTCCGTGCTCGTACCAGTCATTGTACGCTTTTATCGGCCGTTTCGCGTTCAGTTTCTACCGGGGATTTCTCCTGCTCGCCGTGAGGAATACTTGAAAAGGGAGCCACTATAATTGACTGCTTTATTCCGGATTCCAGTCTGTTCCTTACCGTCGCGTCGATACGCGATCGCGATTCTATACACGAATTATCGAGGTTTCATCTCATACTGTTCTTCGGTACCTATATTCTTTTTTATGTTGCTCTCGATTTGGGCGTTTTGTTCTTCGTTTATGGTGTCGTTAATTTTGGAAGTCGTGGGGATTTGGGGATAATGGGTGTGGAGGTATGTGGGTACTTTTGGAGAGGTAGGGACTTGGGGATATAGGGATTTAGGGGCATAGGAACTTGGGATTGCAAGTATTCAAGGATATAGGGATTTGGGGAGATAAGGATTTGGGGATATGTGGATTTGGGGATATGTGGATTTGGGGATATGTGGATTTGGGGATATGTGGATTTGGGGATATGTGGATTTGGGGATATAGGGATTTGGACATATGAGGATTTGGGGATATGTGGATTTGGGGATATAGAGATTTGGAGACTTAGGAAATTGGGGATGCAAGTATTCAAGGATATAGAGATTTGGACATATAAAGATTTGGGAATATCACAATTTGGGATATGTGGGTTTAGGGATATATGGATTTGGGGACATAGGAAATCAAGGATGCAAGTATTCAATGATATAGAGATTTGGCAATATAGGGTTTTAGAAATCATAATAAATACAATTAAATGTGAACAATATTCAAAATCAAAATCCCCAATTACCATCAAAATAACAATTACCCAAACTCGAAACCTGAATAACAATTACAAACCCTGCAACCCCTAAAAGCATTAAAATCCGCAAATCTCGAAATGAGTACCAGCATAATCTGCTAGCAACCCCTCTACCATCATTCATCACAAAGATAAAACTATTAGAATTCCTCGATATACAACTGCACAATCTCAAAGTAAAATAGTTGGAGTCGTTAACCGAAAGTTTGTGGGTTTTGCGGAAAAAGTAACAGTAAAGGCGTATTCTTCGGGGTCGGTGCACCGTGTGACCATTACAGGAGTGAAGAATTTTTATGACCGCCCAAGATAAGAGGCAAGGATGACGATCCTTCACTCGATCCTGGCATTGCCGGTGCCAGCGAAGAAGAGAGCCAGGTTGATGGCGGTGGATGTTCACGGGTGGCAAAGGGGGTGGAAAAAGGGGGTGGTAGTGGAGAGTCTATGCCGTAACAAGGGTGGCACGATTTCAAGAATGCAGAGCACGTTCTCAACCAATGCCGACAGCCAGGCAGTAAAACAAATACGCCCTCTTCCTATATACGGGGTGTCCCGGGCAATACCGCGTGTCTGCGTAGCCCCGAAATCCCCGGGAGCAGAAGACGTCCTCGTTACCGATACGAATCGGGGTAATGCAGCGTGTACGTAGTGAAACCTTTTCATGCCCTTACGGATACACGTCTTTGCAGATTGTCGAATTAACTATGGAGAGACTCTACTTTAAGACACTTCTTGATCTTCGGACATTGTTTATATTATCTTTATTACTTCAACTTCAGACATTGTTTATTTTAATTGTTTTTATTACTTCAGCTTCAAATATTATTTTTTTTAATTGGATTTATTACTTTAGCTTCAAATATATATTTTTTTTTAATTGTCTTTATTACTTCAGCTTCAAATATTGTTTTCTTAAAATTGTCTTTATTATTTCAGCTTCAAATATATATTTTTTTTAATTGTCTTTATTACTTCAACTTCAAATATTATTTCTTTTAATTGTCTTTATTACTTCAGCTTCAAATATATATATTTTTTAATTGTCTTTATTACTTCAGCTTCAAATATATATATTTTTTAGTTGTCTTTATTACTTCAGTTTCAAATATATATTTTTTTTAATTGTCTTTATTTCTTCAACTTCAAATATATATTTTTTTTAATTGTCTTTATTTCTTCAACTTCAAATATATATTTTTTTTAATTGTCTTTATTTCTTCAACTTCAAATATATATTTTTTTTAATTGTCTTTATTTCTTCAACTTCAAATATATATTTTTTTTAATTGTCTTTATTTCTTCAACTTCAAGTATTGTTTTTTTAAAATTGTTTTTATTACTTTAGCTTCAAATATATATTTTTTTTAATTGTCTTTGTTACTTCAACTTCAAATATTGTTTTTTTTTAAATTGTCTTTATTACTTCAACTTCAAATATTGTTCTTTTTTAATTGTCTTTATTTCTTCAATTTCAAATATTGTTTTTTTTTTAAATTGTCTTTATTACTTCAACTTCAAACATCGTTCATTTCTAATTGTAACTAATAATTTCAATTACATATAATCAAAATTGAGGTACTCAGTAGCATTCATTATTAACAACCTATGATTTTTGGTTCCCCGAATGAGATAACAAGAAGTAAGTCGTGAGGTGGACTGAGTGTTTCACGGTGAAGTCCCGGTGAAAATATTCGAGAATCAAGGAAGACGCCAGGCGTAAAAGAAGGACACGAAAGAAGAGTCCAGCATTCTGTCGATCCTAATTTACGACAGGATTTCAGTCGTTTATGTCTTTCCGATAAGGTCGTTCACGCAGATGCCGTGCCTGCACCGATGGATCTCCTTCTTCTGCACTCTTTTCCGCAGATCCTCGCCTCGTGTAAAAGTATTCCAACGTCGTGAACTTTGTGGAATAAAATCACACTCGTACACCGTGTACAAGGCATAAAATACTCCGACTAATAATTAACGAGTGATCAAGGATGTAATCTTTCTATCATATTCGTGTGACGAAACTTTTCCTCTCCTTCTTCTCCTGGTTTTTCTTCCACGTCTACTCCGTTGTTTCCCTTTTATTTATTTACACCGCTTCTTTATGCTAATTCGAGCGAAACGAGAAGCTAAACGAGAGTCAAATGCTCCGGGCTTCTTCCGGTCGACGTTACGCAGAAACTTTAGTTTCTTCGTGCTCGAGTTTCTATCGGGATGAGCGATCTGCACTTTCTTTCGCAACTTTTGTAAATAAACGGCGAGTTTACGAAACACGTCTTATTGAAAGAAAGCTGGTATTAGCGAATCAGTTGGATTTCTATTTCAATCGATCCCCATACGTAACTAGGGGTATTCGGATCTAGGGATATGGGAATCTAGTCGTAGCTTGAATAGTTTGAATAGTTTGAGTAGCTTGAGTAATTTAAATAGTATCTCGAATACTTTGAGTAGATTGAGTAGTTCGATCAAGTTACATGAACTCTTCAAAAACATTGCATATCTAAAAAATTACTGATTATTTAGTGAAGACAATATGCTGCACAATTGAACAATACAAACGAAGAGTAGTCTACATCCACGTAATGTGTAATTAGCCAATAAAATAAAGAAACCATTATCACAATAAACATACTATATTTTACCTTGCTCTTATAAAACCTCGCATAACTTCATAAAATTTCTATAAGTGATCAATGAACAAGGTTTAAATAAAAACCTCACCCGATACATTAATTGAATTATAAGGAATATGATTTGTAGGGCAGTAACCGAGGAAAATTTCCGGCCAAAAATACGAACAAATCCACAGCCATTCACAACCGCTGTAAATTTAAATTTCATTCGAACTGTCATTCGTTAATTGAATTCGCCATTGTATCCGTGGCCGAGGATCGATTTTCGCGAAATAAAAACGAACGAAAGGAAGCTGTGCCGGTGCAATGAGAAGCCACGAACAAACCCATCTTACTGCTTCTTCCGGACAGGAAATCTTCACCCGCCACGGACCGTCGACCAATCGAATCTCACAGGGAATTTAACACCCCTCTGGTGAACGGAAAAAAGCCGAAATTTCCAATTTTATCGAATCTCCGGTCGTCTGTCCCTTAAACAAATATTACCGCGGTCGATCGATCGGAATGAAATTTCGCGCGATTTCGATTTTATAAACACGCCACATTTTCCTTGAAACAGGTGAAACGATCGAATAAACAGTCACGATTATGTAACTGTCCATCGAAAACTGAATGAAAATGTCCGATGATCTTCCAATTGATTGCGTAACACATAATTATTCGATCACAAGAAAATTACGTCGATATATTGTTACCGCGTATACGCCTGCGAATTATTGATCCGATTCGATTGATCCCTCGAGGGCTGAGGACGTTCGAGATTTTTACAATTGCGTAACAAGGGAACAGAGGGATGCTTTGAAGAAATTCATTGAACTGGTAGACACTGCTTGATCAAACTGTAATTTTATATCAGTAATAATCTAATAATTATGAAGAATGAGATATGTATTCGATTGCACTTATTCACATTGTGAAAATGTGACGCGGGTCTCTTATGTCGATATGTACCGAGGTTATGCAAACTACTCAAGCTACTTCGGGTACTGAAACTACTCAAGCTACTTCGGGTACTGAAACTACTCAAGCTACTCAAGTTATTGAAATTAATCAAGCTATTAAAAATATTCTAACTACTCAAGCTACACCAGATACTCATATTACTCAAGCTACTCCAGTTATTCATATTACTCAAGCTACTCAAATTATTGAAAATATTCAAGCTACTCCAGATACTTATATTACTCAAGCTACTCCAGCTATTCAAACTACTCAAGCCACTCCAGATACTCATACTACTCAAGCTACTCAAATTATTGAAATTACTCAAGCTACTCCAGCTATTCATATTACTCAAGCTACTTAAATTATTGGAAATATTTAAGCTACTCCAGATACTTGTATTACTTAAGCTATTCAAATTATTGAAACTACTCAAGCTACTCCAGTTATTCATATTACACAAGCTACTCCAGTTATTCATATTACTCAAGCTACTCAAATTATTGAAAATATTCAAGCTACTCCAGATACTTATATTACTCAAGCTACTCCAGCTATTCAAACTACTCAAGCCACTCCAGATACTCATACTACTCAAGCTACTCGAATTATTGAAACTACTCGAGCTACTCCAGCTATTCAAACTACTCAAGCTACTCCAGGTACTCATACTACTCAAGCTACTCAAATTATTGAAAATATTCAAGCTACTCCAGATACTTATATTACTCAAGCTATTCAAATTATTGAAATTACTCAAACTACTCCAGCTATTCATGTTGCTCAAGCTACTTAAATTATTGAAAATATTTAAGCCACTCCAGATACTTGCATTACTGAAGCTACTTAAATTATTGAAACTACTCAAGCTGCTCCAGCTATTCATATTACTCAAGCTACTCAAATTATTGAAACTACTCAAGCTGCTCCAGCTATTCATATTACTCAAGCTATTCAAATTATTGAAACTACTCAAGCTACTCCAGCTATTCATACTACTCAAGCTACACAAATAACTCAACCTATCCAATCTACTCGAGTTAGGTTTATTACTCAAGCTACTCAAGCTACTCATGACACCTGAACTACTCGAACTATTCCCGTCAACCAGTTTTTTTGAAGAATAGCATAAACTTTGATGACGAATATCTTTCTTATTTTTGAGAGTTGCGAGTTACGGTTGCCGAGAATTATTACACACGACATGCTTCGCATAACGCGCGCTGTTCGAACGAAATCGACGTTTCGAAGATCGCGAGGTCCACTCGAGCGACGATTCCCGCGATCGATGCACCAAAAATACATTGTTAACGCCGACGAAATCCGGGTCGTTCCTCTCGTCACTCATTTCTCCGGCCATGAATCAGGCCAGTTTACGTTCAGACAAGGATGAAAGCGTCACAGCAGCACTTTGTGTACCGAAGAACTGCGACTTCCAAGGGAGAGCGAGTATCGATATAGCTACTCTTCCTTTACTTTTGGCCACTATCCTCGGAAGTCGACAAGGGGTGGGGGGATAGGATGGCCAGAATTTATAGCGTCTTTTGCGATCCCGCCGGGAAGGGATGAGGCCACCCCAACTCAGACTCAATGTTTTCTGCAGGGAAAGTCGGAAGTCGAGTCGAACCCTGGCCAGGACTAGCCGTATCCCATACGTCTTGCTAACAGACCGGATAGGTTTCGTCTCGTTCCACGTTCGAACAAAAAATTCTTTAAAATCAACTAATTCGTGTATCGCCGTGCTTTTCGTGAATCGGTGTGAGTAGACTTTGTGAGGATTTTTTGGAACACCTATCGTCTCTTAATTCGTTAACGGAAAGACGAAATTGAATGAAGAACGCGGCTCACGGTGGACAATACGTGAACGTTATCGGGTAGATTTAGTTGGACGACCGGGTCCCTCCATTTTCCGAATGGACTTCTGACCCGACCATCCTACGGCTCACGGGGATGCTTTTTATTAGACTACACCGGATCACCCGGTAGAACCCTGTGTGTGTGCACACGCATGCGTTCACGCGTGATGGTCCCGTGTGTGCGACCGTAGTGGCCATGTTCGGGATGAAGGGACAACCCCATTCGGCAAATTAACTGCGCTAAACCGGAACCCTGGAATTCTTTACGCTTTCCTCGACCTTAGACCGGCCATTTTACGCTGGATTTTTCGTGGAAAACGATGGTCCCCATCGAAACATCCTACCTTCCTTCGTTCCTTAGGGGGCGATTGAACTTTATTGAGCACGTAATTTGCTGATCATTTCGATTTTTGATTCGGCGGGAAAATTTTTAATTATTTTTTATTTACATTGATGTGCATTTTGTCATCTTTTATGTTCATCTCTTTAACTAATTTTAGAAGGGAATTTTAGTTATGCGAAAGACAAAGTGATGCAAAGATTAAAATTACGAGTAGACAATATAATTATAAGTTCAATATTAGAAAGTAGGAAATGTTATATTTTTTAAATAATTCAGTGCGTTGAATCTTTTGGTTGATGATTGTAATTTGTGGTTGATCGAGATTCTTCAAATATTTTACAATGTGAAGTAGCTTACAATATTAAATATATTACAACATCAAGTATATAATAATATTAAATATTTTATAATATGAAGTATGTTACAATATCACAAATTATGCAACAATAAATATTTTCAATATAAAATATTTTACATTAAATATATTAATAATAAAAGAGTAGTAAATTAACGGTGAATAAAACTTGAAGAAAATCAGGGTTATAAACGTGTTGGACAAATCCGAAAATATTTGCGTTTATTCGTGTTCTTAAAGTTTAATTGTTTCGTTACACTATGCCGGAGGTCGGCGTTTCCGGGCACGAGAGGCGGGCAACTTCGTCAGGGAACTTTTTCGAAGGCGGTGAAAGTGCATAATGCGAGAAACTTAAGTAACGATTTCACTAGGAAACTTCCGCGCGACGAGACTTTAAAGGCGAGCACCCAAGACGGCGGCTTAATCGAATCGCTAATGTTTGCAAAATCTTTGTTCCGAGACGTCTTAAAGAGAAGAAGACGAAGCGACTCCGCAGCCAGCCTCGAGGAACAAGAATCCTTTAATCCAAAGTAAAGAAACAGCGCCGCCCGTTCGAGAAACCTTTACCTCTTTATATTCCGGATTTTCGGATAACTAAATTTATTAGACTGACCGATCATTATTTTCCTTTATATTTTATTATTATTCTGTACTCGAGTGTATCTTAGGTTTTATTAAGGTTTGATGGAAGTTTCATTAATTTGTATTCAAATTTGGGAAATTCTGTAATCGAAAATTTCGACATTTGGAGAAGGATAGGATTTTGTACAATTCGTGAATTTTAGGGTTCTCTATTTTTAGAGTTTTCAATTTTTCAATTTTTCAATTTTTCAATTTTTCAATTTTTCAATTTTTCAATTTTTCAATTTTTCAATTTTTCAGTTTTTCAATTTTTCAGTTTTTCAATTCTTCAATTCTTCATCTTTTTATTTTTCCAAATTTTCTTTTTCAACTTTAAACAAATTTTTTAATGTTACCGAATATAAATTAGAGCTTCCTTTCTGATAACTTTGATAAATTGCAAAATAATTAAAATTAATTTTAGCTTCCGAAAAATTCAATTAGAAACTATATTTTATCCTTCGTTTATTAAGGAACAAAAATCGAATCAAATATTACTCTTCAATCAGAACATCATTCAATCAATAATTGCAATCAAAATCATAATTGAGAATTATTAGTAATAGGCTATAGTTTCCTCGATTCAATCAAATAAACTATCTATCTCGAATCCCTAAATACAAAATATTCCTAAAACAATAATTTCCTCTTCTTCTTTATGCTTTTCTATTAACTCTCCGAATACCTTAATATCGTGGACGGACCACGATAAAGTAGTGATGGAATTAATTATACAGCGTCATCCCCTAAATTCGAGCGAAAGATACGACGGTCGAAGCCGTAACCCTAAGTGGTCCGAAAATCCCTATCAATCGGAATCGTTGTCCTTTCCTCATCGCTCCTTTCGTTATATCCTTGGCCAGTCCGTCTGTTCCGCGACGGAATATCCGTGTTCGATCGCGAATAACTTTCTGAATAGGTGATCACGTAAAACTGATTTAGCAATTTGCCCATTCCGGAGCGGCGCGATCTTAGTTCAAATTGAGTATAGTCCAAGTCTTACTCCGGGTGAACCACTACTAATCCAATTCCCGAGATCCGAAGACGTCCTGAGGGGCGGCACGAACGAAGAGAAAGAGAAAGATCGCCGCAGAGACACAACGAACGAAGGAGAGCGAGAGGAACGGCGAAAAGCGGGATAGAGGGATGAGAGTTCCATGGCGAAGATATAATATCGCCTATGCAAATAGCCTTTGGACTTAGACCGGCTGAATATACTTTAAGGGTTGGTAGCTCGAGTTAGACCGCATCGTATTTTCCGTCGGGTCGAGTATTCCGTGTGCAGCCCCTCTTAAAAAATTCCATCACCAGAACGTGCCTCGTTACGACGTTGTTCGACAAAGTCCTCTACGCGAACAGACCCAACGTAGTCTTCTGCTGTTTAAGCGAAACTTTCCCGAGTTACGTGAGAACGGTTACTTTGTTCGCTACCTCTTACCTTCTTCCTTTTATTTTCACCCTCTTTCGTTTGCCCGACGCTTGCAGGGCCGAAAAATTCGCGCGATCCGTCGTGTGGCTGACATCGATTTCATTTCACTTCGTTTCGGGCTGTGTTTGACACAAGAATTAGGTGGAAAACAATTAACTATTCTTCTTTGTGTTCGAAGTTTTGGTTTCTTTTTCGCTTTTTAAGGTAGAAGTCTCGTTATATGGCCCGTTGAGCAAATTGCTTGAAGTAGAATCACAGGTATAATGTGCAAATATTCTCTTAGAAAAATATGCCACGTGTAAGGGATGAGATTTTCCACTTAATTTCTAAAACTTTTTAATTTTTAAAAAGTCTGAAAATAGCGTGCGAAAATAATTAAAAAAACTTGAAATTTGTTGAATTAGTGAATATAAAAATTTTCATACGAGTCCTCAACCAGAACCTAATTTTTCCTAATCCAAAAATCACCACAGATTTCGATAGATAAATCTTAATAAATTTAACCTTACATTAAGATATTAATGATCTAATTATTCTATCTCCTTGATAAGTCCCGTTATAAAATAAATTCATAATAAGAAACCCTTCTTATTTTATCTCAAACATCCAGATTCCATTATTATATCGTCCAAAATACAACGTCCATCGTGACGAGACAGAAGCGTCTGATAGAGAAGGACAGAAAAAGAGAGAGAAAGGCTCGCAGGAGGCAAACGTAACCGATGAAGCGAAAAGGGGTGCGAAAGGGGAGAAGAACGGGGCGGCTGTAAATCCGGGGGGAGAAGTCGGGGTTAGAGGCGGGGGGACAACATTAGGCAGGCTTTCCAGACGAGACGAGGGTAGGACGTTTGAGGTCAGTTCGGGGCGGTTTTTTCAACCCCCAGGACCGAGTCGCTCAATACCAAGCCGCCCTTCGACTGACCAATGGTCGGCCTCCGGACCCCACCACTCGGACAAGCTGACCAGCCAGCCGATTGGACGGAAACCTCCCGAGGGATACTCTATCCGGCAAGGATACTCACGGACCGAATCCTCGAGACCCGCTAACTAACCGTACAAGAGAGATTACGTACCGGGTGGGACGTATGCATTCGATAACTACATGCTTCGTATGTGTCAACTCGATAAACTTATTATTTTTATATTTTTAAGTTTTTCAAGAGTCTTTAAATTGTTGGAGTTATTGTTGGATTCTCAAGCTTCCTTATTTTTAAATTTTTTGGTAGAGTGTTTTTGGGTTTCAAATCTATGGATTCGTATATCTCTAGATTTTATAATTTCAGAGTTCTCAAACGTGAAGTAATAAAAGTGACTAGAAATTTATGTCACTAGATTCCCAAATTCCAAGAGTCATAAATACTTACGTAACCATGTGTTAATTGCTAAAATCCTGGATTCCCAAATACCTATATTCTTATATCCCTAGATCCCCAAATCCCGACATTGGCATATCTATAGATCCCCAAATTTTTACATTCTTATATCCCTAAATTCCCAAACCCTCAAATGCCTATATCCCTAAATTTTTAAATCCCAATGGTCCCAAATCCCTATATCACCAAATCCCTAAATCATCCAAATTATAAGTCCCCAAATTCCCATATCACCAAATCCCTAAATCATCCAAATTATAAGTCTCCAAATTTCCATGTCACCAAATCCCTAAATCACCCAAACCATAAATCTCCAAATTCCCATATCCCCAAATCCCTAAATCACCCAAACCATAAATCTCCAAATTCCCATATCACCAAATACCTAAATCACCCAAATAAAAAATCTCCAAATTTCTACAACTCCACATCCCCAAATCCCTAAATCCCCAAATCCCCAAATCCCCAAATTCCAAAATCTCCCATTCTCAAATATCCTTACCTCATCCCCTCATTATCAAATTCCAAAAAATCCCTAAAAATCAATAATCAAAACTTGCCATAGCTTATCATAGTTTCCCTAAAAATGACGAGTATTTCCCTAAATACGTTGCCGACACTGGATATCAAATATCCCGTCCAGACATCTCTTGGCCTTGGAATTCTACGGGAGTCTCATCTGGCAAAGGAATCTCTGACGAGGGATTACAACGAATTTATAGCCGTGAATTCTGTCCCGATTATTATTCGACTTCACCTCAGGATCTGAAATAACTCGCGGGACCAACGGTGCGAGGATGTTGTAATTGATTTTACGAAAACGCTCCACGCTGTTACGTCTCGCGTTCAATCGGAAGGGTGGTCGACCAGTTTTATCCACGCTGCGTAGGGTCGACCTGTTCGCATAGTTGAATTATATTTAGAGAACGGGGCGAGTTGCAACCCCTTCGCAACGGGTATTTTAGGCGAACGGTATTTCGTGTGACATTGAAAGATTTGGGAAATTAAAGGGTTTGTTCCGATTAATTTTTAATGGATTCAGGGAAGTTTAGAATGTTGAGTTTCAATAGGGGGTTGTGTTAGGTGATAGGTTTTTAAAGGAGATCGACTGTGTAGTCGGTGTAAAGAGATACGTTAGACGCCGGAAAGTTCAGCATTTCCTCTCGTGTCACCCGCTAGACGCACGGAGATGAAAACGGTGTTGCGAACCGGTGTCGACACTGACGTCGAACGTACACTCGGGTGCAACGTACGCTAACGACATGTGTAATTTCGGTGGGGACACATATGTGAACTTGAGAACTTTTTAAGTCATTGTTAGATTTTTATTCTCAATTCCCTATTTTTATACATCAATATCTCAATCTTTATTCTTAATTTCTTACATCCCTACAGTCCCTTATTCCCAAGTCCCTAGATACCCAAATTTATAAGACTCCACATATGTACATCATGAAATCCCTAGAGTCTCATTTTCCCAAATGCCCAAATAAGAACCTCAAATACCCATATTATCAAATTCCCAAATTTCCTAGGAGTCGAAATACGTCTCTCAAATCCTCAAACCCACAAATTATTAAAACAACCCCAAAATCTACCAATTGCACCTAGCTTCAAGAATCGACTAAACCTCGAATCTCCAGAAGTCCCCAAAAATCAACAAGTAGCCGCCATATTTTTCCAGCGGTTATATTTGCCCTCGACTGTACGTCTCGCTGTTTACGAATGTTATCAGCATAATAGTAAGACACCCTGTATCCGTCCAGCGGCACCGCTAGTTTGCTTAAGATGATATCGGCGTCTGCTTTTCGTTAGATTCCGCCGTTACCAAAGCGGACGGGACTTGAAACCCTGCCAAAACTCGGATCAAGCAGCTGACTTAAAGACACCTTAAAGCTCGGCCAGGGGTGGGCCCGCGAAGGGTGAAACCAGGGCGAGGAAATTTCGCGCTGGAAATTACGTCGCGGGTTAATTTCGATCGATTTCCGACCGCGTCCTTCATACCGCTGGACCGCGTCTTCCTCTTTCAACTTCCGGTCGGTTGTTTATCGACGTATCGGAAACTCCTGCTCCAACCTCCGCCAACCCCTCGTCCTCCAGAATACATGCATGTTTTGTTCGTTTTTTATCGCGTCTCCGGATACGCGGTTAAAAATGCAAGGATTCCATTATCGGACGTTTGGGGGTCAACGAACTTTTAGACAAATGGGTCGGATGTTAATTTGCATTCGAATTTATTTAGATTATGTTCGTCTTTTGGATTGTCTTGATGAGTGACTTCTGTAGTGACAAATCGCACTTGAATTTTTAATATTCTTCATAATTTTATAAATTAAGTTAATGAAGGTTGTTCTATATAATACCTTCTATGTCCACATTCATCCTCACCTAAATAGCTTTATTATCTCTGAGTATGACTCGCACTTCTGCTCTGAAAAATCGCACTTGAATTTTTAATACTCTTCATGATTTTATAAATGAATTCAGTGACGGTTGTTCTATCTAACAACTTCTATGTCCACATTCATCCATACCTAAATATCTACATTATCTCTAAGTATGACTCGCACTGTTTTGCCAAATCTTACTTAAAGTTTGAGTACTCTTCATAATTTCATAAATTAACTCAACGAAGATTGTTCTATCTAATATCTTCTATGTCCATATTCATCCACATCTAAATATCGATATTATCTCTAAGTGCAACTCATACTTTTAAACAATCCAACATGATCCCCAGGCAGCGTAGGCAGAAAGTCCCTTCATCCAAATACATCCTCTCCAGCGTTGGAATACCATATCTTCGTTACAGGCGATTTTAAAAAATCCTCCGGATCGTCCCTCGCCGAAATCTTTTTCCGCAGGTATTTTTCTCGGGTTAGTTTTTTTTTCTTTGGCTCGGTCGGGTCTTTACTCGTTCTCGGAGGCAGACAGGGCTGGTGGCTGGCTGGGCCGGGGCTCGAGCCCACGGGACTGGGATCAAAGGAAGAATTATCAGGGTTCCGAGCGCGGCGGTCCGGGATTTGGTCCCGTAGGAGACTTACCACATGTAAATAAGGACAGAGCTTCTGTAGCTCGCTTCTGCCCTGCGTAAATAACATTTTTCCGATAGCGACGGAATAACCCTCCGTCGTCGTTGCCGGCTGCCGAGTCTCGTCGCGTATTTCCACGATCTTTTGTCGCTTGTTTCCTTCCCGGGTTGATCCTCCGCTAAGAAATCGTACGATTGGATCCGTGACAGATCGACGAACCGGAGATCGAGAAAGACTCGATTGTTTCGAGGGCGATGATGATTTATCGTTGCTTCTTTCGCCACGAGATTATTAGCCAACGGATCAGACTGTCTTCTACGATATTAATACTTTCGAGACTGACGACGTGGTATTACGACTTTTTGCGAGCCAAAGACGGGGAGGGCCTTTGTCGTTCTACTTTGCCGCGGAGACAGAGGACGCGGATAAAAGCCACTCGGCGGTGCTTTTTTTTCACCCCCTCTGTTAAATATTAGAAGCTGCTACTCGCTGATAAACAGGAGCAAAAGAAACTCTTTTACCGTCTGTGGCCGATTTATGCATTGTTCTAATAAACTCATTGTTAATTATATTCATCGCAAATTATACTCCTTTAATATTCAGAGTATGAACAATTATAACACTCGTCACATATTCAGAAAGATACCCAACTGATCGTAGATCAGGTCTCATGCTATAACATGAGACAAATGAAGTTTCTTAAAAATGTAGTTATTGATGCCAGACATGTTCTACTTTTAAGAGTACATATTTATAAGCAAGAACTATAAGATCTGAAAATAAAATCACACTGCTCGTTATAGATTCTCAGTACAGAATAAGTTATGGATTAAATCGCTAGCTAAAATCCGAGCAATAAAAATCGCGTTTATTGTGAAAGCAATTAGTCGAATGTTCCGTCATCAGCCATTTCAAGAATCATGAAAGTAACGCACACCATTAAGCGGGGATAGGTCCCAACATACGCGTCATTGTAATCGAAAAACAATAGGGTCTCTCTCTGTCTAAAAAAAACAAGAAAAACACAGCAACGAGAAAAAAAAGCAGAATTTTAATGGACCGTGCCGTTGCGTTTGGAAAAGCACGACGCGGTCCTTGATTTTTCGCGTTTCTCGTTTACCCGTCCGTTTTTATTCCCTCGCCCTCGCTGTTCCAGCCCGCCCCCTCTGCCCCCTCCTCTGCCCTCGTGAAAGAGAGACGGGCATTTTTGTTTCCCTCGTGCTCCTCTTTTTTCTTGCTCGGCCAGCATATTCGGCGCGGTGGCGGCTCTACGTTTCAAAATGTATGCAAAAGACCGGAGCACCCCGCGCATCCCTAACACGGTACACACCCTGAAGAAAAGTCCGTCCACCCTTACGTTTCTTTCTTCCTCCGTTCGCTTCCTTATTCTCTCTCTCGTTTAATCTCGTAACTTTCGGCGAGACACGATCGTGGCGATTAAAAGATTCGGTTGACCCGAGGGGTGGTTTCGCACGAAAGGTCGCAGGTCGATTCACGGAGAAAATTTTCGCGGGACTGTACCCGGGTCCGGTCGGCGTAGTTACCATCGATTCGTGGCCGCAACTGTTTCGTCGTTTAAAAAAGGAACGCCTCGAGTCCTGAGGGTGGAAAGACATCTTTTCCCGACATATATTTCTGTTTGTCCAAGGGGCCGAGGCACAGCCCCCGAACAATATGGGGTCATTTTACGTGTTTTCTTACACGGCTGCAGGTCGTTCCTCCTTGTCTCGGTATCGATATTTTCACGGGACCGCAGCTGAATATCGAACGGTGTTTATTTCGGTTTGGCCTTGTCTATGCTTCTTAACCCTTCGGGTACAATGAACCTGTTTCCAAACAAAATTACTGTACACACTTTTTCGACGTGTTACACTATTTTACACGGTTCGCGAAGTTCCAACTTTAGTCTCTGCATGAGGACGCAAACTTGGAACGTGTCTTCAGATATTTATATTCAGATAATTCAGACATTTATGTATGTGTTAATTTGAATATTTTCAAGGTTTCAAATTTTAATATCTTCTTGCATTTAAAATGTTATTTGCAATGATACTTCAACGTGAATACAGAAATTAGCTGATTTCCTTGTGGGTTAATAATTATGTAGCTGTAATGTATTGCACCAAAATGCACTTTTGGTGATGCATTTTATATATCATTTGTAGTCACCTTTCAAAGTTAACATTTATATTTGATAACTGTGCTCCAGCTTCTGAAGTGAATGATTATGCATTTGTGATGCATTTATAATGCAGTTGTAATGTATTTATGATGCATTCCTAATGCAGTTGTGATGCATTTATGATACACTTATGATGCATTTATGGTGCATTGCTGATGCATTTGTTTGCATTTATAATGCATTCCTGATGCACTTGTTTGCACCTGTATGCACTTGTATGTATTTCTTATGTATTTGTTTTGATATATAATGCACTTGTTATGCATTTCAATGATGCACTTATTATGCATTTGTATGCATTTCTTATTTATTTATTTTCATTTGTAATGCACTTGTGATTCATTTCAATGATGCATTTATTATGCATTTTTAAGTAATAATTATGAAGTTGCAGTGCACTTGTGATGCATATTGTTCAGGTACCCTAACTGTTAGTACAATAAAGTGATTTTCTTTAGTTACATATGTAAGATCCTTACAATTAATATTCTTAATAAAAATATCAAATAAATATGAAAAAAAATTGTACATTAAATTTTGTATAAAAATACTGAAAATTTCTGAATAAAAATAAATATGCATAATTAATATTTTTTGTCCCATTTATTTAATAACGAAGAATAATAATTGTAAGTAGAATTTTACAAATGTAACTGAAGAAAATGATCACATTGAGTAATAGTCTCAGGGACGTATCAAATGAGTAAGTCTTGGGTGCAACTGTACTAACCCGTGCCACGAAGCTGGCGAAGTGGATCCTCGTTGGCGCATATTGATTTACGATAATTTCACTATTTTCCCGGGGGTTCTTGTAACCGATTAACGTCTCTTCCGGCCAGCTGTCCGCCAATTGAAATGCAAACGATCCCGCCGTTATCTCGTCCTTTTTTTCTTCGCTTGGCCAATTCGACTTTGTTTCGAAGTTCCCGGAGCTATCGTTGCCAATTCGCCGGCGCTCTTTATTTTCTTTCTCCACTGAGAAGGATACAAAACGAACCACGCGGCTTTCCACCAAGAAACGGACAAAAGACGAGGGGCGGAGAGAAAAGGAATTTTATTGGCTCTGACTTGGCGCCCTACCCTCCCCCACCTAAAACGACTCGTTTGCCTCGCAGATTTTCATATGTTTTCATCCGCTCGGAAAATTAGGAAGTTATACAGCGGGCTTAGCAAAACTTCCACCAGCTTTTTCCTCCTCTGTTTCGGAATTGCCGGAAATAATCGCGCGAAATAATCTTCGATGCGATGAATAATTAGAGACGCGAATGAAAACGGAGCGCGATTACATTGTTACCAGAGTTGATTGAATCGAAATAGCGCTCGAAAATGTAGAACGAGCTTAATCATTTACGTTTGTCGAAGCTTAAATGTCGATTGCGAGGGACAAAAGTGCTGGTGGAAAATTCGACGGTGTTTTGCCGGTTTAAATATTCGTGGACCATCGGGAAAGGGATTAGCGTTTAATTTTTTAGTCGCGTTTCCTTCGGGGGTTAAATCGCTGTATTTTTGGTTGACGATGTGTTGTATATTAATTTACTGCGGTCTTTTTTTAATTGCGCTATCAGTGAATTCATAAAAAAAGGTGGTAACTGCTTAATAGATATTTAATTTCAGTTCAAAAACAAATATATGATAGAACATAAATTGCCTTCAATCTAAACTTAAATCAATCACTGAAAATTTAAATGTAGTTTGCATATGATTTAAAAATATGAATACATATCTTACTTAGAAGTATAAATAGGTTAATTGGTAGTTCATCGTTTAATTTACTACCGCAATGCATAATTTAACAATGGAGTTTATTTTGCAAATCAGGCTGACATTTTGGTCCAAGCTGAGATCGATCACTCTTCATTACATGGATCAATATGAATATAAATACGTACCATAGATCAATTAGAAACATTGATATTCCAATTAAGAATTGGTCATTTATGTTGGTTCTTGCATGATTAAAGAAATATAAGTTCTTTTAAAATTCAATGTGATTCATATTTCTGGGCAATTTTACATCAATTAATCTTGTTTTGCGGGTCAATTTAAATGTGGGTTATGTTGTATGAAATGGGAAAATAAAAATTGCTGTATTATTAGCAGTTAAGTTTTTTTAGAGTTTTTAGAACTTTGGGAAATTTTGAGAATAATGAATATTTTAAGACTTTTGGGAATTTTTTGAATTTCCAACTCTCCACAACCCTCCAAAAGAAATTCAGAATTGACTTCACATGCTCCAGTAAATAAATACTCGATACATCCTAATCATACCCAAAGTGTTAAACATCCCTCAAAACAAAGAGAAGTCACCATACTTCCCACAAAAATATTCCACAATTATACAGCAAGAAATTCAAGATTGACTCTGATAATCGTGAGGTGGATACTTGTTGGAGCACGGGTACATCCACCGCAGGATGGCGCACATAAAAAACATATTTCGAGGTCCTGGCAGGGCTGCGGCAGGGTGGACCTTGCTTCTAATATATCAAGCCAGATCGATACTATTCCGCAGACTTCGGTTGTTCGGAAACCATCCGGAGCGCCCTTCCACCTCCTTCCTCCTGTTCTCGACGACGACCACTCTCTCAAATATCTCCAAGTTCGAGCACCCGGGAAGACGAGGATAAGCCACACGTAGATATAACGTGGAAAATTCGAACAGAGTCCCTCCGTACAACTTTTACCTTATTATTTTCTGCCGTCGCTATTATCGTTCGTTGCAATTTCGAGCCTTCTTCTTTCTTGCTCGTTTTGGGGGGTTTCGAATTATGGTATATTTTTGTACGTTGAGACGTTCAATGTGTACATGTATGTCGTATTCAGGACACATATGTATGATGTATGTATGGCTATGTGTATGTATGCATGTATGTATGATGTATGTGTGATGTATGTACAAATGTATGTATGTATGATATATGTATGATGTATGTGTGACATATGTATGAATGTATATATGTATGTATGACGTATGTGATGTATGTATAAATGTATGTATGTATGTCTGACGTATGTGTGATGTATGTATGTATGTATGATGTATGTGTGACGTATGTATGATGTGTGTATGTATGAATGTATGTATGTATGATGTATGTGTCATGTATAATGTATGATAACCTCACCTCCAACAAAATTAACAAAATCCTCAAACCTTCAAACCCAACATCACCAGAGCACACACCACCCTTATACAAAAAGTGCCACGAATTACAGTAATGTTTATAAGGGTAGAAAATAGGTTAACGATCAAGAGTCGTCGAATTTCTGTATCGATCCCGATGAAGTGGCGGAAGGACAAAAATCAGATTACACAAAGGGCTCTTACCTGATGCGTTGCGTGCGAAGTCTGGCCCAAAACTGGCACCCCTTTGGTGCCGTGGAAAAAGGGGTAAGCTTTTTTTCCGCGGTTCACGATGTGTGAGTGAATGCGTTCAGGTACGCAACTGGCTCATCCCCTTCCTGATGCTATGCTTATGCTCTTATATGGCCTAGCTATACATATATGTATATATTATATACATGTGTGTGTTACGTGTTTTCCTATTCGTCCATCAGCTACTCGAGAAGATTCCGTGCTCGATGTTTCAGGAATAACTGTTAAAAATTCAGGAATAACCGATGCTCATCGTTTTCTACCGTTTCGAGAGAAAAGTGTATTACCATAATAGTCCTTATTTATGGTATTGACAAAAAGGTTGTGATATGAGGCTCGTTCTGAATTCATAGGGAGAAGTTTGATTAAAATGTGTAATCGAATTGTGGCTGATCTAGTCGGGGATCTATGGATATGGAAATATGAGGATTTTGGGATGTGATGTAGGTATATGGGAATCAAAGTACGCAAAAATTCAGGGATTCAAAAAATTACAAAAACTGTATAAATGCAAATGTAATTTGCAAGCTTGATAAGTCCTGCAAATATCAATCCTTGTGCACGTTTCACTAAACACAGCAGTACACCCCACGTATCAAATTCGGTCAGTTAGCCGTGATCGCGCCCGAAACGATTCCCCCGTCATTCCCAGCATCGGAATCGAAATTTTTTGCCACGGAGGGAGTTTTTCGACGTAAAAATTCGGGACGCGATAGCCATGCGCGATATCTCGCGAATTCGCGCGGCCCATTGGGCATAGGTCAGGCAGAAGCCAATCCGACGAAACTCCGAGATATATGATAAAAATTGACTGGAGGCGTCCTCCCCCTGAGCCGTCGGGAAAGGCCGAATTCCCGTTCGTCCCTTTAAATCCGTGGGATAACGCGGTTCGAGGAAGAAGCCCCTCGTCCATTCCCCGACGATAACGCGTCGACGATCCTCCGAAGGAGGAGAGAGAAAGGGAGTGCCGAGTCATCGGTGTACGATCAAAAAATGATCCGTCTGAAAAAAAAAACGCGGGAGGGGAAATATAAGGGGATGAGGAGGGTGGTTCGGATCGTTGTTTCGTCCGAGGTGATATCTCATCGTGGTCTGACGTGGGAGGAAGGCCTCGCTTTAATGGAACAGGAAATTGGAGGATCGTTTATTCGATCCGATGTGCGGCCAACGGTGTTCGCCTCGCTTTCTATTGCCTCTTAGATTGCGGATTTATTTCTCCTAGATTACATGTTCCATTGATCGACGTTCCATAAAGAAATTTTGGTTGATGAGTGGATGACTTCTTTAGGGAAAATGAGAGGCTTTGATGAACTTGGATAGTTGATGATCAGAATTTGGGGTTACTTTGCCCATTTTTGGATTTGAACACTAGATATGTGAATATGGAAAAGGGACCTGGAAAGATAAGGATCTTCGGATCTGCTTTTTGCCAAAACATATATTCAAAAATAGATAAAAATAGTAGTAATATCATATAATTAAGCAAACAAGAAAATAAATATAAAAGAAAAGATTAGAATCGATATCGGTATCATTCATCCACTAATTCCTGTCTACAACTACCGCGCATCCGTTCGATCTGTTCCAACAAAAAAAAAGATCTCGGTAATCATGCACGACGATCGATCGTGCACGAGAACGGGGGAATTTAATATCGGCGGAATCCATTTTCAACGGTGTTCAGGCATTATGATTCATCCGGGACGAATATGTCCGTGCGTTTAAACCCGCGCTGTCGCGGCGTAGACAAAAATTCGTGGCATTCTTTCCACTTACCCCGAGACTTAGGTTTTTCTACAAGTATTTTCTTTCATAAAAATCTCGCGTTTCTTCGTCGAGAGAAGAGTATCGGGCAGCGCGGATCATTTGTCGAGAGATCGGTTTCGTTAACGGGTCACGAGCATCGCATAACGCCACAACGATCCCGGCTCGTTCGAAATATTTACCCCTGCAGAAAATATTGCCTGGCAGAACAATGAATACATATTTTTCGCGTGTACGCTGGTCGCGTTTTACCGCGAGTATCTCTTTTGTTGTCCTGTATCCGGTGGAAATAGGGCAATACATATTCCGGTTGATTCCAGCCATTTTTGTATTTGTTTGAAATTTTAATGTGCCCTCCGCCGGGACGGCCGAGCGGCGGCTCCGGGGGGCGAAATAGCGGGCGTAAACCGGCGGCCATTACCTTCGATTTCGAAATAAATTGCGCTCCATAAACAGGGTGGTCCATAAGAATACATACGACCGGCTTACCACCGAGGTACCCAATGTTCTGAAAAATGTAGCCTCGCCGTGCTGATATCGATCCCACCTTCCTCTCCCATTCGCATCCTACTGTCTCTTTTCCTGTCCTCCTCTCCCTTACTCTTTCTATTCGTTTTTTATGTTTATTTCTTTCTTCCGTTTTCACCGCTTTGGTTTTGAGTCGCATAGAACCGGAAGAGCAACCGGGTCGGCTTAATTTCGACCGCGTAGTCGAATTCATCTGTTCGTCGAGAAGCAACGTCTTTGCCTTTTGAACTGTCGGTCCCTTTTCCGCGGCACCGTTTTACCCCTGATATCTGCTCGACGAAAAATCTTCAAGTACCCTGCCAAAGGACTTTTCGGAGTTTTTCCCGACTGTGTGTGTTGCATTACTTTTGTCCGCTCGAGATGATCGTCGAGTGGCGAGCAAAAGTTGCGGTAATTACGCGGAGGCCGATTCAACCCTTCGAAGGTAAATTTTTATCGCTGCACAACGCCTGAAGACAGCTTCGGAGATTTCGCCAATTTCGGGGACAAATTGCTTGCTAAATCGTACACTGTCAATTTTATGTCTGGATGCAACTTTTTGGACTGCAGCAACCCTTTGCGGAACACCCTTACTATTTACTTCTTCTTTGCAAGATATTCTTCACAAGAAATTTTCTTGTTAAATAGTTGACCAAATTTGATGCAATTATTTTCATTTTCATTGTTGATTATTACTGTTTGTTTCAGTATTTAACAGGTATTTATGTTGAATTTATTTATTAAAGAGAACAGCGAGTGAGTCGCTCGAAGGGGTGAGTTGTAAGTAAAAATTACATGCAGAGAAAGTTTGACTGTTACAACTTAAAAAATTGAAAATTTGTGTGTATACAATTTAAAAGATAATTTAGGTAATTGATAAATGTAAAATTGTGTAAAGAACAGTAATTAAATATGACATGGAGTGCACCCCTAAAATAAGAAATAAAGAATAGAGAAAGATATAACCGCGAATTAAAGCGGCAGTAAACGAGTGTTTCTTTCATTTCTTGATCTTTTCGTGGGAGGGTAACGGTTATGTCGCGGAAGATGACGAACACGGTCGGAAAAAGGACACGGTTTTGAAAATGGCCGCTGCCGCGGCCTGATAAGAGAAGTACGCTTCTCTCGCTGTCCAAAGGACTCCCTCGACAAATGGCCCGTCACGATTCTCGTAAATCAAGGCTCAGAAAGACCAGGGTCCTCGTGGCTGGATTCTCTAAGTCCTTGTTTCATCGTTCTCTCTTTCCCTTTCTGGCTCTCTCGTTTGCTGTCACTTCGTAGAAGGAATAATCCGCTTAACGGACGCACCCTTTCGGGGGTGGAAAGTTTTCCCTGTAAAATTAGCGCGACTACCTTGTGATCCTTAACGAGCAAGCATCGATATAATTCTGTTAATTACGCGGGGATTAATAGTTCTTCCTTCAACCGAGTAAATAAAATACCTATACTTTCTTGTCTTCATTTTTCAGCTTATTTTTCTTGCTGCTATTCGATGCCGGGGTACTGTTACTTTGTGAGGTACAATTTGTAGATGTTTTTCATTTTATTAAGATTTTTAAATTTGACGTTGGTAAAGATTTTAGGTGGACGTTAAACCTTTCGGGACTGAATTTGTTCAGGTAACAATAATTTCTTTTCAATGAGGAAAGTATAGTTTGGCCCCAAATTTCAACCCCCATATATGTTAGTTTATATTACACTCATTCATCATAATTTTATAGTTAAGCATGATATAATATATAATACTTATATTAAATATACATATCTTATATTAATATACACATATGTCAGGTATTAATAACCTAACAGTTTAATAGCAAAACTGCTCTAATTAATCACACACCAAATAAACACATGGATCCCAAATTAATGTGTTGAACTTAACCTAAAATTTCAACCCCAATTCCCACATCTCCAAAGCAGCTATCTTACCCTGCAAGTATTATACAAACCTAATGACCCACATTAATTCCTCAACCTATGACTTTTTCGGTAGTTACGTCAAAACTATTACTATAACATAAAGAGATTGATTTTGAATTTATCGATCAGTAACAAATTCAGTAAGTTCGTCATTCGACCTGTGCGTCACAAGTTCTGGAGGTTATAAGCCAGAGGGTTAATTATCCATCCTCCGAATAAATAGCACCCCAATTCGCCCCTAAATTCCAATCGCAACAAGTCTAATTAATATAATACTCTCCACGTACATCAAATCATCGATTATTAACCAAAATGTCAATGAAATCGAGCCAAAATTTCAGTCGGTTTTCGCAGCAAATCTCCGAACGAAATTGAATTAGAGTATCGTAAGAGAGGAAGTTAGCATATCTCGTTAAGCCCGCGGCAGTTTGTCATCGGGTCGAAAAGGAGCCACGAAACGCGAGCGCGTACGCGAGTCTTTCGCGAGTTTTCCAGTTACGGATGGGCCAAGGGGGTGTGGTGGCGATGTAGCCGGTTGGAAACTGGTATGTACACTGCTGGAATCACAGGGCAGAGTGCGGAGAACTCGCTGTCAGCACCCTCGTTAGCCGAGGCTGCGAGCCAACGAGTGGTTCGAGCTCGTTCCGTAACGATAATGGAACCCTTTGAGGATCGTCGAGTGCAGCAGCACGCGGACACGCCGACCAGCCTCGTCGGGTTATACGACTATTTCATCCGGAAGGCTAGAGTTACTAGTCCCAGGTATACGAGAAAGAAAAGACAGAAAAGGGGTTAAATCTACCCCCCACACCGGGGTTCACGCTTTCGTTACGCGAGACCACGTTTAAATTACGAAATCTTGCATAACCTTTGTTTCTATCTGATACTGGTACTACTTCGTTTTGGAGACAGTTACGGTGTACAATGATCTCAAATGTAATTGTGCTGAATGACTCGAAGTTACTAAAATTAATGGCTATAACCTCAAATGTATGATTGTACTCAACTCGAAATGTATAAAATAGCCATGACCTCAAACGTGAGACCACGCGGTTCAAATCAGGAAATCTTGCATAACCTTTACTTTTATGTGATGCTACATTATATTGAATATATTATATTCGTTTCGAAGACAGTTACTAGGTATACAATGACTCGAAACCATTAAAATTAATGGCTATAACCTCAAACGTATGATTGTACTCAACTCGAAATGTATAAAATAGCCATGACCTCAAACGTGAGACCACGCGGTTCAAATTAAGAAATCTTGCACAACCTTTGTTTTTATCCGATGCTGCATTATATTGAATATATTATATTCATTTCGAAGACAGTTACTAGGTATACAGTGACTCGAAACCATTAAAATTAATGGCTATAACTTCAAACGTAAAATTGTACTCAACTCGAAATGTATAAAATAGCCAGAACCTCAAACGTGAGACCACGTGGTTCAAATTAGGAAATCTTGCATAACCTTTGCTTTTATTTGATCCTGAATTATATTGAATATATTATATTTGTTTTGAATACAGTTACTGGGTATAGAATGATCTCAAACGTAAGATTGTGTTCAATGACTCGAAACCACTAAAATTAATGGCCATAACCTCAAACGTAAGATTGTACTCGACTCGAAATGTATAAAATAGCCAGAACCTCAAACGTGAGACCACGTGGTTCAAATTAGGAAATCTTGCATAACCTTTGTTTTTATCCGATGCTGCATTATATTGAATATATTATATTCGTTTCGAAGACAATTACTAGGTATACAGTGACTCGAAACCACTAAAATTAATGGCTATAACCTCAAACGTATGATTGTACTCAACTCGAAATGTATAAAATAGCCATGACCTTAAACGTGAGACCACGCGGTTCAAATTAGGAAATCTTGCACAACCTTTGTTTTTATCCGATGCTGCATTATATTGAATATATTATATTCATTTCGAAGACAGTTACTAGGTATACAATACTCGAAACCATTAAAATTAATGGCTATAACCTCAAACGTAAGATTGTACTCGACTCGAAATGTATAAAATAGCCAGAACCTCAAACGTGAGACCACGTGGTTCAAATTAGGAAATCTTGCATAACCTTTGTTTTTAACCGATGCTGCATTATATTGAATATATTATATTCGTTTCGAAGACAGTTACTAGGTATACAGTGACTCGAAACCACTAAAATTAATGGCTATAACCTCAAACGTAAGATTGTACTCAACTCGAAATGTATAAAATGACCACAACCTCAAACTCTGCTCAATAATTCGAAATCTATAAAACGCAATGACCTTGATAAATCTCAAAATCCAGTATCTATAAAATATATTCTAGCAGTAACTCGGAGAACGGTACTTACGATCTAATATTTGAATTAAACCCCTTCCGGCGTTGCAGTTTCATGGGCCCCGTATACCTGGCTCTTTTGCATCTGGCATATCCGTCGATATAATGTTTCCCCATGACGCATAGCCCTCTCCATCCATGTAAAATTATGTTAATGGATTATCCTGGGAGGAGGTTAGCGCGATATTTCCAGGTAGTCCGAAGGAACGGGGACACCCTTCACCCCTTTTCCCGTGGAACTCTTCCTTTCTTCTATTTTTTTTTTTTTCGCTCTCCCTCTTTGCTCGCGGAAGTAGGTCGAATACGCACCGACACAAGAACGACAGATGGGGTTAAAAAATCGGTGAAGAGGATTAGGGATGCGCCGAACTTGCATTATCGATTTCACCCCGAATACGCGGCGGCACACAGCGCCGTTAGGTTCTCTGCATTTTCATTTCGGTTAATCCCGAGGACCCTTTTTCTTCCCTGCTTTTTTATCTCGCACGGATTTCTATGGTACGCTCTCGGAGAAACCGCAGCTTCGGGAAATGAACGGGACTCCTTACGGGAGACTTTTGTTCGACGATTGCGGGTCGATCGAGTTGCAACGGAATATTTATTTGGTGACTTAATTTCGTGCATGTGGGGGTAAGCTTGTACTGGTTAGCAAGAATTTTAAAGGTTATGATCACAGACAATTTCATTAAATTATTTTAGTTAACTTTGTTGTAGTAATGTTTGTGGACACAGTTTGATATCTTAAAAAAAATTAAGGTACAATTAATATATAAACATACGTATGATATTATACATACACGTATGTATATGTACAAACGATAGAAAATAGTCTCACACAATTAATATTTAACTCACAATTAATTTGTCGTCAACAATTAAATAAAATCAAGAATATTTAACAAGAATGAAATTTTCTTTGAGACTTGAATTCTATATGTTCAATATACCAGTATGTCACATTAGAGTCCACATAAAACACATATATGTTATATGCACAATGTCTCACTTAAACTTGTATACTTAAACAATTTTTCTTTAAGAATAATGAATAAACTAACTGTCCCCTAACAATCATAATTCCTCGAGAATATCTGTAAGACAATTTCCAACCCCCTCATACTGTTTCAAATTAATTTAAAATAAATATATTGCGAAGAACATAACCAAGAAGCAACGAGAATTTTTAACAGAGGATTTGCAAGGAGAAAATGTAGAGAATAATTTTTGGGATACGTCACCTGCCGGGAAAAGAATTTCCCAGAAAATAGCGTTAAATTCGGCTTGAAGTGGCATTAAATCAGGTTTGTTATTGACGGGGTGTACCTGCAGTGGCCAACCTGCTTCGACAACAACGATAAAAGTAGAAGTGCTTGAATTCACCCTTCGGATTACGCGCTTTTGAAAAAAGGAGAGAAAAAAGTGTCGAGCGCACAATGGGCACAGGGGTGGTTTTGGGTGAAAAAACGTGAAAACCGACACCCAAAACAGGGCGGGACCGAGAAATTGACGACAAAGAAGGCAAATAATGCCACTAAAGCATCGATATCCGATTCGTGATCGACCCCAAGCGCACGTACATTTTTTTGCGGTTTTTTTCTATTTCTAACCTCGTCAGGTTAAATCCGATTTTCACGTCGCAGGTTGGAGGCAAAAATGAAGTTCGTCGGTTAACGATCTGGTGAAACATTTACGAACTTTTGATTGTGTTGTATAATAGTTTGCAGTTTATAGATTACGTGCAAAGATCCGAATAGAAAATTTGTGTAGCGGACAGTAATATGACAGGGGAGGGGATTTATAATTTAAATGATTTCGAGGAAAATATGGCTTATCGTTGAATAAGAGATGTATTAAATGATTGATTATTTGGTAAATGCGTTTCTCTTGTAGTGCTGTTTGTTTTAGAATTCATGGCTTAATTTACGGATTAGAATTAATGTGGTTGTTGCAAGGGGGTGCAAGAGCACTCAGAATTGATGAACACTCCTGATGAATTATTTAAAAAAAAATTAAAAATTAAAAGCTGCAAATGTGAACATTTTTAAACATCTCAATGTGCATATACCTACCATCCTAATTTAAAAATGTGAGAATTCATATGTATTCAAAATTAAAAACGCGAAAATTTCTGAATAATAAACCTTTAAGAATATGAAGACCTTTGCATTAAAACTCTAAACTTAGATTAAAAATTCGAATAACAAGAAGTCCTCAAATTCAAAATTTAAATACTTGCAACCTTATAAATCAGAATCTAAAAATTATCCAACCATCATATTTCAAGAATATGAAAACCCTTATATTAAAACTCTAAACTTAGTTCAAAAATTCGAATAGCAATAAATCCTCAAATTAAAAACTTAAAAACTTGCAATCTTATAAATTAGAATTTAAAAATCATCCAACCATCAAACCAAATTCTACAAAGTCTATCAAAAATATTTGAAGTCGCATTGCTCGACCACTTGAACTCTGCTGACCATAGAAATGGCCGCCAGGCTGTCCATTGAACCCCACGCGCCATGTTTCACACTCACTCCACCATAGCGATCATACGGACAGAATATTTGCGTAGAGGCGGGGTAGAATAACACGCGAACTCACCCTTAAATACTCGAAACGCTTTGAATGCCTTATCTCGGGCATCTGTAGAACCCTCGAGTTCGGTCGGACGCTTCTCAGAATTATCCGAAATCTCTGACAAGCTAGACGCAGGCGACTTTCAACGGGGAAATCCTTGTAACCGATCGAGATCTTCATTGTCGAATAGAACGGTAACGAGTTCTTTCTTTCTCGTTTTTCCTCCTTTCTCTCTTTTTTTTTGTCTGACACGTTCAACGAGGGGGATGGTTGGTTCCGAATTACTTCGAGTGGATTCACTCCAGCTAATCTATATCAGGGACACTCGTACCGCTCTCGAAAAAAAGGGGTGACACTCGACTTTTACTGTCCGATTGCATCGAGACGTCGAAATAAACCTGCACCTGTTTCTGTCCTCTAATTAATTATTTTCTTGTGGAAACGTTGGTTGCGAAGGTAGATGTCTCGAGTATGAAATAATAATTCTGGGAGTGTATTGAAAAATTAATTTGTAGTGTTTTTAACTGTTGTGATAGATACGGTTGCTTCTTGGAGTGCTAAGGTGGTATTAAGTAGTTGAAGTGGCGAAGTGGAGAGTTAGGTTAGAAAAGGAATTTTTGTGTCTTTAATACAAGGTTTACGAAGGATTCATTACTCTTGAATTATAAATTAAGGGATGAATTTAGACGATTATTACTTTAGATTCTTCATGCCGACAGAATTTAATATTTCGATAAAAGTATTTTAATAATTTCTGTAATTTAAAATTTACGCTCCGCCATTTTGAGACATCAAGCTCCGCCATTTTGACGCGTTACGTAAACGAACATTTATGAATTACAGACTTAATAAGCTATATATGCACATGTATAGCTGTGTACATGTTTTTATACATAATTGTATTACTATTTATTTATAACAATATATGTATAAATAGTAATGTAGGTATACAGCATGTATGTGAACGTGATTTGTACGCTGATTCTAATTGATCATTAACGACGATGAAGACACAAAACTAGAAGAGGAAATTGAGAACTAAAGCAGTCTGACTATCGCTACGTTATTTTTTCCACGACTTATCAACGAACCCGTAGAAGAAAGCGCGCCAGCTGACGAAAACTTGAATCGGTTTCGCTTTTCATTCAGGAAATTGGAAAACGTCATCTGGTGCGTTCTGAACGCAACCCTTTACCGCGACGGGCCATCGTTGTTGTAAACCCTCGCAGCAGGGTAGAAATAAATTGAATTAATTCTCTTCCTGCAACAATAGAGAATTTTTTACGTTGCTAGTATTTTTATAGCACACAGTGTATATGGTGAATTATTACAATTTTTTGTTTATTGAAATAGTAAAGTATTAGATGTTAGTTTGTTGGAGACTGCTATAATAGGAAATTTGGGGAATTTTGGGGAATGTTGGAGTATTTGGGAAATTCGAGAAAATTGAAGAATTTGTGGAATTTTAGGAATATGGGGAATTTAGGAAATTTTTGGAAGTTTGGAAATTTTAGAAATTTTAAAAATTCTGAGAACTTTAGGAATTTATGAAATTTAGGCATTTCGAGAATTTAAAAATCTGTAGCATAAGAAAGTCTGATTTGGATGCTCATTTATGAATTTGCATTTGAGGAATTCAAAACTTGTTTGTTTGTAAATGTGTTGTTTATCTTGTAAACAAGAAATTGAAATGAAGAATATAGAGCACTTCATAAATTTCAAATTCCATAATTTAACTAATTTTCCCAAAAAATATTTTCAACCCCTAATCCTCTCCAAGCACACTTCATACATTAAAAACGGCACACATCTGACGGTGTCACGATACATAATTTCCATGGCACACGTGTCCCTCCAACCCTGCAACATAATCGCGCCGTTAGGTAAAAACTCTTTGACGTATTTGCATCTCAGGTAGTTAGGTAACCCTAACCCACGTAGCCAGTTAACTGGTATTTGCATCCCAGGTAGCTGGGTTCCGCCAGACGCGGCGAATTCCAGCGAATGAATCAGACGCGAGTGAAGAGAAATGGAAAAGAAAAAATCGTATTGCATAATAGGGGGTCCTGGGACGAAACCCTTTTTCTACCTGACCCCCTCTACAGTCGCAGAGGTGGCCCCAGGTAAGATTTTCGGGGTCCTATCACACCTCTTATGAGAAGCGAAATCTTCTGACGGAGCTCAGTCATGTTTCGAACTCAGAAACGATCGTGTGTGAACATTTCTTCTTCTCCTCGAAACAGAAACTTTTCATCAAATTATATATTTATACTGGATAAAATTAGCAATTTATACAATTTGATTTGTCTGTAGAGTTGATGTAGTTGGATACATGAGATACTTGGATAAGGGATGGAGGGTGGAGAATTCGTGATAAATTAGCTTTATTATAATTAGTTCTATCAATTGGTACAATTGTAAAATACTTGTACTTAAGGTATAAGGTTGTGGATACGATGAAGTAGGTCTTCAGTTAGGTCACATCAATGTGGAGATTAAAATGATGGCTGGTGTGATAGAGTATGTGATACCATTCAAATTTTAAATAATTCAATTGTACATTAAATATTATCGTAAGTTTTGGAAATGTTCATTCAATATGTTCTTAAGTGCAGTTGTTATAAAAAGTCAGAATGTTATAAAAAAATTTGTAGTATTGTTTGTAATACGTTATTGATTTAGTTTGATCCACTGATATTGATTTAGTTTGGTAGTGACTATTAATATTGATTTAGTTTGATGTTAATTATTAATACTGATGTAGTTTGATTGACTAATATTGATTTAGTTTGATGTTAATTATTAATACTGATATAGTTTGATTGACTAATATTGATTTAGTTTGATGTTAATTATTAATACTGATACAGTTTGATTGATTAATATTGATTTAGTTTGATGTTAATTATTAATACTGATACAGTTTGATTGACTAATATTGATTTAGTTTGATGTTCATTATTAATCTTAATTCAGTTTGATTTATTTTGATGTTCATTATTAATCTTGATTTAGTTTCATTTGTTAATATTGATTTAGTTTGATGTTCATTATTAATCTTGATTCAGTTTGATTTTTTAATATTGATTTATTTTGATGTTCATTATTAATCTTGATTCAGTTTGATTTTTTAATATTGATTTAGTTTGATATTAATTATTAAAACATTTATACAGTTTGCTTTATTAATATCGTATTAGTCCCGTGTTAACTATTAACCTTCACATAGTATCATTTTTTAAATATCAATTTTATTTACTATAGATTATAAATATTAAAATAGTTTGATACAGTCAATAGCTTCATTCATGAGAAGCATATACCTCCATCAAATACGAACCCTCCACCCCGTATATTTTATACAAAACACCGTGAAACATTTTTCGTGGCATAAACGAATCCCCAGTAACCATCCCTTAAACGAGAAATCTTGGAATAAAGAAAAGAAAGAAATGTTACCGTTCAGGGGTTTAAAGTTTTCCTCGAAGGCGAGAGTTATCTTACTCGAGAACATAATTTCTATTTCGAGGACGGCAAGGTCGACTCTTCATCAGAGAAAACTTGCTGAATACTTTCAACGACTTTTTCGTTCCTTACCGCCAGACCATTGAACTTCCTAAGTTTCGAAATTTCGAACTTCTTAAAGTTTCATAGTTACTGAATTCTAAAATTTCGGAGTTTCGGAATTTTAGGGCAAGTTAGTGTTGTGAGGATCAAAAGTTTCATAGTTTGGATATTTTGAAGTTTGGAATATTTTGGGTTGAAGTTTTCAAACTTTTGAATTTTTAAATTGTGACTTTAGGAAGTTTGGAATTTTTTGAAGATTCGGAATTCTGAAATTCTCCAATTTTCCAATTTTCCAATTTTCCAATTTTCCAATTTTCCAATTTTCCAATTTTCCAATTTTCCAATTTCCCAATTTTCCAAGGTTTCAATTTCCCAATTTCCCAATTCCCCAATTCCCCAATTTCCTAATTCCCCCATTTCCCAATTTCCCAATTCACCAATTTCCCACTTTTCCAATTTCCCAATTTCCCACTCTCCCAATTTCCCAATTTTCCATTTTTCAAGTTTCCAAATTTCCTAATTTCCCACTTTCCCAGTTTTCAAATTTCCTAATTTCTCAATTTTCCACTACCGTAATTTTCTAGTACCATAATTTGCCAATTTCCAAACTTCTTAATTTTCCAATTTTCCAACTTCTCAATTTTCCAAAAATCCCCTTTTCCCCCAGTGACCCACTCAAAACGAAAAAGTCCAAAGAATCACCGACTACTCGCGTCAGCTTCCGACCGGCAAGGCCGTCTCTTCACCGAAGAAATTCTACTTCCACAACTTCCAGCTGAGATGGTCGTCGCCCATAAAAATTCATGCATCCGGTAAGTGTCTCACCGTCTCACAATTATCGCCCCTAATCGTGGCGATAAACACGCATTTCCGTCTCGCAATCGAAACGTTCTAAACCGCGACGGAGGCGAGATAAACGGTGCGATAATTTATGGCTCTGCGGGGGAGGGTTGTCCTGATACCGTCTCGATCGAACATAATCAGTTTAGCCGACGCGATTTGCCCGCTCTAATTAAGCCGGCTGTTTCTCCGCCATGGACATCGAAGTCTGCTCGACTCTTTTTTTTCTCTCTCTCTCTCTCTATTTCGCCGCTCGAGACGCGTGCACAATTCCGCTCCGGGGATCGAACGGATTCGAGTGACGGATCAATGACGAGTGTCTAATTAACGGCATCGTGCTTGCCACGACTAATTGACCGTTCGTCTCCGTTGCAACGCGACGTCCTTACTAATCAATATTCACCGAGAGAGCGGCGTAAGAGAGCTGTCCGACGAGGACGGAAAGAAATCGACGGGAAAAAGAGAGAGAAACGGGTAGGACAAGGGTGCAACGGGGATGAAACGTCGAGGGTGCACTCGTAGGGGGGCCTCCGTGTGGGTGAGAGGGTGCAAAACGGTGTACGTGTGTGGGTAAACGAGAATTCTAGTGGGTGCTCTTGCTTGGTCAGCACTCGAGGGGTGAGGTCACCCTATGGTCCAGCCGGCCAATGGGGCGAACGTATTTTTTTTTATCAATACCGAGTACTAGGGGGAGGCTGGCACCGGGGACATGGATAAAATGGCGACTAACCCCCTTCTGCTTCTCGTGTTCATGTCGGTTTTTATTCTGGGGTATAATAGTGCAGTTGGTAATTTCATGGGTTAATTCAATATTTTTGCGATTGTACTTCGGGGTGTTTTGGGAGGGAATTTGGGAATTTTTGGATTTGGGGAATTTAGGATTTGGGAGATTGGTGGTAGGATTTGGGATTT
The DNA here is from genome assembly GCF_050947335.1 of Megachile rotundata. Taxonomy (NCBI): domain Eukaryota; kingdom Metazoa; phylum Arthropoda; class Insecta; order Hymenoptera; family Megachilidae; genus Megachile; species Megachile rotundata. The sequence goes on along the minus strand of NC_134984.1, from coordinate 16,342,099 downwards.
AGGGGGTTGGTGGTAGGATTTGGAGATTTGGGGTTTTGGGAATTTTTTGGGATTTGAAATTTCAGGGGTGAGGAGGGTGAGGATTTGGGGATTTAGAAATTTGAGAATTTGGGATATAGGGAATTTGGAAATTTGAGAATTTTGGATATAGGGAATTTGGAAATTTAAGAATTTGGAATATAGGGAATTTAGAAACTTGAGGATTTGAGATATAGGGAATTTAGGGTATAGAAAATTGGGGGTATAGGGAATTTGGAGTATGGAAAGTTGGGGTATAGGAAATTCGGGATATGGAAAATTGAGGGTATAGGGAATTTAGAAATTTGAGAATTTTGGGTATAGGGAATTTGGGATATGGGGACTTAGAAATTTGGGAATTTGGGATATAGAGAATTTGGAAATTTGAGAATTTGGAATATAGGGAATTTGAAAATTTGAGAATTTGGAATATAGGGAATTTAGAAACTTGAGGATTTGGGATATAGGGAATTTAGGGTATAGAAAATTGGGGGTATAGGGAATTTGGGGTATGGAAAGTTGGGGGTATAGGGAATTTGGGGTATGGAAAATTGAGGGTATAGGGAATTTAGAAATTTGAGAATTTGGGGTATAGGGAATTTGGAAATTTGGGAATTTGGGATATAGGGAATTTGGAAATTTGAGAATTTTGGATGTAGGGAATTTAGGAATTTGGGTATTTAGAAATTTTTGAATTTAGAAATGAATAGTCAGTTTAGGAATCTTACAGCATTTAATGCCTTAAAAGTTTGCTGTATTGCACATTTGAGAATTCAGGAATCTAAGGATTTATTACCCTGAAATTCAAAATAAAAAAACTTGAAATCTACCTACAAAAAAAATTAAAATTTTCCGATTTTTAAATGTGGACAAGAATATTACTCAAGGAGTATTTATAATCAATACATTTATAAACCTAAAATTTATAATTATATCAGTGAATACAAGATGATGGTATTATACAATTAAGCAGTATAACCCATTTCAACTACCCCAATTACTAAAATAATTTTAACAGATTTAATTTTAATAATCGAAGCTCTATCGAGAAATGACCAGCTCGATTGAATAACGAAAAAGGCATTGAAACATAAAACAGGGATATTTTTCCATCGAGGTAATAAAAATTGGTCGATTGACCTCTTCGTGATCGCGCTTCGTACGGGAGGATCAGGTTCGTGAACAGTGGAACTAGAACAGGATGGAAAAAAAGATAGAAATTGTTAGGCTAAGAGGTTCCGGTGTCGGAGGAACTTTAAGGTGATTTGATTCCTCAGATAGCGAGGTGTTCCACATTATCTGCCATCGTTATTTCCGAGCCGAGTCTTCGATTCACGCCCGGCCTTCTCGCGAAATGAGGGTCCTACAACAAAAGTAACCCCCGAGTGCCGCGAACGTTGAATACGGATTATCGGTTTCCACGAGTTCCGCGGCTCTCGATCGATCTTTGTTCCTCCCCTGTGAAATTAACAGAAACTAGGTGACATTTATCGAACGTGCTCCGAGAATATTTTATTCCCTTTTTTTTTCACCCCTTTGATCGCGGTGAAGATTCCTACCGCGATCAAATTTTACGGAAAGTTGGGAGAGACTTTGCGATTTAATCGATTGCTACGTGTTTACGACTTTAGACGATTAGAAATAGGGGATGAAATTAAGATATTTTTGTTTTAATTATGGACCAAAGAGGGATGACTTAATTATGGTTTGGAGAGGTTTGTTTCGGTTATAGTTTGAGGATTTTTATTTTAGTTAGAGATTGATAAGATTTTTATTGTTTGATGATTTTTATTTTAGTTATTCTTTGAAAATTTTTATTTTAGTTATACTTTAAAGATCTTTTTTTTAGTTATAGTTTCCAAATTTTGATTTTAATTTTAGCTTGAAAATTTTCTTAATTATAGTTTGACAAATTTTTTTTTAAATTTTGTCTGAAATTTTTATTTGAATTATAGTCTGATGATTTTTAATTTTAATAAAAGTCTGAAGATTTTTAATTTTAATTATATTTTGAGGATATTTATTTTAATTGTACTCTGAAGATTTTTGTCTTAATTATAGTTTTTAGATTTTGATTTTAATTAAAGTTTGAAGGTTTTGATTTTAATTATAGTTTAAAGATTTTGATTTTATTTTAAGTTTGGAGATTTTGATTTTAATTATGGTTTAAAAATTTTGATTATAATTGCAGTTTAAAGATTTTGATTTTAATTAAAGTTTGAAAATGTACGTCTCTAAAATTATTTGCATTAGGGGTAGGTTTTGAGTATTTTTGTATCTAAAGAACGTGCACTTTCTTCCTTCTTTGTTTTAATATGATTTTAACGAAGGAGAGTAATATTTCTGCAGTTCAACCCTTTCCACTCGAAGCTATTAATAAATGTAGAAGGTTAAAAATAATGAGGGATGAAATTAGTCAGAGGTGATTAAAAATATCCAAACTTTAATTCTTACTATTATACGAAGCATTTTTAAATTTACAAATAACGATGCAATTTTAATGCGAACGAAAGTAATATTTTTGCCGTTCAACCCTCTCTATTCTTTGCTAATAAATATGCAAGATCGCTAATAATAAGAGATGAAATTACCAGACACATGACGATTAAAAATATTCAAATTTTAATTCTCTGCACTGAACTCTCTTCTCCGATGAATATTTTAAATGTTAAAAGTTTTACATTTAACGTTTTAAATATTTAATACGCTAAAATAAATCTGTGACTGTCTTCTATTAATTTTATCATTGTTGAAATGTTTTTATGTATAAAAATATCGTTTCAACCCCATTTCTGTGACAGAAATACAATTTTAATTTGGAATATCAAATTTGATGAAATTTAATATTATAAAATTTGTGAATATACAGAAATAGCAACATTAGTTCATCTCAAGTTTATTTTTGAAATTAAATGACTTATAAAAATTATATGAATATTTAACATAATGTACCAAAAATTTTATCAAACTCAGTATAATATAAATTTATGAGTATACAGAAATAGCAATATCATTCATCTCAAATTTATTAACTTAAAAAATTGAATGACTTCAAAAAATGATATATGAATTTTTAAAATAATTCACAAAAATTTTATCAAACATAGTATCATAAAATTTGTGAACATAGTAAATGGTTATTGCAATCATTTCAACACAGCATTAATAACAAAAATTCTAAAAACCAAATAATTTAAAAAAATAAAATTCCAAACTTAACAGAAACACAGCTAAATTCGATAAAATATTATTCGACAGCGAATGGTTAATAAATGAGTATTATTCTTATCCTTCCGCAAAGTACAAGGGTACTTCAATGCATATCTTAACTATTATTATTCGAAGAAACAGACCAAGAGGTAGAACAAATATTTTCGCACACAAGAAGCGCACACGATCGTTGCTGCACATCGTCGAACAAATACCTTAGAATTAGTTATTTCACGATAGGAAAGTTATTATATATAACTCGTTGTATTTTATTTCGTTAAAACCAGTTTTCGAGGGGGTTGTCGTGTGCCGGCCGGTTTTTGACCCGGAAGCACACGTCGCCTACGATGACCTCGGTGGACCTCTGAAAACCCCTTGGACGTGTTTTAAAAATGGCAAGAAAGCGAGTTTTGACATCTCTTGACCACGTGCCAACACCCTCTTCCGACAAGATGTCTTATCCTTGCTCCAAAGTGCACCTTACACTCGGTGCTCCGAAAATATTCATCCACCATTTTATTTCTTTATCGAACTTAATGATATGTGACAAGTAAAGAGTCAATATAATACAAGGTAAAAAAAAAAATAAAAATAGCATTGAAAAATTGTAGAATTGTGAACTGTTATTATCATTAATTTTTTGTTAATACTCTACTTTCGAATCAACCCCTAAAACGTTCTCCATTTTTTTGAACTACTTATCTATACCCTCTAAATTTCCTTCGAATACCCAAAAATTAAGTAGCAAATTTTACATATAAAATACTAAAAAATTGGACCGAAAAAATAAAATAAAAAATAGTATCGTAACGTCATGAAATTCCGTTTGACACGTTTGTATCAAAGGGAGTGATATTCTCCGTATCTCGATATAACGCCGTCCGCTCTCATTACCGGTTCGGCAAATAACCGGTGTTTTCGCTCGACGAATAACAAGTTCGCCATCGGTACGAATAACAAGCCCTGTCTGGAGGAACAGACAGACCAGAAACGATTCGAGAACACCTTGCCTTGTCGTATCTTTCTGAAAATTTTTGTTCGCTTTCCCCCGCACGCTCGGAAGGGTGCTCCTCGTGCATAAAGGACGATTCGAATAGTGGCGCACAAAACATCACTTAGAGAAGCCCGGTTCTCGTAGCGCAAACACGCTAATGGAGCCTCCATACATACAGACGAAGCTTCCTTTCGCACCTACATCGATATCAACCTTCCTCTTCCGCGTGGAACCCCTTCACGACGGATAACTACGGGAGAAACGTTTTCGAAAATATATACTTGGACCATGATGTTTTGACGGGACGTCTCTGCGGAGGACACTTCGTTTCCCGCGAAGAATAATATCGGGAACGCTCGCTGAAATTTCTGATCCGATCATTTGTTTCGGGTCGTTCGAAAATTTTTGTGCAATTTTATTCCATTTATTTTTAAATTTTCAGCACATTTATTATAGTTATTAGCATGGTGTAGTTAGTAGCATAATTTGTTAAGTATTGGAGAAAAATATTTAAATATGGCGTCAATCAATTTTAAGATAGTAACTGACATTATACATATACTGTATTCATGTGGAAAATATTGTCACAAGTTATAAATATTTAGCTGTAAATGTTATTACTATTTCCAGTTGAATATTTGAGTGTTGTATGATAATTATATGACGGTACCTCCCTCCGGTATTTCCTTGCGTTGGGGGCTCTCGTGACAAGAAATTACAAGGCAGTGTTATACGTACAATTGAGGATGAAAATTTCTTTACTTGTGTCCAATAATTATTTACTTTAATTATTTAAAAGTCCTTGGGTTAGTCCATTCCCTCACCCTTAATATTCTAATTAAAATTCTAATTGAAAGAATTGCAAATAAATTCAAACAAACAAAATATGATACCAGAGGTCCAAGAAAGAAAACATTCAAGCTATAGCCAGTGTGCAAAAATAACAAGAAAGGGTTAAAATAGAGCATGTTATCTTGAACACGGGGGTTGTCATTTCTCAAGAATACATAACTCGTCCCTCGACATGGATATTTCGTACATACACGTCCATATATGTCCGTCTTCTCCTCGTAGATCAAAACGATGTACCAATTTCCTGAAGATCAAAAAAAAAGAAAATATGTAAAAGAGACAAAAAAAAGAAGTGGCGTCTCGTGTACGTTCGAATTTAAATTCCGAATTCTAAAGTTGGCATATGGTCCCGTGGGACGCAGGCATCCGGGGTCCCCTGGTCAGCCATCGAATGCAGTTTTCGGTCTCGACGTCCTTCAATTTTTGAGCAGGATCGGCCGAAGGTGTCCCGCGGGACACCGACGGGAAGACCTTTCCCCGACGAGTGTATACGTCCGGGAAACGCTGGCTCCACCCTCGCTGTAAATTCCAAATAACCCCGTAAAGATACATCGCGTAGTCGCCATTTTCGAGTTATTTACGAGGAGGATACCGCGTGTACGGTATCGACGATTCGCGTGAAATAACCGTGAACTGCAGCGAGCGACCGTGAAATGCATCTTGCAATTACGAGGGAATGTCAAAGTGACGGTCATGGATCGATTTTAGCAATTTTTATTGGGAAGGATAATTAGTGGGGGTAGGTTCGTTGGTAGGGTGGTTCTAGATTTATGGATGGTTTGGAGAATTTAGATAGTTTGGGAAAATTAGGGAGTTTGAGAATTTGGGAAATTTGGGAAATTAAGAAATTTTAGGAAATTTGAGGAAACTTGAGGTTTGGAGGATTTGAGACACTTGAGTATTGGACTTTGAGAATTTAAGGATTTGGAAATTTGATAGTTGATAATGTGAGTATATGGGGATGTTGAGTTGGCAATTTGATAATTAAAAAATTTAACAATTTAATAATTTAATAATTTAATAATTTAACAATTTAACAATTCAACAATTTGGACATTTAGGTACTTGTCAATCTAAAATTCCAACAATCCCCTAATTTATAATTCAACCCTTAAAAACCCTATTTTGTCCCTTCAAATTATATAACTTTCCAAGTTAAAAAATTTACGTTTACCCTCCAGAAAGGTACATTATACGTAACTTGCTAAGAATGCTTTCCAACGTTAATTTTTCACACCACCTTCCAAAAAGTCACTCTCCAATCCCCGTAATATCAGCCTTAACTAATACAAGAGAAATAGCGTCGATTTGCTTCCCTAGACGGACAAGATAAGGTTCTCACGGTTCGGTATCGTTTCTCTGCTCGTTTAACAAATCTTCGTCGACATTAGACGCCCCTTTGAAACCAAGTGGATCGCGTCTCTTCATTTTCTCTGGCTTCGAGTAGGATACCTCGTAAATCTCGATGACTGCCGGTAATTCTTCCTCGGTTCCCGGCTTCCTTTTTATCCAAGGGTTTCCCAAGAAACGGTCCCTACGAAAAAAAATGTGTAACGTCAACCATACGATCCCCTGTTTCGCGAAACGGACCGAGAAGAGTTCGATAGGGGTGAGGCAAAGGGTAGAGAGAATCGTCACCCCAAATATCGCAACTGACACTAAATCATTAATTTGACCGGCCGCTTTTTTTTCTACGCAGGTAGAAACCCCTTTCGTTCTTGCAGGTATAACGGCACCCCTTTTACCGACTTTTCTTTGGCGAAAAAAACTGTTCCGGTGTCTCTCTTTGGGACCCTCTCGTCCTGGAAAAGAAAACACTCCGCACTGTCATATCGGGGACTAATATATTTTTGATCGATACCCAACGGACCCCGTTTCCCACGGACGCCTGATGCTGCTCGGAACACGAATTGTCCAAACAAACACACCCAGGGTGACTTTTAGATCCGAATTTTGCGTTATCATGGTGGTGGATGACTAAATACGAGGTTATGATCTCTCAAGATTTTGGATTGAATGAACTTTGGAGGCTGGGGATTTAAGCGACATATGGGTTGCATGAACATGTAGATCCACATATGGGTGACGTGGTCAGAGTGTTAATCCCTGTAAAAATTGCTTCAAACTAGTTCAGTGAAATTCCAAATTGTCAGCAGCGATGTAATCTATATTAGTTGTCTAACATCCTCGCTGAGTATCAAAATAAATAAACTAACAGCCTTGTTGAGTATCAAAATAAATAAACTATGATTGAAGAAAAAAATTCACTGCATCGAAGTTTTATGAAATTCCAAAATGTCAGCAACGGCGATATTATTTGTCCGTATTAGAAGTCTTTCTCGGGGGTTCGGAAGAGACTCCATTAAAGGGTCGAACGCGACTTAATATGCGACGTCACGAAGTCTGCGGCAAAGGGGGTTTGAGGGGGTGGAAGGCATAGAGAGTCTGGTCTCTCCGGTTCGTACAATGGACATCTAATTCGAGTGGTGGCTCTCGTCGCTGACGGAAAGACGGAAAATCGGGAAATCGGCTTTGGTCCAGATGAAACGCGAAAACCAAAATCCCCGATGTAATCCTTCCTTTCAGCCAGCGATCTTTTTTTTCTCTCTGTCGCGTTCGATGGTCCCGCACTTTGCAACCCCTGCTGTACTCTTTTTTTCTGTCTCGTTCCATCGAACCCTTCCGTACCCCGTTTCGCTACCCTCGCACGAAATTTTAAGGGGTTAAAAACTTGCACTCGACTCGACGATATATTACCGGTGAAAATAATGAAAGAAAAAAAAGGGAACGGTGGGGTCATGTCCCTAGAAATGTCGGGATGTCTCCGCCATTTTTATGGTAGTCGAAAATAAATAACGAAATAAACGACAGTCGTTCTGCAAACTGTTTTGGGTTTTGTAACGTGACTTCTGCTTCTGCGACCGGATCGTCCTTTCTTTTTTTTCACCTCTTTTGCTCCATTGTCACGTGGACCTTCTTCCGACAAAAACGGGAGACCACCCGGCTAGAAATTTATTTGATATTTATTGCGACGAGGTTTTGTTGCGGCATAGAGAGATCTGATCGCGATTTTGGCGGAGTCCTTCAGAATTTTTTGCATCTGCATTTTTATTGGGGAGGATTTTTATTAGGTTATCGTGAAGGATTAATATAAAATAAATAATTTAGTTATAGGGTTGCTTTTAATACATATTTTCGTTTGTGATCATATATAGAGGATATATTTTTTTTGTTTCATTTTTTTGCAAATGTGTGCACATGTCTTTCTTTATAGGTTATGTTTGTCACACATAAAATTATTACATTATTCTATTTTATATTTTAAATACAATATACAAGGTTGACTATGAACTTGTCATTCAACTAAATAAAAAAAATACAAGAATTGTTATGTTCTTCATTTTTTATTTTTTTTTTTAAATTATGTAGAGGATGAATTTCTAAAATGAATACGCGCCACGATTAAATCGAACATTTCGCGTGATGAACAAAACGTGGAAGAATACCGCACGATTAAAAATGTGTCGCAAGCCGAGAAGCGAGAAAGTCGAATGAAAAACGGGTTGGCAGTGTGTTGGCCGCCGGAAAACAGGGTGTTAGCAGTTACGAAAGTTTAGAACTCGCCGGAGTGATACGCGCGAGTGTGACTTTACCCGCGGAAGTACAACGACGATCCCGGCGAAGTTTCCGACACCGAGGACGCTGGAACTTAACCTAAGTAGTTGGAGATCGTTCCTTATTGTTGGACCTTTCGTTGGACAACGACTGGTGCAACAGTAAACCAGTTAACTCGCAGATATTTCGTATCCGGTGCAATGATCTTCGACATTCGTTCGAACGTTGTCGAAATCGATTATGAACCTCGTAAAATTAAAATTGTTCAAAATAAAAATTAAATTTTAACTTAACTATTACTAAAATAGGCAACTACTAAAATAAATAAGTTGAAATTATACAAACATGAAATAAATTGACGGTGAAGTTATTGTACTAGTCATTTGATATATTGGTTCACAAATACTTTATGTCGAGTTGCAAAATTTTCTCTGGCAAAACTTTCGGAAAACCTTACGTTCCCATTCAATTATCCGTCGCGTTGCTCTAAATGTTTACGGCCGGCACTCGAACAAAATCAACCATCAATCCCTTTGAGAATCGACGCACGCTGTACGATAAATCGTCGAAGGCTTTTTAAAAAAATTGCCAATAAATCCTCGAGTTAGTTCGGTCCGACGGACACTGGTCCCCTTTGGACTTTAAAATTTCTTAATTCGCTGGAAAAAAAGGGTGGCTGGCCCTTTCGCGGGTCACGCGAGTAGGATTATATTCGCGGGCGGAGGGTTGGGGATTTAAGAAATTGGTGAGTTGGAAATTTAGAAAAATTTACAAAATGTAGGAAATTTAGGAAATTCGAAAAATTCAAGACATTAAAAAAATTTAAAAAATTCAACAAATTTAAGGAATTCAAAAAATTCAACAAATTTAAAGAATTAAGAAAATTCAACAAATTTAAGGAATTACAAAAATTCAACAAATTTAAGGAATTCAAAAAATTCAACAAATTTAAGGAATTCAACAAATTCAACAAATTTAAAGAATTCAAAAAATTCAACAAATTTAAGGAATTCAACAAATTCAACAAATTTACGGAATTCAAAAAATTCAACAAATTTAAGGAATTAAAAAAATTCAACAAATTTAAGGAATTTAAAAAATTCAACAAATTTAAGGAATTCAAACAATTCATCAAATTTAAAGAATTCAAAAAATTCAACAAATTTAAGAAATTCTAAAATTCAACAAATTTAAGGAATTCAAAAATTCAACAAATTCAACCAATTGGGAAAATTTAAGAACTTCAGAAAATTTGAGAAAATCAAGAAATTTATGAATTTTATGAAAAATAGATTTAGGTATTTGAAGAATTAGCAAATATAAAAACTTGATGATTTAGAAATTTCACGATATTGCAACTAGAAGATGCACCAATTTCCTAAATCTAAAAAGTAAATGAATTTATAAATATATGAATATCGATACATCTCAAAAAAAAAATCCGTGTTCAATAGAATAAATCATTCCGACAACCCACGACTATAAAACAACATTTCCAAAGAAAAGTGCAGGAAATTCACACAAGTACAGAAATAAATTCATCGTCGGAATGCGCCACCCCCAGGTCCATTAATTCAGCGACCAGGTGTACAGCATTTTTAACGCGTTTCCATTGGCGGTCTGAACGCGAAATGAAAATTAGCATCCATTCGAGTCACCCTCTGTCTCGTTGGTTCCCTTTCCACCCCCGTGGTGGAAGTTCGACGACGCCCTGAACGTCTCGGCAAGAAAGAAGTCAAAAGGTCGGAAAGAATTTAATATTAAAAAACTGTCATTCTGTGTCGATATGAAAATTCCAAGGATATCAGCTATCTTCCGACGTCTGTTTCCTTCACCCCCTTCGTTCGTTCCCTTCCTATATCGCGGATCTCCCTTTTCGTCCTTGTATCTTCTTACCCGCAACCGCTTCTATCGGGTGTCTCGGTTGTTTAGCGACCAGGTTCGCCGTCGCCAAACTTCACCGGAAAGATGCTTGTTTTGAAATTTCTAATTTCCTTGCAACGAGAGTGCAGCGTACGGGCCATCAGCCCCTAATCGATGCCACCATTACTTGCCGGCAACTTACCGGAAACTGAATTTCACGCGGGGAAATTCAATAAGCAAGTGCGCCCACGGTTTTATGCGAGGCTGTAAATTCGTCGTGTTGTAAACGAGACGACTTGTACGATTCCTGTGATATCGATCTTTGGGATAAGGAGGTCGGGTAACGTTTGACCGGAGCCAATTTACAAATTGTCGTGTTGTCGAACCCAAATTTTTAATTGTGTGGTACAACAGCCATATTCTTTCATCTCCGATGATCAGATCTATTGTATTTGTACTCAAAACCTATCTAAACGTTCAAATTCTAAAAGATTTCATACCCAAAACTTGCACTCAAAATCTAGTTGAAAATTTTAATCTCAAAGTAACTCAAACTTAAATGAAATCCAAACTCAGCCACTAGCTTGAATAGTAAAATACAATATGCATTATTACTTCTGATCAAAACCTAGCTAATAGCTCGAATCTCAAAGTAACTCAAACTTAAATACATCCAATCATAACTCAGCCACAAACTTGAACTCCAAAGTATAATATGCAAAATTACTTGTAATTAAAACCTAGCTAATAGCTTGAACCCCAAAGTAAATCAAACTTAAAATACTTGCAATCAAAACCCGACTCACATCTTGAATCCCAAAGTACAAAACGGAAAACGACTTCTCATCAAATCTAGCTAATGGTCTGAAACCTAAAATAATTTAAACTCAAAATTCTTGCAATCAAACCCCAGCTAAGAGCTTGGATCCCAAAGTATAAAACACAGAACGACTTCTCATCAAAACCTAATAGCTTAAATCCCAAAGTGTAAAATTTAAAACAGCTCCAGCTAAGAATCCCAAAGTGCAGCTTAAAATACCTGACAATCAACCCCCAGCGAAAACCACGAACCCAAAGAATCCCAAATCGTTCTCCCAGATAGTTGTCTCCCAAAAAGTCTCCATAAAAACCCAGACCGCAAAGAAATTTCTATGCGTTGAAACTCCGCTCATAAATTTCCCGTCGCGGTAGCTAGAAAGGGAAAGTGTGCACGGTTGGTAAAAGTAAGAGTAAAATAACGCTCGGCGAAGAGGAGCGAGTATTTTTAAAGCAAGGATCGTTAGCCGGCCGTGTTGCGAATCAGAATATGGGCAGAAGCTTTTGGGGGGAGGACGCGGCGAGGAAGAAGCGAAGTGGGATGGATGGGTAGGTGGGTGGGTAGTCCTCTAATCGATCGTGGCTGTCCACCCTTATCAGGGGGTTGGGAGAGCCGGTATATAGCCGAGGTCGGTCGTCGGGGGTTGCTGCTGGCTGCTGTTACTCTGTGCTTCTGCTTTGCATGGCCGGCAAAGCTTCCACCCCTGCACGACCTCAACACCCTCCCCCCTCCTCGCTGTTTCTCTCCTTCTACGTTCGTCCACCCTCCTACAGCCTCGACCAAAAAACCAACCCTTAAAATAGGGGCCACAGACCACGGCCATTGTTGCCAGATGCCCCGCGCATTTGCATTTTCCCGCAGATTCCTTGAAAAATGAAGCTGCCCTCCCTCCCGGACCTGGTCGCCGGTATTAGCACAGGATCCTGCAACTTTCATCCCCTACGACCGTGTCGGCATTACTTTTCTCCTTTTTAGCCACCCTCGTGTCTCAATTTCTTGATCAATATTGAGTTACCACGGTTTTTTGATCGAAAACGGTGTTCCATGACTTATCTAACTTTTTTGTTTGGAAGAAACAGTAGCTCTTGAACAATTAGCTTTTAAGTACTAATACTTAGTATTTCAGTACTGGTATTCAGTATCTCACTATCTCAATATCTCAGTATCTCAGTATTTAGTATTTAAGTACCACTATTCAGAACTTAGTGTTTGACCTAACAATTAGCAAACATAAGTGAAGTGTTCAGAAGTTTCGTTAAGTACATCAAATGTGTGTGAGGGGTGTATGAAAAAATGTAGGACCTCGGACAGGAGAGTTGGGATACAGGAAAGGATTTAACGAGGTATTTCGTGGTACTTATTGATAAATTAGTCGATCTTATTATCGGAGCAAACACTGGCGGACTCCATCTGTATTTGAACGGGAGTTGTTTGAACGAGGCGCGGGAAATCCGTATTTACGCAAAGCCGACGCCACCCTATTGGTCCACGACTTATACACGAGCTGCTTTACAAAGGACTAAGAACTTGGATACACCGACTCGATCTGTTTCGTTGTTCTTCTAACGAGAAGTCACGCTCGCTGGGTCATCGATTTTCATAAAACTTTGTTCGATGAGGAAAAATGAGACTTGACCGCTTTCTGCAATGTTCATTTGCGGGGATGTTTAATAATTCGATTTGCAGTTTCACTTGTATCTGGTTACTCTGTACTTCTCGTACAAGTTTAATAATTTACATCATTTAACAATAATATGTAGGTTACTACTTGATGAATATATAATATTAAATAAATTATTATTAATATTACATATCTATTAATTACATGTCTATGAATATTTTAACACTGCTTTGAATGTATTAATAGAACACTTCAATTTATGTTAGATGTATAATTATCCACATAATATATTGTCTACAAAGAATAATCCCTAGTGCAACAAATTCTGTAATTAAACGGGGTCACAAAGAAGTAGTTTAATTTATTTAACTGCTTTCATTATTGTCATAACTTTCATTATTATAACAACTTGCACAAATAGTCATGTTACCAAAATTGTATTGTTATATGTTTCTAATTTGGCCAGGTCAGTCGAACAAATTTGATTAATTCGACGAAGCGAGAGAAGGCTTTTCTGAGGGGGTGGGCAACCCTCAATAGAGCGCTCGATACGTTTTACGGGATCCCGCGGTACGGGAATCGTAATGGGAATCGCTTTACAGAGTCGAAGCAGGTTTTTCCGGGACTGCAACCGGTGATAGATTTTCGCGTCGAGAAAATTTAATGGAAAAATCCGAGGTGTCAGGCACAGACACGCCGACGATACGTCAGACCATTCACGGCTGAACCGTCTCCCGTTCTGTCGGCGGAGGAACAGCGAAAAAGAAAGGGGTTTGGGAGAGTACACGTTCGTAGAAGTAACATTCGTCTACTATATGGCCGGAACAAAGACTCGCGATGTCAACTTTCTTTGGGTTTCACACAATTTTTGCAAAATTCTTTTCCTTACCAAACTATTTTATTTTACAAACGTGAATGACTTTGATTGTTTAATTTGTACATCGTTTTTATGTGACAGTCCTTGAGTATTGAATATTTTTTTATTATGTTTGAAATTGATAGTGGTTTAGGGAAAATGACCATATCAGGTGATATTTTTATATAAAATTAAAGGATCAAAAAATTTTGTGTGAAATGAAATTTTAATTCTTTTTTAATGAAATAATATTTTAATTTGAGGACATTTTCGTATAAAACACGGTTTTACTTTAAGGACATTTTTATGCTAAATAAAATTTAAATTCGGAGATATTTTTACATTAAATAAGATTTTCATACAAAGATATTTTTGTATAAAGTAAGACTTTAATTTAAGGACATTTGCATATCAAAAATGATTTTAATTTAAATTTCTGTTTCAAGATTTTTATGCAAAGATATTTTAGCATGAAATAAGCTTTCAAACTTGTCATGTTATTTCTGACCAATACTTGAATTTTAAATTTGTAATTATTTTAAATAGAACTTGTTCATATTTGTCATAGAAATTGACTTTCAAAAATGACTTTCTATTCACAAACATTTATTCAAAATTCATATTATTCGAGATCTTAAACCTTTTAGTCGAGCAATTCTTGGTCAACGAAAAGTATTGAAACCCCATCGATTCCATCTGGAAATAACAAAGGTCCATTGGCGTCCCTCCGATCGGACGAGATTTCCCAGGAAAATGTAACGACAACATCGAACCGCTCGTCTATTTACACGTAGTCGACGGTCACGTCGTCGACGATATTTCCGGGCGAATAGTAATTGGGTCAATAAGGGAGCGTTTCTGAATTACCTCGCACAGGTCACTAATTATGTGCCCAGGTTGTCGCGTAATTAGAGTGGCTTCTCAACCGGCTTCGATAAGTGTTTCCGTTCGCGAAACGTACGGTCACATTGGACTTGTGGCACAGAGAGAGAGAAAAAAAAGTTCACCGACGTATATACACGTCGTCGACACTCGAACCGCTCGTTTTCTTGCTGGGTTCATCAAATTATCGAGCGCCAAGTGGCCTGTTAGCCGGGAAACGGTGTTACAGGGGTCGGTAAAACGTTGCTAACGACATCTGTGGATGGTTAACAGCCAAATTCGGGACGATTCGGGTTAAGGTAGTCGGTAATGCAGACGTGTCTAGTTTCTAGCCCTCTACTAGTTTCTGGGTCTCAGGGTTGTCCAACACGTGTGCTTAACCCCTACTCGCTCGAAGGGCTGTTCTTGTTTGGGGATGATGGGGAGGTGTACTGGGGAGGGTTGCAATGGCACGGGAACCATTGCGTACCGTAGACATTTTTCATGAAATTTTATTTCTAAATTATTTTGTACTATTCATACATGTTCTATTTGTATGTGTATTATTTATATTCTATTTATACTATATTATATTATACATGTTCTATTTGCACATATATACTACTTACACATGTTCTATTTGTACATACATACTATTATAACAGTCATTTCTAAATAAATGTTTCATTCTATTATAACAGCTATTTCTAAATAAATGATATCGTAATTTTAGTTATAGGAGGTTTATGTAATAAATTAGTCACCAAACATTTCCAACATTCTCCACCCAAATAGTTCTATCCCCTAAACCTTGACATACCCATAAGATTGCCAAATTCCGTAGCCAATAAGACCCCCATAGTTGCTCACAGTTCCATAGACCTTTCGCAAGGAAAACTCCATTCGTTTGGCTGGATTTTGTCAAATTAAATCGATGGTTCCGATAATTTGTCTACGTATGGTAAGATGGCTAATTCGGTCTACCTATGGTACTCATTCGATCTTCATCCTTGGGTCTATCTACAGGGTGTATTGGACAGGGTGTACTTTGTTATATGACTCACATGATCCACATGACCTATGTGATCCATATGATTTATATGGTCTACATGATTCATATGATATACAGAATACATATGATTTATATGTCCTATATGATCCACATGACTTACATGATCCATATGATACATATGATGTACAATGATCTACATGATCCACATGGTGCATATGATTCATATGATCTACATGACCTACATGATGCATATGATTGATATAATCTACACGATTCACATGTCCCATATGATACATATGATTCATATGATCTTCATGATCCACATGACTTACATGATCCATATAGTGCATATGACTCACATGACTTACATGATTCATATGATTTATATGTTCTATATGATCCACATGACTTACATGATCCATATGGTTCATATGTTCTATATGATCCACATGACTTACATGATCCATATGATACATATGATGTACAATGATCTACATAATCCACATGATGCATATGATTCATATGATCTACATGACCTACATGATGCACATGATTCATATATTCTACACGATTCACATGTCCCATATGATACATATGATTCATATGATCTTCATGATCCACATGACTTACATGATCCATATAGTGCATATGACTCACATGATCCACATACTCTACATGATCTACATGATCCATATAATGCATATGACCCACATGATCCACATAATTCACATAATACATATGATTCATATGATCTACATGACTTACATGATCCATATAGTGCATATGACTCACATGATCCACATGACCTACATGATCCATATAATGTACATGACTCATATGACTCACATGATCCACATGACCTACATGATGCATATAATTAATATAATCTACATGCTCCACATGACTTATATCATCCATATGATTCATATGACTTACTTGGTCCACATGATCCACCTGATATAGAACATTTTTAATGATTTTCTCTCTGTTTTAATATTATAGCCGTACTCAGTTAATTTCAATTGACGCACCTGACATGTCATGAGGCTTAAGATGATTTATGTTAAAAATAATGAAAATATTTGACCATAATAGAGTTACCGAAACACCTAGTATATGTTTGCGACGTCGAAAAGGGTGTACCTCGTACCTGTACTCAGCTCGAAGGGAATTCCAGGTTCTTGGTCTACGTAGCTAGTTCCCTAATCGAATTAGAGGAGTCAGGATATTGCGTGTCGCTATGTAGCTCGGGCCCGCAATTGTTTTAAGTTGACATCTCCGTCGAAGCTGCTTCCTTACCGCTGTTCCCGGACATCGAATTTGAACTAAACTATCTACCAGCCAGGAATATCGGATTATCGCGACCGCGTTGGAAAAACGCCCGAAATTCCGCTCCGTTCCGCCTCTCGATCGTCGCCGGAAATCGGATTCATTGGGAACGAATGTTCTTCGTGCGTCTCTACGATCAAAATGTCCGCCGAATTCTCCTTACCGAATCACGGGTTATTAGAGGAAAAACGTTTAAGGCTTTTTAGAGAATTGACGGGGTAGACTAGATTTTTCTGAGAGAGAAAAATCAATTTTTAGTGAGGCTGGATTGTGGAGTTTGATCTGAGATGAGGAGCATTTTATTATTACATTGTATTTTTGGTGGGGGAGGGTTGTGAGAGAGGGTTGTAATTGGGAGGGAAGATATTTTGGGGAGTTTGTGAAGTTTTTTAGTTTTGGGTTATTAAAGTTGGGGGTTCATTTTGGATTGGGAAGTAAATTCATAAATTTCTACATTGGCAAGTTTTAAAGTTTCTATATTTCTAAATTTCCAAATCCTGAAATTCTCAAATTTCTAATTTTCCAAATTCTAATCTTCTCAAATTTCTAAACCCCCAAATTCTGAACCCTTCCAAATTTCTAATTTCCCAAATTCTCACCCTCCCAAATTTCTAATTTCCCCAAATTCTCACCCTCCCAAATTTCTAATTTCCCTAAATTCTGACCCTCCCAAATTCCTAAACCCCCAAATTCTGACCCTTCCAAATTTCTAGAGCCCCAATTTTTGTCCCTTCCAAATTTCTAAACCCCCAAATTCTGACCCTTCCAAATTTCTAATTTCCCAAATTCTCACCCTCCCAAATTTCTAATTTCCCTAAATTCTGACCCTCCCAAATTCCTAAACCCCCAAATTTCTAATTTCCCCAAATTCTCACCCTCCCAAACTTCTAATTTCCCCAAATTCTCACCCTCCCAAATTTCTAATTTCCCCAAATTCTGACCCTCCCAAATTCCCAAACCCCCAAATTCCCACCCTCCCAAATTTCTAATTTCCCCAAATTCCCAAACCCCCAAATTCTGACCCTCCCAAATTCCTAAATCCACAAATCCCCAAACTCCTAAATCTCCAAATTCAAAACCCTCAAATTCCCAAATTCCAAAAACCCAAAACTACCACACTCCTTCTAACAAAAATCACCCCAAACAAAATAATAACAAAACTACATGCTTATTCTTCTGCAAGTCACTAAAATGTACTCCAAAATGATTTATTACGCAGAACTTTATTACTTTATTACACAGAAGACAAGAATCTGAAATAGCTTACATTTTTATCCACAAAAATAGAACAACCTCCCAAAGTTTAACCCAAGAATTAATTCATTAGATTAATAAATTTGCATTATTCGTAAGCATTCTAAAAATTAGTTTCCTGTGTAATATCCGAGAAAGTGTCTATATATAAAAAGGGATGAAATTTACACCGGTTTCCGTTCTACTTGTTAAAATTAAAATTGTGATTGAGTTCCTATCGTATTAAGATCAGTGGTTAATACTGTAAGAGGTACTTGGTAAAAATATCGAAATTGTGACGGTTATAATCTCTGTCAAAAATAATTATTTTCGTTATGAGTATTCTTATTTGTTCAAGTAATCTTTTAATCTCAAGTAATCCTTAACCCCGAAAAAATAACCTAAGATAACCTAACCTCGAAAACTCTACACCAAAAAAATTACAACCTCCCATAAGTTTCATTAAAAAAAAAAATTATTATAAAATTTACAAGCATGAAACAAGTGGGAACAAGTATCTAAAAATCCATGAAAGGTGTAGTTTTTTGATCCGTCTGATAATCCACAGATGACAAGAGGCAGAAATATTCCTCGGCTTCAGATCCTGCGAAATTTTTCAAAGGCCGTCTGCACGCTTTGACGAAGCGCGTATCATTAAGCGAGCGTCCATCAGCGTATCCGTGTTCTATTAGAGAAAATGACTCGGCACGGTCTGTCGCGGCGATATAGAGAGGGGTTCGGGCTTTTAACTTTCGCTAACGACCGAAGTTTTTCGGTGTCCGAGTGGCGCGGTATCATAAATTCAAAATGGCGGACCGTTTGGGGACGAAAACAAAAGGCACTCGGGTGTTTGCGAGAAGGGGTTGAAGGGTCGGGGGCGGGTGGTGTCGGTGGGCAACCCTTCTGAAGTCCTTTCGCGCAGGGGGGTGAGTCAGGAAACGACGAGGATTTTCGAGGGGTCGTGCCACCGAAAATGGCGGACCCAATTAAGCGAAGTCTAGGCTGGCCGTGACGCACACGCGTCATGGAAACCGTCGAGAGGAAAGAAAAGAAGTCCTCCGGAAAGGACGCGTACGTTGCCGTCCTCTTCATCGTCCCTTCGTACCAACCCCTCGGATTTACGTCTTGTTGACCTTTTTCAAACTGATGCCAACGCGACAGTACATGATTCTTGCCCTTCTGAGTGGCTAGTTAACCGTTTCGTCAAACGATGCGAATATTTCTCCTCGTCAAATTCCATTATACGTGTTTCATTATATATTACTCAAACTATATAACTCATTATTACATTAACTTGCTAGACAATGATACATCATTTTCAATAATATCAGTCAATAATAAAATTCTATTATAATAACACTTAATAATAGATGCTATAATAATACATACCACTCAAACTATATAACTCATTATTACATTAACTTGCTAATATACCAATGATACATCATTTTCAATAATATCAGTCAATAATAAAATTCTATTATAATAACACTTAATAATAGATGCTATAATAATACATACCACTCAAACTATATAACTCATTATTACATTAACTTGCTAATATACCAATGATACATCATTTTCAATAATATCATTCAGTAATAAAATTCTATTATAATAATGCTTAATAATAGATGCTATAATAATACATACCACTCAAATTATATAACTCATTATTACATTAACTTGCTAATATATCAATGATACATCATTTTCAATAATATTATTCAATAATAAAATTCTATTATAATAATGCTTAATAATAGATGCTATAATAATACATATCACTCAAACTACATAACTCATTGTTCATTTTGCTAGTGTCTCAATTATCATTTTAAAAAATCATTGAATAATATCAAGATGCATCGTTCACCTACATGGGGCAGATTTTTTAAAAATATTCCTACTTGTTTTTTTCCCATTTGAACATCAACCACAATTGCAAAACTTTAGTTATATATATTATTAATAAATTATTGAGGTTATAAATGTTTCTTATAAATTGTATTCAAGTGTAATAAAAAAGTTTTGGTTAAAAGTTACCTAACCTCAAAATTGTAGTTTTTAAAATCTTGTGAGAGTTATGTAATGTTTAATTAAAATCAGACAACGAATATAGACGTTGATTCCAGTACAAACTTTTATTATTAATGAACTATTTTTGTGGGTAATTTTTTTTAATTTTTTATTTGACACAACGAGGTAGTCAATTTTGAATTTATGTGCGTGTACGTCGAATGCATTCAAACATTACAAGTACTAATAATACTAAAAGTGCTAATAGTACTAATGATACTAATAATACTAACAATACTAATAACAAGAATTATATTAATACCAATACTAATAAATTTCACCAGTCATTAAATCTACCCGAATCTCGCAAACACAAATGTTTACCCGTATCATGAAATCGACAATAAAAGTTCCCGTAAAGATAAGCAGAAAGTAATTTTCGTTCAACTAAGAAAGTTAAGGGAGATTATTGAAAACTGGGATTACCATGATCGGCGAACTTTCCGCGGCGAAGTTGCAGACTCGATTTTACTTCGAAACAACGAAGAAAAGCGTTGACCATCCCCGGTACAGTTTGTCGAACAACGAAGATGTTTGCCTCGGAAATCTCCAAAGCACGCCGTAGGCTTTGCAGCTGGGAATGAATTATGATTTGAATTACAATCTCGTTTAGGTTGTCGACAGGGATGGCCGAAGGGAGCATCCCTCTAAACAGGATCTTCGTGGTCCAGAACTGGATGGACAAGCTATATCAATGATTAATCCTTGATCTCTGATCTCGCTTGACCGGATGCTGGACCCTTATTTAACCTGTCTCGTTCAACAAGTGCCTTCACGCATTTTTTTAGGGATGTTTTTATATATCTTTATTTGGTACTCGATTTATGGGGGTTTGAGTAGTTTTTAATTTTATAGAAAGTGGTTTTAAAGGTTTTATTTGGAGGTGGAGGATTTTGGGAGGAGTTAGGGAATTTTGAGAGTGGAGTATTTGGGAATTAGGGTTTTTGAGATTTGGGGGATTGGAGATTTGGGGATTTTAGAATGTAGGGAATTTGAGATTTGGGGAATATGGGATTTGGTGAATTTGGGATTTGGGGAACTTGGGATTTGGGGAATTTGGGATTTGGGGAATTTGGGATTTGGGGAATTTGGGATTTGGGGAATTTGGGATTTGGGGAATTTGGGATTTGGGGAATTTGGGATTTGGGGAATTTGGGATTTGGGGAATTTGGGATTTGGGGAATTTGGGATTTGGGGAATTTGGGATTTGGGGAATTTGGGATTTGGGGAATTTGGGATTTGGGGAATTTGGGATTTGGGAAATTTGGGATTTGGGAAATTTGGGATTCGGGGAATTTGGGATTGGGGGAATTTGGGATTGGGGCAATTTGGGATTGGGGGAATTTGAGATTTGGGGAATTTGGGATTTGGGGAATTTGGGATTTGGGGAATTTGGGATTTGGGGAATTTGGGATTTGGGGAATTTGGGATTTGGGGAATTGGGGATTTGGGAAATTTGGGATTCGAGGAATTTGGGATTCGGGGAATTTGGGATTCGGGGAATTTGGGATTCGAGGAATTTGGGATTCGGGGAATTTGTGATTCGGGGAATTTGGGATTCGGGGAATTTGGGATTCGGGGAATTTGGGATTTGGGGACTTTGGGATTTGGGGACTTTGGGATTTGGGGACTTTGGGATTTGGAGAACTTGGGATTTGGGGAATTTGGGAATTGGGCAATTAGGGATTGGGGGAATTTGGGATGTGGGAAATTTGGGGATTTGCGAATTTAGGGATTTGGGAATTTGAGGATTTGAAGATTCAAGTATTCGAAGATTTGAAAATTAGAGAATTTGTATCCTTGGAATGAAGAAATTAAAAAATTAAGGAATACGTGAATCTAGCGATTTAGGGATATGTGCACGTGGAAACTTCACTAGTCCCTACAATACACAATAAAAAAATTCTAAAATTTGAACCCTGCCAAAATAGTTATCAAACCTAAGAACCCAGATTAAATCCAAAAAAAAAAAATCCACAAGGACTAAGAACTCCACACATCCCAAAAATCCCTAAAAAACCCCAAAAACAATTAAAAACCTGAAATGCAGTCGAACCTTATCAAAGCCATCCGGTGCCGAAAGGTGTTCGTATAAAATTCCCCATGCAAGTACAATAAGCATCCCCGTCGTTGTCTCGCTATATCGCATTATTTGGTACTCGAGACACGTGTATCGAACAAAGCGAAAACCGTGAACGTTCGCAAGGGTGAGAAGGTCGTAACGCACGCAAAAAGAAGAAGACGTCGAAGAAGTGCAACGACAGAAGAAGACTGAAAGGTGAAAGTCGACAGGGTGCGTTTCTTTGAAGCGGCATTAGCCGGCTGATTCCATCGAATTTACCGTGAGGCCTGGGTCTCAAGAGTTCGATCACGGTACGCGATAGCTTGTAATATTTGCAGAAGTAATAACGGCTACAGAGGGAACCAAGAAGAGAAGGAGGAGGTAGAAGAGACACGAATGGTTGTGTGAGCACACGAAGAGGTGGGTTTGTCGCGAGGAGGTAAAAGAGGTGGAGGGTGGCTTGGCGACGCTCAAGACCTCTCTCTGTGTCTGCTCTCTCGCTTTATCGCACGCTCATTCCTCGTCCCTCGCGCTCGTTCGCTTCTCGCTCGCTGTACAAGGGTCCATCTCATAGCAACGCCCACGGAAACTCGAATCGATACGACGCACTGTTCTGGAAATTCGCCGCACGGATTTTCCTGCGAGTTTTTGAATTTCGACCGGATCGGATCGCACGCGTGGCGATGTGGACGCTCGAGGACGCCACGCGTGCGGACCGAGCGACGGCCGCGTGGAATTTTCCTAATAACTGCACCACCCACCTTGGGTGGGTAATTCACGAATTCCTGGCTTCTCGTATTTCTTAATTCTCAAATTCCTAGGATCTTGAATCCTTAGGTCAAGTCCAACAATTTTCAAATCTCTAAGTTCGAAACTTCATGGAATCCTTAGGTCCTCAAATCATTCATACTCCAAATTGCCCGAATTCCCTAAATTCTGCAAATACTCCTTCCTGAATTTCTTAAATTCACCAAATGCATCAAATTTCGCAAATTAGCAAATTCTAAAATTTCCCAAAATCTCAAAATTTTCTCAAATCCCAAAATTGTCCAAATCTCCCAATCCCCTTAATTCCCCAAATTCCCTAAATTTCTCAAATCTTCAAATTCTCCAAATTCTCTAAAATTCCTTAAAATTACAAAATACCCCAAATCTCCGAATCCTCCAAATTTCCTAAATTTCCTAAATTTCCCAAATTTCTCAAATTTCTCAAATTTCTCAAATTCTCTAAATTCCCTAAAATTCCAAAATTCCCCAAATCTCCAAATCTCCAAATCACTTATTCCCCTATTTCCCTATTCCCCAAATCTCCAAATCCCCTATTTTCCTATTCTCCAAATCTACAAATCCCCTATTCCCCTATTTCCCTATTCCCCAAATCTCCAAATCTCCTATTTTCCTATTCCCCAAATCTCCAAATCCCCTATTTCCCTATTCCCCAAATCTCCAAATCCCCTATTCTCCTATTTCCCTATTTCCCAAATCTCCAAATTCCCCATTCCCTAAATCTCCAAATCTCTAAATTCCCAAATTGTCCAAATTCCCCAAATCCCCAAATTCTCCAAATTCCTCAAATTCTCCGAATTCTCCGAAATCTCCAAATTCCCTAAATTCCCCAAATTCCCCAAATTCTCCAAATTCCTTAAATCCCCGAATTCTCCAAATCCCAAACTAAAAAAAATTCCAAACCCAAAAAGTCCTAAAAATCCACGAATTTTCAAACGTCCCTACATGAACGATAAAACAGAACATTGAAAATATTACTATACTCGTGGACCCGGTCCAAGCCAGACAAGAATTCCAGTCACGCCAATGGGTGTGAAGAATATTTTTGATAAACGTTGCGTTATCAGCGACGGACACACGGGTCCTCTCTACCCTGAAAAACTGCGGGAAGAGATTGCCAGCCCTCGTAATGCCCGCGAATCCACCGTCGCGTCTTTTGCATCCCTCTCTGCCCTTCGATTATTACCTTCTTTTACGAGAGAACGTTGTATTACCCAGAAATGGCTCGTTTTTCCTTCTTACAGCCGCTTTTCGCGTTTAACCAACCGTTCGCATCGGAGAGATACAGAATTCCGATAAGAATCTCGATGTTTCGCAGTATTTAGCTTTTCTGATGATGTCCTATAATGTTCCCGATGCTCTCATATTTCTTTCGTGTTTTTTTTTAATTTTTTGTGCTTTGAATTATTTCTGTTTGATTAATTTTGTTGATTCAAGGTTTTGAGTCCTGAATTTTAGATATTTTATACATTTTATATTTTATATTGCGTCTTTGTATGTAATCATAAAATTGTTTTGTTATAATTAAAATTATAAATCATTTCATGATTCTGCAATTATAGAATATATTTCTAAAATCATGACCGTTTGCAAAAATAAATTTAAAATCATTTTATTTTAAAGAAGACTTTATCTTCCATCACCAATTTAGCATTGTACTTGATTTGAAGGTAAACTTGATTTAAATTATAGTCAGCTGTCGTTAAATTTTTTTAACATAACCTATCAAGTCACACACACTCTTCACATATTGTATCACGATTATATTTTACGTTTTCAGCCTAAGATGCATAAAATTAAAAATACAATTTGTTACAAAAAAAAAGGGTCATGATAGCAATAACAAGGTACATAACCTATAAATAATGTCCTATGAACATAACCTATAAATTATCATAAACCTACAAGCATAACCTATAAACTATCATAAACCTATAAACATAACCTATAAATTATCATAAGCCTATAAACACAACCTATAAATGATCAGCACCAAAAAAAAATGTAAAAAAAAAAATCCAAAAAGAAATCCAAAGTGCAATTACAAGAGCGAAAATAGGAAGAATGAATAGTTTGCGAAATATACTCGAACGGAGCACAAAGGGTCCGTTCTGTTTTCCCTGCAGCACAAGGGAATAACGAGTCGCTTCTTTTTGCAGAGCAGTTTTTTCTTCGTAACGGCGATCGACACCGATTGTTCGACGTCTGTTGCGAAGAAGCGGAAACAGAGAGCGAGCAGACAGAAGAGGAGAGTCTTGAAATGGCGCGAAAGGAACGAGGCGAGTTTGTATTCTCCGCGTTTTCCTCGTTTTTACTGGCGTGGCCAGTCAGGCGTCTTGTCATGCATGACCGATGTCGATACGTGTGTATACGCCGATGTACAAGGAGCAAACCATCGCTGGAAAAGTCCTCTTTGCTCCGTGTACTCCATCTTTCTTCCTCTTCTTCTTCTTCTTACGGAGGGACTTCGTATCACATTCGTTTCCGGATCCGTAGAGGTTCGTGCACGAGAAATCCAGAAAATTGGACAAAGCGATCGCTTCGACTATCCTGCTGAACGTTCTTCAAATGAACGATCAATCATACGTGCCATATGTTTTTTTATTACTGTGCTATTTGTAGGTTGGACTCTTTGGTTGCTTTTGGGTAAATTAGGTTGGCGTATTAGCTGTATTACTCGATTAATTTTCTACGTATTTTGCTTGGGGAGATTTGAGAATCTAGGGTTTTGAGAGTTGGGGGATTTGAGAGTTGGGGGATTTGAGAATTAAGGGATTTGAGATTTAGGGGATTTGAGAATTTGGAGATTTTGAGAATTAAGGGATTTGAGATTTGGAGGATTTGAGAATCTAGTGATTTGAGAATTAAGGGATTTGAGATTTGGGAGATTTGAGAATTAAGAGATTTGGGAATTAGGAGATTTGAGATTTGGGGAATTTAAGATTGGGGGATTTGAGAATTGGGGATTTGAAAATTGGTGGATTTGAGATTGGGAAATTTGAGAATTGGTGGATTTGAGAATCTGGGAATTTGAGAATTGGTGGATTTGAGAATCTGGGAATTTGAGAATTGGGGAATTTGAGAATTTGGGAATTTGAGAATTGGTGGATTTGAGAATCTGGGAATTTGAGAATTGGGGAATTTGAGAATCTGGGAATTTGAGAATTGGGGAATTTGAGAATTTGGAAATTTGAGAATTTGGAAATTTGAGAATTGGTGGATTTGAGAATCTGGGAATTTGAGAATTGGGGAATTTGAGAATTTGGGAATTTGAGAATTAGGGGATTTGAGAATCTAGGGATTTGAGAATTTAAGGATTTGAGAAATAGGGGATTTGGGAATCTAGGGATTGGAAAATTAGGGGTTTTAAGAATCTAGGGATTTGATAATTAGTGAATTTGAGAATCTAGGATTTGAGAATCAGGGAATATCAAATATTGTGACACCAATCTTCCCTCTAAACATACATCCACATATCATCACATACGTGATTAACTCACATCACATGTCCCAAACCTCACTACACTTCTACCCACTCTTAAACAGTTGATCGACTCCATAAAAATAATGAAAATAATTTTAGATCACACAAAATTGAATAAATTAGAATACTAATAATATTAGAATATTTCACTATCGATGTATGGTAGTTTAGAGAGAATCGAAGGGTTGATCACCACTGTAGACGAATTTGTCTACACGGGTGATTGTGGTCAGTCTATGCAGGAATGACAGGGCACAGCTACCCGTTAATCCTGTTCCTGGTCCGGTTTCCAGGTTGAACTTCGCCCCCGAAACGGGGCCAGCCCTGTCAACACAGAGGCGCGCGCAGAGAATGACAAATGTTGTGGCGACCGCTGATGTTGCTCTACAACAAATTATATTCGAGGTGATAAAATCTACTTTCAACTTAGATAAATAGTACTCGAAAACAATGGGTTACTTTACGTAACTCTTCACCGGTAGCACCCTTAACAACCCTTTGATTTCTTGGGGGTAAATCTCTATTCACTCCTAAATTCATCTATGAGATGAAGAAAAAATTTGTTTCTAAAAATCTCTCTAAAAATTTTTATCACAATACTTGTTTAACCAGGTACTAAGTTTTGTTCATTTTTGTTGCAGATTGCAGACAAGGGTTCTTCAAGAAACTTCTTTGACACTTGTGACACTTCAACGTAACCCTTTCAGACTCAATTTACGTTGTAAAGTTCGCAAGGTTTGAAGGGTTAAAATAAATGATGTGAGTGTTGAATGAAGGTGAGAGTTGTAAAAACTGTTCCAATAATTGACATCCATTTTATCATATCTATAAAGTTGAAATGATTCAATTTAAATTTAAAAATTTAACAAGAAGAGGTACATTAGATCAATTAAAAATATGAGTGATAAAAAAAAATTATACAAAATAGCAAGGATTGAATGGTTGAATGTAAAAATGAAGGAAATAAACGTAAGAAGCTCCTGACCCAGGGACTGCGTTCCTGTCCTGCAATTCCCGTCGCTCGTCCTTCTTCCTGCACGTCCCGGCATTAATTTTATTCAACGAAGCAACGCGCAGACACGGCAAGGTAAGTACGTGCTACATTATTGGCCAATATCGGCCAGACACGAGGTTTCGAGCTAGGCACGACCTCCATTAACCGCGCCATAAACAGATAATCGCGAATTTCCCGGCCGATACCGTTCGCCCAATCAGATAAACCGAACCATCCGAGATATGGAATTATTGTCTACGGTCCTAGCGTTTCTCGGCTCGTTCGCATCCAAACGTGCTTACAGATTTTCCTTTCTACAATCTCAATTGTATTTACTATTATTTTATCGAATTATTAATTTGAAAATTTTTAGATAATTCGTTTTCTGCAATCTGATTTATAGATAATATACAATTATTTTGGTAAATTTGGTATTTGAAGATTGTTAGATAATTTGTTTTGTTCAATCTGAAATATATTTAGATGTTCTAAAATTATTTTTGTGAAGATTAATTTGAAGGACAGTTGATATGTTTATGGGGGATGAGGTAGGTCTAAGGGATGTAAAATAAAGAGGGTTGTAAAATGCTGTGTAAAATGGGATATAGAAAGGAGGACCATACTTGAGAGTGTGGACTCAATACTGTGTTATGTGCACGAGTTACAACCCTCAAGACATACCACATATTCAGAAAAGAGTACCGTACCTGACAGTGTAGACTCCACATGCTCCTCACACGAATTACAACCCCAAAGCAAAAACTCCATACATCCAGAAGAGAACGATACCCGACAGTGTGGATTCCACATGCTCCTCACACGAATTACAACCCCAAAGCAAAAACTCCATACATCCAGAAGAGTACCATACCCGACAGTGTGGATTCCACATGCTCCACACACGAATTGCAACCCCAAAGCAAAAACTCCACACATCCAAAAAGAAGTACCATATCTAACAGTGTAGACTCCACATGCTCCTCACACGAATTACAATCCCAAAGCCAAAAGTCCACACCTCCAGAAGAGTACCATACCTAACAGTGTACCATACCCGACTCCACACGCTCGCACGAATTACAACCTGACAGCAAAAAGTCCAGACCTCCAGAAGAGTACTATACCAGTGTGTTCCACGCATAAATTACAATCGGAAAGAAAGAAGTGCCCATATCCAGTAAGAGGCATGGACCTCTTTATCCGTCGAAAAAGTAGTCTGGCAGACGGTGGTGTTTCTTTCAGACGACGAAAAAGAAGAGTACTGAAAGGCGGCTGGTTTCATTGGTGGAAACACGTGTCTAGGCGACATCAAACAACCGGACTCGCGTCTGAATAAAATTGCCGCGATCTTTCGCGTTGTTACTGGCAAGGGTGCGAGTGGTTGGTGATCCGTGGCGGGTCTTTGTTTGTCTAGCGAAAGGGCGCGAGAGGGTGAGAAAGAGGAGCACTCCGTTAATCATTATCCAAGGGTAAGTCGAGAGGCGAAGGAGAAGCCTCCTTTGAGGCCGGACCACGGTTGCTCTGCCCGGAATTCCAGGGCCTCGGATTACAATTTGGCGAGTCCAGGGCGAAGGGAGAGTAAAATGGCCGCCGGCGGTAGGGTAGTTTTGCCGGTCGTGGGGTGGCTACGAGGGTGGCTAACTGGGTGGTCGACAAGGACTGGAAGGAGTAGGAAGAGAAGCTGGAGGTCGGTAAAGGGGATAGCGGTGGCTGAGCACTGGGGAGGTAAAGGGGGGAGGCTGATGCTAGCCACAACCCCTTAAGGGTCGAACGAACCCTTGCACTACCACACGGAGGTCCAACAACTCTCTCCCTCTACCCGGTGTTCTGAAATATTGCATCTTTCAAATTATTACCTATCACATTTCTAATTATTACTTAAATTTTATTTACTCAAATCATTACTTTGATGTTTATGCAAGGATTTTCATACAGAAGACAGATGGTGACTGTTTTAAATATTTATTATGAGGCGAACCCCTTCTTACTTTAGTGTTTTGCATGTTATCTTTCAAATTTGAGAATTAGCACTAAAATCAGAGGATGTTTATGCAAGTATTTATTTTTATATCGAATGTAGATGAAATTAAGTTGTTTCAAATATTTGATACAAGACGACCAACAACCTCTTGACCCTTTATTGGCCATATTGCATTTATTTTGAAGAGCCTTTAATTAATACTAAACTTCTTCATAATTATTCCATATCAAATTCCAACACTTCCATCTTTTCTCTCGAACCACGTATCCACACTTCGCCATTTTAACCCTCTATCGTCGGCTCGTTCGTATGCGCGCTTAACGACGCATTTATGCGTCATCCATTTCCAGTACGTTAACACTAAATCTACCATAATATATACTTAACACAAAATTAGAAATATTGTAGACAAATAGACGACAAAATATATACGCATTAATTATGTCGATAAAATTGAACAAAGACTTCAAGAATACTATCTCAACAACCTCTGGAGCTACTGAATTTTAATATACTCACTTTTTGAATAGTAAAATGATAAACTAAAATGTTGAGATAAATACTGTAGTATCAATTAATTTAGAGAATCATGATTAACCTTAATAAAATATGATAGACATTTGCATAGAATCACAGCAATAAAATTTTGTGATAAAAATCTGAAATCTGAAACTAACCATCTTAAGCATCCCTCAAGTAATACCATTTGGTATTGGTTCATGTTATTCTTCCCAGGTTAAAATATATTAAAACAGGCAAAGAAAGTTGAAATATTATGTTAATCTAATATTGTGAAATAATTGACTATGTGCATGATTGGACTTGAACTCCAAATCAGCGTTTTGAAAATTCGAGTAAAATTGACCACAGCTGAAGTGCGTCACGGGTGCGTCACCAGTGCGTCACGAGACTAGTCAAATTATTGCAAGGGGTTAAAATAAGAAATTTGCAAAACACTTGATCAGATAATTTTAGTACGAAAGACCCAGAATAGTTGAACTCCAAATCAGCGTATTGAAAATTTGAGTAAAATTGGCCACAGCCGAAGTGCGTCACGAGTGCGTCACGCATTCGTCAATATAGTGGAAGGGGTTAAAATAAGAAATTTGCAAAACCTTTGATCACATAATTTTAGTACGAAAGACCCAGAATAGTTGAACTCCAAATCAGCGTATTGAAGATTTGAGTAAAATTGGCCACAGCCGAAGTGCGTCACGAGTGCGTCACGCATTCGTCAAAATAGTGGAAGGGGTTAAAATAAAAAACTTGCAAAACCCTTGATCAGGTAATTTTAGTACGAAAGCCCCAGAATAGTAGCACGAGACACCCAGTATGCTTTCCCATCCCAGTTCCACTTGTCGTTTCTCTATCCCTTTCGGGTTTCTCCACATCCGTGTCCTCCTCTCTTTCCGTTTTCCACCGTTCGCCAAAGCCTCTCCTCCTCGCTCCCTCTATTCGTCTCGTTCTCTTTCACCCTCCCTTGCCCCTCGTGTCCCTTGCCCCTCGAACAACCATCATATCTACAGCCACTATACCCACCACCATCACCGCCACCACGGTACGAACACCTACCACGGTTACTCGCGTGTCCCAGAGAGAGAGAGAGAGAAAGAGAGAGAGGTCCGCGAAGGGAGTGGTATCGGAGAGAGACCGAAAGAGAAAGATGCGAACGGGTAGAGGTGGAAGAGCGAGAAAGAGGGTCAACGAGGGTGCACGAGAGAAAGGAGATCTCCTCACCCTCCGTAGGGTGGGCGCACACGGTAAGGGTGGAATTTTAGAGACGGGGATAGCCTTAAAATACACGCAGTGCGAAATACCGGGCGTGAATTAGAGTCCGCGAGTATACACGCCGCTGTGGCGAACGAACGGACGAACCTTCGGAATTTTCGCCAGCCGCAAACCGAGCGAAACATCCCCGAAAGCGCGGACCAACCTTGTATCGCGACTGAATTCCAACAACGTTGATTGTCACACATTCCAAGTCACACGATTATCAGACGTCATCGCTCCCTTTTTCGCGAAACGTTTGATGCATTTTAAGGGTTCTGAAGATGCAGTTGCAAATGAGGAACGTTCTAACGATTCATAAATCTCTTATACATAATCACAAGTTATTATCTCTTACGTAGAATACAAGATATTGTCAAATGTATATAAAATTTGTTTGAGACGTTTCACCACCAATTTGCGAGAATCAAGATAGAAGTCGCTATAGCATAATAATTAGACTCTTAACGAGGATACGAAAATCGTAAACGCTATTAAACGTATAAACGCGGTTTACGGCGAGGCGTTAAACATCAGAAAATGTCAGCTTTGCTTGCGAAAGTTCAAGGAAGCAGATTTTAAAGTTCCAGTGAAAGGTCTATTAAATTCACCGCCAGGAATTTGAGTGCGGAGATTCGAAACATTGCGAAAGAAGTTTCGTATGATACACAAATCATGAAGATTATCTTCTGTGATTAACTATGATGATTATCTATAAAGATTATCTGTTGTGATTGACTATGATGATTATTTATAAAGATTATCTAATGTGGTTAACTATGATGATTATCTATAAAGATTATCTGTTGTGATTGACTATGATGATTATCTATAAACATTATCTGTTGTGATTAACTATGATGATTATCTACAAAGACTATCTGTAAAGACTATCTGTGAAGATTGTGTATGAAGATTGTTGATAAAGATTGTCTATGAAGATTATTTGTAAAGATTGTTCTTAAAGATTATTTATGAAGATTGTCTACAAAGATAATTTATAAAGATCATTCATATAGAATATCTACAAAGGTTATATAGGAAGATTATTTTTAAAGATTATCTATGAAGATTATTCATAAAGACCATTCATATTGAATATCTATAAAGATTATATAAGAAGATTATTTTTAAAGATTATCTATGAAGATTATTCATAAAGATCATTCATATAGAATATCAATAAAGGTTATATAGGAAGATTATTTTTGAAGATTATCTATGAAGATTGTTCATAAAGATCATTCATATAGAATATCTATAAAGATTATATAAGAAGATTATTTGTGAAGATTATCCATGAAGATTGTTCATAAAGATCATTCATATAGAATATCTATAAAGATTATATAAGAAGATTATTTTTGAAGATTATCTACGAAGATTATTCATAAAGATCATTCATATAGAATATCTATAAAGATTATATAAGAAGATTATTTGTGAAGATTATCTATGAAGATTATTCATAAAGATCATTCCTATAAAATATCTATAAAGATTGTATAGGAAGATTATTTGTAAAAATTATCCACAAAGATTATTAATGAAGATTATCTACAAAGATTATTCTTAAAGATCATCCATACAGAATATTTACAAAGATTATCTATGAAATCCGTATACAAAGATTATTCGTAAAGATTATCCACAAAGATTATTTATGAAGATTATCCACAAAGATTATTTGTAAAGATTATTTACAAAGATTATTCACGAAGACTGTAAATAGAGATTTTCAGTAAAATAGAATACCGGAAGGTTGTGATATTCGTAATCTCATGCGAGGTTAGAAATTGTTCGATCGAAACACGTAGGTCATGGAGACAAATAGGGCACGTCAGGTATCAAAAGCGTAGTTTGAATTTTAACGCGTTCGATAGAAACGAATCAATGCCGGTATCAAGATTTTTAGCGAAGGAAAGTTCCAACCAACTTCTCATTCAATTATAAAGATTTCCATCGTGATATCGTTATTAATCGCGTTTACAATATCGAGCTCCGTGCAACTGTTTGGAAGCGAAAAGTACTGGAACTTTCGAGACAAATGCAAATGTTCTCCTTCAAGGAGCCAACCCCGAAGAAAAAGTTGCGAATAATTACTTGTTCGGGCTACGATGTCGATTAAATCAATGGTTTATTTTACTCGGTAATTTCGTTCACTTTTATTTGCCGCTTTTATTACTTCGTTGATAAGTCACGAATTATGGTGAACTTTGATGGAAAAGTTCAATTTTTTGAGGTTAACCATTCGTTCTTCTTTAAGTAGGATTTTACTGATCGATTTTTGAAAATTAATTCATGTTTTGTCTTACTTTGATTTATTATATTTTTAAATAGTTGTCTAATCTGGTATATTTTATACTTTACAATAGTTTATTATTGTAATAATTCTGGATTATTAATATACATTTTATGACAGAAAGGAAATGATAGAATTCAAATGATAGAATATTTTATCCCCTCAGAAATTTTAATATTAATACAAGTAATGTAATATTTACACTTGAATTAATAATACAAGTATCAAATTTGTATCACGTTAACTTAAAAATACTACCAAAATTTATATACTTATATGCTTATAATTTTTATAAGCTGTAATTTTAATTTTTCCTAGAACATAGACATAATCATCAAAGAACATGAGAACTCATCATCCGAGTACTAATTACTAAAAATATTTCCCTAATTAAATAATTAATATACAATAAGAAGTGTAAAATGCGTGAAAAGAATGTAGCACAATGTTCTCAAGTAAAAGCGTCCTCGTCGAAGTTGAAAATTCGAAAGCAACTCCTTTCATTCGAGACGTTCGAACGAGCCGTGCACGCAACGGTATACCGGAAACGTGGGAGGAAGCGAAAGGCGGTATATTTTTTTTCTTTCTTTCGGTGTCCCGTCGTCACGAGTCAGCTACGATACCGCACGGATTTAACTAATAAGAGCAATTAGCGCCGAGGGTAGTAACTAGAGGTGGTTTGCCCGCCATGGCATGTCTCTCGCCTGGCGGTCGCCTCGGTCAATACCCACCGGACAAGATGGCCGACGCCCACTCCAACACAAACTCAAAGTTACATACATTTATGTACTCAAATGTATAACCCACCCCCTCCGGACGGAGGTTGCCTTTCTCCTTCCGCCGGTTCAACCCTCCCGGTCGGTCTCGCCATCCACTCGGGCTACACGGACACCGAACTTCATCATTATTATCTCGCTGGCCTGCTGCTTGCTATCTAAGCTTTCCCGGGGTACGTGAATTTTGCAAAACCCACCACTACTTTGGACCCGTTGACGACGACGTCGATGCGGAACACCTGCAGCTCGACCATGGAAGATTAACGAGTCGATTGGCTCACCGTCAAATGGAATCGTTACAACCTCCTCGAACGACATTTTCCTTATTTCATTTTCCGTTATATCAACATTTCATTCTTCATTCCATTATGCCTTCTGACGGCCGATTGGAATATGCAGATCACCTTTTTCGGCGATGACAATTTTATGAGGTGCGGTACGTTATTACTCGCGTTATATTGCCACGCGTTGTAATCGCCGCGCGTTATATCACCACGCGTTGTAATCGCCACGCGTTGTATCGCCACGCGTGGTATTACCGCGCATTGTATCGCTACGCGTTATATCACCACGCGTTATATCGCCACGCGTTGTAATCGCCACGCGCTATATCACCACGCGTTGTATCGCCACGTGTTGTAATCGCCACGCGTTGTAATCGCAACGCGTTGTATCGCCACGCGTTGTTATCGCCACGCACTGTAATCGCCACGCGTTATATCACTACGCGTTGTAATCGCCACGCGTTATATCACCACGCGTTATATCGCCACGCGCTATATCAGCACGCGTTGTAATCGCCACGCGTTGTATCACCACGCGTTGTATCGCCACGCGTTGTATCGCCACGCGTTGTTATTGCCACGCGTTGTAATCGCCACGCGTTATATCACCACGCGTTGTATCGCCACGCGTTGTAATCGCCACGCGTTATATCGCCACGCACTGTAATCGCCACGCGTTGTAATCGCCACGCGTTATATCACCACGCGTTGTAATCACCACGCGTTATATCGCCACGCGCTCTAATTAACATCGCTGTAATCGCAAAGTTTTCTAATTAGTACGCGCTATAATCTCGACGCGTTTGATACTCCTGTGCTGTAATCACAACACGTGTAAAAGAATACTGTATTGCGCATTAGATCGTTACATTGTATGTAATGTATGTTGTGCATTGTATATGTTGTGTTATGGCGTGATCGGTGGCGGGCATCGAGGCCAACCGAAATTCCGAGCGACGATCGGCAGTTGTCATCGACGTTGTCGGTGGCAATAACGGTGAGAAAAAAGACATTCGATAAAAACGTGTTACGACGTGCACATCGTGCACATTGCCTTCCGTTACTTTTTCTTTATTAAAATATATATACAATTTATTAACCGTCTATAACGAGTAACGCCTTTTTTATTCATCCTGACAAGACTATTACAATTTCAGAAGTGGGATCGTGCTCGTATAGAACTTCCGTGTGTGGTTAATATATGTATATGTGTATATAAAGTTTATTGTTTGTTGAATCGAGTTATTTGTGACGATAATTAATAGTGTGGATTGTGCTGGTGTAAAGTGATCGACAAAATGGTGAATCCCAACGATTTAAAAGTGGTACAGTTGAAGAAGGTATTGCTTAAGCGGGGATTATCCACTTCCGGAGCAAAAGTTGAACTAATTAATAGATTGCACCAAGCAGATCCGAGTGGCGATTGGATAAAAGACGCTAGTTTATTGCCGGTTGAGGACATAGGACAAACCGAAATTATGGAAGATGATGTAGTAAACGCGTCTGCGTGCGAGAGTCACAATCCTCGCGAGAGTAATGAAAGAATATCCGAAGAAAATCTTCTTTTACGGGAGCTTAGATTGTTGCGACGTGAAAATGAACTTTTGAGAGGTTCGCCAAGGTCTACTACTTCCGCAACAGAGACAAAAATCAGCATAAAAGCTGTTAGTGATTTATTAAGTGACTTTGACGGCCTCAGCGAACTTTTCTGTAATTGGGAAAGGCAAGTTAGACTATTGTGTACAGCCTACAATCTTGAAGATAGTGCGGCGAAAATTTTGATCGGTACAAGACTGAAAGGGCAAGCTCTAAAATGGTTCCATTCGCGGCCAGAGCACATCGAGATGGATACTAATAAATTGCTGGAGGAGATGAAGAAGATGTTCGGAAGACGGGAAAGCAAATTAGTGCTAAGAAAAAAATTCGAAGACAGAGTTTGGAAGCCAAATGAACTTTTCAGTGTTTATTATCACGAGAAAATTATTCTCGGTAACCATGTGCCCGTTTCTGAAGAGGAAATGGTTGACTATCTAGTGGAAGGGATACCGGATAGGCAACTCCGAAACCAAGCCAGGATCCAGAATTTTCCATCAGCGCAGGACTTATTGGCGGCATTTGAAGTCATAACATTAACAGATGGAAGAAATCGGCTGCCTCGTGAGCCGGCGTCGGCGAGCAAAGCGGAAACGAAGGAGAGCAGACCGTCGTTCACGCCGAGCAGGAGCAGTTTTCCTCGGGAGGACAACACGTGGCAGACAAAGCCGAGGTGCTACAATTGCAGCAGGTACGGGCATTTATCCAAGGACTGCAGAGAACCCCGAAGAGAGAAAGGTTCGTGTTTTCGATGTGGTGAAATGGGACATACGTACAATGAATGCAAAGGTAAATCCGAACATAAACAAGTAGCTTGTGTGGACAGTATTCGTAAGTCGAGCGATGACGAATTTATGAAAACCGCTATTTTTGAATTAGGAGATTCGAGAATGCAATCTGTAGTACAGTTAGATAGTCGTATTGATACCGGCAGTCCGATTAGTTTTATTAAAGATTCATTTGTTCCGCGATATTTGATAAATGTTACAGATATTACGAATAAGACGTTTTGCGGGCTTAACGGTAGTAAATTAGAAATAGCCGGGATCGTAACGGCGAATATTAAACTTGGTGCAAATAGGCAAGACGGAGTAAATTTATATGTCGTACCGGAAAATACTATGGCGGCTTCAGTAGTGTTGGGCAGGGATGCTATTAAAAAATTCGATTTAAAATTGACGGTACCTTCGGCAGGCGGGGTGGATGAGATAATTTCCGAAATTTTAAATATCGATACGCAAGAAACTCTTACGGAGAATACTGACACTTTATTGATAAATTCAGCTGCATTACAAATTGACCAGTTACGTTTGAAAAATCTATTTACGGCAGAATACGTACAACCTAAACGTCCTGAAGAAGTGAAAGTCAAAACTGAGCTAAAATTAGTAGTAAAAGATCTAAAGCCATTTAGTTTTTCTCCTCGTAGATTATCATATGCCGAAAGAAATAGTTTACGTGCAATTTTGGATAAATTATTGGCAGAAGGGGTGATTCGCGTGAGTGAATCGGAATATGTATCACCCATTGTACTAGTAAAGAAGAAAAATGGTGAATTTAGAATGTGCATTGATTATCGTAAATTGAATAAACATCTTGCTAGAGATAATTATCCGATTCCACTTATTGAGGATCAGCTGAGTGTCTTAAAGGGAAAGAGGTATTTTAGTTTGCTTGATTTGAAGGATGGATTTCACCATATACCAATTGCCGAAGAGTCCGTCAAATATACCTCATTTATTACTCCGTTTGGCCAATTTGAATTTACGAAAATGCCTTTTGGGTTGAAACCGGCACCGACAAAATTTCAGAGATACGTGAGCGAAGTACTCGATGAATTAATTCGAGCCGGTGATGTAGTAGTGTATATAGACGACTTCCTTATCGCGACGCAGACTTTGGAGCATCATTTTGTTATTTTAAAGCATGTGTTTAAACTATTAGTAGAAAATAAGCTTAAGTTAAGAATTGATAAATGTAAGTTTTTATTTACCGAGATTGAATATTTAGGTTACTTGATTAATGAGAAGGGAATTAAACCCACCGATAAGGGTATTGACGCAGTGCTGAGATTTCCGATGCCTAAAGTTACTCGCGATGTACAGAGTTTTCTTGGTTTGTGCTCGTATTTTCGAAAATTCATAGAAGGTTTTTCAGTAATAGCAAAACCGTTGTACGATTTGTTAAAAAAGGATGTCAAGTTTAAATTTGCGGAGGTAGAACTTCGGGCATTCGAGACTTTGAAATCGAGGTTAGTCGCAGCTCCAATTTTGGCAATCTACGATCCGCGTGATTTGACGGAATTGCATTGCGATGCTAGCGCATTGGGTTTTGGCGCGGTACTTATGCAAAGAAAAAATGACTTGAAATTGCATCCTGTATTTTATTTCTCTAAGCGAACGACCGAGGTAGAGAGTAAGTATCACAGTTTTGAGCTTGAAACTTTAGCCATCGTATACGCACTCAAACGGTTTCGAATATATTTACAAGGAATTCAATTCAAAATAGTTACCGATTGTAATTCACTAAAGTTAACGCTACAGAAAAAAGATATTAATCCGAGAATTGCAAGATGGGCGTTGGAATTGGCTGCTTACGATTATACGGTAGAGCACAGACCAGGAGAGAAAATGAAACATGTAGATGCATTGAGTAGATCGGTTGGAATTTTAATTGTAGAGGATAATTCGTTTGAGCATAAATTAGCTATTTGTCAGGCCCGGGATAAAAAAATAAAAGAGTTAATGGATAAATTGAGCAAGAATGAAAATTCGTTTTACGAAATGAGACACGGATTAGTGTATCGGAAAAAAGATGCGGCATTACTTTTTTATGTACCGGAGGAAATGGAGAAAAGTGTCATGTTTCGATATCATGATGAAATGGGTCATTTGGGGGTGGAGAAAACACAAGACACAATATTTAAAAATTATTGGTTTCCTAATGCGAAACAAAAAATCCAAGATCACATAAGAAATTGCATGAAGTGTGTTGTGTATTCTCCAACAGCGGGCAAAACCGAAGCTGTGTTGCATGCAATACCGAAGGAGGACATTCCGTTTGTTACTTTGCACATCGATCATTTTGGCCCAGTCGATAAGCGACACTTGATAAAGCGATACGTATTTCTTGTAGTTGATGCGTTCACCAAGTTTGTAAAGTTGTATGCGACGAAAACAACTGCTACTTCCGAAGCAGTAAAGTGTCTTTCTGATTATTTTAATAATTATAGTAAGCCGAAATATATTGTGTCGGACCGTGGGTCGTGTTTTACATCTCAGGAATTTAATGATTTTTTGAACGAGTGTAATGTCAAACATGTATTAGTAGCGACGGGTTCACCACAAGCAAACGGGCAAGTGGAAAGATTTAACCGAACAATAGCACCTATGTTGAGTAAATTGACTGATAACGACACTGGGAAATACTGGTACAAAATACTATCAGATGTTGAATATTGTATTAATAATACTGTTTGTAAATCTACGGGCGAAACCCCAAGCAAATTGTTATTCGGCATATCTCAGCGCGGTAAAATTGACGATGAAATTAAAGATTATTTAGACAAGTTCGAGATTGATAAAAATAGGGATTTTGAAGACGTAAGAAGCAAAGCGGCTCATAAAATTACTGCGTCACAAAATTATAATATACAGTATTTTAACAAGAGGCATAAAAGTCCTCATGAGTATCGTGAGGGTGATTATGTAATGTTGCGCAATTTTGACACTACTGCGGGGGCATCAAAGAAATTGATTCCGCAATTTAAAGGCCCGTACGTTGTTACGAAAAAACTTAGAAACGATAGATATGTTGTGGCAGATATAGACGGTTTTCAAAATACACAGAAAAAATATCAAGGTGTATGGGAACCTAAAAACATGCGACCGTGGATAAATGTAAATACATATGTCAAATAATGTTAGTAATTAGAATTAGATTAATGCATGTGTTTATATAATTTCGTTTAATGTTAAGGTTCTTCTTTTTAGTGTAGCGTAGCCCGAGGACGGTCTATCATCAGGATAGCCGAACTGTAAAAGAATACTGTATTGCGCATTAGATCGTTACATTGTATGTAATGTATGTTGTGCATTGTATATGTTGTGTTATGGCGTGATCGGTGGCGGGCATCGAGGCCAACCGAAATTCCGAGCGACGATCGGCAGTTGTCATCGACGTTGTCGGTGGCAATAACGGTGAGAAAAAAGACATTCGATAAAAACGTGTTACGACGTGCACATCGTGCACATTGCCTTCCGTTACTTTTTCTTTATTAAAATATATATACAATTTATTAACCGTCTATAACGAGTAACGCCTTTTTTATTCATCCTGACAAGACTATTACACACGTAGTAACTGTCCCGCGCTATATCGCCACGCATTGTATTGCCATGCATAGTAATCATCGCGTGCTATATAGCCACGCATTATAACTATTAAACGAATGATCACGCGTTATTCCTACGTGTCATTACCACCCGTTATATTGCCACTTACTGCATGAAAAATGATGTCTAACAAAATTTAAATATTCGTCCAAAAATATAATTAGTACTGCAGTCTCATTAGAGAACTCTTAATAGCCTTAAAGAAACTTCAAAATTTGATGAAAGTTCAGGTAATGACATCTAAAAAATTTCTTTAAATTCTACAATTTCCTGCTTCTTTCAATTGCAAAGATTTCTTACAAAATTCGTCCTCGTTAAGCATGTACAGTTATACATACAGAATATATACACCGTGTAATGCAAGTAAATTACACGTTTTCCCAGTAAATTGCAAGTGGATTCGAAAGGAAAAATTTTTAACGAACATGCAAGTAACGGGGGGATAGGGTACCTCGTTAGGGTTAGATGTGTCCATAAAGAGAGCCGTCGACCAAGCACGTCGAAGCGGTCCTCGATTGGTCAGCAGAAAGGGGTGGCAAGCCCACGCGTGCTATTGGTCAAAGCCACCCTTCTAACAGGCGAATACTGACCCTTCGGGGGTGGATTTCTCTCCCTTGAAAAATATCGGCAATCTTTTGCACCCCTGGTAAACGAGCGGAAAGTAAACGCTCGGCTAAGTTCGTGAAACGTATGCGGATACTTTAGCTGCTCAAAACTGATTCGTTTCGCTTTCCATATTTTTCTTTTTTCCCTTCCTTTAAGTCGGTATAATTTAGTATGAAGACGTTGAATTCGACGCGATTCAATTCTGAGAAATTCAATTTTATAGCATTCAATTTTTCACAGTTCAAATAAACGCGATGCAATTTCATGCGATTCAATTTGGTATAATTCAATTTGACGTGATGGAATTTTATGTGATTCAATTTTACACAATTTAATTTTAGTTTATTCAATTATAGTTGGTTCAATTCAATGTATATGTTATATTGCCACATGTTACATTGTCACACATTATATTGCCATATGTTACATTGTTACACACTATATATCGCCACGCGTTATATTGCCATGTCGCACATTACTACGCGTTACGTCGCTACACCTTATATTACTACTCTTAATATCATCTCACGTTATATTGCCACGCTTTATATTATCACACGTTATATCGCCATGTCTTATATCGCCACCAATTGCATTGTTATGTGTTATAAGACATATGTTATATTGTCATAAGTTTTATTGTTACACGTTACATCATCACATGTTATATTGCCACTCGTTATATCATCACGTCTTATATTGCCACTCGTTATATCACCACGTCTTGTATCGCCACGAGTTGTATTATTATGTGTGATGTCGTCATATGTTACAGTGTCACAAGTTTTATTGTTACACGTTACATCGCCACACCTTATATTGCCACTCGTTATATCACCACGTCTTATATCGCCACTCGTTATATCACCACGTCTTGTATCGCCACGAGTTGTTATTATGTGTGATGTCGTCATATGTTACAGTGTCACAAGTTTTATTGTTACACGTTACATCGCCACACCTTATATTGCCACTCGTTATATCACCACGTCTTATATCGCCACTCGTTATATCACCACGTCTTGTATCGCCACGAGTTGTATTATTATGTGTGATGTCGTCATATGTTACAGTGTCACAAGTTTTATTGTTACACGTTACATCGCCACACCTTATATTGCCACTCGATATATCACCACGTCTTATATCGCCACTAGTTAAATTATTATGTGCTATCTTGTCATATGTTATATTGTTACAAGTCGTATTATTACACATTGCATCACAACACCTTATATTGCCACTCGTCATATCACCATGTCTTATATCACCACGAATTGTATTATGTGTGATGTCCTCATATGTTATATTATCACAAGTTTTATTCTTACACGTTACAACACTACACCTTATATTGCCACTAGTTATATCACCACGTCTTATATTGCCACGAGGCAATATTATTAAGCGTTACATCGTGACACGTTATATCGCCATTATATCATTACGTGTAGTATTATAATTCATTTAATAACCAGGACATAATTATTTTATGAATATCCACTTAATTAGGCGGACGTGGCAAAAGAACGAGGCGTCCGATCAACAGCCAGGTACGACAACACTTTCCCAGTTTCTTTATCGGAAAAACGGGAAGTGGGTGCCGCGAACGACGGAGTATCGGCAATAATGAGATTGAAATTAATTCGACGTGGCTGCTGGTCGACGAGATATTCGACGATAAGATAATTCAACAAATTTGCCCAACTAAGCCTCGGATTTTCGTTTCGCGGCCGCGTTACCGTTCCATGAAATATTACCCTCTTCAGCTTTTTTCCTATCCCCTGCACACCATCGTTCCCTTTTTTCTTCTCAACGAAGATGTTTAACGCTTCATCGCGAAAATGATTCCGGAATCAGAATCACCGAGAGTAACACCGGGTTTCGTCGTCGAGACGAATGAACATCGTTTAATCTTTTACACCGGGGAAACGAGACAGCCTCGTGAACGCAGCCGAACTAATCCAGCGCAATTGTTTTCGTCCATGTTGACTGCTTATCTGGCTTAACAGCCGACTAATTCCACGATCTAACGAACTTGGAGTTTCGTGACTCCTCCACGGTAGTTAACCCCCTCTGGTTCCAGAGTTTTTCAGCCCGCGCCCCCGGGCACCGGGAAATGAACACCGGACATTTAGATACAACGGGAACAACGCTAATCGCTTCACGCTCGCGAGATCATACGTGTCTACCTTAGATAGAGTAACGCTCGCTGCTTAAAGGGAAATAATCGAGCTAAGCGCTAGCTGCGATCTTGGAGAGTAATGTTCACAGATAAATCTTTGGCCGTCTCTGAAATTGTTGGGATCGCGCCGAAATCGGTTAATTCTCGTCTCGTTCTTTTGCATGATCTAATTTTAGCTTTGGTACGTGCGAATTGTCAAAATTATTATAATTTTTTTATTATAGTTAAATAACATTTAATATTATAGTTAGTTCACTTTAACATTTAACATTATAGTTAACATTTAACTAAACATTATAGTTTCCTAAATTTTTTTTAAATTTTAACTAATGCAAATTGTCATTCTTCTAATTCTGACAACTCAAAATTTTTTTAACAAGTTTTTACAAGTTTATACATTTTTATATTTAGGACAATAGCGAAATAAATTGCAGAAAATTGTCTTTTAGAAAAATTTAAAAAAGTAACAAATTGTAACACTGTGAAATAAAAATTGTAGAATCGATCGATAATAAAATTGCGAGAATAGAATCGGAGTTCCGATGGAAATGTCTCTACCGATGCAGGGGTTCTAGGTTCCAGCCCTAAAACCGGATCGCAAGGGCGTAAGTTTTGTGAGGTAGTGTACCACCTATTAGTAGGCAACCGTGTGTTACATCGTCGCCATGAGAGTTCAGGTAGCTCAGGTGCGAGCTGCAAAGAGAAAATCTACTTCACAATTTTAAAGTTACTTTTAGCAACACCATTATAGTATCGACTGAACGATACACTCGAAATTCGGGTAGAACATCCAAGATTATTCCAAGGCGAAAATCGATAGTTTAATTCGAGCACGGATCTGGTTTGGTTAGTTTCGGGATGCATAATGTATAATTAATTAACGGATACATTCATTACAGAATAATTTAGTTTGTTTAACTCGTGATAATTTCAGGTGGTAGATATTTCTTGGTATCTTATCTAATTTAATTTTGGGGACTGTTTAAAATTTTAGTTGATGTGCGATTGTAGGGGAATATTTTAAATTTTAGTTTATTAGGATTAATTGCGAGTAAGTTTTGATATGTGTTAAATTATTTGAGGAATTATTGATCGATTAGGTGAGATTCTTTGTGAAAAGGAAAATAAAATTGCAAGTAATTTTTTAGTCATTTGTAGTTCGTCTTAAAATATTTGTGAGATAGTTTAGAAGATGATTCATAGGAAAATTCATTAGATGATTCATAGAAAAATTCATAAAATAATTCATGACATGAATCATAGAAAAATTCATAAAACAATTCATTAGATGAT
Source organism: Megachile rotundata (assembly GCF_050947335.1). Lineage (NCBI taxonomy): Eukaryota > Metazoa > Arthropoda > Insecta > Hymenoptera > Megachilidae > Megachile > Megachile rotundata. The sequence continues at coordinate 16,297,232 of NC_134984.1, read as the reverse complement.
TCATAGAAAAAATCATAAAATAATTCATGAGATAATTCATAGAAAAATTCATAAGATAATTCATGAAATAATTCATAGAAAAATTCATAGAAAAATTTATAAGATAATTCATGAGGTAATTCATAGGAAAACTCATAAAATAATTCATTAACTGATTTATAGAAAAATTCATAAAACAATTCATTAGATGATTCATAGAAAAAATCATAAAATAATTCATGAGATTATTCATAGAAAAATAAATAAGATAATTCATGAAATAATTCATAGAAAAATTCATAAAATAATTTATGAGATGATTCATAGAAAAATTCATAAAATAATTCATGAGATGATTCATACAAAAATTCATAAAATAATTGATGAGATGATTCATAGAAAAATTCATAAAATAATTCATAAGATGATTCATAGAAAAAATCATAAAATAATTCATGAGATTATTCATAGAAAAATAAATAAGATAATTCATGAAATAATTCATAGAAAAATTCATAAAATAATTTATGAGATGATTCATAGAAAAATTCATAAAATAATTCATGAGATGATTCATACAAAAATTCATAAAATAATTGATGAGATGATTCATAGAAAAATTCATAAAATAATTCATAAGATGATTCATAGAAAAATTCATAAAATAATTCATTAGATGATTCATACAAAAATTCATAAGATACTTCATAAGTTACATCAAATATAAATTCATCTTATAGTTTGTCTTTTAAGATTTTTTAAAGATGGCGGTCATTCTGCAATCCATTCAAAAAAATTCATAAAAGAATTTCTAAATATCTATACAAATATTTAATTTCAATGTCCCAGACATAAAAAGCAATTTAAAAAATTCCTACATCGGAACCTCCCTTTCCACTCCCACATCACATTCCCTAAAAAGTTCAGCCACATCTGCAAGTTTATACTTTTGCCGCCCCGATCAAAAATTCCTCATCAAAAATCCAAAGGCTACACCAGCGCGCGACGCTATCAACACATCAACCCTATAACCCGTGGAAAAGTGTGTCACGATTCTGCAACAAAATGTATACCCACTAACCATGAAGCAAAATCCAGAGCCCGAAAAGGTCGTTTCATGCGAGGATCAAAGAAGACTGTTCCAAAAGGAACGTACAGGTTCAATCTTAAAAATTCGCCAAAACCTGAACCACGAATAGTTAGCGAAACGTTTGAATGACAAAGAGAAAAACCGTAGAGGGTGTTCTTTTTTATCGCGACAACCTCGCGCTTCTACGCTCGCCGGATGCGGACGAAACGACGCCGGAAACGTGGCGGGGGTAGCGTTTGACATATTTTGTCCGGAAAACCGACAGATCAGGGACGAAAGCGGCACACGAGAAAGGGTAGGGTTGGGAGACCGAGTACAGGGCACCTCTGCTTCTGACGTGGAGATTAGTGTCCGCCATTGTGGTGACGTCACCATAGTTAACACGCATTCAAAGCAAACCGTCGGTGAAACTATTGACCCGCGAAACAGCCGGCGTTTTGTGTCCGATTTCGCGATTTTCTTTCGATTCGATGTCGAACGAGGGTCGAATCGACGTTGACAAGATGGCCGGTTGACCGGAAACGAAGAAACGACTCGTCAGTCGTTTACGGCGGTTGGAGGCTGCAACGTGGCAGAAGTCGGTACCGGTTGACAGATGAATGTGCACGGAGAACAATGGGGTCGGCCAAAAATTAACGGCATTGTCTTAACTTCGAATTCGCATGGCGGCGGGTGTTTGCTCGCGCCGAGTCGATTACCACGAAACAGGGAGGCGTGCATTCAGAAGAGAGCTTTCCGGGCTTTCGATTACACGACCCACCACGATGGATTGTCCTCTGTGTTACTGCCGGATTTCGAACTTTATGACGTGTAATTTTCGCTTTGACGTGATGGGGATGTACGGGTTTATGGCTTGTACCCCAAAAATATATGTACTGCTCTAGTTAGATGATTTGGAGTATTTTATTTTTTGGGGGTAACTCTGTTGTATGGTATGATCAATTTAGGTGAAGTTAATTAACATGATTAATTTTATTATTGACTGTGTCAGGACTTTTGCATATTATTCTTAAGGAATTTAATTTTTGATACGTATACACATGTGGATACATTCTTGAAGATCTTTTAACATAAATTAAAATCAGTTTTTTAGTTGAGTCAGATGAACATATGTGAACTTGATATCTTTTAAATACATGTATTTGTAAGCTTGATAAAATGTATATATAAATTAGCATTTTTAAAAAATTCATATGTGAAAAAATCCTTATATGTGAAATATATGCAATGCACCCTTAATGCAAAATAATTGAAATATTATAAGTATTTGTTAAGTACAAAATACATGTAATGTTAGCACTCTTAATGAATGCAATATTAGCACCCTTAGATAATGCAAAATAAATGTAACGTTATCACCCTTAATAAATGAGAAATAAATTTAACATTGACACTTTTAATAAGAGCAAAATAAATGCAATATTGCCACCCTTAATAAATGTAAAATAAATATAATATTGACAGCTATAACAAATGTAAAAATAAATATAATATTAGCACCCTTAATAAGTGCAAAATAAATGCAATATTTCCACCCTTAATAAATGTAAAATAAATATAATGTCGACAATCATGACAAATAAAAAATAAATATAATATTAGTACCCTTAATAAATGCAATATTTGCATCCTTAATAAGTGCAGAATAAATGCAATATTAGCACCCTTAATAATTGAAAAATGAACGCAAATAGCACTCCTAATAAATGCAAAATAAATATAATATTAAAACCCACAATAATAATAAAAAAAATGTCCCCACCCTAAAAATTTTAACAGAATACGTCAGCACCCTTAATAAATATGTCAGCTAAATATATCAGCTCTAAATAAATACAAACTAAATAAGTAAGCACCCTTCCTGAATGCAACCAGAAATACACGACAGCATTTCATTCGAAACCCAAAGGTGATCATTTTTACCTGAGCCGCATCCGTAGTTGCCCAACAGTAACGTAAGATGGCGTAGCGTATTTCTAACGAGGGTTCCACACACATCTTCCAATAAATTTAACGAACGTCCTAGGGAATCGAGCAATGAAAGAAAAGAACCAGAATAATAGCTCGATTATCCAAACGGAGGAAAGGTGAACGATAGTTGTCGGTCTTCGCACACGCGAGATGCGTTGCGAAAGACATTATGCAATAAACGTAATAAGCGTCCAATAGCAATGCCTTGGAACGAGTTAAACAATTTATATAACGAGCTTTCTATAGCCTACAGAGGTGTGTCGAGATCTAACGAGAAATAAACCGTCGATCTCCGCGATAAACGATCGATTGATGTTCAAAAATCAATTATTTGAAGCGGTCGCATTTGTCGTATTGAAATTGGAGGGACAAATTTGTGGGAGAGTAATTGGTTTTTGGTGATAATTGATTCGGTTATTTTGGGATTTTGGGAATTTTGGGAATTTGGGGATTTTGGAAATTTGGGGATTTTGGAAATTTGGAAATTTTGGGAATTTTGGGATTTTGGGAATTTTGGGAATTTTGGGATTTGGGGATTTAGGGATTTACGGATTTACGGATTTGGAAATTTAGGAATTTAGAAATTTGGGAATTTAGTGATTTGGCAATTTAGGGATTTGGAAATTTAGGAATTTGGGAATTTAGAGATTTGGTAATTTAGGGATTTGGCAATTTGAGAATTTGGAAATTTAGGAATTTGGGAATTTAGTGATTTGGCAATTTAGGGATTTGGAAACTTAGGAATTTGGGAATTTAGAGATTTGGTAATTTAGGGATTTGGCAATTTAAGAATTTGGAAATTTTGGAATTTGGGAATTTAGAAATTTGGGAATTTAGTGATTTGGAAATTTAGAAATTTGGGAATTTAGGGATTTGGCAATTTAAGGATTTGGAAATTTAGGAATTTGGAAATTTAAGGATTTGGGAATTTAGTGATTTGGTAATTTAGGGATTTGGTAATTTAGGGATTTGGAAATTTAGGAATTTAGAGATTTGGGACTTTACAAATTTAAGGCCATAGAAATTTGGGGATCTAGTGATTTCTGGACCAAGTAATTTGTGATACAAGTATTTGGGTATTTAGAAATATAGAAATGTTGGTATTTGGTGATCTAGAAATACACGAACGTACTTGGGAATCTAGGAATATAGGAACATATCTATTTGTTAATCTAGGGATTTCTGATCACACTAGTTAATCTATAGATTTGCTATTATAATAATTTAGAGACACAGAAATTTCAAAATCTGAAAATTCACGAATTTAAAAAATTTGAAGTTATCAAAATTGAAAAATGGAAAAATTGAAAAATTAAAAATTCTACAAATTCCATTTCAAAAATTAAGAAATTTGAAAATATAGAAACTTGACAACTTGAAAACCCAAAACCTCGAAAACCTAAAAATTAAAAAATTGCTGAACAAGTATTCTCGAAAGAGGACGATGAAGGGTACTTTCAATAAAGAGTCGATATTATTTAAAAACAATGTGGTTTATTTGAATCGCACAAGACATACACCGTATCTGCTATGTTTAATAATTACGGACATCCCGGTGGTAAAGTTGGCAAAACGCGAACGTCCTAATTTCTCCAGACTTTGCCCCCGGGGACGCCTTGCTCTTTTTTTATTTTTATTCGTATTGCCTTAATGTCGATCTTCGGTTTGTTCTTTTCGTTTCGTTTTCTTAAAATTGCTCGAAACCAGGAGCCAGATCGAAACCCAGCGAGATACTGCCTCTAGAAACCGAGCTTCGGATTATTTTACCCTGGATCAGAAGATTTTGTTTCGCTAAAAATCCAATTTCCCTGCTACCGACACCTCGCTACCTTTCCTTTCGAATCTCGCGTCTTCTCTCACTTCCTGTCGCTTACTATATATTATAGGAAATACTTCGTATTACTTTTTTTCATCTTTTATTTACCTTTATTTTATTTAACTGTCTAGATACTTCAATTCGCTATACTTCCGACACGCTTGTCTCTCTTTTTATTATTTTTTCCTCTGGGATTATCTTCATTTTTTTTTAACGCGGTTTACCCTGTGTAGAAACGTCAGAAATCGAACACGGAAGCGGTCGAACGAAACGACGGGTCGATGCTCGTTTTATCACTTGGATTCGAGAGATGAATTCTAATTTTCGTATGAAATTTTCGCCGTTTCGTTCGACGGCTTCCCGAGTCGATCGCCCGTCGCGAGATTTGCGTGTGTCATCGAGTGTTTTCTATTTTTTTGTTCTTTTTCTTTTTAATATTTTATCCGCTTCGTGAGGCAGGGAACTTGGTCCTGTGTGGGATGAGTTCGAATAAGAAAGACGAGAGATACTTTTGGAACCGAACGTGCCTTCGTTCCGTACAGCTTTCTTCTTTGCTATATTTGCAAGCTCTCTTTCCTTCGGTTTTTGGGGGGACTCGTACGGATAGACTGCGTGGTGCGTTTAGTTGAAGTTGAAATTAAGAGAGAGGGAGGGAAATGATTTAGTGATATCGAGGATTAGTGAGACGAGGATTGGGGAATTTTTGAATTTGAGAATTTGGGAGTGTAGAAATGTGGAAATGTAGGAGTATGACAATTTAGGAAGAAAATGTAGAAGTATGAAACGAGAAAGTAGGAATTTAGGAATGTGGGAATTTGAGAATGTAAAACTTTTAGAATGTGAGAATTTCAGCATGTGTAAATATGGAAATTTGGGAATGTTGAATATGGGAGTATGACAATTTGGGAATGTGTGAATATGGGAGTATGACAATTTGGGAATGTGTAAATATGGGAGTATGACAATTTGGAAGTGTGAAAATTTGGGTATGTGGGAATTTGGGAATGTGGAAATTGGGGAATATGGGAATTGGGGAATGTGGGAACTGGGAAATGTAGGAATTGGGACATGTGGGAATTGGGAAATATGGAAATTTGGGAGCGTAGGAATTAGAGAATGTGGGAATTGGGAAATGTAGGAATTGGGAAATGTGGGGATTGGGGAGGGTGGAATTGGGGAATGTGAAAATTTGGGAATGTGGGAATTGGGGAATTTGGGAATTGGGAAATGTGGAATTGAGGATGTGGGAATTGGGGAATGTGGCAATTTGGAAATGTGGGAATTGGGGAATGTGGAAATTTGGGAGTGTGGAATTGGGGAATGTGAAAATTTGGGAGTTTGGAATTGGGGAATGTGGAATTGGGGAATGTGGAAATTTGGGAGTGTGGAATTGGGGAATGTGAAAATTTGGAAGTATGGAATTGGGGAATGTAAGAATTTGGGAATGTGGAATTGGGAAAGATGGAATTGGGGAATGTGGAATTGGGAAATGTGGAAATTTAGGAATGTGGAATTGGGAAATGTGAAAATTTGTGAAATTGTAATCCTAAAAATTCCAAAATTTCCATACTTTAAAATTTATAAATTCAAAGTTTCAGTTCTCCCATAATAATTTCCCATATTCAGTCTATCTGTACAAATCCATCTACATATTTTATTTCCATAATAATTATTCATGGATTAAACGTTCAAAAAGTTCTCCGGAAGAATGAAAATTCCATCTGTCGATTGTACCATACAGTAAACTCTCCTTATATTACCAAATTAACAAGACTTCTCTTTACCCTTTACTTTCCCAACTATATTACTTTACTTTCCCCATTCATGTAGTACTCCAACCCATTATAATTCAATTACAAGAATTTCGCACCCCTTCATCCCTTTCCATGGCGATATAACAAGAGACTCTTTTTAAACCCTCTACTCATTAGTCACCCATTATACACTTCTCAAACTGTATTTATTTCATAATAATTGAATTATAAGAATTATCTACCCCTTGCCATATACGGCGATATAACGAGAGATCCACGCACCTCAACCCACACCATAATATTCTCAGAATATTAATCTGAAATGTTCATCCACATTAATTTCATATTTATGAAATATGGAATATTTATGAAATATGGAATTCTATTCCGAAAAATTGTCAACCCTCAATGGCGATATAAGAAGAGTAAACCGTCCCGACAAAATGGACGTAAAAGTTGGTCACGATTAAAACGTACGCATGAAAAAAGATTGGATACGATTGTTAGTATGATTTATTTTATTTCTCGTTCGAATGATGACGATATTCGTCTGCCTTATTCTCCGCCCGGTCCACCTCCCTGTAATTCATTTCTGTGTTTCGTTTTCTCTTTTGCTACGGGCAGTGCCATTATTTACAATAATATCGTATAAACGGAGCCTGGCCATGTACGTATTTCGGAATCGATCTAACAAACTTTTCATCATTAACTAGATAACGAGATTTCAGTGTTTTTTTTTTTCTTTATCTAGAGCCGTACACGTCTAACACCGAGACAACTATCTTGATATGAGTTTTTCATTTCTCTCCTCTCTCGCGGATACATTCTTTCTCTTCATTGTCACTCGCACCGGGAAAAAATCTTTAAACTCTCGTTTATTTGCCGCACGCACACGCACACACGCACACGGTTTTAACGAAAAAGAGTCGAGGGACACAGACACACATCTCGCTCGAGTTACTCGTTAAATCTTATTGCCTAGATCATCATCAAAAATTTTTTTTTTGTTTAGGAACAGTCCCCTTCGAAAAACGTTTACAACGAGGCGTTTAGGAAAACGAAGCAAGGAGAAGAATAATAGAGTAAAGAAACGGAAATTATGTACGATTTTTTTTAATATTTAATGGAACGCAAAAAAATAAGGAAATGTTTCGACAATGGTCGCTCGCGAATACAAAATATACCTCAGTCTCTTCGGCTTTCTAAAACGGAAAGGAAAATAATAATAATATTAAATCGATCAACCATCATGGCGCCTCGTTGATGGACGCGACGAGTTTCGCGGGATCGATGGATCCTTCGTCTCGATCCTGCGAAATCCGATCGCGATCCTCGGCGACGACAATAAATACATATAACCAACGAACAAACTCGCTATAATAGCGTCGGGACGCTATCGTGCCCGCTCGCGCGATGAACGACGTCACAGGGCCGGCGAAATACTTGGACGAAATTATTGGAAGGCAACGAAATTAAATTTTTATATTTTTGAATAAATGAATTATGCCGCGTGAGACTTCTGTAAGAGAGAAAAATTTACAAATTCCATAATTCGATAATTTAGAAAATTCACAATATAAAAATTTAAAAAGTTGTATCGCAAAATTTAAAAACTCAAAGAATTACAAAAATTGAAAAATTTGAAAAATCTGACAGATTTGAAGAATCTAAAATATAATTTTTCTTACTCTCCCTCGCAGAAGTTCAATAAAAACTAAACGAGAAAATGGCGGCAACTTCGTCCAATCACAATAAGTCGACTCTGCGTGTCGCGATTTTCTCGCCGTTCGAAATTCGCTTTTGACACCGTTTCCGTGGTGGTTGTTCAAAACGTCTCCATCGAAAACGAGTTCAAAAGCCTCGAACAAATCGAGGAACACTCGATGCGCGCGAGCGCGCAACGATACAGCGATCGCCGATAAACCTAAACAACTTTGGCATTTTCTTAACCGTTTAAAACATCTTCTCGATTAATAATTTAATAATAGCGGGATAAAATAATGAAGACGGCGTTTGCAGTCGCTGCAATCGCTCGGATAATAGTGACAATGAATAATAGTAATAATAATAGCAATAATAATAATAAAGTCAATAATAATGACAATAAAGACAATAATAATAATAAGCAATAATAGAAATGGTAATAGATAATAGGTAATAAAGAGAATAATAAATGTATTATTATACAATTTTTTTTATATAGGATCGAGCTAGAGCTTAGAATCTATAACGCAGAGCCGTTGTCGGCCATTCGCTGTACACATCAACGTACATCGAGTACTATTATCGATACGTAACGACGGGGGGGAGTTGAGGGTTGATTTCGAGTATCGATACTCGCGTATGTACACACAGGATATCGACGAAGTCGCTGGTTATTCTTTCCCTCCGCGAAACAAAAATGTAACGTTTTTTTTTTCTTCTATCCTTCCGGCGTCTTTTTTTTAAACAAAAAAGACGCCATCATCGATCGACGCAATGCGGCATCTCGGGATAACGTACAAAAAGGATTCTGCCTTCGTTTCCTGTTTTCTCCTCTCGTTATTAAATTACGTACAGAGTGGTTGCAGCTGTTTCATATCATATAACGTAATGTACATATATATACACACGCGCACATACACCTTTCATACACACACATATATACATATATTACGTTATACAGTATGCACGTATATAATACATCTATAGTTATTAAATAAATAATCTTCAGATGCGATAATAAAGTCACTATGTTCATTATCCTGTATATATAATATATATATGCATGTATATATATTATATACTATATTTATATTCTGTATAATTCTCTTCTGTATTTATATTTATATTTATATTTATATTCATATTTATATCTTTATATATATATATATTTATATATTTATACTCTTTATTTATGTATACATATATGTATATTCAGTATTTATAGCGTCTTTATTTATAACTATTTATAAGGATTAATAGTTTAAATAGCTGTGCTGAGACTCGCAAAGTGGTAACCATTCGTTTCGAGCAGCACCCTGCTCGTCATCTTCCTCCATCTTGGCCGAACCTTCCGGTTCGTTGATCGATAGGACCCTCGTGGTTTTCATCCAATTTCTCGAGGTCCGTTTCGTCGTTGCTCGTGTTCCTGCTGCTGGGACCGTTTCCAGGTCTCTCGGTCGACTGTCTGCACCGACCTACCACCTCTCCTGGTCGCGAGAGGACGACCGTGGACGTTTCAGGGAGATCCTCCAGAGTACGCGTGCCTCGGACGACGGCATCGTCCTCCAACGGTACGTTTAAGATCGTTCCTGGTCAATTTAGGATTCGCCTTTCGCTTAACTCTGCCTCTGTTTCTCTCCCGAAGAAGATCCCCTCTTCAGTAGACTGGGTAGGGTGGCCTGTGTGGCCACAGTGGCGGGATCGGCGGTAGGCTTCCGTTCCAAGATCAAGTGTCCTTGGTACTCAACGAAGAGTCCTCGTCCTGGCTACCAGGGTACGGCATGCCCAACTTGGGGCCCTGCTGCACTACCACGACACATTTCCTCATGTGCTTCTCTAATGTGCTGGGCACCGAGAACGGCATCTCGCAGAAACGACACTTGTACGTGTCCTTGCCGTGTCGACCGTGCGTCTTCATGTGCCTCGTCAGCTTCGAACTCTGGGCACACGCGTACGAGCACAACTCGCACTTGTACGGTTTTTCACCCGTATGCGACCGCCTGTGTACTGTCAGATTCGAACAGTTCTTGAACACTTTACCGCAGTACTCGCACGTGTCGTTCCTGCCGCTGCGCTCCTTCTTTAGCAGCGGGCTGGGCAGACCCTGAAGAGCGAGACTGGAGGTGGTGGCCTTCGACGCCTTACGGAATTCGTTGTTCTCGAGATAATGGGGATTCGGTAGCCACAGACCGCCAAAGTCCGGCCCCGAAGACCTTGGAAAACCCTGGCCGGAGAATATGTTGGGCGTGGTCGAGGAGTTGAAGTTCGTAGGTGACAGGGCGCTGTCCTTCTCCTTGTTGTTGTTCAAAGAGTTGGTCAAGTTGGACGGTGGCTCGGTCTTGATGAAACCTCCTCGATGGTTCTCCTGCAACGCCTGTCTGTAAGCTTCAGAGTACTGAGCGATGTTGCTCAACCCGAACTTCTCCATCAGGTCACCGACCAGGCTGGCAGGCTTCTGCTCCACGCGACCGCCGCTCTCCTCTCCGCTTTGACCTTGAGTGGTGCTGAGATCCTCCGGGGTGTTCTCCTCGGTGTCCTCCCGGTCGGCCTTCTGTTCGTTCTCGTCCGCTTCATCAAGGTCCATGTTCTCGTCGCAGCTGGAGCCATCGTCGGGCACGGTCTCCACGCTCCCTTGAGGACTGGCCGCGTTCAGATTCTCCTGATGCTCTTTCCTCATGTGTTTCCTGAGCTCCGCGTAACTCGCCACCTCCATTTCACAGATCTCACACCTGGTGGGCGTCGTCTGGCCGTCCTGCGTGTTGTCCTGCTGGTACTGTCTCTCCTTGTCCCGGTGACTCCTTCGGTGCACGATCAGGTTCGACTGGAAGCGAAACTTCTTATCGCACACCTCGCACGAGTAGATGGTCTCCGACGCGGAGTCGGCGATGATAGGCGTGGACGCCACCGGCGGACTCGTCTTCTCGCTGTCCGTCGAGTTGTTGTTGTTGTGGTGACCGACCGGGCTCTGGTTGTAGCAGGGCGGCGAATTCTCCTTCTGGTGATTGTTGTGCGTCAAGATCGTAGGGTTGTTCGAGGCTGGGCTAGGTGGTTGCACGGGTTGAGCATGGTTCTGGACCGGCGGTTGTTGCTGTTGCGACTGCTGCTGCTGCTGGACGGTACTCGCCACGGGCACGGCCGGTACCGGGGCAGGTGGGTTCGAATTCGTCGTGGAGTTCCCGCTACTTGGAGGAGCCGCGCCTAAGGACGGATTAGCGAGGCTCCTTAGGCGCGCCGAGTAAAAATCCAGGTTGGCCTCGAGTGGTGGAGGATGCGCCTGACTGGCGAGTGCGCGGCCGTGCGACAATTCGGCCAGGTTCGCCAGGTTACGGGCATTGTTCAGGGAATCCAACGAGCTACGAACAAGCGGATCCCCGAGATTCAGACCGTCCATGCCTCGAAGAGGATCGCCCAGGTTCTGGATGTTCCTGGTCGCGGTCTGCAGCTCCTGCAGCCCTCTGTACCCGGCCAGCGGATTCAGGGCTAGGAAGTCCGGCCTGAACATCGGCGGGAAACTTCGTTCCAGGTGCTGAGGTAGCCTTAGAAAACTGTGCAGCGGATCACCGACCAACGAAGCGGACGATTGGAGTTGCTGTCGTCCCCCGCTGCTGCCGCTCGACGTCGTCCCACCGGACGAGTTGGCAGCCGACGAACTTCCGGTTGACTTACTGCTCAGATTCAAGTGGTTCGGAGGACTTAGGTGGTGAGCGTGCGTCGGCGTCGGCGTCGGAGGACTCGGCGCCGGTGTGTTCGACGAGGAGTTCGTCGACGACGACGGGGAGGTGTACAGTCTCGCGCCGTGGACGCTCTGCACGTGCTGCAGCAGCTCCCATGCCGAGGATAACCTTCTGGAACACTGCGAACACTGTAGCCATCTTGGTTCTGTAACAGATAAATATTCTTGCGATTAGATTGCTGTTTAGGGTTTTAACTTGTATAAGATATATAATATGTCATGTGTTGGATGTCATATGTGATTATTTTGTGATGTCTGGATCCTTGTAGGATTTCCAGGTTATAGAGTTCTCAGGTATGAGTAGTTGGTACTCTACCTGAGTAGAGTCTACTCTAAGACTGTCTACTTTAAGAGTAGATAGGTCTAAAAATTGTTAGGCTTTAAGGTAGCCACATCAAATGTTATTAGACTTTGAAGTATCTAGTCTGAAGTATCGAGTCTACAGTTACATATGGGTCTGATATCGATCTACATTTTCTATAAGTCCTCGATCCCACAATTTTCAAGTCTTGTGATTTCTGGGGAATGGTTCCGTATTTATAAACTTCGAGCACAGGGGTGAATTCGCACGACACCCCAGAACAACACGGTTCTAGACGATTACGCGGGCGATAAGTTGCCACAGCCTGTGGACGTTCCACATGATCTTTCGCCGGATGATATATGGCGACGCAATAAAAAGATTTCTCGTCAAAGCCCCGAGGGACGACGTTGCGGGGTCGCACGTATTCGCGTGCCGCCCTGCCGTCAATTTTCGATGGCCGCCTTAATTTCGCGGAATCGGGATAGAAATCGGCTCCGTCGATTGAATTCGGAATTCAAACGGCGCGGCTGTGTCAAATTGCGGGGGCTTAAAATATAATATCCCCTAGACTAGACGGGATGGAAGAAGGTGGAGGCGATGGGGTGGATCGTTTGCCGCCGCAGCCCGGCTGAAACTGACCCTTAACGACTTCTCGACCCTCGCGATGTTGCTGCGGGAACGACGGGTTTTGAATTTCAATGTTTTTAATCCGGAATATCAGATTTTCGGCCATTTTTCACGCTCCGCGGAGCTGGGGTGTCCGTGGGACTTTTTTCTCTTTTATTAATTCAAACACCCTCTCGGTCACATTGCAATGGTCTCAGCATGTGCTTCTTGCGGAACACCCTTAGGTCTTGAAAACTTCGTGAACACAAGATGTCTTTGGGAAGCATATTGTGGATGCGACGATTAAGGACGTTTGTGAAATTTAGGGGTTCCCTAATTTATTTTGAGGAGTTGCGAGCTATGGTTTTACAGAATTACTACTTTTGGTGTAGTCTATAAATGTACAAAGTTTGAGTCAAATTGACAGTTCCAACCTTGTGATGTCCTCTTGTTAATATAAAATGCTTCCTAAGCTAAGGTATATTCTAAGATATATTTCCAACTGGACGTTCTTATTTAAATTGATGAAAAATAGACACGAAACAATTTAGAACATCTCTGATCCAAAGTGAGCTGTCGATGAACCACAATTTGTTATATTACATCAATTATATCAACAACTTCACCAATATTTTGAGGGTATTTTACGTAACAAGCCACCCAGAATGTCTGTTTTATTTAACCCATGTACCAATCACGTTGCTAAAATTGTCCTATTCTCTATTTAAAACCATAATCACATTTCCGATATGTGGAGACATTTGGTTAAGCGATGCGATATAATAAACGTTCCACGTCTGCAACGAAATGAGAGACCGCGACGAGTCTGAACATTCGGGAGTATCTTTCTTTTTGACTGTCGCGTTTATGGCAACCATGTTTGCGGTTTAGAAAGGAAAGAGTGTGTGTGATTTGTAGCTGAGAGATTGTGTCTTGTGGTCTGCTTGAGAGCCGCTTTGATCGTGGGCGATTTGTTCTTTAGCCGGTTTGATTGAGTTGTTAATTTTCTTTGAGATTAAAAGTTTCCCATATTGCTTTCGAAAGTTGCAAATGAGTTATTAGAACGTGGTCTCTCAATTTCTAGGTTTAATTTATCAATTAATGTCACGTACAAAATCAACGCAAATCAACGCTCGTATATCAAAGTTCATTTATGCAATATAGTATGATGTATTTGAAAGTTGGCTATTGAGACTGTTTACATTGTTCCTAAATGACGAGTCAACGTCTTGAATACAAAGTATGCGCAGTAGTTAACCGTTCGTAATAACCGTGCGCAGTTGAGCAATTATATTTTATTTGACAATATTTATCGTCTGAACTTTACTGCGCATGTTTATTGCTTTCCATTATCGACTGCGCATATGTTTAACGTTCAAGGTCACAGTCAAAACACTGGTGACTTCAGTAAATCTAACGTCAGAATACTGTCCCTACTGAACCACATCAAAATTACAAATTAGGATATTTGTTATCATTTTTTTTTTGTCAAAAACTATCTTATACATTTAATATTTAAAAATACATGATATGTTTATAAAAGTTCAAGAGTTGTATAAAGAAGTGAAGGTAATCTTTCGAAGAAAACGTCGAAAGATTTCATAGTTTTAAATAAAACGGCAAATCGAGCAACATTTCCCTGATTGAAAGAAGAAACTCGAAAGTATTGTTGAAAAGAAAAACTTTCCAGTCAGGATCGAGCATCAGGTGGCGGGGTAAGAGATTAAAAGGTTCGAGATCGTCTCTCCCATATTATGCCGTTTCAGAATGATTTAGCAACGAGAAGAAAAGTCAAACGGAGACAAAAGGCCATGGAAAAATAAAGCGGTCCTAATTAAACGGCTGTTCGAGATAAGGGGAGATCTTTGTCACGAAGAAAGTCTGGCAGAGAGTTTTAAAGCCGAACCTTCGCTAAATAAGTCTTCGCATTTTACGAAACTTCGACGCACCTCTACGTTGGATTGCACGAAATTATTATGGTGAACGCGGTGTTTCGATCGATTTGAGAATTTTGGGAATTTTGGGAATTTTGGGATTTGGGAATTTTGGGATTTGAGAATTGTGGGATTTGGGAAATTTGGGAGTTGGGACATTTGGAGTTTGGGAAATTTGGGATTTGGGACATTTGGAGTTTGGGAAATTTGGGAGTTGGGACATTTGGAGTTTGGGAAATTTGGGATTTGGGACATTTGGAGTTTGGGAAATCTGGAGTTTTGGAAATTTGGGATTTGGGAAATTTGGGATTTGGGAAATTTGGGATTTGGGAAATTTGGGATTTGGGAAATTTGGGATTTGGGAAATTTGGGATTTGGGAAATTTAGGATTTGGGAATTTTGGAATTTTGGAATTTGGGAAATTTGGGAGTTGGGAAATTTGGGATTTGGGAAATTTAGGATTTGGGAAATTTGGGATTTGGGAAATTAGGGATTTGGGAAATTAAGGATTTGGGAAATTAAGGATTTGGGAAATTTGGGATTTGGGAAATTTGGGAGTTGGGAAATTTGGGATTTGGGAAACTTGGGATTTGGGAAATTTGGGATTTGGGAAATTTGGGATTTGGGAAATTTGGGATTTGGGAAATTTAGGATTTGGGAAATTTGGGAGTTGGGACATTTAGGATTTGGGAATTTTGGAATTTGGGAAATATGGGATCTGGGAAATTTGGTATTTGAGAAATTTGGGAGTTGGGACATTTGATTTAATTTGTGCAGATTTAGAATATAGAGATCGGGTAATACAGAAATGTTACTACATAGAAATTTACAAATATAGAATTTACTAATCTAGAATTTTAATTTCATAACATTTACAACACAATACCATGATAAACCTTCATTCAAACAAAATAATACATCACTAAAACTTGCTATTGACAACAACCAACGTCTCTCCCTTAAAATTCATTTAAATTTCGCGGTACTTACGCCGAAAAATGGCGGCCGTCAATCGATATCGTTATTTCCTCATTCGCGGTTCCCTAACGAGCCCTATTTCTATATACCAATCAGAAGCAAAGTTTTCAGCGAATGTTATTATTCTCTGAATTCCCGGAAAAAAGTTGATCAACGATCATTAGATTTCGAAGTATCGATAACTGTAAGGAACGAGGTTATCCGCGAGGGATCACGGAATTTCCCTCTTTCATTCCGCGAGCGTTTGTTAGCATAAACGCAAGCGTAATCGTGGTGAAAGGTCAGCGAGGCGGAGAAGAAAAATCTGTCGCCCACCGGCAGCCTCGTTATTCTACTTAGCACCTTGTTACACACGGCGATATGTGTTCCATTGTGTTATTGTCGCGTGGTATCCTATCGCTTATGAGCTTGACGTACCTCCGCTTCGTTTCTAATTTAATTTAGGATTCATTGTTTACGTGTCCTATTGTCGCTGGCATCCACGTGAACGTGATTCGTTTATTGGACATCGCTGATATTCATGTACCACGCAGCTTGCATCACCGTCTTTGCTTTTAGACACTTTTTGGAACCTCGTTCACCAAAGAGATTTTCCTCTAATCGATATTTTTTCTGATTTTATTATTAGCTTTATTGTATCACTGTTAAATCGGTTAGAATTTTTTAATGATTAGGTTACTCCTTCAGGAATTATTATGGAGCTCCAAATTCATTAAAAGCAGAAATATAGTTAATTTTATCTGTGTAAAGGCAATTTTTTTACTGTGAATTTCTTACTACAATTTCATTACAAGATTCTTTTCATTAACACAAAATTTTCCACTAATAATTCAAAAGTCGAAAAACCCTTAATTTGAGAATTAAAAGAAAATTAAAAGAGGGGTTGAAAGAAGGCATAAAAAAGAACGAACACAAGCAGGAACAAAAGAACCGTAATTTACAGCGTGTCGAAATTAGAAAATGGGAAAAAAGGGGCGAGTCACGCAAACGAGGGGTCAAACCGTGAAGATTCGGCATATTGTTTCGCGGCTCGGTTTCCTTTATGCCCGGAAGTGGAAAATATTGCCGAGTTCCCCCGAGTTTCTAGAAAGAAGGGGACCGACATCGCCAAGAGATAAGCAAGTGCCCCGGCATAATAATAAAGGTGTATCGATTCACAGTCGAACGCCTTTCATATGCAAACGTCGCGGCTGGCCATCCGTTAGGATTATTTCTTTAGATTTCCACGATCCTCTCATACGAGAGAGATGGCTAGCGTCCTCCGGGAGACGCTCGCGATATAGCGCCATTGATCATGATTTAAAGAATCGACTATGCGGCTCGGTTTAAAGGAAACGTGGAAAAAGGCGGGTGTAGGGAGAATAATTGTGGTGGGTTTTGAGTGGAAATTTGGGAATTAATTCTGTTTTTTTAGGGAGACTTAATATGTATATATTAAGGTACGTTTAGTATGGTGATTATGTTTAATGGAATTGTTTAGTATTTTTGTAGGGAATTCTTAATTTTTGAAATTTTATATTTTTGAATTTCAATGCTCCCAAATTCCCTCATTCTCAAATCCCAAAATTTGCAAATCTCAAATTTTCTAAATTCCAAATTTCCCAAATCCCGAATTTCCCAAATCCCTAATTCTCCAAATCTCAAATTTTCCAAATCCCAAATTTCCCAAATCCCAAATTTCCCAAATCCCAAATTTCCCAAATCCCAAATTTCCGAAACCCCAAATGTTCCAACTCCCAAATTTTCCAAATCGCAAATTACCAAAATCCCAAATTTCCCAAATCCCAAATTTCCCAAATCCCAAATTTCCCAAATCCCAAATTTCCCAAATCCCAAATTTCCCAAATCCCAAGTTTCCCAAATCCCAAGTTTCCCAAATCCCAAATTTCCGAAACCCCAAATGTTCCAACTCCCAAATTTTCCAAAATCCCAAATTTCCAAAATCCCAAATTTCCCAAATCCCAAATTTCCCAAATCCCAAATTTCCCAAATCCCAAGTTTCCCAAATCCCAAGTTTCCCAAATCCCAAGTTTCCCAAATCCCAAATTTCCCAAATCCCAAATTTCCCAAATCCCAAATTTCCCAAATCCCAAATTTCCCAAATCCCAAATTTCCCAAATCCCAAATTTCCCAAATCCCAAATTTCCCAAATCCCAAATTTCCCAAATCCCAAAATTCCCAAAATTCCCAAAATTCCTAAAATTCCCAAAATTCCCAAAATTCCCAAAATTCCCAAATTCCCTTCCAAACTAACACCGCCAAAAAATTCGTCAAAATCACACCAATGTCAAAAGACCATAAATTGTACATCACAAGATGAAATAAAAAAAAAGAAGTATAAATCTCCCCATCTATCCACGACGGAAGGTTAGATTCCGAGTATCATGGGATCAAACGAACAATATGGCCGTGCACGAATCTTGGTCCTTGGTTCGCGATAGTGACCGAACGATTTTCCTCAGAAATTGCTCGACAAATTGGCCCACGCGACGTTTACGGGCAAATCGTTCGGAATGCCATTGTTTAACGACGAGACAGGCCCTGGTCATCCTACGAATACTTCCTTTCAACCCTTTCACGGAAGATTTCACACGAAACTTACCTACCCTTGTCCACCGGGGTGCAGACACTTTTCGCAAAATAATTTTACCTATGCAACCTTCTTTATACGCTTCTCTTATCGATTTATTTTTATTCGACTTATTCTTGATTTTTGAGAATCGGTTAAACTTAATGAAATTTTAATTTCAATTTTTAACTTTGTGAATTTTTTTTTATTTTTGACTTTGTGAAATTTTATGAAATTACTGTTTCAGTTCTTGATGCAGTTTTGGGGGGTTGTTATTAAAATTGAAATTTTTAGAGGTTGAATCGTGTAATCAATTTTAAAGTTAAAAGTGCCAACTCCAGACTTGCAAGTTCGTTATTTCGCAAATATTTCTCATGTTCATTTTATTGCATAGGCCGAATAATAAAATATTTCCATAATTTTGCAATAAATATAACGAGAAATGTCTGAAATCGGTGTCCCGGAATGAAACCGTGTTTCTTTCGAATGATGCATAATCCGGCTGACGATACTGATTAAAATCGCCCACAATCTATCTACCTGGATACGATCCGGCGCACGTTGCCCCTTTTAAGTGCAACCCTTGTACGTAGGACAAAGTGCATACGCCGCATACGTTGGCTAATCGATATTTTAATATTGTCACACGCCATTCTGGATTAAAGGCCTTTGTGTGTGTCGTGACGTCACGGGTGGCAGATGTGCTCCGCAGTTTCAAAAGCTAAAAGATTTTCTCCGCCAAACACTATACGCATGTTTTAATAAACCTTCTCTCGCTTTTCATCAACATTTTTTATTAACTAATTTTTCTTGTTATCTTAATTTTCAAATTTTCAAATTTCTATGTTTTCAAGTTTCTAAATTTTTATATTTCAATATTTTCACATTTCTACATCCCTAAATCCACCCCCAAAATTTTCCTATTTGCTATCTAGCAATTCTTGATTGCTAGAAATCCAAATGTCCCTTTTTCCAATTCCTAAGTTTCTCAATTGTAGTTCCTAAATTTCTAAATTCCTAAATTCCAGCTTCCCAAATTTCCTTATGTGCAAATCCCTAAATCCCCAAATCCCCAAGTTCCCATAACTTCAAATCTCAAAGTCTCTAAATTCCCCTATCTTCCAAATCTCTAAATTTCCAAATTCCTAAACTCTTAAATTTCCAAATCCTCAAGTCCCAAAACACCAAATCTCAAAATCCCTATATTCCCAAATCCTAAAATTTCAAAATTCCAAAATTCCAAAATCTCCAAATTCCAATATCCCAAAATCCCTATATCCCCAAATCCCCAAATCCTCAAATCCCCAAATCCCCAAATCCCCAAATTCCAAAATCCTCAAATTCCAAAACACCAAATCTCAAAATCCCTATATTCCCAAATCCTAAAATTTCAAAATTGCAAAATTCCAAAATTCCAAAATCTCCAAATTCCAATATCCCAAAATCCCTATATCCCCAAATCCCCAAATCCCCAAATCCCCAAATCCCCAAATCCCCAAATCCCCAAATTCCAAAATCCTCAAATTCCAAAATCCCAAAATCCCTAAAATCCTTCAGTCCCAAAATCCCCAAATCTCCAAATCCCCAAATCTCAAGTCCGAAAATCCCCAAAACCCCAAATCCCAAAATCTCCAAATCCCCCAACTTCCAAACCCTCAAATTCCCCCAAAATCCTCAAACCCCAAATCCCCTAAAAACCCTCACACCTCAAAAAATCCCCCCAACGTGTCCCTAGAATACACTTTCTGTGGTCACTAAAATTTCACTACGAATCCTCTCGTACGTTTATGTCTCCCGTTCCTTCGCCCGACCGCAGACGTCAAGAAGGACCCCGTCCATTAATTCCGGTCTCTAATAAACGAACAAAAAGAACAACCACCAGTCGCCAACGTTCTTTCGCGACAGCGAAGCTTTCAATACTTGCGAGTCACGAAAATATTGCTCCTCTAACGCTTATCCCTTTTGCAAACTCGCGCGTTATTGCATGTTGCTTGCTCGACTTCGCCAACAGTTCGAGAAGCAATCTTGCTTGAAACAAGACGAAAGAACAAGCACGTTTATCTTGGCTGTTTCGAGGCGTTTCTTGCACAGGTATATTGAAACATCGCGTCGTTTACTTGTAGAGTCTTTGAGTGACACTTTAATTGTCTTCTTCACGAACTTCTTCAACGAGAAAGAAGACAAATGAACGAGGGAGGTAGTTTTCAAAATATTTTCGCTTCAAGAGAAATAAAATACAGGGTAATGGGTGAAAAATGAAGTTTAGTTTGAAGTTCTGGATTCGCTGAGTAATGTTTAGGGTAGGTTAGGTTGAAGTTGGGGGTGTTTGGTCAGGTTTGAAGTTTCGTTTGATGATTTACTTGGGGGGTGATTTGAGTATTTGGAAGGGGTTGCAAATTTAAGTGTTGGGAAATGAAATTTTTGGGTATGATATGTGACAAGTTTTAAGGGGTTGAAAATTTAGAAGCTGGGAAATAAATTTAGAAACACGACATCTAACTATTTGAAGGGGGTTAAAAATTTAAAACATGGAAAATGAAAGTTTAGAATATGATATCTAACAATTTTTAAGAGGTTGAAAATTTAGAACTTGGAAAATAAATATAGAAACACGACATCCCACAATTTGAAGGGGGTTGAAAATTTAAAAGATGGCAAATAAAAATTTAGAACATAATATCTAATAATTTTGAAGGGGTTGAAAATTTAGAAGTTGGGAAATAAATTTAGAAACGCGACATCTAACAATTTGAAGGGGGTTGAAAAGTTAGAAAAAAAGATAATTTAACGAAGAACCTAAAAAATTTCACGAAGAACCATAAAAAGATGTGAGCAACGAAAAGACTGATCAGAGCAAGGATAAATTGATGAAAAAGCTCGGAAAGAAAGGAGGACGTCTCCGTTGAAAAATCCTTGGCGTTCTTTCGGTATTGGCACCGTCTGTCTCTCCAGTGTATCACTTTTATGTCGCGCTCGTTGACTTCCTTCCGCGGCCCAAGAAGAGGGAAAGGAAACAGCGAAGAAGAGAACGGAAGGGCTGCAGGACCTCGAAACCCTGAGATACAACCAATTCGCAAGCAATTCTCGGTGCGCCTCGGGCGGTCCAAGAGGACGACGCTGGTCGAGAGGGTGCGCGAGAAAGAAAGATATAGAGAAGAAACGTTCGGAAGGGTCGGTGGCAGAAGCACGGAGAAAAGCCGAGGAAAAAGCTCGGCCACGAACGAGAATTAATATTCCAGACAAACGTGACAGATAGATCAAATCTGCATCCCACCGGGAACACCGGTGTCAATTTCGACGGATTATCGCTTCTTGTCTCCGCTTCCTTTTCTTCCACCCTCTGCCACCCCCTTGACGTGCACGCTGACGTCACTTTCGACGAATAGTTTCACCTTATCTTTCGCCGCTGAAAACTTCCTCTTATTTGTTCTGTCGATCTGCTTTTCTACGATTGATCCGTGTGCTGTACTTTGATATCATGCTTCATAGGGGTATTTAAACGTTACCACATATGAGGTTCAAACGTGAGATCACATGAGGTTCAAATAGAGTGTTAATGTTGGTCTGACTCAAATGACAGGTACATCAAAATGGAAGCTGAAGGGAATATTGAAAAAGTACCCACATAAAATATACCCTACTCCACATAAGCATATAATCCACATGTCCATCCAGTACACATATGAGGTTCAAACGTGAGATCACATGAGGTTCACACAGAGTGTTAATGTTGGTCTGACTCAAATGACAGGTACATCAAAATGGAAGTTGAAGGGAATATTGAAAAAGTACCCACATAAAATATACCCTAATCCACATATGTACGTAATTCATACATATGTCCATCCAGTACACATATGAAGTTCAAACGTGAGTTAACATGAGGTTCAAATAGAGTGTTAATGTTGGTCTGACTCAAATAACAGGTACATCAAAATGGAAGCTGAAGAGAATATTGAAAAAGTACCCACATAAAATATACCCTAATCCACATATGTACGTAATTCATACATATGTCCATCCAGTACACATATGAAGTTCAAACGTGAGTTAACATGAGGTTCAAATAGAGTGTTAATGTTGGTCTAACTCAAATGACAGGTACGTCAAAATGGAAGCTGAAGAGAATATTGAAAAAGTACCCACATAAAATATACCCTAATGCACATACATACATGATTCACATATCCATCCAGTACACATGTGACACACCAATATGTATCACCACAAAATTCAAAAAATCAAATAACTAAAGAAAATTACATTTTGTCGGTATGACAAAAATTGTCACAACATAAAAAGAATTAGAACATAAATCATAAATGGACAGCATAAGACACTAAACACGCCATTCGCAGTTGGCATTAAGAGACTTCGAAGGGTTAATCCTGGTCCAAAACCGCATTTCACCGAAACCGAGTGATTAATGCAAACGATCATAATTATGTAACAGCTTGTTGATCCCGACGCACCGGTGTCTCTTTAAAATTTCATCACGGTCCGTGAAACTCGTGGCGGCCCCCCTTCTGGTGGTTGTATCGCGAGAGTTAACCCCATCCTGAGCACGCGAGAGAAAAGCCCGTTCTCTTGCTCATCCCCCGACCCGTTCGCGACAGGGTTGTTCCACGGATAAGCCCCTTCTCGTCGCCGTTTTTGTCCAGGTTTTTTGTCATCGACCGGCCACGTCCAAAAGCCCAATTAGAATCGTCCTATTGTTTGGCCACGTGGTCCGCACGAGCCTACACGTACAGGAAACGCACACGCATGCACGCGTCAATTCGTTCACCGGTGTATCTCGTCAGATTTCGTCGCGCGTGTCCAGGTAAGGATCATCGAACAGATTGTACCTCGGATCGATTTTTATCCGTACCGGGATTTTAGTGGCTTTAAATTGCCGTAAGTGTCGATCGCAGGGGGATAAGTGTGTGAACCTACGATATTGGATACGATTAGGTTATATTAGGTACAATTTAAAAAATTTTAGAATAGAGAATGTTACATTGTAACATTACAACGTAGGAAATATTTTTAATAATCTTGTTAATTATGAAACTAATGATGAAATTGATAAAATTAACAAAATTGACAAAATTGACAAAATTGACAAAATTAATAAAATTGACAAAATTGACAAAATTGACAAAATTAATAAACTTGACAAAATTGACAAAATTAACAAAATTGACAAAATTGACAAAATATTAATAAAATTGACAAAATTGACAAAATTAACAAAATTGACAAAATTGTCAAAATTGACAAAATTGACAAAATTGACAAAATTGACAAAATTAACGAAATTAACGAAATTGACAAAATTGACAAAATTATAAAAATTGAAAAAAGTGATAAGATGGACAAAATATACAAGCTTGAAAAATTTCACAAAAATTGCAAATATTCTTTGTAAAACATATCAGCTCACATGTCACATACGTCACACATGCAACAGAATAAAACCACAAAGATTAAATTTAAAAAAAAAACTGATATCAAGTAATTCCTCTATAATTCCTCTCCAATGAATCAAACTTTAGTAAAGCATTGAACTCCGCACAAATGTTTAGCTGTCTGTCGTAATTGAGACTTACGAGTGTTACATAAGAAACTCCGCATCGTCACACCGAACATAGGCAATATTTGCAAAAGTTAGAACAATGCTAATCACAAGAAAGAAAACAGAGGAGTGTCCAGTGATTCTCATTGAATATCATTTTCCAGTTACACCTTCATCGTCTGTCTATTCGTGTTTTTCTCTGCGATGCAAAGTAGGCGGCCGCAGGTAAGCGTCGAGCTAAGAATCTCAAAGGCAGTGCTTTAGATTCATCAAGGGTGATGAATTTCGCATGAATTTCGTTTGATGCCGTCGCCGTTTCTTTCAATTTAACCGGAGCGAGAAACAACGATCGTGTGGTGTTACGTTGACCAACGAGTGCGAAATTAAAGCTGCATTTTATATCGGGATGATTGTGGAAATGTTGAGTGAAGACGAGTGGGAGGTGTTTGTTATGTTGCAGAGGATGGGGTTTTGGGAGAGGATTTTAAGGGGTTTAAGGAATTTGGAAATTTGGGATTTTGGGAATTTTGGGAATTTGGGAATTTGGGATTTTGGGAATTTGGGATTTTGGAAATTTGGGAATTTGGGATTTTGGGGACCTAGGGATTTGGAGATCACAAAATTTCGATATTTGGATTTTTGGAAATTTAGAGATTGGGGGTTGATAGTTTGGAAATTTAAAAATTCAGAAAATTCCAAAGTTGGGGGATTTAGAGATTTGGGAATTTGGAGAGTTGAGAATTTGCAAATGTGGGAATTAGAAAAAATTGGAATTTGGGGAAATTGGAATTTGGGAAAATTGGAATTTGAGAAAATTTGAATTTGGACAAATTGGAATTTGGGAAAATTGGAATTTAGGAAAATTGAAATTTGGGAAAATTGGAACTTGGGAAAATTGAAATTTGGGAAAAATTGGAATTTGGGAAAATTGAAATTTGGGAAAAATTGAAATTTGGGAAAAATTGGAACTTGGGAAAATTGAAATTTGGGAAAAATTGGAATTTGGGAAAATTGAAATTTGAGAAAATTGGAATTTGGAATTTGGGGGTTTCAGAACTTGGTAACTTGAGAATTTGGGGATTTGAGAATCTGTAACCCTAAAAATTTGGGGGATTTGAAGACTTGAAAATTTGAGAACTTGCAACCCTAAAAAATTGAAAAATTTCAACACCCAAAAATTTTCAAAAGTTTAAAAATTTGAGAATAGCAATAAAAAGATATAAAAAATAAAAGTAATCGACTTTTCGTGATAAACTAGAACATGGAGGCTTCGACAAGCGACAATGTGGCATACGATCAAAATAAGGGGGTCGCTAGGGGTGGTGGTTATGGGGGCAGGTTCACCCCAATCCCCGAGCAGGCTCTTTAAATTCAAAAATCGAATCTACCACAGTATTGTTCGTGCTCGTTGAACCACGATCGACATCACATGGCAACTGTAACTGTATTTTAAAGCTCCCTTTTTCCATTTCTTTCTTTTTTCTCACCCTCTGAGCTCGATTTTCGACGCAGATGATAGTGTTTGACGGTTGACAACTTTGCACTAGATTTTATTACACTGGACTTGTAATTTTATATTGGTTTCACTTATTTTATTTGAAACACTAATCTTTGTGTTTATTTATTTTAGGTGATTTCATAAATAAATAAATTAAAATCATATTCAAATAAGTTAAAATCATATTTAAGAATAGCTTCAATAATTTTATTTGATGAAACCATTTTTGTAAATAATTCTAGAATTTTATTTTATTAGAATAATTTAAAAAATAGTGTCAATTTTATTTGACTCAAATATTAATAAATTGATTTGAAAACAAAATAAAATAATTTTATTCTGAAAATCATGAATCAGCGTTTTAAACATAAAAATTGATATAACACTACAATAATTAAATATTTCACTTATGACAACACCGAACAATGAAATTTATGAAACAATTAATTAGGTTCATCGAATAAGATTAACAGAAAGGTCATAATTCCTTTCCATGTTCCATTTTAATTGACAGGGCAGAATGTGAACGAAACAAGGTTTCATGG
This sequence comes from Megachile rotundata, assembly GCF_050947335.1. NCBI lineage: Eukaryota > Metazoa > Arthropoda > Insecta > Hymenoptera > Megachilidae > Megachile > Megachile rotundata. The sequence goes on along the minus strand of NC_134984.1, from coordinate 16,271,194 downwards.
TTCGTCACAGTGATTAGAAACCCATATGAAAGTGGCGGTATTTGTTGCCGGAACACATGTGCTTTATTTATAGAGATTACCTTGACTCGAAAGACCTAACTTGTAGCGGAATATGTGAAAACATCACGAGGCCTCTTTGGTAACACGTGCATCGGCTTTTAGTTCGTTCAGTATTACCAACCAATGTTAACTCGATTTCCGTATCAGTTTAGAATGATCTAAACCACTTCGCGACAAACGACTTTCCATTGTGTAATATTCCAGGGAACGTACGTATATATGGAATATTTATGTCTGATAAGTTGGCAGCTGGAGTAGTATGATCAGTATTGCTTTTGACTGCCAACTTATTGGATGCGGTGTACTTCAAGGGTACTCATTGACAAACTATCTCATTTTGTATATTATGTATCAAATTTAATTTAGAGTGAGTTTAAAAAATATTCTATTGTACAAGAATCTACATATGAGTCCCATATAGTACATTCTACATTAGCCTTCAAATTAATTGCAACATATTCATGAGGTTCATTTAAAACAGGTTCTATTTTGTAACTTTACATGAAACTCATTTAGAACGTCTCTCATTTTGTAATTATATATCAAATTTAATTTAGAGTGACTTTAAAAAATATTCTATTGTACAAGTATCTATGTATGACTCCTATAATATGTTCTACATTAGTCTTTAAATTAATTGCAAAATATTCATAAGGTCTATTTAGAACAGGTTCTATTTTGTAACTCTACATGAAACTCAAATTAAGATTCATAATAAATATTCTATTATATAAGTATCTACATATGTCTCCTACTGAAGCATCACTTAATTGTCCTAATTAATTACAAAATATTCATGGTACCCATTTAGACCATGTTCCATTTTGTAAATATACATCAAGTTCAACTTACGATGTCCTTAAGAGATACTCTACTGTATAAGTATCTACATGTATGCTTCATACGAATTTATCATATGCTAACTAGAATACTGTTGTACGACAGACATATTGAATTTAACCTATGCAAACTTGTGGTATGATAGAGAGTACTGTTATATGACAGACATATAGCTAACCTACTCAAACTTGTCATATGATAAATAGAATAATGTTATATGACAGATATATAGCTAACCTACTCAAACTTGTCATATGATAAATAGAATACTGTTATATGGCAGACATATAGTATTTAACCTACTCAAACTTGTCACATGATAACCAGAGTACAGTTATATGCCAGCTATATGTATAGTATCTAATCTACTCAAACTTGTCATATGATAAATAGAGTACTGTTATATGACAGCCATATAGTATTTAACCTACTCAAACTGGTCATATGATAACTAGAGTACTGTTACATAACAGCCATATGTATAGTATCCAATCTACTCAAATTTGTCATATGATAACTAGAGTACTGTTATATAACCGCCATATAGTATCTAACCTACTCAAACTTGTCATATGATAATTAGAGTACTGTTATGTGACAGCCATATGTATAGTATCCAATCTACTCAAACTTGTCATATGATAACTAGAGTACTGTTATGTGACAGCCATATAGTATTTAACCTACTCAAACTTGTCATATGATAAATAGAGTACAGTTATATGACAGTCATATAATAGCCAACCTACTCAAACTTATCTCATAAATAGAATACTGCTATACGACATACAGTACCTAATTCCAACTTCTTTAATTATAAATAAAGTCATTAACAATACCTAATACCTCCAACTTCTTTAATTATAAATAAAGTCATTAACAATACCTAACACCTCCAACTTCTTTAATCATAAATAAAGTCATTAACAACGAAAAATGGGTTTGAATATAAAAATAACAAAGAAACATAAAAATAAACTCACCAGAATTGACAGTATTGGTATCAGCATCGACGGACTCGGTCTTGGGCTTCTTCGGAAGATCTTCTTTATCCTCTTCGGAAGGTTCCGTTCGTCGCTTAGGTGTCGAGCTGGCGCTAGCCTTGAGCTCGATGGGACTTCCGGTATCCGGACCCGAACCCTGAGGCGTCGGAGGACTTTCGAGTCTACCTCCACCTCTTTTATTAATGGGCGCCGAAATACTGGGCACCGAATTCAGCTTCGAGTCCTGATCGACGGTTTTCAATGCGAGCGCGTCCTCAGGGTCTGAGTCTTCCGGCGCCGCTGTCGCCGGTGGACTGTGGCAACCCTGAAGAGTGCTGCGACAGTGGTTCACCTTGTGCTCGATGAACCGTACGATCTCGCCAAGGGGGTACGACACCCTGCAACCCCCGCATTGGACGGTGTCTGGTGATGTGGTGCCTTGCGAGGTTTCCGCTGTAAACAGAACGTTTGGTTTTTGGTTAGATATGGGGGTTGATGGTATATTATTTTTTATTATTTTATGCTTAAGGTATTTTATATTATTGTTACTTTTATTGTTATTATTATAGTAATATTATTGGTGTAGCAATATTATTACTATAGCAAGTGTAGTGAGCACATTTGGTTTTTGGTCAAATATGGGGGTTAATGGTATATTATTTTGCATTATTTTATGTTTAAGGTATTTTATATTATTACTATGGCAATCTTATATTATTATTACGTTTATTATTATTACTATAGTAATATTATTGATATAGAAATATTATTACTATCGCAATTGTTATGACAGTGAGAGCTCATAAATTTATAATAAAAATTACAGTCTCATCTCTGTACATACATCATCCATATTAAAGTTATAAAATAGTACAACAAAAGTTACAGTGTTGTTCACATCATGTGTAGAAATCACATAAAGTATTTTAGGTTATGTTAAAAATCAAGTATTGCAGCAAAATGTAAACGAGGATCGAAAGAAGTTCTTCCATATAAAAAATGTTTGGTTTAGTGTTTTACTCTTTACGACATAGTCCACTAAGTGTCCAGTTTTAAAGTCTTGTTAGCCACATGTTTCAGAGACTAAACAGACCCCTTAAGAATGGACCAAAACTGTAGACACTTCAGGACAACACTTCAAAGTTCTTTTCTTTTGGAGCCCACCTACGAAATTTTGTGTGTTGGTCAGTTCCACACGTGTTTGACATAACCTCGTAATTTGGTGGCGCCACAATACATTTTTTATTATTTTGTAAAATTTAGAATTTTAGTGACTACAAATAGTATTATACTACTACACTTGTAGCATAATAAATCACATTCTTAAATCCTAAAAAATTTCGAAATGTATAAAACAATGTGATAATATAAAAAATTTGTAAGGTCATAATCTTCTTCAGCCTCCCAAAAAATTATAAAATTCATAAGTAAACAATGTTATAATATAAAAATATCACATTCGTAAGCCACATAAGTGACTTTCCACCCTCCCAAAAAAATGAACAAATTTCTAAATAAATGACAATATAATGAAATAAAAAAAATAACTCGTACTGTCATCATTTTCTCTTCAACCCCCCTAAAATTTAAAAATTCATAAACGAATAATAGAATCACCCTCACACCTTCACAATAAATTTCTTCCCTAAAATCCCCAAAATGTACAAAAAATCCCCTAAAAAAAACTTGTAAGGTCATAATTCTCTCCCCCTCCCAAAATAATTAAAACAATTAACAAAATACTAAAAACCCAGTTCAATAAATTCGTCCACGCAAGACAGCCAAGAAGCAATAACTCAAAGGCGTCTTAAACGTTTCCGCAAACGCGAAACGGCAGCACGTTGCTAATCGCGTTTCATAATTAAATCGCGTTCACGCAAATACATCCGCGAGCGGGCATCGTGAATCGTGAGCTTTCGGTGGTTCGCGCGTCGCCGAGGAGGTTAGGTGGGGTTAGGTTAGTTGGAAATTTGGTTAGACCGAGGAAAACGTACGTTCTGATATAGAGATCTAATTTCCTTCTACTCGACTCTTATAATTCACCGTCGTTCGAGGGTCTAAGGTCCCGGGGGTCAGCCGCAGACGTAACAATTCACTTTTAAGTGTCCTCCAGTAGAACCGCTGACAGAATTCCTCTCGCTCTCTCCTGTCTTCTGCTTATACTCTCCATTAACATAGAGATTGGCAGCAGTTTCATACATCGATCTCTCTCACGAGAGGCAACTAGTGTAGGGGATGGAGAGTAGTAAAAATGAGAGAGAGGTTCAACTCTTGTTTTCTATGGTTCTTTTGGATGTGGATTTATTTAATATATTTTTTTTGTTTGGGGAAATGGTATGTTGGACTTGATACTGATCATAGATTATACTGTTGACTAATAGAAGTACAATGGTAATATATTGAAATAGTACTATGGGAGATCAGTGATTAGGTACAATAGTGAAGTTATGAATGTAATGCATTTTTATGGTAGTAAAATAGAAGAATTATGAAGGTCATATGATATTAGGACAATAAAGAGGTTAAAAGGTAAAGTGATAGAGCAGTAGAATAATAAAATAGTGGAATTATTAAAATGATATAGTATGAGGAGAGTAAAGTAGGAAAATTGGAAGATAGTACAGTGAAGTGGCAAAATAGAAAAGTAGCAAATTAGTAAAATAGCAAAATATTAAAATAATAAAATAGTAAAATAGCAAAATAGCAAAATAGCAAAATAGCAAAATAGTAAAATGACAAAGTAGAAAGAAATAGTAAAGTAACAAAAGAAAAAAATAGCAAAATAATAAAATACTAAAGTAGTGAAATAGTAAAATATTAAAATATTGAAATAGTAAAATAGCAAAATAATTAAATAGTTAAATAGTAAAATAGTGAAACAGTGAAATAGTAAAACAGTGAAATAATAAAACAGTGAAATAGTAAAATAGTAAACTAGTAAAATAGTAAAACAGTAAAATAGTAAAACTGTGAAATAGTAAAATAGTAAACTAGTAAAATAGTAAAACAGTAAAATAGTAAAACTGTGAAATAGTAAAACAGTAAAACAGTAAAATAGTAAAACAGTGAAACAGTAAAATAATAAAATAGTAAAATAGTAAAATAGCAAACTAGCAAAATAATAAAACAATAAAACCCTAAAATAATAAAATAATAAAACAGCAAAACAGTGTAATAACAAAATCATAAACCATCAAATTAAAATCGTAAAATCATCAAAACAACATAATAATAGAACATAATAAATAAAACTGGTATTGCCTTAACGTTTACCGCCATTAATTCTAATAATCCCACAAAAAAACAACACCACAGTTCGCGCAAATAAATGTACACCATAGCGCAATAAATTCGTTTAAATTATCGCTTTTGTTCGTTTTCAGTTTCTTTCTTTTATCTAATGGAAGTAACTTCGCGAAGTTTATCGTTTTCTTTTCCCCTCTTTCCGACTATTTTGTTTCGAAAGTTTGTTTGAGGCTGCGGTTCCTGCTTATGAATGTTCTTGTTCTTCTTTTTTCCATGTTTTCATGGGTGCGCGGACACCGTTCGATTCTTTCTGGGCGGAGCTCTGGCTGACCACTGGCCAGCGCGCAAACTCCGATTCTGATTGGACATTCAAACGCAAACATAAATTTTATCGCTTTGATACATTTCCAATATATCTCAAATACCCTCAATCGTAAACAATAAATACTCAGACTTGAACGTTTCACACTTTGAGTCTCTAAAATTATAATACTCTGAACTCTGAATTTTCAAACATTAGTGATAAAAATTCAATTATTCTGAGATTTGATATCCAAATCTTAAATACTCCAAATTTTGAGTACACAAAGCTGTAATACTTTAAGGTCGACATACTCTAAATTTTAAATACATAAAACTTGAGAACTTTAAGGTTGACATACTGTAAATTTTAAATACATAAAACTTGAGAACTCTAAGGTTGACATACTGTAAATTTTAAATACATAAAACTTGAGAACTTTAAGGTTGACATACTGTAAATTTTAAATACATAAAACTTGAGAACTCTAAGTTCCAAATGCTCCAAATTCAAGTTTAACACTCTATCTCCAATATCCTATATTAGTCGTAAAATATTCAAACATGCAAAATATATAAAAAAGTAACGTTTCACAGTAAAGAATTACATCCTCATAAATTACAAATTCAAGTTCAGATGAAAGAACAGATCAACAGCACGAGCATAAAGGCTACCTACACAATGTCCCATGTCGTCAATTACAGTAAATAGCACGGGAAAAGAATTTCAAGTATTTTCCATTGAAAAGCGATTTTACTTCTTCGCGCCAAGATAAGCATCGTGCTGAAAGTACTATACAACATTGTCGCCATCCTTCCAACAAAACTTTTTCACGATTCAAGTTTCCCTGTCGCCGGAAGGACGTATATATACCTGAGGTGCTCAGGAAATGAAACATTCGCGAGATTTTAATCTATGTTACCAGATCGATATCGGATGTAAAAAAGAACTTCGCGATGAATGGATCTATTGATGAACATTCGAAAGGTTCGTACTTAGAAAGATTCGAAAATGTCGAGAAATGTTGAGAGTGTTTTAATGAAATTATAGGGTAGAGTATGTTGATGTTTTGGTAAGTGTGGAGTTATGGAAATTTTGGTATTAAAATTTAGGGGGTTTGAGTTTAGGTTATTTGGGGTTGGGAATAATTTAGGTTAGGTTACTTGGGGTTGGGAGTATTTTAGGTTAGGTTATTTGGGGTGGGAGTAGTTTAGGTTAGGTTATTTGGGATTGGAAGTAATTTAGGTTAGGTTACTTGGGGTTGGGAGTATTTTAGGTTAGGTTATTTGGGGTGGGAGTAGTTTAGGTTAGGTTATTTGGGATTGGAAGTAATTTAGGTTAGGTTATTTGGGGTTGGATGTAATTTAAGTTAGGTTATTTGGTATTCACAGTATTTTAGGTTAGGTTATTTAGGGTTGGGAGTAATTTAGGTTAGATTATTAGGACTTGAAAGTATGTCACTTTAGAATATTTGGACTCTGGAGTATTTCAACTCAGATTATTTGGACTTGAGAGATTTCAGCTCAGATAATTTGGACTTGAGAGAATTTCAGCTCAGATAATTTGGACTTGAGAGAATTTCAATTTAGGTTATTTGGACTTAAGAGAATTTCAGTTCAGATTATTTGGACTTGAGAGAATTTCAATTTCTTGAGAGATTTCAATTACTTGAGAGTAATTCAGTTTAGGTTAGTTGAACTTGAGTGTACTCCAGCTTAGGTTATTTAGACTTGTGAGTATGTCACTTCTCAATATTTGGACTTGAGAGTATTTCAGTTTAGATTATTTGAATTTGAGAGAATTTCAGCTTGAATTATTTGGCCTTGAGAGTATGTCACTTCAAAATATTTGTAATTGAGAGTATTTTATGTTATGCTATCTGGACTTGAAAGTATGTCAGTTTGCATAATTTGAACGTCAGAGTATGTCTGTCACTTCAAAATATTTGTAATTGAGAATATTTTAAGTTATATCATTTGTTCTTAGAAGTATGTATGTTTGGATAATTTGTACTTCAGAGTATGTCTGTCATTGTATTTTCGGTTAGGTTATTTAGACTTGAGAGTATGTCAATTTAAATTATTTGGACTTCAGAGTACATCAATTAAATTATTTGGACTTAAGAATCTCACAGCTTAGAGTATTTGACTTAAAACTACTCGTAGTCTAAAGTATTTTAATTACAAATACGGTTCACGTCCTTAGAACTCACAGTACTTTAATCACAAGAACTCAGAATTCACAGTACTTTAACTCCAAGTGCACCAAGTTTATAATTACAGTTGCCTAGAGTACTCCAACTACTTCAAACTATGCAACTTTTAATAATTTACAAGCCAAACTATACAAAATCCTACCAGATATAAATATAAGAAGTTCCAAGCAACAACATCCCCAAATAAAAATTTCCCTCATCCCCCAAAAGAAACCGTCCGTATCTCAGTAAAAAAAAGAACACAGCAGTAAATTTAAACAGTATAATAATACAGTTAGGATGGTCGCAAGCTCATCGAGAGGCGAAGTTGGAAAGAAACGTCGAAAGAATGGAAGAGGATCGAGCGTGCTTGGATAAAGAACGAGACAGAGCCGGGTTCTGAATGGGCCTCTTCGGGTCCGTTATATTCGCCTACGATTGAAAAGCGGTCGCTTAGAAACAAGAGACGCGCGACCGGTCGTTAACGACAATGGGCTTTTGTTTTTTCGGGGGCAGATGTTGGACCGAAACTCGGTAGCTGCGACGGGTACGATCGTACCCCTACGGGTCCACATAAGACCCCGTGGCTGAAGGTGAGCGAAGGAGGACCGACCGACACGTGTCTCTTCGTCACTTCGTGTATCTCCCTTGTACGTACCTATATACGTAAGCAAACGTATATATACATGTGTGTGTGTCTATCGAACCGCTTGTCTTCCTCTCTTGTAACCTGTCCGCAAACCGGTCGAAAGGAGATCTGGCCGTGTGTCGTCGACTATTTATTCATTTAGCTGCGTCCTGGCACGTTCCGTTTAGGTTTGTTACAATACTGCCGATGACATTCGAAGTGAACTCTATTTACATTATCTGTGTACGCTCGTTGATTTTCTGGGGGTTTTTGTGCGTTTTATTTTGGTGTTGTTAGTCGTTAATGTGATTAGGGTTGAACGCTTCTAGCTTGCATTTGGTTGCTCGTAATTATTTTTATGTATTATTGTGTTGCTGGATTCTTGGATTTTTACGCTCTTAAGTTTCTACATAGTGTAGCTTTAGATTGCTATAACCTCTGCATTTTTAGGTATATTCCTAGATTATGTCAACAGATCTTTGAACACTGAGATGCTTAAAGCTTTAAATTCTATCCCCAGATCTCTACGTCCTCAAATTCTCGAGCACCTATCTAAATTTCTCATGGTTCCTACACCCCTAAATTTCTACATCCCCAAATTTCCACATCCCCAAATTTCTACATCTACAAACTCCAAAATCCCTAAACCTCTATACTCCCAAATTTCCACATCCCCAAATTTCTACATCTACAAACTCCAAAATGCCTAAACCTCTATGCTTCCAAATTTCCACATCCCCAAACATCCTCCACCTGTAAGCTACTATACCCCTACATTACTCTCACACCCCTACGTTCCTCTAAATATCCCAACATATAATATTCCCCTAATATTCCTAAATACTCCTAAATTCCTAATATTCTCTTCACATGCTCTTCTAACTAAACCAAACTCTACATCTCCAAATAAAACTGAACCCAAACCACATAACAATAAAACCAGCAAAAAAGATAATGGACGATTCATCTACAGTTCCACGAAGGTCCTTAATTTCCTTGTTTTCGATCCCACTTGGAAGACGTAGGAAGACACAGTGGCCACAAGTGGGAGGATAGGAGAAGAGTATACCGGGAGAATAGCGGAGAAAAGATAACATAAAAATACAATATTGCCCCGCGAATGTAAGTTGGATTGCTTACAAATTGGCCCATACATCTGTAATGCCTCGATCACCGTATATATATATACATATATATAAGTATATATCTAGTACTGTACCCTGGTGGCTCCCTTATTGCGAGAGACTTGGTAATTTCCATCCAGGAGTGGTAGGGCATAGATACGCGTATGGGAATCACTGTAGGAAACGTTCTGAGCTTATTAGTCGTTCGCATTAATTTTCTTTCTGGCTCCTCGAACGGGGAAGATGAAATGTCCGGAACAGAGTCGCGCGATTACTCACGGCAGATATTAAATCTTACGTCGTTTCTTTTCGTCAAATCTTCCATTTTTTAGTCTCTAATGAAACTTTATTTTCTTGGAAATTTTAGAGATATAGAATTTAATAGAAATCTTAGGATTAGATATATAAGCTTAGACATAGTAGATGCCACAGTCAGTGGTTAGGTTAGGTTAAGTTAGACTAGGGTTAGGTTAGGGATATAGGTATGCAATGTCGAGATGCAGTTTGTGCAAATTTAGATGCACAATCTTTTGAGATGTAGGGGTTTGAGTATGTACACATATGAAGTGCAGAAATTTAGAGACATACAAATTTGAAGATATGAATGAAAGATACATATAAATGAATGAAAGGTACATGAAATCTACAACATAATGTACTACACGATAATACAACATAAATCTATAAAATATAAAAGTACAACAAACGTAAAATAACAAAATACGAAATGATTGAAGTTATTTCAATAGATGCGTGAAATTTAATTGTGAACGTTTTCTATAAATTGTTTCGATAGAATTCGAGAACGGTGCATTTTTCGCGTGTACGCGTCGGGGAACGATACAAACGCGAACACAGATAAACGCGAAGATAACCCGAGGCGGTTTCCTTGTTAGGACATCCGTCCTGTCAAAACGTCCAGAGGACACATCGAAGCAATTGAATTACGATCATCCCCAGGGCGAGTTCCGACCGTAACCAATAATTCCATTATCCATTAGTATTGGGTCGCAGCAATTTCCTTCTGCGAGCGTGGCTGCGTACGTGGCGCTCGAAATACAGAGAGAAGAGAGAGAGACGGGGATCAAGAAACGGATAGATTCCTGGCACACGTCGCGGGAATATCGAACCGCACCGGGATGCAAGGATCCGCGATATCCCCGATAATAGAGTGCCGTCGATGAAGCCGACGTCGACGTTCGCAAAAAGCGAAAACCTTCTTCGTTTATGATTCGGAACGTTCCATCGGAAAATCTTGACAACCATTTCGCGGTGGTTCATGGGTATCGGACTGGTGGGATTTTAGAAATGTGCTAACACGTTGATTATTGAATTTTTAATTTAATTTTACTCTATTAAATTTGTGGCAAATATTATTGCAAACTAGACAATGTTGAAACAAAAAGGAATTTTGAAAAGTGGCTTGTAAATTTTCATAGAACAATTTTATGTGTGCACGAAATTTAGTATAAGCATATGTGTATGAAGTTTAGTATAAGCATATGTGTATGAAGTTTAGTATAAGAATATGTGTATGAAGTTTAGTATAAGCATATGTGTATGAAGTTTAGTATATGCATATGTATGTGTGTGAAGTTTAGTATAAACATATATATGTACACTGAAGTTTATCATATGCATATGTATGTGTATAAAATTTATTACAAGCATATGTATGTGTATGAAGTTTAGTATAAACATATGTATGTGCACCGAAATTTATCATATGCATATGTGTGTGTATGAAATTTATTACAAGCATATGTATATGTAAGAAATTTATTATAAACATATGAATATGTATGAAGTTTAATGTAAGCATATGCATGTGTATGAAATTTAGTGCAAGCATATATATGTGTATGAAATATAGTAGAAGCATATGTATGTATATGAAATTTATTATAAGCGTACGTTGTGTATGAAGTCTAGTAGAAACATATTAATAGGAGTATAATTATAATCTATTACACGTGATAAATATCGTAAACCTCAATAATCATCAATCTACCAAAACTAACCCTACTAAATCTCAAAACGCTCATAAACAAAGAACATCAATTAATTTATCCATATTAATCAACTCAGTTTACTTCAATCCTTTCCACACCACATGACCCTCGACACCTCTAAAAATGATTCAAATAAAAATTACCATGAATACACATCTTCCTCAATATTTCTTCCAGAATCACTTCCCGACGCACTGTTCACACTATCATAGAATTACACAGTTTCTAACAGAAGTCTCAAAAATGAATAATCACGGTTTTCCTCGCGAGCGTTGTTTACGTAGGTTCGCCATTACGCGTACGCCGGCAGTTTCCATGGTGCGTGTCACCATGACCGTAGAGAACGCAGCGACATTCTATCACGCAGTCGACGATCGATTATCGAACGCATCGTTCGATTTTCCGGTAATTGTCTAAGCAAGCGACGGGTAAAATCTCGATCAGCAGGGCGGAGATCTGGTTTCTTCCATGCTCGGATGCTGACTGGAGCATGGGGGCCCGTAAAGGGCCGGCCAAGGGCCCCGACAGGATATATCAAAGGAATAGAAAGGACCTACCGGCGCGTCCTTCGACTGGTGGGGGAAATTTTTATACGAAACCCCCATCTTTTTTATCCTCTTTCTCCTCTTTCTCCGTTGCCTGCCCCGGAAACCCCTTCGACTTTCACGGGGTGAGCCGTTTTTAACCCCTCGAGTTCGTCACGAATTCGCTCTACAAAGAAGCCAAAATGGCGGTACTTTTTTTGCCTTTGGACAACGACCCTTTCGGAGATGAGAAAAAACGCTTTGGATCGATCGAGAAAAAATTGGGTCTCCTCGATTCTGGATCGTTGCGAGAGGATCTGGTTCGCTGTAAGGACCTCCTGTTTCGTCGAAGCTTTTCACCTTCCCCGTATCTTTGATCGCTTTTTCTTTTGAAGGACGCGATGTTCGGGGTCCTCTGAACACCCGGGAACGGGAGCAGACCTAACGGGTACTTGTTTTCGAATGGAATCGAGGTCATCGCTGTGCAGCGGATAAATGCCCCGGGAAAAGGAAATTCGAGGAACAAAAATTGGTTGACGTGGAGGAAAATGCAGCAATTTGAGAGCAAGATGGCGTATAGGGTTTTAACGTCTTCAAGTTCTTACAGTGGTCATTTTGTTGGAACTAAAAATATTTTCTTAAAGACGCTTCTCGTTGAATATTAAGGGATGCAGCTGATTTTTAGGTGGCAGGAATTGTCATGCTTATATGAGAAGTTATATCAAATGGAAATCATGTTTTAAGAAGATGAAGTATTATATTTTTTTAATAACAGTTTGTTAGAATTCTGTAGATATTTTCCTCTTATTTTATGCTTTCGATTAGGATTTAAGGGATGAGGTTGATTTAAGTGACTCAAATTGTCAGGCTTCTTTGAGAAGTTTTATCAAATGGAAATCATGTTTTAAGAAGATGAAGTATTATATTTTTTTTATAATAGTTTGTTAGAATTCTGTAGATATTTTCCTCTTATTTTATGCTTTCGACTAGGATTTAAGGTATGAGGTTGATTTAGGTGACTCAAACTAAAATGCTTTACTGAAAAATTACATCAAACGCAGAAATCATGTTTTAAGAAAATGGAGAACTTCTAAACTTCTATTATAATTTTTGATAGCACATGGTTGTTTAAACTTGTCGAGATATTCGAGAACTCAGTAATCTAGAAAATTTAGCAAGTTCATTTAGCAATCTAATCTCTAAAAATAAAAAATTTGATGTTTGAAGAACCTACTAAATTCGAACATAACCTAAAAATTTGATAGTTCAATAACAAATTAAAAAGTCGATACTTGAACAACTCTATCAATAAAACCCTACAAATGCAAAAATTGGAAAGTTCAGAAAGAAACCACCAAAAGCCCAGAGGTTAAAAACTGAGAAAAGCAAGTTTCTCTAGACGACCTTATCTGATAGTATCCGCCATATCCCGTTCACCATAGTAATCGTAATCATGAACGGTTTCATTGTCTCAGCTAATCAGTCGGTATCTCGGCCGAAAACCTCGAGCTCCGGAAACTCGTCGTTTTCTCACGTATCACGGAACCGCTTTTCCTGCGTCGTCTGCGATCAGATACGCGCGAAAAGAAGTCTTCCCATGCTCCGAATGAGTCGCGCATCCCGTTGACCGCAGGACGCCCGAAAATTGTAAACCGTTCGGAAATCAATCCGTTCATCCAAACGTTCGGGTGTTTTCTTGTCTAGAAAAGTGCGTTCCATCCGTTCCGCGGTCGGCCAGGCGGTTATGAGAAATATGAAATCTGGTTCTCACGGGCCGTGAATGGGTACACGTTGCTTCGTCTTTCTCTTTCCCGCCGGTTTCCCACTCACCGGGTTAGATCCTTCTCTGTATCGTCGCTCCACATGCGTATCGTGGGAGGATCTCTAGTCCCGGGGGTCCTTTGTGTACCGGCAGCAGGACATTGTCCATTGAGCACGGCCAAACAGGTCCTAGAGAGCTGACCTGTCCCCTTTTCAATCGGGCTGCTTCTTTCAAGGAAAACCCCTTTCCTGATTTTTTCTATCAAAATAAATCATGTGGGTACAGTTAGCTGCGGTCCAGCTGGCTGGATGCATATAGACGTGTGTGTTTTGTGGACGCGCGGATTTCGGATTCATACCGACATCCTGTCACCCGTTGCCCTTTCGGAGCCTTCCGGGAAATCGATGATTTTCGATGTGGTTGTTTTATAACGGCGGTTTTTGGATGCGGTTGATGGGTTGTTGGAGATGGATGTGATGTGTGGGATTGAGAGGGAAAATGGGTGAGGAATGGAAGTTTGGGGCAGTTGTGAAGATGTGTGTATGGTCATATGTGAAGTATGAGATGAGAGAATATGTGGTTTTAAAGTTACAAGTTTTCCAGCTGAGCTGGGTGTGGATTTAGGAATTTGGTAATTTGATGGAAAGGAATTTAAAAATTTAGAAATGGTAAGTTTGTTATCAAAATTTGGTAATTTGGTCATTTAGCTGTTTGGTCATTTATGCATTTGATCATTTTGTTAGTTGATCATTTGTGCATTTGATCATTTAGTTATTTGGTCATTTATGCATTTGATCATTTGTTCATATGACCATGTGGTCATGAGGTCATGTGTTCATTTGTTCATATGACCATGTGGTCATGTGGTCATGTGTTCATTTGTTCATTTGTTCATATGATCATTTGGTCATGTGTTCATTTGTTAATATGATCATGTAGTCATGTGTTCATTTGTTCATATGATCATCTGGTCATGTGTTCATTTGTTCATATGGTCATCTGGTCATGTGTTCATTTGTTAATATGATCATGTAGTCATGTGTTCATTTGTTCATATGATCATGTAGTCATGTATTCATTTGTGCATCTAGTCATGTGCACATTTGTTCGTATGGTCATTTACCTATATGTTAATATGGTCATGTGTTAATTTCCCCATATGATCATTTAGTCATTGAATCACTTCTTCATTTCTTCAAAATTTATAAACTTAACAAGTTGTCAATCTGATAATATCTGTTTCTAAATATTTATCATAAATTTCAAACTTTGCATAGAACCTACTACAAAATCTGAATATGCACATACTACTGTGTTAACCAAAAGCTGTTCTTGCACAATTATTCCTCGCTCAAAAGGAATAAAATACAGTAAAAACGATAACTCAATCAATATTGGTACTCCTGCAAGGTCTGCATAAAATAACGTTGCAATCTTCGGTTACCTCCACTTTGCGTCGAATTTTTAACATCAAATCGAGTTTCACGGTAGTTTGTCGAACAAAATCGGTCGAAAGGTGCACCCAGAAAATTTGACGCCGTCAGCTCCTTTTCTTTTACCAAATCTCCTAATGAGCACATTTCTCTGCGAACACGACTGCTTACTACCTTTTATTCCCTCCATTTTTTAAACTACATTCCTACACCTTTCATTTTTATCACATAATCAGCAATTTATCTTCAAATATCAGAATTACTATGAAGTCTAAGAGGCATACAATTCTTATATTCAAAGATATAAAGTCTTAATATAACCACAATCCTATTTTGTTTAAAAAAAAATATTAGACTTCATGTACTATACTATTTCTCAAAGTAGTAAAGTATAAGAAAATTGTATTCTATATTTTTGCCTAATTTTTTTCACGTAAATCCTTGGTTATTCGACCATTTTAAAAATATTCAGTACAGCAGATAATTTCACAACAAATTTCTTTTGTAAGCAATAAATCAATAAATATAAAAGGGTATTATTATTATAAATTTTCAAGAATCAGTCATATAGAATAATTTTGGTAGAAATATCTTCTTAGAGAATGTAACTGTAGCATTAACGCGAGCTCAACGAAAGACGTCCATATTTAAAATTCGTGTCCCCTGTAGGAAACAGCGGAAGAGTGTTCGTATTGTCCGGTAGCTCGAGCGTTCTCCTTCTGTTTTCCCGTTTCTCTAGCAGGCCAACGTCGGTTAATTAGAAAGTTCGGTGGTAAAGAGAGGAAAGAGGCAAGGAGGGGCACGCAGTTTCGTTGTTACATTATTCAGAACGTCCTACCCCGCGAAACTCGCTGCTGCTCGCCGCAAAACATCCGAATGTAAACTTTTGACAACGCGCGAACACGCCAAGTGCCGAAGCGTGTCACGCGAAATAATTAACGATCGTACGAATTTTCGCGGCACGGCGAATTAACACGCCCGGCCACCGTGGCTTTCGTTCGTTGTGCTCTCGTTGTTCCCGAATTTCGTACCGGGATAACTCCCGAAAACGTTACGAGAACTCGACGACGCGTGCGGATCTCGACATTTCAAACACGGTGCGAATTTTTTTCTGGGAAAGATATATTGTTAGTGAACGATCGGGATTGTTGGAAACTTTTGTCAATTGTCGAGTTGAAATTTTGTGATAGGAAATTTTGGGTTAAGGGATGTTTGATGTGTTAAAATGGGGAGCGTTGCAAGGGGATGATATAATATTATTTTGTTAAATTATGTACACATGAGAGGATAATATTTTGTTGTATGATGTGGATATGAGGAGATAATATAATACTTTGTTGCATGATACACATATGAGAGGATGATATAGTATTTTGTTCTATTATGAATACATGAGAATGTGATATAGTTTGTTGCATGATGTACATATGAGAGACAATATTGAATTAAGTTACTGTACTTGTTATGTACATATGAGAGAATGATATTGTGTTATTTTATTCTATTTGATATGTACATATGAGGTATGTACGTTATGTACATATGTTATGATGCATATGTGTATCACATACATATATGATTAAGTTTACATATGCATTACTATGTATATTTTATTATATTATACTTAATGATGTATTTTATCATACACACACATATGTGTATTATGTGTGCACATATGAAGAGATATTGAATTATGTTCATACAGAGAAATGATATTGTATTTTATTGTATCATGCACATATGAGAATGTTTTATTATATGATGCATATGTGTATCACATACATACATGTGTACATATATGATTAGGTTTACATATGCATATTATAATGATGTACTTTATCATATACACACATATGTGTATTATGTCTGCACATATGAGATGATACTATATGTCCTCATATTTTATTATCTGCATATGAGAAGATAATATTGACTCATTTTATTATGTACATATTGGATAATATTACTATGTTGTGCACATATGAGAAGACATTATTTCATACTGTTATAATATGTTATACACACATGAAGATATGATATGGGACTATTTTATTGTACTGTCTAAATGTGACTGTAATATGTATAGTCAAGTATGAATATTCTTTTATATTTAATACATTGACTACCACATTGAAACAATTGATAATTGCAGTAAGAATTATTTTCATGTTTAAGAAGTCTCATAAAATATTTTCATAATCTCCTTACATTTTTCATAGCCACAAGAATATATTCAATTATTCCAATCTCTATAGTAATTTAATTGACATATGCATTAAATTATCCTACATTTACCAAAATCGACCTCCACCTAAAAGTCTCTCCACGACAATCGAGCACAGGAAAAGGAAACTCCGATTCGAGACGCAACTTTTGACCAACAAGGATATCTGCTCGAACGCGACGAGCATCGTAGCGAGCGTGTAAAAAAGTAACGGGCTAGAGGAAGCGTACAATGAGATAAGGTGAGAAAACGAGGGACCCGTAGTCATGTCCGGCCATTGCTTTCGCGTGCTGAATCCGGAAGTGAAACAAGAAGAAGAAAAACCGGCTGGAGGGCCAGTCATCGGCTTCGACCAGTGACGTTCGTCGTTTTCGCTCGCACTCGTTTCATTGGCCAGCCAGGACAAAATCGCTCAGCGGGATAGCTGCTTTTTTTTCGCGAAAAAATCGGGCCCTGCTTCGAACCAGAGTGGGATTGTCCGAGATAATTCATTGTTCAGGGCTGGACCAATTGCCGTGGTCGATCCACGGGGGGCCACGACCGGCTTCGACAACGTTCGCTTCGGCAAAAAGTAATCGGGGGTCAGGTTTTTTTTTCAGATGAATTCATGATCGGTTGTAAAGAGTCGTTGTTGGGAGGTAATGTGTGAGTGGCGCTTTTTGAAGGAGAGGAGGTTTATTAGAGGAGGTTTGTTAGAAGAGGTTCATTAGAGTTTTATGTGGATTCAGGAGAGATTTGGGGAATTTGGGATTTTGGGTGGATGTGGAAATTTGAGGATGTAGGAATTTTTGGAAGGTGGAGTTTTGGGATTTATGGGTAGGAGAGTTTAGGAGATAGAGATTAGAGGGATTTGGGTGATGTGAGAGCTATGGATGTGAGAATGTGGAGTTTAGAGATTTGGGGATATAGGTATTTTGGGAACTTGGAATTTTTTAGGTTTGGGGATCTACACATGTGAGAATCTACGAATTAAAGATTTGGGGACATAGGTAGTTTGGAAGCTTGGAATTTTGAGGTTTGGGGATCTACACATGTGAGAATCCACGAATTAAAGATTTGGGGACATAGGTAGTTTGGAAGCTTGAAATTTTGGGATTTGGGAATCCACATATGTGAGAATTTAAAAACTAGAGATTTGTGGACATAGGTAGTTTGGAAGCTTGGAATTTTGGAATTGGGGGATCTACACATGTGAGAATTTAGAAACTAGTGATTTGGGGACATAGGTATTTGTAAAACCCTAAATTTTAGAATTTGATCATCATATGTTTTACACACATGAGGATTGAGATTTGATGTTTTACACATATGAGGATTGGGACTTCATATTTTACATACATGAGGATTGGGACTTCATGTTTCACACATATGAGAACTGTATTTTGATGTTTCACACATATGAAGTTTGTGATTTGATGCTTTACACATATGAAGATTGAGACTTGATATTTTACATACATGAGGATTGAAACTTCATGTTACACATATATGAGGATTGAGACTTCATGTTTTACACATATGAGGATTGTGATTCGATGTGTTCACACATATGAAGATTGTGATTTGATGTTTTACACATACGAAGATTGGGATTCAATATTTTACACATATGAGGATTGTGATTCGATGTGTTCACACATATGAGAACATAACATCTAACGACTTGACAAAAATACTTTGTAAGTCCTTCAATTTCTACATCCAGAAGTGTATGAACCTTCGAAAGTAACTAAAAATATTGAAGTAAATTATTTCCACGCATCCCACCCGATATAAGCTGTTTGAGAAGCGCGCGTGCGTGTAAACCACGTGGCGCTAAACACGCGGACCTAGACCCTTCTATAAATACGATTTTCTGGAGACCAAGTTCAGGGGAACTGGCAGTAACGTGTTTTTAGATTTTCCAGTCGAGTCAGAGGTTAGGATACCGTGAGCAGGTTATGCGTGATCGAACTCCACTTTGGTGCTATTTCACGCGAAACATGCAATTAACTTTGTGATTGCTGTGGAGATTGTCGGTGATCGGTATCCATTTACTGTTGCATGTTATTATTGTCATTGTGACATTAACTGTAATATTTCCTCTTTAATTATTTTACCGAACTGTGTTATGTCCATAATAGGTGTTGATATGAAGGCATTATGAAGATTAAATTAATATCAATATAGAACATTAATTTTTGTTAATGTTTTAGTAAAAAGTAGTTTGGAATCTTCCGATTATTTTGTTAAGATAAATGAAGGATTTATCAAAAAATTGTAAGACTATTTATCTTTTTATGAAAGTATTTAATGTTAGAAGTACTAAACTTGTTATTTGACCAATTCGTAAATTTTGTTTAAATTACAAAATTTATTAAGATGATTTTCCTCAACGTTTGGTCTTCATCAAAATATAATACAGTACATTAATTGTACATCGACAAGAATGTATTAATTTATATTTTATCCTTTGTTTATATATTTTCCTATTTTACTACATATTTCAAATTACGTGTCCATCAAATGATAGACATAAATTAAATTTGTAAAAAGTGTCTCAAGAAGTCAAAATTCATTTACTTAACACTAAAAGTATTAAAACATAATTCATTCAATCATACAAACAAAGTAGAAAAATTAACACACAGTAAAGTGCAGCAATTAATTATCTACCTCTCCAAAGAACACAGACAACCTCTCCAAAACACAGAAATCCAAAACCACCTCCCCTTTTGCACCTCGAAACAAAACCCCCGTGTCCAACCACCCAGTATTCCCTCTCATAAGTGCACTCCTGCACCCTCTAAATGTCAATAATCCTCGAAGAGTCCCAAATCGTGTCAACAGTCTTCAAAAGGTGTCAACAATCCCCACCGGGCTAATTAGCGTTTAAATCCGCAATAACTGTCCTGAGAAAGCAAAAAAAAAACAGTGACAATAGAATCGTAAGGAGACAGGGCCAGGTTGACCCTCGCACCCTGTCCAGGATGGACCACGGAGGGTTAGGCAAGTGTAAGGCGCTCCGAAGTGACCCTTGGTCAGGTAGCGAAAGAGGAGACTCCCCTAACTGACAAGTGAAACGACCGACAAAGAGTATAATAATGCGAGCAGATTATCGGGACGAAGGGTGTTCGCACCTTGGAAGGTGGCGCTCGGACAATAGTGGACAATGGAGATGGAAACCGACACTGCAAACAACATAAATTTTCTTTGGACGCCTCGCATTATGCCCGCTGCCTCGGACATTTTATGCTCGCCGGTCAGACTGTTTCCTTTTCCTTTTTTGCAGAAGTGCACCGAGGGGACAAATAACGCGGCTTTCTTCGGGAATAAGCCCGTATTCAAAAAGCCTATTCCGGAGTGCTTGTAAGTCCATTATTGGCTGGAAGTCGAGAAGCGTTTGTACCACCCCTGTTTGAGCCCTCTGGTTTTCGTGTTGTGCTACCAGTTACGTACCCTTCCACAATTTCGAGTTGTTTCCCGGTCAAAGGGTATTGTTGGAGCAATATTTGTTTTCGGTACTTGCGCGGAGATTGTGGTGAGAATTTTCGAGTTTGGGGGATTTTGCGGGGTTTGTGCAGGGGTGGGATCTTGTGTGAATGTTTGAATGAATGTTCAAATTTTTTAATTTGTTAAATTTTTGAATTATTAGGTTTCTGAAATTTTATAATTTTCTAGTTAAAAATTTGAAATGACTACCCTTCCGGTTTTCAAATTTCTTTGATTCTCAAAAATAAATTTCTTACACTATTATGTTTGTAGATTTGCAATTTAATGAATTTTTAAATTCCTATATTTCTAACTTCCCAAAAGTACAAATATCTCCAAATCCCCAAATTCTAATAGTTCCCAAAACTTTGCACATCCTAAAATCCCTGAAATCCACAAATCTCCCAAATCCTCAAATTCCCCAAATTCTTCAAAGTTCCCAAATCTAAAAATTTCCTAAATCTCAATAGTTAAAAAAATGTTAAACATTTCCAAATCCCTAAATTCTCCTAAAACCCCAAATCCCCCAAAACCCCTAAATCCCTCAAAACCCCCAAAGCCCCCAAATCCCCAAATCCCAATAATTCCAAAAATTCCCCAAATCCTAGTAATCCCAATAATTTGAAAAATTCCCCAAATCCTAGTAATTCCAATAATTCCAAAAATTCCTCAAACTCCAGAAATCTCAAAATTCCCCAAATCTCAGAAATCCTAAAAATCACAAAATATCCCGAAATCCCAAAAATCCCAAAAATCAGAAAATCCCAAAATACCCAAAATCCCCAAAATCCCCAAAATCCCAAAATCCCAAAATATCCCAAAATTCCCAAATCTCCAAACCTCAAAATATTCAGCCCCAAAAATTCCCAAATTCCCCAACTACATAAACAATATTATTACGTAATTTCACATGAAATATCTAGAATAGACAAAGGATAGAAGTTTTTGCGTTTTGAGTCCCATTTTCGTGGATCCATCGAGCAAGCCAATAATCCAACCGGTCGTCGTTCGCGAAACGAACCCGATGACATCGTATTTCAGCCGAAATTGCCGAACAGCAGATTGGACGGACGATATACAGCCGAGTTCAGGAAAGATAGCGATGCTGTATCGACATCGTCCGTCCTGGGGACAAGGATTTAAGGAGAGCCACAGCTCGATGGCTAATTAATTTCTACTCCTCGTTGCGGACGTTTCCTCCTCGTAATGGATTTAATTACCTTCGAGATTCGAAGTCGACCGAAGAATTACGCGATCGCCGTGTGATTAAGTCTTGGATTCAGAAGTAACGATGGAAAACCGACCTTACTACTTTCTTATCTTATCGGACAATTATTAGGAAATAACACCGAGACGTGTGCGACGTTTTATTAAATTTTTTGAAAAGTTTTCAAATATCGAATTCGCGTAATCTTTAGATTCAACAGTTTTTAGATTTTCAAGTGTTTAAATGTATAAATTAAAAAATTTCTGAATGTTCGAATGTTGGATTTGAATGAAGGAAAAGTTTGAGGGAATTGATTTTGTAAAATGTTGAATATTTTGAACACGAATGTTATGGCAAACATTACTGACCAACATCGTCAATTATTATTAATAAATATACATTAGTATACATTAGTATTAGTAACAATTAAAGAGTAAATGAACTAAACCAATAAAATTAACTTCAACTATCTAAATCATATTTAACCAGCTCGAAAATGAATTAGCCAACCTAACCTCTAAATAGCTAACTAATTTTATTACATAACACTGAATCATCAATTCCCTGTATAATACTCAAAATATTACACAATAACATTACAAACTAGCATAACATCAAAACATTAACAACAAGTTCGACGATAAAATTTGCAGCGGAGTATTTGAGTAGAACGATAAAACTGTTGTTCACGAACGGAAGAGACTTTGTTGACCATCGGCCTAAGAGTGAGCCTTGGTCTGACAAATTTATAAGCCGGATCAAAAGTTGCAAAATGTAAACGAGACCGAGACAGATTCTCGGATTTAAAAATCGAACTGTAATAAAAAACGACCTCGAAAAATTTTTATATAAAATTGAACTACGATTAAGGGATCACGACTAAAGGATTTAATGAAAAGATGATCTCTGTTAAATCATCAATGATCCTAGTTAAACTAGGAAGAAAGAAATGGAAATAGAAAGCGAACACGGTGATTAACACAGTTGTGAAACAACTGAAAGAAGTTATCAGTTGGACTGTTTAAAATGCTGGTCATTCAACAACAATGGCGCGTACTTTTCAGATACCGCAACTTTCTCCTGGCATTTCCAATGTTTTCGTGTTCAAACAATTCTCTGCCACGTGCAGCGGTACATCGGGTTATAATTGGATCTTGGGAATAAATTAGTTATTTTGTTTGAGGTGATTTCGGGGATAATTGAACGCGTAAACGATGGAGGTGTCTCGTAACGTCAATGCGACACGAGACAATGGGTCGGTGGCGCCATCTCTCCCGCCTGTATTCTCATCGATTCTTTCCAATTTTCAAAAATGTTACATTCTAAATTTTGTTACGGAGAAATAGATGGTGTCTGCTACTAAAACGAAGTATTCAACCCTTGTGTTTCGTTGAGGGATTAAATTTCTTAAACTTGAAAATTTTAGACATCGAAATTTCTTAAAATCGACAGATTTCATAAACTTCTTAAACTTGTCAAAACATGTAAAAAATATAACAAAAATACAATGAAAAAATTTATTGAATCAACCACTAAACTTCAACCCTTGAAACCATCAACCTAAGCAAAAATATAAAAAAGAAATTCCACATTCCTGCGACAAAAACGGTCTACCTTTGTGTTTCTTATTTGCAAATTTCTTAAGCTTCAAATTTTAGAAATTTCTTAAACTCGTCACATTTCAAACTTCCTAAACTTGTCAAAATGTATAGAAAATATAATAAAAAAATCTATTACATCAACCATTAAAATTCGACCCTTGAAACCATGAAACTAAGCAAAAATATAAAAAAGAAATCTCACATTTCTGCAACGAAAGCGGACTATCTTTGTGTTTCATATTTGCAAAGTCCTTAAGCTTCAAATTTTAGAAATTTCTTAAACTCGTCACATTTCAAACTTCCTAAACTTGTCAAAATGTATAAAAAATATAGTAAAAAGAATCTATTAAATCAACCATTAAATTTGAACCCTTGAAACTATCAAACTTAGCAAAAATATAAGAAAGAAATTCCACATTCGTACACCTTTCGCGCAACTCTCATCGCCTCAGACCATCACCTCACACGAAGATATAAACATATAAAAAATATAATAAAAAAAATCTATTAAACCAACGATTAAGCTTCAACCCTTGAAACCTCAAACTAAGCAAAAATATATAAAGGAAATTCCACATTCGCACACCTTTCGCGTAACTCCCATCACCTCACACGAAGATAATCCCACAAAAATGTACATTTCGTTTCGCAAGCATCACCAAGTAAAATGATCGTACAATTTAAGTAATCGTTACCCCGAAAGAACTTTCGATAACCAGCATTACGTTTACATAAACGTAATAATTCAGTCGGCGATCTTCCGGGAGTCTGTGAACTCCATAGCCGGCGATGTCAGTAGAGACTTGTCCTCCTGGCCCGTAAAAGATATCGCCATTAGCGAGACTCGTGTTACCAAGAGTTTTTGCGTGGCTCGCGTGCTTCTGGGATCAAAAGTCGATCCCCGGGTTGCACGATCGCGCTTCTCTTACCTGGCCACGTGCTGGCTCTTTCGTGGCAGATAGCGCAATAAGGACGGCCAAAAACGAAAGGACAATGAAAGGGTTTCGCCACGCGCCCAAAAGGTTAATCTAAGAAATCAAATCAAAGTAGTTTTTTGTCAGGGAACGGCTTGCTAGATGACGTCGTCGAAAGAGGTTTTACGTTTCCTCGATGAACGAGGAGGGAAAAGGGTTAATGCTGGATGGTCTTCCGACGGGCCGCATCAAAGACAATATTTAACGCGCATATGCCGTGCACGTGCCGACAGGGGCGCGTAAAACTCACTTTGTTTGCTAAATAACATCCTCGAAAGTGCCTCGATATCCGAGTATGCCCGAGCTTTTGCACGGACCGCCGTGGGCTGCCCTACTGTCTTCATGCGGGCGTAATTGCGTCAATTAATGGACGATAACATTACTTTCACACAGAAAAACTTTCGATATTTTTATGTATTATAAAACAGTACATAAACAATATATAAATTGTGCAAACACAGTGTAACAGTATAAAGCCAAGTCGGGTTTGACCGCCATCTTTTAATTCGATGCTCAGAAGATTTTTAAACAAATTTGAAAATTGGGATTGTAATTTCAATTCATGTAATTAGTTAACCAAATACAGTTAGTATGAATGATACAATTAGTGAAGTAGTCTAAGGTGATTAATGTAATACAATTAGCGTGAAATAAGTAGTCAAAAGTACTTAATGTAATACAGTTGGTTTGACGTAATTAATGTAATGCAATTAGTCTAATATAATTCTTGTAATACAATTAGTTTAATACAATTAGTCTGACATCATTAGTTTAACATCTTAACAACTGCAATAATTATCTGCTTCCTACTTGCGGCAATATAACGAGAGCTTGCTATATTTTCATTCTCAATAATGAAAAATTTATTCTTCAAGTTCCGAAAAATTGTTTGAAACTTGAAAAATTCTTAACTTAAAAATAAATCAACTGAAAACCAAATAACTGTCTCAAAAATTAATTGAATACTCTTCTTAAATTTATTGAATCCTTATTGAATAATTCTAATTAACTGAATAATTCTAATTAATTGAATAGTCCTAATTAATTGAATATTCCAATCAGCATCAAAGCTAAGTAAACACTCAGAATTGAGAGTAAAGAGTTAAAAAATAGATAGTTAAACGAAAGTCCAAAAATCAGAAAATCGTTAAATTACTTTCTGCTTGTGTTCGAGCGTTTCGCCCGAATCGATGCTGTTTTGCGTTCAAACAGCAGCTGCTTCATCGTTCCGTGGACAGAAGCGTCATCTTCGAACCGTGTACACTCGATACACGATTCGTATCTTAATTGGAAATTTGCTTGTTCAGATAACAGATCGTTACATCGTAGAGGTTAGGTTTGATCGTCGATCGTCGACGCGTGAAGAAGATTAATTTAGGAACTTTGCAATCAGTAACAAGTATAAATTATAAAATTATTACGAGTATAATATTACTGTAAACACCTGAAAAAATTGAAACACTTATTTTGGGATATTTTTTGATCGTTTTTACGATATGCAATTTACTTAATGAATATACTATTTCGATGAATGTATTTTCAATGTATTTCAAGTTGGATGAAGTACGTAAACCGCGATGTTTGTAGTCTATCGAGTAGAATTCTTTGAGAATCATATTAATCACGATTACTGTCACATTCAACGCCTACAGAACATTTCTAGGATTGAAGTGTTAATTCTTCTGGGTTTGTAGCAATTTTCTAACAATGTGAATCTATTAATCAATATGAATCAATTGATCGAATCAATCTATGGTGATTGTTCAATTTCTTTTTTACAAAAGTTGGATGATTTTAGAAGAAGATACGGAGGAGTGAATATCTATTAACATTTTCAACATGAACATTTATTACCATTATCGGTATGAATATCTGTTACCATTATCAGCATGGATATCTATTACCAATAGATATTATTGAATATATATTATCATTATCAACATGAAATTTTGAGTACCTAATAATATTAGCGATACAAGAACTTGAATATCGACTTTCATTGTCAACATGAAGGTTTAAACATCCAATATTATTATTAACATTAAAAATTAAACATCGATCATCATTTTCAATATACAATATTCAATATCTAATATTATTATCAATATGACATTTTGAAAGTTTATCATCATTATTCACTTACAATATTTAATATCCAATATTATTATCAACATGAAATTTTTAATATTTATCGTCATTATCGACATGCAATATTTAACATCTAATATTATTATCAACATGAACTCTTAAACATCTACTATCTATAATAATATGAAGTTTTTAATATCCAATATTATTATCAACATGATATTTTTAATATTTATCATCATTATCGACATGCAATATTTAACATCTAATATTATTATCAACATGAACTCTTAAACATTTATTATCAATATTAACATGAAGTCTTTAATATCCAATATTATTATGAACATGAAATATTGAATATATATCATCAAAGCTTAGACGTCTCATATAAATGTTAACACGAAACCTTGAATATCTAATATCATTATCAAGTGTCGGATATCTATTATCGTTATCATTATGAAATCTTGGATATCTATTATATCATTATCAACCTGAAATTTTGAATATCAATTACCGACATGAAACCTTGAATATTATTATCAACAGAAAATCTTAAACATCTAATATCAACCTGAAATCTTGAATATTCTTCATGATTATCGACCTGAAATCTTGAATATCCTCCATCATTATCAACCTGAAATCTTGAATATTCTCCATCATTATCAAGCTAAAATCTTGAACATACTCCACCATCATCAACCCAAAATCTTAAACATCCTCCACCATCATCAACCGGAAATCTGAAACATCCTCCACCTTCATCAACCGAAAATCTTGAATATCCTGAAATCTTGAACAGCCTCCACCATCATCAACCCGAAATCTGAAACATCCTCCACCAACATCAACCAGAAATCTTGAACCCAAAATTTCAAACATCCTCCATCATCATCAACCCGAAATTTGAAACATCCTCCACCTTCATCAACCCGAAATCTTGAACCAAAAATCTTGAACATCCTCCACCATCATCAACCCGAAATCTGAAACATCCTCCACCTTCATTAACCCAAAATCTTGAACATCCTGAAATCTTCAACAGCCTCCACCATCATCAACCCGAAATCTGAAACATCTTCCACCAACATCAACCAGAAATCTTGAACCCAAAATTTCAAACATCCTCCATCATCATCAACCCGAAATCTGAAACATCCTCCACTTTCATCAACCCGAAATCTTGAACCGAAAATCTTGAACATCCTCCACCATCATCAACCCGAAATCTGAAACATCCTCCACCTTCATCAACCCAAAATCTTGAACATCCTGAAATCTTCAACAGCCTCCACCATCATCAACCCGAAATCTGAAACATCCTCCACCAACATCAACCCGAAATCTTGAACCCAAAATCTCAAACATCCTCCACCATCATCAACCCGAAATTTGAAACATCCTCCACCTTCATCAACCCGAAATCTTGAACCAAAAATCTTGAACATCCTCCACCATCATCAACCCGAAATCTGAAACATCCTCCACCTTCATCAACCCAAAATCTGAAACATCCTCCACCAACATCAACCCGAAATCTTGAACATCCTGAAATCTTAAACATCCTCCACCATCATTAACCCGAAATCTGAAATATCCTCCACCAATATCAACCCGAAATTTTGAACCCTAAATCTTGAACATCCTCCACCATCATTAACCCGAAATCTGAAAGATCCTCCACCAATATCAACCCGAAATCTTGAACCCAAAATCTTGAACATCCTCCACCTTCATCAACCCAAAATCTTAAACGTCCTAAAACCTTGAACATCCACCATCAACCTCTAATCTCCAACATCCTCCCCAATACCAATCTCCCCATTCGAAACAATACAAAATTGATCAAATCACCGAAGGATAAAGTTAACCGAGATTCTCCGACAAAATAAACATCCGTAGAAAAGATAGAAGGGATTGTTGTAGGAGGTTGAAGACCGAGCATTTTTCTGCATGTCGCGTCAAGATAAATGCAATTCCCGAGGTAGAACGAACACCGGGAGCGAATTCTACGTGTCACCGTCAAAAACGAGCGACTCGAGCACGTCAACGTCTCGGCATCGAGAAATTCGCGAGACCGTGATTTTAACGGAATCGAAAAGCGATCGTGTTCAACGGCCATCTATTTACTTCATTACAACGTGTGCCGAAGGAGGCGAGAAGGCGGATGATCGCGATGTAAACAGGACTCGTCCGTTTTCGACGAACAGGATAATCCGCATTTGCAAACATTTCGAAGCCTCTCGAATCGGACCGTCACTCGACTTTCAATCTGACCGTTAGATAAATATTCGGTCATATTCGAATGTTCGGCCGTTTGGAAATCGAAAATGTGTACACAAAATTACGATGGAGGAAATTAGAGAGGTTGGTAATTGGTGTAGTAATAAAGTATAATAATAATGAAAGTATTATTATAAATTAAAAATTTGAAAGTTTGAAAACTTATAATCTATGAATTTGTAATCTGAAAATTTGCAATCTGAAAATTTGGAAATTTGAAAATTTGTAATCTAAAGATTTGAAAGTTCGAAAACTTGTAATCTAAGAATTTGTAATCTGAAAATTTGCAATCTGAAAATTAGGAAGTTTGAAAATTTGTAATCTAAAGATTTGAAAGTTTAAAAACTTGTAATCTAAAAATTTGTAATCTGAAAATTCGCAATCTGAAAATTTGGAAGTTTGAAAATTTGTAATCTGAAGGTTTAGAAGTTTGAAAATTTGTAACCCAAAAATCTATAATCCAAAAATTTGTAACCTAAAAATTAAAAAATTTGAAAACTTGCAACCCAAATATTGAAAAGTTTGCAAGCTACCAATTTAAAAATTGATGTTCCAAAAATTTGATAACCTAAAGTATAACGTAAAATACGTAAAATATCTAAAACCTAAAACTGCTTAAAACGTGAAAAGTTCAATAAGCACAAATGAAGATCTTAGTCATCAGAAACGACTACAATGTACAATATAAAGTGAACTAAATGAATAATTAACAATTGCAAATTTCGAAGCGAAAAATGGCACGTGGTTTTATAATGGACTGAAAACAGACAATTTATTGTTAGCGCCAGATGATCGAAACAGAAGATGAATTTGAAAACACTTGATTCGATCATTATAATGTTGTTATTCCTAATAACATTGTTCGCGTTTTCATTAACAGGTTTGTCGCCACATCAATTACTAGCGATCGATATTACGAATTTAATTCGGTCAAATAATTAACGACCGAATGCAGTAGGACAGTTCTGAATAAGTTAAGACTGTATCAATAATTTTGCGTTGCAAGAATCGGTATTTTAGTATCGATGTACTAGATACGATTATCAATTATGATCAATTTATTCTTCAATGAATATTACTTTTTTTATAGGAAAGACAGGAATTTTGATGTTGAGACTGTAGTTACTGAAAGTGGAATATCGATGTTTATTAATACATTTACTGGTGAATACAAATAATACGTGTTTTATTATTTAACGAATAAAAGAGAAAGGATGTTAAAGAATTTCTCAGTGAAATTAACAAGCTTATATTCAAAACTTTTTTAGTCAATGAAATTTAGATCAAATTTTAAAATGCAATCAAGTATTTAAGTCAAAGCTATTTTTCAATTTTCTGTAAAATTTAGAAAGGATTTGAACCCTAAAATTTACATTTGGAAAATCTGTCAATTTCTTCAAAATATTAAACGCAGAGCTTAATTTAAGAAACGTGATGTTTCAAATAATTAAGATTGCAATATATTCTATATATTATCATTTTGTAGCAATCGACATATTTTAACGACCTGTCATGAAGCTTAAGTTTCCGTCTGAATCCCCAAAATTAGTAAGACTCCATACATAAATAATCCTCCGCATAATAAATACCGGACAGCTCCATAATAGCAACGAAATACAGCGAAAATAATAAATAAGATTCGTCAAAAATAGAAACCATCTAATGAAACTTTCAAGCAGCTTGTCATTCAAGCCTTCTATTCTAGTGAGCTGAAATTGTCAAAAAATGGAGGAGACCGATCGACTCACCTTACCCCTGTACGAAATAACCACGTCATCTTTAATCGCGAGCTCGAAAAACGTCGGTTTCGAGGCGTATCCGTTCGTCCAGCGATTTCACAATTCCATACCAGACATGCGTACGTAGCTCGCGAGCCTCCACTCCTCTCCCGATCGGACCACTCTCATCGACACTGTCCTAGCCTCTCGATCACCGTAGCCACCAAAAATCACCCCAAAGCCTAACTTCCGCCCTGCCGGTGGTTTCCGGTACCGTGAGTACCGGTCTCGCGAAACACCTGACGAGACGTCGACAAAGGACCATCGATCGATCTGGATCTTCGAGCGGTCAAAACGAGACGTTCGGAAGCGTTCGGGTCGCGGGGTTAATTCGCGGTGCAGAAATATTCCGGTATCTTTTCGCGGCGGCGTCATCGCGCGAACTAAAGAATATCGCAGTTGTAATTAAGAAAACGGAGCCGCCGCCGCCGTCGCTGCTGCTGCTTTCCGTGGAGGCGAGGGGGTGTTGGAGGGCCGAGGCGGGCGGGGGTAGGGTGCACAGTCGACAGGGGGGTGTTCGGTGTCGGGGGTGGAAAAGTCTGTGAAAAACGCGCGCATGACAATGCCGCCCCTCCTTGTCCACCCCACACCCTCGGCCTGGCCTCTTCTTTCTCCACCTTCGCCTTGGCCGACTCCTTTCTGCCAACCCTGACGGCGAGGGTAGGGGCGGCGGTGTCGGGGACTAATTAAAAATTCAGCCGGCGACGAGTTCTTCGAAGACGTTGGCCTGCTACCCCGCATTTACCGCCCGCCCGCCCGCCCTCCAACTTTTCATTCATTCATTCCTATCCTCGCCTTTCTCTTTCTTTCGCCCCCTTCTTCCTCTGCTTCTTCTTCTTCTACTTCTTCGACGCTCTTTCGCGTCTTCGCCAGACGTCCACGCGGACCCGCTCTCTTTTATTCTTACGCGCCACGCGACCGACACCGTCCTTTCTTTTTTCCACGCGCTTTTTGCCACCCTCGCTTTCAACGGATTAAGGAGGCGAGAAGGTCGAATCAGAGAACGAGGACGATCTCACAGATCGATCGGAATTGATTGATTACCAGGAGCTTCAAGGGTGTCCTATTTTAGTACGGTTTAAGGGTAGCATCCAAAGGAATTACAACCCAGCGAGACAGGTACCGCTCGATTTCGCTCGACTCGATTTATGACGATTTCGTACCTGCATCTCGACCTCGTGTAAATTACAGAGATTTGTCGACGATCGTTCTCAAGACTAATCTCGCGTAATCGATCCAACTCTTTCAATTTTCGAATCTAAAGTAGACTTCGTATACAGAACTTGAACAATGTCGAAAACGACAAAGTACACTTCGACACTTTCTTCCTCACCAAACAAGTATACAACGCGAGTTTTCACTCGAATTTTCAGATCGATCGTTTCACAGAGATCACAGGACTGCTTTGAAACAGGGGGTCGAATTAAACGAAGCGGGGAATCTAGACTAGAAAGAACGCGATTCGAAAAGTTTTTTAAGCAACAAGCGATCACAGGACGGCCCGGAAACGCGTCGGAGTTTCCGAGAAATTGTTCGGCGCGAGAAGTTTCACTCTACCTTGGAAGTTTTCGACGGGAGCCGAGGTCGCGTGGTTCGCGAACCCGGCGCAAAATCCAAAAATAATGACACGCGAGAACGAGAGCGCGAACTGGCAGCGACGGGCGCGAATCTCGACCGGTCGGCAAACAACGAGCGCGAATTTTCTTCGGGTTTTATTTATCTTTTCACTCACCTTGCGCGATCCTGACCGCGGGCATTTTGATCCTCATGGTGACGTTCTCTATCTTCGCGTGTCGTCGCACGATCTATGCTCGATGTTTCCCTCGAACGTCGTCCAGGACGGAAGGTATCTGTCGATTCCCGAGTTCCTTGGAGTTTTCACACGTTTTCCTGCAGGGGAGGCGAGAAGAAAAGGGGGAGGCGACGACCACGTTGGAAGGAAAACAGTTCCTTCGGCCGGCGAAGCTCGCTAGACGATCGTCACGCTTCTGCCCTCCTCCCCCTCACTTCCGCCCCTCGCTGTTGTTGCCCCGAAACGAGTCCATCCGACGTTTCACCTGTTTCCACCTGGAACAACTGTTTCACTTGGCCGTCGATTACTCGTCGTCGCTTTCACGGATAAAACTGAACCCCAGTACGGGCAACACTCGTATCCCGATCGGCACCTGGTCGACGACCACCGCGTAACTGACGATCGGCCGGACACGCGCGTCTTCGTCAACTACTGTTCGTCCTCATGTTCCTCATCGGCACACCGCGTCGCGACGCACATACACCGCACCGGGTAAGAAACGCGAGGGAAAAATGTTACCGAGGCGCACAGCTGCGACAACCTTTTTCACGATCTAACAACCGGTATCATTCATCGGTGCTCCTCCATCGTCCACAAATCGCGCGTAGTTGCTGGATCGCCGGTGTCCGTCGCGCGCGTATCATCCGCGGAGAGTCCTCGTTCGGAAGCACGACACGCACGCAACACTTCTTCGGATCGGTCTGTCCGCTCTGGTGACGCACTCCGGTACCGAACTATCGTGGTCCGTCACGCATCTCCGCGTAGTACACCGTGCACCGGGGACGTGTTAGACGACGACGAAGACGACGCTGGTCCCTCGTTCTTCCGGCTAGGAGGATCACGAGTGTCCCTCGGGTCGTCCTCCTCGACGACCTGCTGTCCCGTGCGTCCTGACGCGCGGATGCTGGATGCCTGCTGCCGGCGTGGACCAGAGCGACGATGGTCCAGCATGGGTCGTATCTCTGAGTGGACTGTGCCGGACGGTGCGCCTAGTCGTGCCGTGCGGGACCTGGTGTGTCGGGCACTGCGCTCGCTTCGGACGCGCTCGGTTCGCCTCGGCGCCGAGGCCGGACACCCCACGCGCTCTCGGGGTAGTTTTCACCCCCGGTGGTGGGGGTAACCAGCTATGCCGTTCTCCGTCACGCTCGCGCGAGCCGTCACTGCACACTCTGTCGCTCCGACGGATGGCTGCTCCTCTCTGTCCGACTCGGGCGCTCCGCGATCCACACTCTCTCTCGGGCTCCCTTCTCTCCCGGCGTGCAGTTACACGCGCGGCTACCAGTGTACGTGCGCGTACGTAGCCGCCTCTCTCTTCCTCCGGGATGCCTCTCGCTCCGACACCCGGTTACCCTGTGTCCGCCTCGATCGTGCCTCTCTGTCTGGGCCAGGGTCTCGACGCGAGTTTCGCGCGGTCGGGGGAACAGTTTTCGCCGGAGACGCGATACTCTCGTGGCTAGCTGACATCGGGGTAACCGCGCTTTTTTTTCGACGCATCCTCCCCTCTACTCTCGATACACATTTTTTTTCCAAAGATTCGACCGCTATCGAGGCGGACGGTCGTTTTTGGGACGACCGATTAACTCGACTAGCCGGGCGTTTAAATTACCGGGGTAATTTCTACGCGTGTTGAGGCCGGTTGGAGCGGCGCCAGCCTTTTGTTGACGATCGGTGTCACATTTGTTATGCTCGCGTTATGGACCGCGAGGGAGGAGGGTCTAAGGGACCGTCATTAGGGTCCTTCCTTTTCTGGGCCCTCAATGGGACGGTGTGTTTTCGTGGTCGTCGACTTTTGTGACAGTTGAGCTCTTCGGATATTTTGGATGTCGATTTCGACGCTGGGTATTGATTAGTAATTTTTTAACGGTACTCGAATCGTATCCTTTATTATAAAATCTTTGTTATTTTAGATTCTGTATCTAAGAATCACTAACCCAAATTCATTCGCCTTTTCAATTAAACGATTCAATTAAGCTTTACTTACAGAGTTCCTAAGCTTTATTTAAATGGTTCTATTAAGTTTTATCTGAATGGTATATTAAGTTTTATTCAAATAGTTCCATTAAGCTTTATTTCAATAGTTCCGAATGATAGAACGTCCCGTTTAAAAGTAGTCATTTGACATATCGATATTACAAGAATAGGATTCGATGTTCTCATTTTCTAAGTCACTTTTCAATTATAATGTTCGATAGGAAATTAGTGATAATTCTGTTTAATCTCTCTATTATTTATCTTCATAATTTTTTACAACTGTTCAAATGAAAATAGGTGTATTCTCTCTATTTCACCGTTAATTACGTTCCCTATTAGTTCAAGTATATTACCGTACACATTCATACATTTTTTATGCAATTAGTGTCTTTAGAGATACATATGTACCTTACAAATTATTTTATTGAAATCTGTTCATTATTCTTAACTAATACTTTAATGGGACATTAATATGTGAAATAATAAATAATTCACTTTTAATTTCAAGGTTCTAAGCTTTCGTATTCATCTCGATTCGAAATTATTAGAAGCAATTAACAAATGAGTTAATATAAGAACTATTGAGAGAGTTATCGGACTAAATGTAATTTTCATTAATAATCTTTATGCTAAATATTCAATACCCACTTGAGAAGACAAATTATCAAAAGATTTAGGAACACCAATATCTGCAAAAATTTGTACAGATCATCTTCAAACGATCACATTCGATAATAAAATTTACCTTCAAAATTTTAATTGCTCCCAAATTGAAAAGGTTACCCAAGAAAGGTTAACTTTAAATTGACCTCTTAATCGTCTTAAAAATTTTAATTAATAACGATTCAAATATCATGACGATGTTTTACGTATGTCAGGAGATTATCATAATCGAGAGGCGTAGAAAAATAAGCTAAACGAAGACGAGCCTAGAATGTCCGCCTCTAATTCGACTTGTAAAACGAAATCGATCCGAGGCAGCTTGGAGGATCGCCACGAACAATGATCGCGTCGATCCGTTCGTCGTTCCCGACACCATGGATCCTCGATCACCGATCCGTTCCTCCCGTAAACTTCCCGTAAACACGTACAGCGTGTAGTCGCAGAGAAAGTGGAGTAGACGAGTGTACGCAAGGAGGTACCTGCTCTCTCACATTAATTATTCCGTGACTAAACCCTTCATCCATGGTGGGATCGATAGCCTCGACGCGGATCTTTCCACGGGATTACTCGCCCAAGGATCTCGATCGAGATATCCAATCAAGTCTAACCTTATCCTGGATTTCAATTTTCGTCCCGCGAAATATCGCCAACAAATACATGCCTCTACTTCGGATGAAATTAAAGGATATAACTTTACAGGTTACCGAAGACTAAGTTCACTTGCTTAGGTATTAAAATTTATTGTCTAAACTTTACAGTTTAAGGATTACTTTATTGTTTAAAGACGAAAGTTGTAGAATTTGCTGTAATGTTTGATAAGATGTAGGATTTTAATTTTACGTTGACGTGATCTTTCGGAGCATCGTTTCCCAGGCTTCGGATCTGAAGTGACTTTTAACTAACCGGAGAAATTATCTGTTGCTGGTCCTGCAGGCTCAGGGGTCCTGGACAGTGTCCCTGGACCTGTCGACCGTATCTCGGGCAATCTGTGGTTGGGGTGCGCCGCGACGTCGTGCGTCGACTGTGAACCGCGTTTCCGTTTGCCTTTTCCTCTTAATTTTCTCAATGAACGGTTCCCGTTCAGATTTCTGGCCTCTCCCGTATCGAGATTTTATTCCATCTGGTACGAATTTGAAGAAGTGTGATTATACAAAATTAACACACTTGTGGTTCTCAAAATTGTTTTTGACAACGTCAATTTTTGTACGAAAATACATGTTTTCGAGTATTTGATTTTTAATATGATACTGATTGAAAATTATTTTCGTGGTTCCGAGTGTGAAATGTTTAGTAAGCTGTATCAATTTCGATGAACGTTTTCATTTAATAAATAAAAGTGGTAAAAATACAGTCTTCCTCGATTGAATCGATCTTCTGATTAAATAAGAGAGGTTGTCGGAATCAGCTGAATGAATGATTGAAAGTTATTCTTTTAACACCTGTTTAATCTATGATTTCGTTAAAAAATGTATACGTGTCATGATATTTCCTCTTGTTTCTGAAATATGGATATGACTGTTAAAGGAATTCAATCATAGATTTATAAATAACATGCACATATACTAATTGGTGGTTTCTCGCCTCGTCGTTCATTTGCTTTGATTGAACGCTTGTTTATTCTATTTTCGGCGATCGAGTTGAAAGAAATTGTCTAAACGAGAGAAATAGAAGTAAATGGACAATTTAATTAAAGCAGGAAATTGCGGGATACAATTTTCAAACATAAATGTAAATGTGTAATCATCAAATATTACGCGTGGAGTAAAATTACAGTAGACTCTCGTTATATTGCCACTGATGAAATTATAGCAGGAAAAGATATTTGAATAGATATGATATATTAGATTTGGTTAGATATGATATATTCGACTAGTAACAGCGTTTTTTACTCTTTCATAGAGTGGCGATATATCGCGAGGTGATATAACGCGAGGTAATATAATGCGAAGTGATATAGTAAGGGCTGTCATAACGTGATGTGATGTAACGAGAAGTGTAATAACGTGAAGTTGTATGGTGGGGGCGATATACCGCGATGTAATATAATGGGCGGCGATATACTTCAAGGTGATATAACACGAGACGTTCAACGCATTGAAATACAACGTATAGGTAGTACAATGTATTGCATACAATATGTGCCATATAACACGTGCAAAAAGTACATTCGGCGATATAACACGAGGAAATACAAGACGTGTTAATGCTACATTTATTACTTCATCTTGTGGTCATATAACTCGTACCAACTTAACGCGTAACATTATAACTCATGGTACTACAATTTCTGCAATATAGCGCGTGGCAATATAAAGTGAAATAATGCTATACATATTAATTTAACTCTTGGTTATGTAATACAGAGAAATTTAACTCACAACCATATACAATACCACTGTATTACAACTGTACAACATTTGACCATAAAACATCCGGCGATATAACACGTAACAACTTAACTCGCGATATATCGCAACTTCGAATAGTAATTCTGCTCCAAAAGTTCCTCAAAAGACATTAATCACGAGAACCAACGTAATCAACGCCTAACCACGAAACATGCAATATAACACGAGACCTCGTAACTCGCGATTTATCGCAATATTTTCTACAAGACTTAATTCCATCGTGAAATTGACTCCAAAGACGCAGTTCAGGAGAAGAAACGCCCGTTAGATCGCGCCATCAGTTGATTGGTCAGAATAATAGAGACGCGAAAATGTTTGCGAATTTCTAAGCGCGGAATCCGTCGCGCTTTGTATTTATCGTCGTGCCAGATAGATCGTATCGGTTGTATTCGGAATGCATAAGTTATCAAGCCTGTTTATTACAGACGTGCACGCTATAGTGCGCGGGGCTGGCCTGTGCCAGGAGAAATTCCAAGTGCATCTCTCGTGTGTATCCCTAGAAAACGCAGCGATCCGTTGACCCGTGTGAAACTCCCACATTCATTACCGTGGGGGGCACTGTGTTTCAAACGAACGTCCGCAAGTTCAGACGATTTTTCCTCGCGTCTTAACCCGTGGGTTTCTACGATTCCACGGCAACAGGAAGAGGTCTTATACGGTCACTCCTCCGGTGCGAGACTGCGCTGCTTCTCCTGCCTCGTTTACAACGCTTTGCAATATTTTTAAACGCGTCAACTCGCAACGCGCGATGTCGCTTAGATTTTTAACATTTCTCTCTCGATGCTTATCATCCTCTTCAGACTTAACCAAACATCAACGCAATCTCCTATCATCGGATCTTAAATAGAAAATAAACATCATAGAAATTGGCGGGAAATTTGAAATTCATACCAATCCTATAGAACAAACTATTACAAATTTCTAATCAGAATTTTATTTCCATTAGAAATAATTCGAATAATCATCGAAGAAAGAGCTATGCAATGTGTCCGTAGGAAAGCAGATTTTATTCGTGGAAAAATATGTACTCGATGCAGGCAGCCAGACGAACATCAGCCTTTAGATACAGCTAAAGTTATCTTCTTTCGATTACTCCCAACGCAACAATTCCAACGATGCATAAAATTCCGGACAGTCGTGTAAGAGGACTGCTCGGTCGATTTCTTTATTTCGTGTGTTACGATCCCGAGAGCGGTGTCGCTTGCGCCATGTGTGGACACGTGTGCCATTTAGCAGCACGACCGCCTAGTTAAGTCAAACAGCAGGCCGCGATAACGTTAGAATCAAGAACGTGGCCTTCGAGCAGGCACAACTTACAGTCCACTAACTCATCCGCCATTTTACTTCAATTCTTCTTCAAACTCCTATTTTATGATCCTCCGAGATAACTATTGTGTTTACTGCTGTAATATTCATTCTTTGATACCGATTTCTGTGGTATCTATTGTAATGGTAGTGTATTGTATGTGGCAGTATATTTTTTTTTTATGCAATTTTTATTTATGAGATGCATAAGTAGGTTCGTTAGATGGGTAATGTTTTAGTGGATGTATGGTAGGAGTTATATTCTAGGTTTTTGATATATTGTCAAATGTTGTATGGCCATGCGTTGAATTATTAAGCGTTGAATTATCAAGCGTGGAATTACCATGCGTTGAATTACCACGCGTGGAATTACCACGCTTTGAATTACCACGCGTGCAATTACTACGCCTTGAATTACCACGCGTGGAATTACCACGCATGGAATTACCACGCGTGGAATTACTACGCCTTGAATTACCACGCTTGGAATTACCACGCATGGAATTACCACGCCCTGAATTACCACGCGTGGAATTACTACGCCTTGAATTACCACGCGCGGAATTACTACGCCTTGAATTACCACGCGTGGAATTACCACGCATGGAATTACCACGCCTTGAATTACCACGCGTGCAATTACTACGCCTTGAATTACCACGCATGGAATTACCACGCGTGGAATTACCACGCATGGAATTACCACGCGTGGAATTACTACGCCTTGAATTACCACGCGTTGAATTACCACGCATGGAATTACCACGCGTGGAATTACTACGCCTTGAATTACCACGCTTGGAATTACCACGCATGGAATTACCACGCCCTGAATTACCACGCGTGGAATTACTACGCCTTGAATTACCACGCGCGGAATTACTACGCCTTGAATTACCACGCGTGGAATTACCACGCATGGAATTACCACGCCTTGAATTACCACGCGTGCAATTACTACGCCTTGAATTACCACGCATGGAATTACCACGCGTGGAATTACCACGCTTGGAATTACCACGCATGGAATTACCACGCCTTGAATTACCACGCTTGGAATTACCACGCATGGAATTACCACGCCCTGAATTACCACGCGTGGAATTACTACGCCTTGAATTACCACGCTTGGAATTGCCACGCATGGAATTACCACGCCCTGAATTACCACGCGTGGAATTACTACGCCTTGAATTACCACGCGTGGAATTAACACGCATGGAATTACCACGCGTTGAATTACCACGCATGGAATTACTACGCCTTGAATTACCACGCATGGAATTACTACGCATTGAATTACCACGCGTTGAATTACCACGCGTGGAATTACTACGCATTGAATTACCACGCGTTGAATTACCACGCGTGGAAGTACCACGCGGTGAACTACCACGCATGGAATTTCCACGCGTTGAATTATCACACATCGAATTATCAAGCACTGTATTACCACGCGTGAAATTACAAAACTCTTCTATTACAAAACTTGAATACTAAAAAAAGTTACTATCATCACCAATAACAAAACAGTACCAGTTCAGCTATAGCTTAAAAATCCTCTGCTCTCCACCTGGAAAAGCTATCTAGAGGGGACATTAAGCTCCCTCACTTCCGACAGATGCGTACGAGTAGAAAGCTCCGTATAGGATCCACGAAGAAATCAGTAGGGTCCTAACGCGTTAATTTCGGACACCCGTTACAGGGAGACGAACGTCCAAAGGGTGAAAAAACGGTGCGTGGACCATCTTGGTGACGATGCCCGCACGGTTTCTCTTTCTCTATCTATCTCCAGCCCTAACAACGCATCCTGTTCGGGGTTTTAAAGATTATTTTTACTTCGGGACAAAAAAGATCTGTCTGGCGACTCGGCGACTCGTGCACATGTGCCTCGCACCAACAACGACGACGACCAAGAACGACGACGAAGAGGACGAATGGTTTCGGTGCGCTTTTCGTTGCCCGCGTCCAGCTCTTCGTGGGAGTTTATCGTCTCCTCTCTTTTGCTCGTGTTTGCCCTCGCGCTTTCGCCCTGTCCCTCCCTCCGGCTTGTCGTAAACCAAAGGGACGAAGATAAAAGCAAACGCGTCCCCAAAGCGGCTGCGCGTCGCGTTGGTATATCGGTGACCAGAGATGGTCAAGAGGTCGCTTGAAAACCGCACTGCAGCCTTCATGTCTGCTTCGGAACGTCATGGATACCGCAATAGGTGCTCTTTGATGAATCTGGATTCGAGGTACAATGTGCACTTGGATCTTGTCATTTTGTGACTTTTTGAAGTCTTTCATTTTTATGAACTTGTACATTTTTTGACTTGTTTGAAAAGTTGTGTAGTTGTGTGGATACTTTAAGTTCTTCTTGGCGAGACGCATATGTGACGCACTTACAGCTCAAGTGTGACAAACCTTACTTAAATTTTGAATACTATGCAAGTTGTAATTTAGGTCCAACTATAAGTTGCATTATCAAGGAACTGAATATAAAATAGTTACATTTTAATTTTTTTTTGTTGGTTTTAAGGTTATAGCCCTGAATAGTTAGTCTTGACTGACGCATCACTTCAAGAGGTTAAGTTAATGTTTACAGATGTTGAAGTACCTTTATTCTCAAATGTTTGAATTTAGAATTCGAGATCTGGAATTCATAAATTTCTTAAATTCTTCAAACTGTCCAAATGTCGTACATTTCCCACATTTCTTAAATTTCACTGATTTCCTAGATTTAATTTCTGTATCTCCACATCCTTACGTCTCCACATTCTCAAATATCTAAACTCCAAATTGCACTACTCTCAAATCAATAAATTTGCAAATATTCTTACAAATTTACCAATAAAATATCTTCTTGTTACTACACTTCCCTCAAGGAAACCAGCTCTGTTTTCAACAGTACTATACGTAATCTCTCGCAGGTGCGAACGGATTCCCTCGAATGAAAAGGGGTTTCGGTCAGTTCGATAACGTCAGATTTCAGTCAGTTGACACAGCATTTTTCTTTCACACTAGGTGTATTGTCAACGGTAATACCGTTTCTGATAACACTTTCTTGAGATGTGATATGATGTAAAGATACGCTGTACTCGAAATATAAAGGTGTAGTTAAAATCTGCTGATTAAAAATGATGTCCGAGGTCGACATACTAATATTCTACCTATCAGATGAAGTCAGTAAAAATCATTATGAACATTTCTTGTAGAATGAACATTTTATGGAAACAAGATATGTTCGTTCGAATTTTTATGATTTTTGTCATGATTTTGTCATTGAAGGTCACTTTAAGGTTATCATGTAGAATTTGTTTTAAGATCTACTATAATAGTGTATTAAGAAATAATATATTACATGTTTACACTTGAAGGTATCTTCGTTGGTAGACAACTTTGAAGCTTACTGATTGAAAAAGTTTACTGAACTCTTCTTAGGTCATTTCTCCATTATTTAATTCTAATATTAATATATGTTGACACTCCATTATTATATGTCGATATTAAACAGGCTGTTGTCTTTCACCATGTGTGTACATCATATGTGTAACACTATAGACTCAGTCAAAATGCACTTATTTCAAATTAGTATATCAAATCAAAGGGTGAGTGTCATTTTTCTACAGAGGGCTAAATTACAAAAACTACATGATAACTCTGAACGTCATAGGTAAAAACGATCTTGTAAACAAAACTCACAAATTATTATATTCTATCATGTTCCATAATTTACCAAGTACCTTTGTCCTAACACAATTTTAAAAATTACATTCAATATACAATTTCTAAAATTCACAAAAATGAAAAATCCACAACAACACTCTATATAATCATTAAAAAAGAATTTGTATTGTTACAACAGCTTTATTGTCACTCAACTTGCTATTAAAATAAAGTTATCAAAACCCAACAGTAAATGCTACTCGCATGAATCACAAGAATGTCCGGCAGTAATTCGCGAGCCCGGAAGTTCTCCAGTGTTGATGCGTTCACACGATTTATAAGGTCTTGTGTCGGCCGTGATTTTTCATCGATACCGCGCCAAAGAAAACATGGAAAACCAACCCGTGTTCTCTTGTTTCTCTTACCAAGGCGGTTCAACGACCCCCGAAAAGACGGGCAGCGGTGTCACCCACCGATCGAGCAGCTGCAACTTTCCGCTGTAAATTAGTGATCGGCCGTGCTGCAAATTTTAAGGAAGCCAGCCTTTAAATAGCCGGGTTACGAAAATCTGGCTGAAAATATCTTGGCCCGTCGACGAGGGGAGGCAACGATTTTCCTTCGTTCCGTTACGTGTCGAAATGTTCGTTTCTGGAAGAAACGTAGAGGTTAGGCTAGGCTTTCGAAAGGACGAAGGCTAACCCTTCGGGAGGATGGTCCAAACACCCTTGGCAAGGGGTCTACGTGGTTATATTTGGTGACTGCACGCTCTTCGACACATGCCGCATTGGCGTAGAGCGAGTGGTCAATGTTTAGGGCTTTTTGGGAATTTGGGTTGTGGTTTGTGGAGTATTTTGATTTGGAGTTCTGGGAGTTTTGGGAATTTTGGGAGTTTTGGGAGTTTTGGGAGTTTTGGGAGTTTGGAAGGTTGGGATTTTGGGAATTTGAAGGGTTGAAAGCTTTGAATTTTGGGGATTAGGTTTAGATGTTGGAATTCTGGAAATTTGTAATTTGGGGATTTTAGGGATTTGGAAGGGTAGAGTTTCGGTATGTAGGAAGGGTTGGATTTCTCAATTTTGGGAATTTCAGGGGTTGAAAGCTTTGAATTTTGGGGATTAGGAGGTTCCGATGTTGGAATTCTGTAAATTTGTAATTTAGGAATTTTAGGGATTTGGAAGGGTAGAGTTTTGGTATGTAGAAAGGGTTGGATTTTTCAATTTCGGAACTTTAGGGATTTGGAACTGTCGAATTTTGGGATTTTGGGAATTTAGGACGTTGGAAATTTGAAAATTTGTAATTTGGAAATTTTAGAGATTTGGAAGGGTAGAGTTTCGGTACGTAGGAAGGGTTGGATTTTTCAATTTTGGGACTTTAGGGTTTTGGAACTGTCGAATTTTGAGATTTTGGGAATTTGGGACATTGGAAATTTGGAAATTTGTAATTTGGGAATTTTAGGGATTTGAAAGGGTAGAGTTTTGGTATGTAGGAAGGGTTGAATTTTTTAATTTTGGGATTTTGAGATTTTGGGACGGTCAGATTGTGGGATTTTGGGAATTTGGGACGTTGGAAAT
Source organism: Megachile rotundata (assembly GCF_050947335.1). Classification (NCBI taxonomy): domain Eukaryota; kingdom Metazoa; phylum Arthropoda; class Insecta; order Hymenoptera; family Megachilidae; genus Megachile; species Megachile rotundata. The sequence goes on along the minus strand of NC_134984.1, from coordinate 16,227,103 downwards.
TTTGAAATTTGTAATTTGGGAATTTTAGAGATTCGGAGGGATAGAATTTTGGTATGTAGAAAGGGTTGGATTTTTCAATTTTGGAACTTTAGGGATTTGGAACTGTCGAATTTTGTGATTTTAAGAATTTGGGACGTTGGAAATTTGGAAATTTGTAATTTGGGAATTTTAGAGATTTGGAGACGTAGAGTTTTGGTATGTAGGAAGGGTTGGATTCTTCAATTTTGGTACCTTAGGCTTTTGCAACGTTCAAATTTTGGAATTTTAGGAATTTCGAGGGGTTGGGTTTTGGTATGAAGGAAGTGTTGAATTTTAGAATTATTGAACTTTTAAATTTTTGAATATTGTATAAATGTTGAATTTCAAGATTTTAGGAATTTGAGACGTTGACACTTTTGAAAGGATTTTGAAATTTTTGAACTTTCAGATATCGGAATTTTAAGCTTGAAATTTCTGAATTTTTGTATTAGGAAATTGTCGAATTTCATAATTTGAGTCTCTAGAATTTTTTGTTAACCTTGTTATTTTAGTTTAAATCTCCAAAATTTCTTAATTTCCCCTCAAGTCAAAAGCCAGAATTAAAAAACCACCTTTCTGTATTATTAATCCGTTTCACGGAAATGGCACGCTAAAAATGACGCGTCTAGCCCATCAATTAATTACACCGAATTTCTTACGCATTTATCTTCTTCATCTATAACAACAAAATTTACTAAAAATCCACCAACTGCTCTTAAGATATCATTTCAAAATAAAGTCTTCTAGAATCCAATTCTTTAATAAAAAATTCATATCTCTCTCTACATCGTATCTACATTGAAATCCAATTAAATATATGATTACTTAAAACAATCAAAAATAAAACATTCTGATTCAAAACAAAATTTCGTCCCCAAACAAAAACATTCTTACAGTAAAATCTCTGTAAAAGGAATAAACTGTACTTTTGTATTATGAAAGGACTTCATATTTAATAAATCTGTGCTACATCGTCAAATGGAAGAATTATTAGGACGCCGACTGTCACAGTTGCAAATTTTGTTAAGTAATACTTTTATTTTTAACATATGTTATTAAATATTCGAGCAATACTACACTCGTAAATATTAGATTGTGTTATAACACATTACTTTATATTATATTATATTCATCGTCCCAAGTATTTTCAGAGTATCAAATTCTTAAATAATACAGATGATAGATTCATATGGAAATTTCTGTGCCATGCATATATGGCTGACGTGGCCATTAAATGTTAACCCCTTAACCTACAATTTTTTGAACAAGTACAATGCACATAGCTATTCAATTATTATCTGAACTCAATTATTGTGAACTCAGTTATTATATTATTGTCTGAACATTGCGATAATAATTGAATAATTATCTGAACTCAATGATTATATTATTGTCTGAAAATTGCGATAATAATTGATTCGCTATGTGTAATGCACTCGTTAAAAAAATTGTAGGTTAAGGGATTAACACTTTCAAACAGACCAATGTCCAAATATTAGAGATAATTCAAACATTACGATCACTGGGGTTATTAAAATTAATCTCGAAATTCAATCCTGTTGAAAATATTAGGGGTACCAAAAAGTAATCAAAATTTTGTTTGCTGGCGAAAAATATTTATTTATTAAAGAAATCTTAAATCAACAAAATAATTTCCATCACTTTCTAACGCTTTTTGCCAGCGTAAAGACAATTGTTCCCTTCCTAAAAAAAGTCCTTCGATTTTTCATAGAAAAACTTTGAAATCGTCGAAGAAATTTTGATAACTTTTCGGTACCCCTAATATCAATCTTAATATCAATATCAGAAAATTTCAGTTACCTCCGTCACGTATGGTAACACATAAGGGGTTAAAAGCGCAGGTCCACATCTCCCAAAAAGTCCCGCTGACCCAGAGGCAGATTTTTTCCCATGTCCAGTTTTGCATAAAAAAGTTCTCACCCTGTCGGTTCGCAGAGATCGACGGGGGTTGAAGAGCGTGGTAAAAGTAAAAAAAGAAGTGCGTGACTCTTGGGGGGTTGTCGCAGCACCGATTTGCTAGGTGGATTCCTTCGATGATCGTGTTCGAGAGGCGCATACGAACGTGCGACTTCCGCGATTCGAGGGGGTTGAGGGGCACCCTTGTCTGTTTTTTCTGTTTGTTTTTTTATCGTGGCCTCTGGGGAAACGGAGGAAGCGGAACCTGGATGCAAGGACGGAAACACCTTGTGCGATGGTAAAAAAACGAGGAGAGGGGCAGGTTTCGAGGGTGAAAACGGGGAGGGGTTTACGGTACCCGGAGTGGCACAGATTCTCCGACAACGGAACATGCGAAGCTCGAGGTGGAATAAAAAAAACACGAGGAGAAAAAAATTAAAATACTGCTGGATGAAAAATTTCCCTTAGCTTTTTCGGAAAATCTCGCGACTCCGTGAGAACGGACACTGTTCTTTAAAAAACACGGGGTTTTGAAATGCCACGGGGTTACGGTATTATAAACGTATATCCTCAGTTTTTTCGGGATTCTGTTATTTTGTTATGGTCGATGGTGGAATTTGAATTTCGTGCGATTTTCCGTTGCAGGAAGTTTAAGGGTTGCTGGACAATTTTAGTATATTAGAAGTTTCACACGAGCTGGGTAAAAATATAGCGAGTTTATTTATTTTACAAGTTTATAAATATGTTGATAATTTACTGATAATTTGTTGATGAAATTTTTTATAAATTTTGTTGACAGGTTTACAAACTTAAATCTACAATTTTAATTTACAGCTTCATAAATCACAATCTACCCCTTTAATTTACTATTTTATAAATTTACAATTTTAATATAGAATTTTATATACATAAGTACAATTTTAATTTACTACTTCATAAATCACAATTTACTCTTTTAATTTATTACTTCATAAATTAAAAATTTTAATCTAGAATTTTATATACATAAGTACAATTTTAATTTACTACTTCATAAATCACAATTTACTCCTTTAATCTACTACTTCATAAATTAAAAATTTTAATCTAGAATCTTATATACATAAGTACAATTTTAATATACAATTTTAATCTGCAACTTCATAAATTTTAATTAACAATTTTGATTTACAACTTCATAACTTTAAACCCTTGAAAGGTTCTATGTAACGCAGTTTAAATAACCCCTTGCTCTACGAGTCATGCATGTGCGTCAGACATATCAAACAATTATGTGCAAGAGAAGTTAAAAGAGAGGTTATGTTCATACTTGCAACTCGATGTAGTTGATCGTACAATCTGGACATAAATTGTCTGTAGATGTTCATATATTTACAGTCCTATTTATTTATAGAATTTATATATTTGCAGTCAGGACATAAATTATACACAGTCTAATTTTTAGTATGGAGACTAAATTTTTAATCTAGAGTCTATTTTTACATAATCATAAACTTCGACCACTCATAAAACTTTTTCTTTCACCAATGAACACTGACTTTTCTATAAAAATCTAGATGCAAAATTTCGTCCTGCAAGAGTTCTTTCATTGGATAATGTCTCAGACCCATAGCGTCCCATGACACGTAAGCTGGCGCAACCATAGAAGCGATGAGGCAAAAGTGGGACTTAAGCCGTTACCCCAGGCCGATAAAGCTTCGGACTCATCTTCTCCTTTCTATATGTTCCTCTCCTTTTCCTGGCCATCCTGACGCGCATCCTTCTTCCTTCTCACCCCTCCAGTTAACCCCTCTTGCGGCTCCTGCATCTTGGCCGCCCCTTCCGTAGCGGCAGATGGCCGGCCAAGGGGTAAGAAAAAAATCCTAGGGCCCCTGCCAGACAGAGAGGGAAGAAAAGAAGTAAAAAAAAAAACGCTGCGGAGACGAAGGGAGGAAAAGGAGGTTTATAAAAAGCGATCTGGAAAAAAATAGACAGAAGAGGGGGACGCCGGGGGCGATGGACCACGTGTGTTCTTGAAAATTTCTCGTGAGAGCCATGGACCGAACAGATTCGTCCTTTGATCGAATTTCGACCATTCATCGATCGGCCCTCTTTTACCGATTACTTTCTTACGGGGGACATTGAGATTTCGCGGCAATGTTCTGTTGACGAGTGACATTTACTCTTGTTTCATCTTTTCAAGCCCTTTAGTGTTTTGTGGATGTACAGTTAAGGGTGAATTTAGGTTGTAACGGCAAGTATGGCGAGTAGGTGAAGATTAGTTGTTGATTTTTAAGGGTTGTTGAGGATTTAGGTAGTTGGGATGGTTTGAGAATTTGGAGATGTAGGAAGTTGGGGAGCTAGGGATTTGAAGGACAAGAAATTTGGAGAACTTGGGATTTGGACAAGAAGAAATTTGGGAATTTAGAGATTTGGAGAAGGAGAAATTTGGAAATCTAGGGACTTAGAAGATATGAAACTTGGAGATCTAGGGATTTGGAAAAAGAAATTTGGGGACCTAGGGATTTGGAGAAGAAGAAATTTGGGGACATAGGGATTTAGAAATTTATCAATAAAGGAAATTTGGAAATTTAAAAATTTGGAAAACTATAATTTGGGAATTTGGCAATTTAAAACTAGAAAATTTGGAAGTATAAAAATTTAGTAATCTACAAGTTTTGAAACTTGAAAACTTAAAACCTTAAAACCTTAAAACCTTAAAACCTTGAAACCTTGAAACCTTAAAACCTTAAAACCTCAAAACCTTAAAAGCTTAAAACCTTGAAACCTTAAAACCTTAAGAACCTTAAAACCTTAAAACCTTGAAACCTTGAAATTTAAAAAATGTGAAAATTTGCAACATTAAAAATTAAAAGCTAATTTCCTTACTAAACAGTTCGATAACTACCCTAATTAACTATTTTAACAGAATTTGACAGTACACCATCCAATTTCATAAGAAGAACTTCGGTACAATTGACACGACCATTCATCATGTACCATAATTGAAGCCCACAACAAACGGCCATAATTCCGAATAAGAATCATATAAAAGAAACATTTGTACGAATGATTTTATTGCCTCTCCGACTACATTGTGTAGCTACATTTCACGAAAACGCTTGTATAAGCATATTTGACTGACTAGTCTAGTCATTCTTATGGAAACTAGCTCGAAACATTCAGATACGAATATCTCCGTGGCGAGTTCCCTTCTTACCGTTTATTATTATCCTACGATCGATAGCTTAAGTTGATACTATGCTAATACTTCGAATTAATTTTTCAACGTAATTTTATCTGATGTTACAGAAATATTTTCTATGTCTTCTTTCTTCTTCTTTAAATCTGAATTTTTGTAACTTTATTATTTGAAATAGATGATAATTATACAGAAAGTTTAAATCAATTCTGATTTTTTTATAGTTTTTATCATTTTTTTAAAAATTGTTTTGTAAGAGATATTATTTGACAGAATTAAATTTGTGCAATTTATTACTTTGGGCAAAGTATCTCAAAATGGAAACATTCTTCATTTATGTATGTTCTCAAAATGGATGCATTCTTTATTTAGGTAATTAAACACATACATAGGTACTCATATTAATTCACACAATTATGGAACATTTTCTAAACGCTACAACGTCCAATAAAATTGACCAACATTCATAATTTATTGATGTATTAAAGTTACTACAAAATGGAGTCCATCTACATAAAATGTCTTCGTCATAACCTTAAAAATATCTACTCATAGTAATGTCTAAACACAATGATTTCCAACAGAATTGACAAATATTCACAATTCATTAGCGTGCACGAGTTATCACAAAATGGTGTCCATCTACCTCTGAAGACATCTATTCATGATTTTTTAATTCTACAGCTTCGAACAAAACTGACCAATATTCTCAAGTTATTAGTGTACAAAAGTTACCACAAAATGGTGTTCATCAAAATGTCTTCATCTACATAACCTTAAAATATCAACTTACAATAATTTCTAAAAAGAATAACTTCCAACAGAAGTGATCAACATAATCGTACATGAATTACCACAAAATGGTGACCATCTCTGAAGACGTTCATATATTCTCAAGTCTACAACCTGAAGCAAAACTGCCTCCTAATTTACTAAAATAAATAATCCTAATTATCCTAAAATAAGGAAACCAGCTCAAGAAACATCACTGTCCAGAGAGATAGCCGTCCACGATCGAAATTCGGTGCTTACGTCCGTGAAAGGAATAGCAAACCTTTCTCCATTTTATCTCCGAATCTCTTTCGCGTAACTGTAAAGGACCCGTAAGTGGCGGCCCTGTCTCGGATGACCCGGGAATAGATCTCAGGTAGAAAAATCGAAATTCGTAAAAAAAGGAAGCAGGACTCGAAGGGTGGCGCACAGGGTGAAGGAATGATAAAGAGAGACGAAACGTTTCTGGACGCAGGCCAGCTGACCAACCGTGGGAAGAGTAGGTGATCCCGTTCCTTTTTTTTCCGACGGATTCGAGAAAATTACTTTTAAATTGGCGAGCCACCGAGATCCCTAGATGCATCCGAACAGGTAGATCGGTCAGATGCCGGACAACGTTTCCGGAAATCGTTTCGTCTGGAAATTGGTGACTTAGAACCTTTTTCTGGACCTTGTTAACGCGTGAAACGACTTCCACGAACGATTTGTTGCCGGGTTTTGCCGGGTTTCTTGTTTGTTTACCTCGTGATTTGCTGAGTTTTCATGAGATGCAGAAACGAGGGCTATTGGATTTTGGTTGTGGAACTTGTAAGATGTGGAGGAGATGGGAGGTGTCTTAGGTGATTGGTAGTTGAATTAGATTTGGTGTAATGTGCAGTTTGGTACTTTGATGTGGAGACTTTGGGAGATTAGTGATGAGTGCTTGAATGCTTGTGAGTTTAGGAAAATCAAATTTCCTAATTTCCTGCACCCCAAATTTGAAAATTTCTAATTTTCCAAATTTTCTAAATTCCTACGCAAACCTTACAATTTTTACATTTCTGAATTTTCTTAATTTCCTACACCTCAATTCTTAAAATTCCCAAACTTCAAAATTAGCAAAGTCCTCAAAAAATCACCCAATCTTAAAACTTCTCACATCCCCATTACTTACCTCCCTATTACTTCCCCTAACTTCCTACTGCATAATTTCCCAATTTCCCTTTCTCCTCTTCCCTATCTCACCGATTAACGAATTCTACACCGGACAATTTTGCAACGTCCCCGTATCTCTTTCAAGCAAGGAGTATTTTAAACCGTAGAGTAAATAAACGATATCTCGGGCAGTCACGAAGAATTCGGGAAAAGGAGACGCTTTTCTCGAGCGTGACATGTGGCCGTTTCGAAATAAATTTTTCCGTCGAGCATCGACGACGACGGATCGTCTCCTCTCTCCTGTTTTCACTCGTTTGCCCCATCTTTCTCGACTCTCTTCACCCTCCTCTGTCTCTTCTTTTCTCTCTCTCTCTTTGCGTGTCTTCTGGCGCCCCGTTTCGTCGACTTTCTTTCGAAAGGGAGGCTATGCATTTTTCGGTCGCTTAAAAATAGGTGATCGCCGCAACGCGAACTGGCCAGAGGTCAGTCACTCCTTGGGCGCAAGACCGCACAGCAAAAATAGCCAGCAAAACGGAAAAAATAATTTCCTCCACGACTGAAATCGCGAATACCCGACTCGTGACTACGAGCTGGACGTTATTGCTTTCGTTCTGTTTCTTCTTACCCTCTGTGCACCAGCTGATTCTTCTGAAGTATTCGTGTTTTAAATTTGGTACTTCGGGTACTTGTTCGCGGTGGATATTGTATTTTGTTTGTTAGTTTGTTTAGTTTATTAGTTTGGATTTTAGTACTAGTTTATTTACAGGATTTTAGTAGTAGTTGGTTTACAGAATTTTAGTATTGGTTTATTAACAGGGTTTTAGTACTTTTTGAAGAATAGTTATTTAATTGTAAGAAATTAATAAGTAGTGATGGGTATGTTACCCATCAGGTATGGGTATGTTACCCATCACTACTGTATTTATATTTTTTGTAACTTTCGATGCTGTCACTGTTGTATAGTAATTCAATATTATTACTTTTCGAAGAATAGTGAATTATTTAATTGCAAGAAGTGAACAACTAGTGACGGGTATGTTACCCATCACTACTACATTTCTATTTTTTTCTAATTTTCGGTGCTGTCTTTTACACTCTTGTATAGTAATGCAATAAAGATTTTATTCTGCTGTTACTATTACAAAAATAACAAAATATTTAATTGCATAAGATTTACAACACCTCCTGACAAATGTATTATTCTTTTCAGTTATATTTTTGTTTTAAATTCAAAGTGTATTATTTAGTGATTATGAAGTATGATAATATGAACTAACATATGTAAACCGTATTAATAATAATTTGGTCCAATCTAGTTGGTGTAATACTTGATATGGTTGCCATAAGCTTTAGGACTAGATATTTTTAGAGCCACAGCGCTGGTGATTCCTGATGAATCATTGAAAGTAAAATTCCTAAATTTCTCAACGCACAAAGGCACTATTAGTTGAGAGATACAGTAAAACTCAACAATTATTTGTCTGGGCTTTATTACATTATTATGTCATATTATCCTATTTTTATATTATTATGTCATTGTATTATTATGTTACATATATTACACATATTAGGTTATTGTAGTATTATATTATACATATCTGACATCTTAACATCTCTTTAAATAATTGTCGAAAGATTACGTGTCATTATCAATATACATATTAACATTAACATATGAACCCTTTGTACTGAGAAGATGACTCACACTATTCACCCTGAAATAAATATTTGTTCACTAAATCTACAGCGTTAAACATGAGATGTACATAATGAAACAGACAGTACTCAATAATAGAGAAATAATAATTTCTACAAAATTCACCCAAATATAAAATATCAGAATTGCAACTTGTCAGCACTAAAAGTACCTTCAACAGCAAAAAATTAATACTTCCAAACATTCACAAAAAAATCTGGTCCAATCTCCATCTCTCTTTGAAAAAGTATTGCGCATTGATGTTTCCGTTGCCTCAGCGGGCCCCGAATTGCGAGGTCCGAATCTGCAACGTCAGTACGGTCCGATTTTTCACGGTGCCGATGCCCATTGTAGAGGGCGCTGCCCGGTTGTCATATTTGCCTATGATGGACGATTCATCGGAGAAAAGATTTCACGACACGGCAAACAGATTCCGGGGATGACGTGCGAGTTTCTCATTCAGTAACACGGTCGCACCACATTTCGGCAATTCCACACCGATCCCGATGATTATGGTCGCAGAAGTCCGAATCGGCGAGTCCAATCTTCCATGGGACCAGCTCACTCTTTTTTTCTTCCTTCTTTCTTTTCGCTTCTTCGGCTCGTTGCGGAAGAGCAAAGGCCCGACCCTAACAGCCCTGCTGCCCCTCGACGCAACGATAGTCGAAAAATAAATCGTGTCGTTCGTCTCGTTCGTGGCATTCCACGAAAATCTGGCCCCAGCATCTGGACATTTCTATCTTTGAACTGGAATTTCTTGGTGATATGTTCTTCAAAAAATTACATCTTTCTATTAAGAACGCTTACATTAAAATTCCGTTCCGTACGTGTTGAAACATCTCTTTGTAAACTGTTAGAAAAAGAGAATATAATAACACTTTATAGTTTCTTCAAAACAAAAAAATGAACATTTTCTATGTTTTTAATAAGTTCAACATATGGTACCAATTTTTTAAATGTATTAAGACATTGCTGTTAATATAAACTTGACTACAACATGAAACTGTAAAGTGAACCTTAACCTGAATTAACTTAATCAATGTTAACTTCAATTTGATCTAACATAACCTAATTTAAATCAACTTTAACATGATTACATTTAACCTAACTTCACTTACGTTTATCACGTATTAAGCTAGCCATAATCTGACTTAAACTGATTTAATGTAAGTTCATTTTAACTGGACATTGTCTAACATAGGTTCAGATAAACTTGACTTAATCTAACCTAACCTGAGTTTACTTTAAACTAATCTAATCTAACCCAAGTTCATACTGACTTAATCTAACCTAACCTAAGTTCCCCTTGACTTAATCTAACCTAACCCAAATTCATCTTAACTTAATCTAACCTAACCCAAATTCATCTCGACTTAATCTGACCTAACCCAAATTCACTTTGAGTTAATCTAACCTAACCTAAGTTCACTGTAACTTAATGTAACCTAACCTAAGTTTATCTTGACTTAATCTAACCTAACCCAAGTTCACTTTAACGTAATCCAACCTAACCTAAATTCACCATACCTTGACTTGATCTAACCTAACCTAAATTCATCATACCTTACCTTAATCTACCCTAACCTAAATTTAACTTAACTTAATCTAACATAACCAGAACTTCCCATAACTCAATCTGACATAACCAAAGTTCACCTCAACTTAACCTAACCTAACTAACCTCTCCAAAAAAAATACAAAAAAGTAACAGATTCGAAATTCTTCTACAAATACTACAGGTCGACAGTTCGTACAAAAATGGAAGGGAAAGTCAGGTTTTAAACCTGTGGCATGTGTGCATGTCGACACGGATAAGTTGCAGTTTCTATGGGTTAACCCTTTAACCCCACGATGCACGCAACACCGAGAGAAACTCCGGCACGAGCAACACATCTGTTGCATGTGTAATTGTCCCTGGTTTCTTCGATAATGTGTACGTTTAGAGGATAACTGAATGAAATTAACGTTGTACGAATTTATTGACCGAACGTATCAAGGTTTAAATCTTATCGATTTGAGGTGAAGAGGAAAAGAAATATTGATGCAGTTACGAAGAATTTAGTCGCTTTTTGTTTTGAAACTGATAGTTTCTGTGTCTGTGGGATTTTGACAAATTTTGTTAAGTTTAGTTTAGTTATTGGATGTTTTTTTGTAATTATTTAATTTGTAAAATTATTTAGGAAGAATTAAGAACATTATGAATATTTAAGAATGTTAATTTTGAAAATATCAAATTAGCAGTTTATTGGTAGTTGTTACTATACTGCTTAACTAAGAATTCATTTCCTAACTAATTTTATTCCTGAACTAATTTTATTTAAATATTTTCGCACGTTTCTCCAACTTTTTCCTTATAAAATGCACCCTTTTTTGGAACTCGAAATTGTCAGTTAAAGCAGATATTCCTAGGACAGTCCATCCCGTTGTAAACAACTACCATACAAAATACTGAAAGTTCGAATAAACTTGAGAGCACGAAACATCCCCTGACACATACTCTCACGGTCCTCTTCATCATACAACATTCATGAGAGTTTAAAATCCAAAACTCCGCAAAAGCTCACGCAAAGAGCATAAAATATCACCTGTACATTATATCCTCCACTCGCAACGATGTCCCTAATTAAAGTCTGCCAAAATTAAATTAATTCTACTGAAATTCAATTAATTCTCACGGGTTAACCACCTTCGAAAATTTTGTACATTTCATAGTTCACATTTTTTAAATTATTTTGAATCACTAAATTAAAATAGAATATCTTGACAAACATATGACATGGAATTTTTGTGTAAATATACTGTTCTTAAATAAAATAAAAATCATTAAAAAATAAATAGAATTAATGTATGCAATACTAGTTTAAAAAATATATGATAGTAGATGTTTGCAAAGATGTTTACAAATTTTACAATCAATTATTGTTTAACACTAAACTCATTAAACTTTGCAGAGACATTTTTGTCTTAAAATCAAATCATTCAAACACGATATTTTTGCAATAAATGACTACCTTTGTTCAACACGTTGCTCTTCCAAATCTGAAAATGCAGTAAAAAGTTGGAAATTCCACCCCGGAAAAGCAGTAATCGCGATGGTTGATATAAATCACCGTTAGCTGGCCTTTGTCCGTCATTCATCCCGAAAAAAAAGGGAAGAGGAGAAAGAACAGGAAGAAGCAGTAGTGTCGATATCCGTAAGATCGGAACGGACAAATCGTCCAGGATAAATTTCCCAAAGGCGTTCTCTTGTGTTCTCGTGCACATAAGGCCATATAATAAAGGGCGCAGCGTCGCGGTGGCTTAATCGTTTTACGGGAGCAAACGATCGGAAGCCTGAAAATGATCGGGCCCGTAGCTCGGCCAAGGAAAGTACGTGAACCTTGCGAAATTTTCGTTTACACAGCCGTGCCGCGGCCTCCAGCCCGTATATCAAAAGTTTAATTGAATTTTCGGACCGAGGCCTGCAGATTAGGATCGTCGTTCCGAGATCCTGAAGATCCTGCTCTCTCTTATCCCCTTTATCTACTACCCTCTTGCTGTATTATTCTAGCTGCCCAAACGAGAAGCCAGTTCATGCAGTTACATTAATATTCTACATTAGTTACATTAGTATTAGTACTTTTTCTTATTTTGGCAATTTATACTTGTTTTATGGAGAGATTTCTAGGTTAAAAATATTGAGAGATTTTATTTTAATGATACTGGTACGCTTTTGTCAAGTTTAGGGATGTTATACTTATTTTATGGAGAGATTTCTAGGTTAAAAATATTGAGATATTTTATTTTAATGATACTGGTACACTTTTGTCAAGTTTAGGGATGTTATATTTGTTTTATGGGGAGATTTCTAGGTTAAAAATATTGAAATATTTTATTTTAACGATACTGGTTCACTTTTGTCAAGTTTGTAATAGGACTTGAACTAAGGAGGTACAATAGCTTTCTTTTGCAATTATAAATACGATATATAGGTTAGTACGTTCTGTAAACAATAATAAAGACAAGAAGAAATAACAGAGACAGTCTACTAATATTAATATGGTAACTATATGTGGACTACACGTAAACATTAAAATTGACATAGTCTACCTACTCTTATATTGGAGGACTCAGCATCAGACAAAGTTAACCTCAAAAATAGACAGCTAGACCCACAACATACCTGACATTTCAATATTCTTTATTCATTTTAACACTGCAATTATTAAGTAGCTCTGAGTGATGCAACTGGCTAATACTTGTAGGTTAAACAGCTAAAATATTCATTTCTTTAAAACAATTATTAATAACATACTTTTGTATGTTCCTCAGAAAGTGTTCTTTTGTATTCATTTCTTCAAAACAATTATTAATAACATACTTTTGCATGTTCCTCAGAAAGTGTTCTTTTGTATTCATTTCTTCAAAACAACTATTAATAACATACTTTTGTATGTTCCTCAGAAAGTGTTCTTTTGTATTCATTTCTTCAAAACAATTATTAATAACATACTTTTGTATGTTCGTCAGAAAGTGTTCAATCTAATGAAACTTGTAGGTTAAGTAGCTAAAATATTTATTTTTTCAAAACAATCACAATAACATATTTTTGTGATCATAATTCTGTCATCAACACGAAATTGTTCTTTTGTAATCAACTCTTAATCTGATCTAAATAACCACGCTTTTTACGAAAATGTATTCTTGTTTTGATATTTTGAAATTCAACGTGAAGAATGATGATTAACAGCCGTTTAGTAAGCGTGATAAATAGGGTAGTAGTTTCCAAGAAATACGAGAATTTATTCGAAGTACGCGACCCAATAATGCTCGACCTTCCTCTTGTCAGCAGAACTCGCCTGGATATTTGCATAATTACGTGTTTTAATGTACCCTACGGTCATGAGGGTCAGATCGAATTTATCTCATTGGCCCTCACCTGTCCTACACGATGCGGGCCACTCCGGGACAACTGACCACCTGTACAGTCGTGGCAACAAAAAAATACTGGAACAACCTGAAGAGCTTGTCGACGACGGCCATCAGCAACAACTTAATGGCTCACGAACAATCATGTTGCACCTAATGGATTAATTAAATGAGTGCATTACTTACATCGGTTAAAACTGCTCCCTCGAGAAACCTATAAAGATAAATTGAAAACGATAAAAACGGGGACAAAGAACGTTCTCTTGGAATAAAACTGTAACTTCATACATTACAAAACTAATTTCATATAAAACTGTAACTATACAATATTACAAAATTTAATTTTAAAATTGTAACTTTACATTGTTAGATAGTAAGTCTTCATATTTCAGATATATTTGTAATAACTGATATATTTATTCTTGTTTATTTATTCATATTTGGAAATATTCAGCAAATGTTTGAGAGTTGTGTTTTAAATGAAAATTTTTCTATAACTTCATGGAAATTATGTAATAATTTTAAGCTCAAACAATATAATGAAATTTAATATGTTCAGAACATATGAGCAATTGTCTGTGGATTTAAGGAGAAAATGTCAGAATGAAGTCCATGATTAATTTATTAAAAAAGAAGAATTTTCAACAAAATACACCTTAAGCAATAACGTAAATTTACATAAGAGAAGAGGTAACATACTCACATACATAAATAATAAATATAATATACATTGCTAAATACATACATCAATATCTACATATATCAATATTGAACCCACAAACTTTATATCACATCATTGTCTCAAAATTTTTTAAATATACCTAACCTAATAAATTCTTCAGCTAAAAACTTCCTCTCAAAAATACAGTTAATTACCAGGTCATTTATTCGAATAATTACACAAACGATCTCGTCAGTAACTTCTATGCAGGTCCAATTCTCGCGTCTCGCCAGCGGCAATCTCGCAGCATAACCGATTACCTCCTCCATCATCCCCGATAATCATCCTTCATCCCTGAAAATTATATCATTCCCCGCGTTACGAAGCCGCGATCGCATAACGTATTTCGCGAAAAAAAAACCACGACACGCCAGATGGTCTTGAACAAAGAGTGGATCGTCAGAGGTGGTTCTCTGGATATCTCCGACGAGTGAGACGCGAGTCTGTGGCCACGATGACCCATTCAAAAACGACAACGATCCCGCAGGTCGTAGCAGCCACGCGAAACAATAGAAAAGCCATAACTTTCTCCGCACGGTCGTGGCTACATCCTGTGTCGGAGGCGCGGCCGAAAAATCACGCGCATCTCTCGCGATCCTGCCGGGTCTCCCGGACAAATCGTCGACGAAAAATCGTCGACAAAAATAGAACGGAGAAGGATTGACCAACATGGAGGTAAATTCGGTAGGCAGCACCGTTACCGCCGGCTAATCAGAAAATTGAATCGTCCTCTCTGCTGGATCAGCAGCCACTCTCCCACCATCTTTTTCACCATGCTCGATTCTATCGTTCCTTGCTCTTTTTCTTCCTCTTCGGTGCTGGACTGTACAGTCACGAGCAAATCTGCTTTACTAGGGATAATATGGCAAGCAACGTGGAGATCGTTTCTTGACTTTTAGACATTAGAGATTTTTGGATATTGGAAGTCTGGAAGTTTGGTTAGGTATTTGGACGTGTGGATATTTGGGGATGTGGAGGTGGAAATCTAGGGATTGGTAGTAAAGGAATTTATGGGATATGGGATCGAAGAATTTGGAGACATATTTGGATGTGTTGAGGTTTGGGTTCTTTGAGATTTGATATGTGGATTTGGGAGTCTAGAAATTTTGGAGGTTAGAAATTTGGGAGCCTAGAAATTTGAGAGCTTAGAAATTTGGGAGGTTAGAAATTTGGGAGCCTAGAAATTTGGGAGGTTAGAAATTTGAGAGCATAGAAATTTTGGAGCCTAGAAATTTGGGAGGTTAGAAATTTGGGAGCCTAGAAGTTTGGGAGGTTAGAAATTTGGGAGCCTAGAAATTTGAGAGCCTAGAAATTTGAGAGCCTAGAAATTTGAGAGCATAGAAATTTTGGAGCCTAGAAATTTGGGAGGTTAGAAATTTGGGAGCCTAGAAACTTGGGAGGTTAGAAATTTTGGAGCCTAGAAATTTGGGAGGTTAGAAATTTGGGAGCCTAGAAATTTGGGAGGTTAGAAATTTGGGAGCCTAGAAATTTGAGAGCCTAGAAATTTGAGAGCCTAGAAATTTGGGAGGTTAGAAATTTGGGAGCCTAAAAATTTGGCAGGTTAGAAATTTGGGAGTCTAGAAATTTGAGAGGTTAGAAATTTGGAAACCTAGAAATTTGGGAGATTAGAAATTTGGGAGGTTAGAAATTTGTAAATCTATGGATTGGTAATATAGAGATTAGTTCAAAAAATTGTCCCATGTCCCAATCCGAAAGAAAAGCGACGTTGCACCCGAGTGTACGACCCGCATGTCGTTACGAGACGAGAGGCCGAATGTGTCCCCCGTAACGCGTGTCCGCTCGCTTCGTCTCGTTTCCTCTCGCGTCCCGCGGCATCGAGAGCCACGGTCACAATGGGGACACATGTCAAAACAATTGGCACACAGGTGTATCGAATTTACCGAAGAAAATGCCGGAGGACGGCCGAAAGAATCGTGACGTTACGTCATCGGACCCGTTTCTTGCATCAACGATAATCCACTTCGTGGTGCCTCTTCATTTTCTTCCATGTAATACGGAACTCGTATTTATCGATCGGTGTGTTATAAATAAAATAAATTCCATTAATAATGTAACAGTCAGTTGCCTCTAAATTTGATTACGAAATGCGAAAATAAATAAATTTTAATTATTTAGTTACTGAGTTCTCGGACGATCAATATGGCGTCGCGTCAGGTGTTGAAGTTTGTACGTAACCTTTATAATTTTTGTCAGAAACGTATAGGAGAGATTAGTGAAATGGTAGCAGTTGTATAATTTTATTAAATTATATAATAATATCAGTAGCTGTAGGAGTATTATAATAGCTAGCATAATATAACGTATGTATAATATGTAATTATATAATGTATTATATTATGTGTATAATACTATGTAACATACTATGTATGTATAATATATAATTATGTAATGTATTATATTATGTGTATAATACTATGTAACATACTATGTATGTATAATATATAATTATATAATGTATTATATTAAGTATGCGTATAACACTATGTAACATACTATGTATGTGCAATATATAATTATATAATGTATTATATTAAGTATGTGTATCATACTATGTAACATACTATGTATGTATAATATATAATTATATAATGTATTATATTAAGTATGTGTATCATACTATGTAACATACTATGTATGTATAATATATAATTACATAATGTATTACATTAAGTATGTGTATAATACTATGTAACATACTGTGTATGTGTAATATATAATTATATAATGTATTATATTAAGTATGTGTATCATACTATGTAACATACTGTGTATGTGTAATATATAATTATACAATGTATTATATTATGTGTACAATACTATGTAACATACTATGTATGTATAATATAATTATAAAATCTATAATACTACTAATCAATAAAAATATGAATATCAACATATACTACACATGAACACAATAACATTAATAGCACTAATACTAGCAACCAGTGTATCCATATCACCGTATACACCAATGTATACAAATCAGCATAAAACCAACCAGCCATATAACATAAATAACAATAAATATTACAAATGAACTATCAACAGTAACATCACAGATCAGTAAAAAATGTCTCATATACAAAGAACAAATATTTAACATCATGATTCATCTGGCACGAAGTTACTCTTCAAAATCGAGGAACACATAACGGGTGATGGGTAACCATATCCACAAATCGAAAGGATTCATCGATTCATTCTAGGAACAGGCTGAATGGCCAACGATTCGCGTGTCTGTTGCGAGAGTCTCGATCGTTTCGAGCATCATCGGCGTCGAAAGTTACGATTATCGTCTTTGTACTCGTCGCGTATCGGCGCGTGTACACGAGCCTTCACGTAGGAAGACGTTACCATTGGCGATTGTCTTTGCCGCGCGGAGACTCGAACGAGGACAGACTGCACGCGTGCCAACGAACCAGACAACGGGAGAGACGAGGAACGAACTATTTACGCGAAAACCGAGGAAAAGGACTCGAGGAGGACGTGGGAGTAACAGCAAAGAGGAAATGAAGGGCAGAAGTTGAATATTCAAGCGAGATTCGATGTCTCGAGATCGTAGCGACTGTTTTCTGGTTTATATGTTTATGCAGTTTTTATAGGAGGAAGTTCTAGATTCGATGGAGACAAGTTTTTAGGAGGTGAAATTTTTGGATTTGTGAATTTTATGCATTTTTGGGAGATCAAATCAATTTTGCAAAATTTTTAGCTGAAATTTTTGGATTTTTATTGAAATTTGTTGGAGATCAAATTTAAACATTTGCAAATTTATATAATTTCTAGCTTGTTAAGTTCAAAATTTTTGTGCTGTGATTACAAAATTACCAGAATTCCCTAGCTTGCTATTTCTGAAATTTACAAAAGCTTACATTTCCCAAATACTCAAATTTTAGCTTAAAATTCCTAAAATTCCTAAAATTCCCCAAATTCATAAATTCCTCAAATTCTCCAAATTCCCCAAATTCCCCAAATTCGCCAAGTTCCCCGAATTCCTCAAATTTCCCCAATTTCTCAAATTTTCCAAATTCCATAATTTCCACCAATTCGTCAAATTCTCCAAATTCCACAGATTTTCCAAATTCCAGAATTTCCCCAAATTCCCCAATTTCCCCAATTCCCTAAATTCCCCAAATTCACCGAGTTCATCAAATTCCTTAAATTCCCCAAATTCTCCAAATTCCATAATTTTCCCCAATTCCTCAAATTCCCCAAATTCCATAATTTCCCCCAATTCCTCAAATTTTCTAAATTCCAGAATTTCCTCGAATTCCACAAATTCCCCAAATTTCCCAAATTCTCAAATTTTCATCTTGTAAATTTTCTTCAATATCCAATTTCCCCAACACCAAAATTTGCAACAAATAAAATTCCCAAATTCCAAAAATTCACTTCCCAAAATCCCCAAATCCTCATCTTCTCAATTCCATAATTTCAAATTACCGTAATCGGCAATTTTCGTGTGATACAATATAATATTTCAGGTTCGAACAGTTATTCCGACTTTTACGATCCGTCGAGTCCCCGAAGAACATTATCGGTGACATTTGTCCGCGCCGGACAAAACATGTTCCGGTCCGGTAGGATGACCCTAACGCCGCGCCTTTTGTCGAGCGAAAGGTATCCAGCCGACCCGGCGTGTCTTTGTCATTATATAACGCCATTGTGGCCACACTTGCCCGTCGTGGAAGTCGACTATGCCTTTGCATATTATTAAAATGACGATGATTGTCATTTTTCTCCCCTCGGCCCCTCCCTACACGCTTGCAGCCTCCTCCTCCACCTTCGTCTCCTCGAGTATTCCACCAAGCGTCTCTTCTCCTCCTCTCCGCCGACACGCGCGCCAGTTAAACGCGCGTTCAGAGCGTTTTTAGTTTGGGAATGGACAGATTGCATGTGCTATGGAGAATGATTGTTGAGACAATTTTCAGAATTTAGTTTTGGAAATTATGGCATTTTGATATTTGTGGATTTAGGGATTTAGGGATTTGGAGGTTTTGGAGGTTTTGGAGGTTTTGGAGATGGGATATTTGGAGGTTCAGGAATTTGGGAATATGAGGGTTTATGGATTTTAGAATGTGGGGATGTGGGTATTTAGGAGGAGGAAAGGTTTGGTATTGTAGGATTGGGGATTTGAGAAATTTGGGGTTTGAGGATTTTGGAATCTTAGAGTTTTGGTATTTGAGAATTTCGGGTTTGAGAAATTGGGGTGTGAAAATTTGGGGTTTGAGAATTTTGGAATTTGAGAATTTGGAATTTGAGAATTTGGGGTTTGAGAAGTTTGGGATTTGAGAATTTGGAATTTGAGAATTTTGAAATTTGAGAATTTGGAATTTGAAAATTTGGGATTTGAGAATTTGGGATTTGAAAAATTTGGGATTTGAGAAATTTGGAATTTGAGAATTTTGGGGTTTGAGAAGTTTGGGATTTGAGAATTTGGAATTTGAGAATTTTGGAATTTGAAAATTTGGAAATTTGAGAATTTAGAATTTGAGAAATTTGGGCTTTGAGAATTTTGGAATTTGAGAATTTTGGAATTTGAGAATTTGGAAATTTGAGAATTTGGAAATTTGAGAATTTGGAATTTGAGAAATTTGGAATTTGAGAATTTGGAAATTTGAGAATTTGGAATTTGAGAAATTTGGAATTTGAGAATTTGGAAATTTGAGAATTTGGAATTTGAGAAATTTGGGATTTGAGAAATTTGGGATTTGGGAATGTGGAATTTGTGAATTTTGAAATTTGAGAATTTGAAATTTGAGAACTTGGAATTGGAGAATGTGGAATTTGAGAATTTTGAAACTTGAAAATTTGGGATTTGAGAGTTTTGAAATTTGAGAATTTGGAATTTGAAAATTTGCCATTGAATTTGAAAATTTCACCAATACTATACTAATACCATACTAACTATCATTTGTTATTACATACAAATTAACAGAAATTAGCTAAAGGAATTACACAAAGTATTTATATAATTTGTTAACATATAATGATTTGTTTGAAGCGATAGCTTCATATTAAATGAAGTGCTTTAACATCTGCTTTTGCATCACTGAAATTTGTCAAGTTATGATTGCCTTTGAGCTCCGTTTCATTGTACACTGCAGTAAGAAACTTGTTGGGATCCATACATGTTGTTGTTACGCTGTAGCTTGATGTTTGTATCATCTACTTGGAGTTAGTAACGAATGCATAACATGTCTAGTATCTAGCGTGTATATGATATGCATGCTTTGCTACCCTTTTACCAAACTGCTAACTTATCACCTAATTTACCTAAGTTATCTTAAGTTACCTTGATAACATATTTATTTATTTCACCTTTGTATATTGCATTCGAAAAATATAAATAATTCTTTGTGTATTTCAACGTCTTTCTATATTGCATTCGAAAGATATAAATAATTCTTTGTGTATTTCAACGTCTTACTATATTGCATTCAACAGATCAAATAACACATTTATCTATTTCATCTTCCTCTACTGCATTTAAATTATCTTAATTTATACCAAGGTAATTAGAAGTTAATTACTGATAAATTATTGCGCAATTCTAAAGGAATACCGAAACCTAAGATTGTTAGTAAAGAAGATAAAAATAAAAAAAAGAAAGTGTTACAAAAAATCGAGGTTTGAGATTCATCTCGAGCTTTGTCTAATTGCAACATATCACCATACCGATCACGATCTAACATACTCGAACTATACTTCGTACATGTCTCTGATTCGCACCCACCAATTGGAATGCAAAAGGTGGTAAAAACACGGTCTCAGTCTTGTCTCGTTTATCGAGTTTTATCGTAGCTGGAAAATGGTCGATTCTCGAATGCGTGATCGTTCAACGTTAAGCATCTAGTTTGAAGATCTCGTGGATTTCGATTCAGTGCTGGGTGAACCAATACACAAAAATTTCCAAGCACCTACATTTCTAAATTTTCGAATACTCTAATTTTCTAATTCTCAGTTATCAAATTTTTAATTTCTCAAATTTTCTATTTTTCCAATTTTCAAGGTTTGGAATTTTTACTTTTTTGAATTTCTCAGCTTTCAAATTTCTAATCTGTAGATTATCCAAATTTCCCAAATTTCCCAAATTTCCCAAATTTTTCGTATTTCCCAAATTTTCCAAATTTTCAAATTCTCCATTAACCCCAAAATTCTCCAAAATCTCCCAAATTCCCCAAATTTTCTAAAATCCCCGAATTCTCCAAAATCCCCAAATCTCCTAAATTTCCTAAAGTCCCAAAGTTTTCCAAATCCTCAAACTCCAAAATCCCCAAATTCCCAAATCTCCAAATCCCCAAATTCCCAAATCTCTAAATTTCCAAATTCACTCGAGCTCTACAAAGTCCCCCAAATTCCCTACAAATTCTCCCAAATTCCCTAAAATCCCCAAATCATGAAACTTCCAACCCAAGCCCCCAACTTTCTAAACTCCCCAATATTCAACTCGTCAAAGGTGCCTCAAAGTGTGAGGATCGTTTAGGGTCCCCTAAGACCTTAATCCAGCACTGATCGTGTGTAACGTGTCCTGTCGATCGAAATCGCTTGAAAATTACGCGACCATTCGCGGTCACCCGTTCTCTAATGGCGAGCTACGATATCATTGGGACCGTGGACTCTCTGGCTGGTTCGTGGCACGAAACGAAACCGCGAGAAGAGGCTACGTTCCGGGTAACGTACGAGGTGATCTTTCACGATCGATCTTCACGAATACACACGTGTACACGTATGTGTAGCGGGGCATCGTGTGCCCCCTCGACACTGTGCCTCTCTTTCTTTCTTTCTTTCTTTCGTTGCCGAACAATCTGTATATCTTTCTCCGTTTCTCTTTCTCTCTTTCGCTTCGTACGCTCTGATATTCAAATCGCGGCGGAACGCTAAGCCTGCTCTTAACGGTACGAGATCCCGCGGCGTTCATCTCTTCCAAAATCGTACAGGGAGATCAAAATTTCTTCTCCTTTTATTGCCGTCGTAGCGGACCGTTTTTCGATACTGCCATTTTACCACGTTCCTTTATGTTGTAGCGGTGAATTGATTTTAGGGATGTTTTGCGAGGTATTTTGGGGGTTGTTTTTAGATTTTTATAGTATTTGTGTGATTACATGTGTCATGTGTTTGGGTGTAGGGATATTGGAGAGTAAATTCAAAATCTAAAATCACAAGGTGCATAAATTTAACTTTAACCACGTTCAACTATCCACTAATAACTTAAATCGCACATTAATTCAATCTTCGCTCTCTGTAGACGCTCCATAAAATAACACCCACTTAACACACCGAACATCAACCATTCCCTTAGAACCCTTCACAACAGTCCATCCTTCATTAACGCTTTTCATCATCCACCGAAATCCACCCCTGCAGAACAGGTGTCCGTGTCAGATTATACCTGGCGGTTTCTTCAAACCTGTTTATTGTCTTAACCTTTCACTACATCTTCAAATTTCTATTTCTATTATTTTTTAGAATTTAAAGAAACTAATTTTGCTTTGTAATTGATGGCTGTTTATATTGTTTATAATGTACATGATGGCTGACTCGTGACGCACTCGTAGGTGATCTTAATTGAATTTTTAATAAGCAATATGAAGTGTAAATAGTCCACATAATCAAACATCCCCAAGTACAAAATTGACATGAAATTTTAACATTCTTTATTTTTAATATTGTCACAACTTTAATATTGTCGCGTGATTACAAACTTGATATTAGTACTAAAACCGCTAAAATCTCTAAAGTAAAAAATCTAAAAAATGATGAAGTAATTATACCAACAGTATAACTAAGAGAAGAGGTAAAATATTTAAAGGTCCGAAGGGTTAAAATGTCCACGTCCCACCCCCGGGAGCTGTTTTTGCGGCGCATAAATTTGCATTTGTTCATCGGGGTAAGAACGTGTCTTCGAAGGGTTGCGGAAGAAAATGGTGGTTGTTGCTCGAGGCGAGAAAATATCGGTCAACCGAGGGCGCAGCACGCTCGTCGCCGAGGAGGCTGCTTAAAAATTCGGACAATACTTCCCCGGGCGTCGGGCTACATTTAAATGTATGTATTCATACGCTCTCGTGTATTGCTTTGACGAGAGGTGTGGTCAAAATTATTCAAACTGACCCGGACTCCTTTTTTTTTCCTCTCCTTTTCGTCTCTCTCTCGTTTCCTTTCGGTCTGGGACACTTTCTAGCGGAGCGCCGTGTGCGCTGCACCCACGTACTTCTCTCCTCCTCGCTCCTCCTCCTCTTATTCCTCTTTCAATTGTTACCATCTTTCTCTCTTGTTCCTATGCTGTTTCCTTCTTTCACCTTGCTTGTTCCACCTCCTCCTCCTCCCGTGCTCCTCCTTGCCGCTTTCCACCCGTTGTCTCGCGTCATTCTCTCTAGCCATTGTCCCGTCACGTGGTGTCGAATTCGAGATTGCGAAGCTCTTCGATTATTTCGCGGCCGATGATCTCACGTCTTTGCGATCTACGTGCGACGACAATCATTTCGAGGACGCAGCGTTTTGGGATTATAATGGAGATGAAAACGAACGGGGAGAACGTTTTCGAGTTCCGATTGGTATCGAACGGTGTACCGATGGAGAAACTTTCTACGCTACGAGTTTCTTGCATAGACGATCCTCCGTGATCTTTTTTTTATTAGAAAGTGCTGCTTGATTGATTGCTGGGTGACCTTGCTAATCCGTCTTCAAATTATCGGCTTTGTTCGGATTCCGATATTTATTTCACTCACTCATTATTTTACCCCTGGTGCAAAATTATAATTTTTTAATTTTTCTCATTTTTTTTTTACGCTTCTATATTTTTAAATTTTGAGTTTTCAAATCGTAGCTACATTTGTTGCACAAGCGTCCTCTGCTTAAATTACTGGAGACTGTTTTTATCAGAAATTATGAAATGAATCTATCGGTTCCTAATATATGCGCTGTCTAAAACCTCCTTCATTATAGACTCCATAAAAATTAATCATATCGTACTCACACTTATAACCTAATCATAAAAATATCAACACTCAAAAAGTCCTTCGTCGAACAAATTAATGGGTCCGTAAACGAGAGGTTCGTAATCGCAAAGTTAATCGAGAGATTTGGCAGACACCAGAGAGATCGTAGATCGAAATAAAATATGATACCGTTGCCCCGGGCAAAAGATCGAATAATTACGGGGTTTCGTTGGGATTCAATTACGGTCAATGTTCCGAGCCGATAGATTCGAAGAGGGAACAGACAGCTTCTTCCTGATTTGAATCCGAAACGAGGGCGAACGAAGGACGGGAGCTGCGAAACCGTGATGGAACCCGATTGTCGCCCACCCATCCAAATTTCTACCCACATATCGTGAATGGACACGGACCAAGCTGTCCTCTCTATGCCGCGGCATGTTTCTGCCCGGACCAACTATGACATATGGGTAGCGCAAAAACCACCAATGCTGATCGATTGGCTACGCTAACCAACCCTCGGTATTCTATTTTTCCGACGCGTTTCTCGATGCCCACGATCCTTCTGCCACCTTTTTCCTGTAGGAATACTGGGCCGAACACGTTTCTATTTGTTGCGGTTGCCTTCCTTTCGGACGCGGTAGGTGTTTTACCTTTCTGACGCATGGGGTGCGTCTTCTATATATGGCTCTGACGCACCAGGTGCGTCTTCTCTGTACTTTTTTGATGGGTAAGATACTTCTTGTTTTCTTATATCTTCTGATGCATAAGGTGCGTCATTTTGTCTTGTGTATTTTGGACGCACAGGGTGTGTCTTCCTTCTACGGCTCTGACGCACCAGGTGCGTCTTACTTTTCTGTGCTTTTTGATCCTTAAGATGATTCTTGATCTCTTGCAACTTCTGACGCATAAGGTGTGTCATTTTGTCTTGTGTATTTTGGACGCACAGGGTGTGTCTTCCTTCTACGGCTCTGACGCACCGGGTGCGTCATACTTCTTTGCACTTTTCTGATCTGTAAGGTGTTTCTTACTTTTTTTGTATCTTCTGACTCATAAGGTGTGTCATTTTTCCTCCTGACGCACAAGGTGTGTCTTGCTACCTTGTGTCTCTCTGACGCTCAAGGTGTGTCTTGCTACCTTGTGTCTCTCTGACGCACAAGGTGTGTCTTGCTACCTTGTATCATTCTGACACACAAGGTGTGTCTTACTTTCTTTTATCTTTATGACGCATAAGGTGTGTTTTGATTCCTTATACCATTTTGACGCACAAGGTGTGTCATACTTCCTTGCATTTTTCTGACGCACTAAGTGTGTCATTCTTCCTTGCATCTTTCTGACGCACCAGATGTGTCATTAACCACGTTAAATCACCTAACTTTTATCTCAGTATCTTGACACATAGTTGAACGACTTAGTTCATCATCTTCTGAAACAACTAACACTAAAACCACCACTTTCAAATGAATAAAAAATAAACAGATAACGAAGAATACACAATCGTACCAAAATCGTATAGTATACAATATGAATTAAAGTCTGAAATGATTTTAACCAATTACCAATAAGTGTCATTGAAAAAGAAAGGAAATCAGTTTAGCCAGCGTCCATTCCTCGAAAGCGAGGCCGTATCCGATCGATCGGCAATCGCGTCCGATATATCGAGTCCTACAAACGACGTCTATAAAAGGTCCCCCGTTTTCCATCCGTCATGCCCCCTCCCTCCTCGGTGCCCTCCACGGTGCCCTCCTCGGTGCCCTCCTCGGCGTTGATCTGTTCACCGTTCCGCAGGCCTCTTAGGCCGCATTCGCACGATCCTCGATGCTGGGCCACCTTCGCCACGACCTCTCTCGATGCACCTACGGTGAAGGTTTTAGCCTGTGTCGTAGGTGGTCGGCACGACTGTACTGCTGCCTCTTCGGACATGTCGGTGCAGGGACCCTAGCGTTCCTGTACAACCGAATGCAACATACGATACTTTTACATTTGCGGGAGATTTCGATGTTCATGGATTTATACACTTTTGGGACGGTGGTTTCATTCTTCGGTGTATGCAGATTTGTTAATTGAGGTCCCTAGATTGAGACATTGGTAAGTTTCAATCAATCAGGTTTTATTTCTAAAATATGGAATCTGAGGATCTCAAGATTGGTAGGTTAGAAAATTTCAAAATCAATTCTTATATTCCAAACTTTCGTAGTGTACAATCGATTGATCTACAAATATCTAAATCTTCAAATTTCGGGATTCAACTATCACTAGATTAATATTCTGGGTCGATAGATTTGAAAGTGTCAGCCACCCAAATTATTGGATTCAAAAACACCAGGTATAGGAACCTAGATGAATACCTAATTGAAGGAATCAGTAAATGTAACATCCAAAGTTTGAAAATTAGAATATCAATAAATATTAACTTCTAAATTCTTAGATCTAAGAATTCCTAGATTAAAGGAAAATTTCAAGGTTGCAAATTCCAACACCCTAAATCCCTAAATTCCACAATCCCACAATTCCAAAAACCGAAGTCCCTCGACTTGAATGTATCAGATCATAAATCTGTAATCCCAGGATCCCAAAATTTCTAGTTTGAAAAATCTCAAGGTTCCAAATTCCAACACCCTAAATCCCTAAATTCCACAATCCCATAATCCCACAATTCCAAAAACCGAAGTCCCTCGACTTGAATGTATCAGATCTGAAATCTGGAATCCCTGGATCCCAAAATTTGTAGTTTGGAAAATCTCAAGGTTCCAAATTCCAACACCCTAAATCCCTAAATTCCACAATCCCATAATCCCACAATTCCAAAAACCGAAGTCCCTCGACTTGAATGTATCAGATCATAAATCTGGAATCCCAGGATCCCAAAATTTCTAGTTTGAAAAATCTCAAGGTTCCAAATTCCAACACCCTAAATCCCTAAATTCCACAATCCCATAATCCCACAATTCCAAAAACCGAAGTCCCTCGACTTGAATGTATCAGATCTGAAATCTGGAATCCCTGGATCCCAAAATTTGTAGTTTGGAAAATCTCAAGGTTCCAAATTCCAACACCCTAAATCCCTAAATTCCACAATCCCATAATCCCACAATTCCAAAAACCGAAGTCCCTCGACTTGAATGTATCAGATCTGAAATCTGGAATCCCAGGATCCCAAAATTTCTAGTTTGAAAAATCTCAAGGTTTCAAATTCCTACATCCCGAATCCCTAAATCCCCAAATTCCTATATCCCGAATCCCTAAATCCCCAAATTCCTACATCCCGAATCCCTAAATCCCCAAATTCCTATATCCCGAATCCCTAAATCCCCAAATTCCTATATCCCGAATCCCTAAATCCCCAAATTCCGTCATCCTAAATCACTAGACCCCCAAATTCCTATCTTCCAAATCCCTAAATCTCCAAGTCCCTAGATCCCCAAATTCCTACAAAGCAGATTTGTTGTTGACTGTACGTGGAGCAGAAACGCGTATATGCCAGGCGATAGCTGGACGACGGTCACTACTCATCGCCGTGAGCCGGGAGCCGAAAGTTCATCGGTACGGTTAACCGGCACGGCACGCCACGGCACGGCTAGGCACGGTTCATTTCTTTGCTTCTTCCTTCTCCTCCTTTCATCCTTCTTCGGCATCTAACTACGATCCTTCCTCGGCCGCTTACCGACTTAACTTATCGCACCGTTCGTCGCCGTTCGGGGCTGTTACGGATAGCGTGATGTTATATTTTCTTCTTTAAATTATCGTACTTTTTCAAAGCGACAAATTTTCTCATGCTAGGAAGATTAAAAGGTGATAGTCTAGACAGTGTGGACAGGTTGAAAAAGTATTTTCGAAGGTAATTTCTGGTGGTTGAAGTTGTGAGGAACGATCTGCACTAATGATGCACATAATGATACACATACATATGTATATAAAGGATGTATATAAATCCTACCTAACCTTACATATTTTCATGTAATGTAACTTAATCATACCAAAATTGAAGCTAACTTACATTAAATTAACCTGACCTAACCTTAACTTCCCATCATGATTTAATGTACCTTAATTCAATATAACCTAAATTTAACCTAACCTATACTAATGAACTACAAATTGCAAAAAATTCCCCACCGATAAAATTTCATCTTCGGCAATATAATCAGAGTCACCACTTGTAAAATTCTCCACAGATCAAAGTTGTGAACACATAATATTTGTAATTAGCTAAAAATATAAAATGTTTGGAATCTGGAAGACGATATAAGAGAACATAACAGCATCGAGCAGCAACAAATCTTCGAAAGGAAATCGTGTATCGCACAGAAGTCGCATTATTTTTGATCGTTCACACCTACCAGGAACGGCGTGGAAACAAAAGGGGTTGTCAGTCAGTCATAATTCATTTTCGAGCCCGAACGCAGGCATTTCGGATTCAGCTTCCACGAACGACCCACGCAGTTTCGATCGAAGAGGCGTTCGAGACGAAGGGTTAAACCGACTGTTCTACGTGGAACGTCGCGTGTTTTCACCTACAAATATCCTTGTACCGGTTAAAGCACAGGGCGCAACAATATATACGTGTCCTTTAAAACTAGAACTCGGCCGACCTATACAGTTGGCC
Source organism: Megachile rotundata (assembly GCF_050947335.1). Lineage (NCBI taxonomy): Eukaryota > Metazoa > Arthropoda > Insecta > Hymenoptera > Megachilidae > Megachile > Megachile rotundata. The sequence continues at coordinate 16,198,198 of NC_134984.1, read as the reverse complement.
GTTCTGGAGTCAAAGAGTCAGCTAAGCTGGTCGGCTGCGCTAAAGAACGAGGATAAGAAGAGGACGGTGCCACGCGAGAAGACGAACGAGCGAACCAGAAGAGGAGGAAGAGAAGAGGATCAGTCGGTGCTGCTAGGAAATGTGAAGATCGTGTTATGTCGTAATGAGAATGTATGGTGGTTCGAAAATGAGAATAGCTGATAATTAATCGGACGGGGAAAGACAGGATGGTGAATGTAAGTTGCACTTGTGTTTAATGAAAGATAATAGGAACTTTTACCTATTGATCATGGATGATAGATCAGTTTTTATTAGATCGCTCTTCTCATAATTGCGATATTTAAATTTATCATTTTTAATGGGCTGTTTTGGGGAGATATATTTTTAGTGATGTGTGGATTTTAGATTTTGAGACTTTAGGGAATTTTGGGATTTTAGGATATTTGGGGAATTTGGGGATTTGGGGATTTGGGAATTTGGGAATTTGGGAATTTGGGGATTTGGGGATTTGGGGATTTGGGGATTTGGGGATTTGGGGATTTGGGGATTTGGAGATTTGGGGGATTTGGGGATTTGGGGATTTGGGGATTTGGGGATTTGGGAATTTGGGGATTTGGGGAATGTGAGGATGTGGGGATTTGGGGATTCGGAGATTTGGTGATTTGGAGATTTGGAGATTTGGAGAATTTTGGGATTTTAGGGAATTTGGGGGATTTGGAGATTTGGGGAATTTTAGAGAATTTAGGGAATTTGGAGATTTGAGAAATTTGGGGCATTCGGAGATTTAGGGAGTTTAGGGAATTTGGGGAATTTGGAGATTTGAAGAATTTTGAAATTTGGAGGAACTTGGGGATTTTGAGAAATTTTAGAATTTGGTGATTTGAGAAATTTGGGGAATTTAGAGTATTTGCAGAATTTAAGGGATTCGGGGAATTTGGAGTATTTGTAGAATTTAGAGAATTTAGGGAGTTTTGAGAATTTTGACGATTTGAGGAATTTGAGAAATTTGTGGGATTTGGGGAATTTGGAGATTTTTGGATTTTAGATGGTCATTTAAGAATTTGAAAACCTAAAAAATTTGCAAATTTAGTTATTTACAAATCTAGGAATATGTGTTTAAATATTTGAAAAATGAAGAATATTCGACTATGTAGAACACAAAACTGAAATTTCAAAAACTTCACTATCAATTTCATTACTATTAAAAATCCTTCTCAAAATCCTTGGTAAAATTTGCATCCTACAAAACCTATCTCAAGAATTCAGAAACGATATCTCCACAATACAATTACAAAAAATGATCAGAAGTGCAAACGAAAGTATCGAAGCACTATATTCGGCTGTAGTCGATCCTGAATCAAGTAGCGATCTTTTAACCGTTCCGTTGGAACGTGTCGCAGAAGTCCCGACAGCAGCAGCCGCTAGTGGCTCTTTACCTCTTTAGCGACGTACGTCGTACGGGCCGACCGAGTTCGAGTTTTAAAAGACGGCCGACATAACACACGAGAGAGTCGTGAGCGAAGCAGAACGTTCGTTCAGCAGGCTCGAGTTCGCCGTGGCTAGGCTCCCCGATATATAGGGCAACCGTACAGTCTCACGGTTTCTGCGAGCTATTCATCTGCATACTCTCCGCCTTCGCCACTCCGCTTCACTCCGCTTCACTCCGCTTCGCTCGGCTTTGCTCGCCTTTTCTTCCTCCTTCGCTCCTATCTGCTGCAACCCTATCCGCGCGAAATTCATTCGATTAATTGTTGATACGAGGCTTTTTTAGTCTTTTAGTAATAGTCTTATCGAGGGGTGTATCGAGGCAGGTGGTTTGAGGATGGAGGATAGAGGATGGGGGTAGGAAGTTTTTATAGGGGGAGTTTTTGTAGGGGGAGTTTTTGCAGGGAGAGTTTTTGTATTGGGGTTTTGAGAGTTTTGGAAGTTGCAAGATGGGGGATTTGAGAGAGAGGAGAATTGGAAGGGGAGAGAATTTGAGAGTTGGAGGATTTCGGGATTTGGGGTTTGAGGATTGGGGATTTGAGAATTTGGAGAAGTGAGAGTTTCGAGATTTCAGAATTTGGGATTTGAGGATTGGGGGTTTGAGAATTTGGGGCTTAGGAAGTTTGGGACTCGAGAATTTGGGGCTTAGGAAGGTTGGGACTCGAGAATTTGGGGTTTAGGAAATTTTGGACTTGAGAATTTGGGGTTTAGGAAATTTTGGATTTGAGAATTTGGGGCTTAGGAAATTTGGAACTTGAGAATTTGGGGTTTAGGAAATTTAGAACTTGAGAATTTGGGGTTTAGGAAATTTGGGACTTGAAAATTTAGAATTTAGGAAATTTGGGACTTGAGAATTTGGAATTTAGGAAATTTGGAACTTGAGAATTTGGAATTTAAGAAATTTGAGATTTGAGAATTTGGGGTTTGGGAATTAGGGATTTGAGAGTTTGGGAGTTTGAGAATTTGGGGTTTGTGAATTTTGAAATTTCAGAGTTTGGAATTTGAGAATATGGAATTTGAGAATTTGGGATTTAGAATATTTAAAATTTAAGAATTTGGAAATTTAATAATTAGGAGTTTGAAAATTGAGGGTTTGAGAATTTGGTGTTTAGCAAATTTGAAATTTGAGAATTTTAAAATTTGAGAATTTTAAGATTTGAATACTGGGGGTTTGAGAATTGAGGGTTTGTAAATTTTGAATTTGGTGGAACTCTACCCTCCTCTACCCTCTTTGCTTCACCACCGAACCTAACCTAACCAAACCAATAAAAAAACTACTTAGTACACCAACTAATATACTAACCACTAAAAAATTTAATTCCAAAGAATTCGTCTACACCCTACCCCTCATCCACCATTTCAAGCGGATCATCGAGAGTCTACAAGCTTAGCAAGAGTATCCCCGCGGCGTCGGCAGGACTCGCCAGAATAATAGAAGTAGGAAGCCGCCGGGAAAAATCGTCAAAGCACATTACACGAAATCACAATGTTTAATGAAAATTGCGGGGCATGCGTTACTCGAGGCTTTGATGCCTCGAGCGTGTTGGAGCGGACAACTCCGACGCGGATAAACCACAGAGAAGTTTGTCGCATCGTGTAGCCACGGCTTCGACCGAATCGTGACGCGGCAAAGCGGTATTCAGATTGCGCTCTTAGCGGTTTTGCCGATTTTTTACGCCGCGACAAAAGGGGGACTTCTGTAACCACTGGTCAGAAGCTATGGCGAAGGCACTGGCAAATTAAGTATTGTTAGATTGTTGAAAAATTAGATGTTGGTTATTTTATTTTGTTTTGGGAATTGTTGGTTTGTTGGGGTTGGAGAATTTATGGAGAGTTTGAGAGAATAGGGGCAGTTGAGGGAGGACAGGGGTGGATAGGGAGGATAGGGGTGGTTTCTTAAGATTATGTTTGATGTCTCTTAAATAATGCTTTTTGTCTAAAGAATAGATTAAGATGGACATATAAACATCTCATATCAAGTTTCAACCCCTTGTCTCATCTGGGGTAGTAGCAAAGAAAAATTGAAATTACACTTTCTGCTTTGTTTTTCATATTTAATGTTGTATGAAAATTTTGAAAAAATTAAATAGTACATTAAATAATACAATAAAGAAACATTATATAGTACATTAGTTAAAAATGAATAGTTATATTAGTACATTATTACCATATTAATATACAGGTAATGTTCTTACATCTCCAATAAGAGTCTTCTTGCATTGTACCTAACCATTCATTTTTCATAGCCACAGTTTGCAGTAAAAAAATCTGAAAAAATTCTGTAATATGTGCTACTGTTTTCTTGATATTCTAGAATTTTTTCAGAATTTTTATACATCACGAACTATCATCTAAAATTGTTCAGATTTTTTATTTTAGTTCTCCAACCAGTACCTGAACCTATAGGGGTTGAAACTTCATATAAAATATTTTTGCACTGCAAATTTCAGTTCAATTTGAACAATGTAACCATCCCTCAACCTAACCCTAATCCCTCATCTATCAGAATAAAACGAATATATAATTTTGAAAGTATAAAAAATATCGCATCCGTATCTGCAACGAAGTTAATAGAAAAGCGTGAAGGAAGAACCGTTTCGTGTTATCCCGGGCCTCTGTGTTCCACTTGGCTATAAAGGATTTCTATTCGCCGTGGCTCTCACATATGAGAGACCGATGCCTATCGAGATGCCACGGTATCCTCTGCCGTTTCGATCGTTACCGAAACGAGATCGTTATCGCGATACGGATGCGCGATAGATCTGCGTCGTTGCTGATTTCTGCGTCACGTTCAAGGATGCGACTCGCAGCAAATTCACAGCCGAATGTTAACGGCTCGTTTACTCTTATCGCCGTTTATATCATCGCTATTTTTTTACGGTTTTATCTCGGCCTGATTAGCTTGGCCTCCTACGAGACGCGAGAATCATCGCCGGTAGCTCAGGGAACGAGGTCTCGCGATTTCTTCACGCTCGTTTCGGCTCGATTTCATTTTTCCGAGGATATCGTTCACTACTGCTTTTTGCTTTTATCATAGGATACTAGGATTAACTTGAAGTGAAATTTTTTTACAGCATTATGCATAGTTTTATATCATAATTTATAGCTTCAAATAGTAAGAATTTTTTTAGTTAGATTTAGAGATAAATTTTTAGTAGTATAGGTGATCGTATGGAAGTTTAAACTTCATATAAGGGTGACAAGGTAAAGTGCTTGTTATTGTAATTTTACTGTATGGGTTGTACTTTCGCATGACAAATCCTTTACTAAGTTAGGTAACATTGTAACAGAAAATAATTTTGAACTAGAAAGTTTACCGAATTCAAGTTTCAAGAATTGTAAAAATTCCACTCGAACCCATCACTACTTTTCAGGTTCGCACGGTGAACAATTTCTTCTTATAATAAGACATTACTCTTGCAAAGAAAACTTCCTCTAGTTACAAGTCTTTCGAAATACAAAGCTTCAAATTCAAGACTAATTCAAATTGAAGAAAATTCAGTTGTGGTTCGAACCCATCCCTACTTTGAAGATATGAAAATAACACTGATAATAGAACTGTAAATCGAGTATCATCATAACAAACTTTTACATCAGTTCCTAAAATTTTTCCTGCTGAATAAAATCACCTTAAATTTCAAAATTGCACAAAGCTTCAAAGTCGACTTCCCAAACTTTGGATTTGAAGGCAAACCACTTTTGAGGTTATAAGCTGCAGAATTTTGTCGACGTCACTGCGAAACAAGATCACTTTTAAGTTTCTAAAGTTTCGGGAGTTTCGAAATTGTACAAAGTTAAATCCAAGTTTGTGGAATGTAAAAATTTAGTTCAAACCCATCCCTATTAAGGCTAGAGAGGATATGAACAATATGAAGTATACGAACAAACTACCACTAGATCGTGATAACAGAACAGATTGATACTTGCATTTGATAAATTGTTAATTGAACTTGCAAATAGTTGTAAGTCATATATGTTATAAATCACATACTTATATGAGCTTGAACAATGCTGACATTAGTTCTAAGATGTTACTCCTCATATGTTACTACGAATAAGATACTTGCTGAATAAAACCTCGGTTTTGGAAATTATTTGGTTTCGAATAAATCAAAATGGTTTTCCTAATGTTTAAAAATTAGTTTCTCTGGAAAAATTGCAGACTGCTTAGATTTCGAAGTAGACAAAGGGTATAAACGCCATTAGAGCTGGTTCTAAGAGGCGCAGCCTCGGCATCGTCGGACATACATCTCGCGGAATTGCGACGGCGGAGCAAAGCGGCGCGGACTGGCTGCCCGATCCCTAAGCGAAGTGAAAGTTAGATATGTGTGGGCACGGGATGCGCACGAATTCATTTTTTCGGCCTCTCCGTGCACTTTTTTCCAGCGTCGCGGCATCAGTTCCCATGTATACCTCTCTAGCCTATATGGCCGGCGCGCGATATCTTCTCTCGCACGAACACACGTACACATACATCGACGACTTTGGCCACTCTCTCTTTCTCTCTCTCTTTATTTCACCTCCTCTGTTCCCGGTGTTCCGCCGGTGCACGTTATTCCTACGTCTACAACGCGGTTGTCCTTCTTGCACTCGCCGGTGACTTCCATTGCTGCGACGACGTAGAAGAGCAACTTGTACAGCTGGTACTCCCGTGGCCTGGCTCTAGCCGTGACTTATCGGCTCTATGCACCTTAGACGTGTCCCTAGGTCGGGATATCGATTCCGGATGACGCGAAATCGACGAACGATACCTGGCTCCCGTGGGATCGACGGGAGCGTAACCTTTTAACCCTTGCGAGATAGAGCTGCTCGATTTCGATAAATCAAAATTTCTGTTCATAGTTTTTACAGTTGAATCTTTTTACTCTTTTAGTACCTTTCTTTTTGGACTTAAGGTTTTTGGATTTTCAGTGTTTTTTTTTTATTTAAAATTCTTCTTGTGCTACTCTAGAAATTTTTACACATAATTGTACTACTCCTCCAGGACTTATTTTGCATAATTATAGTACTCTTTCAAATAATTCTTTTACGGAGTTATAATATTTTTTTAGGAATTCTTTTAAATAATTTCACTACTATTTCAGTAATTTTTTTATACATATAATTATACTGTTCTTTCAGTAATTAATTTTATATAATTATGCTACTCATTGTACTATAATGCTGTTTTATAAAAGAATACTTTTTTATATTACTTTCTCAGCTGTAATGTTCTACTACTATACTACTATTATATTATACTAGTCTGTTATTGTATTATGGTATTTTGTAATTTAGTTTAAAGAGGTGGTTGTCATAATATAACGATGATCGTGTTATCATGTAACTATGCAACTAACGTAGATTTACGACATGGTTATATCGTGTCCGATAAATTGCGATGTTCAATTATGTTCTTCTTCTATAATTATAGCCTGAAGAAATGGAAGTGTCATAAAGTGAAATAACTTAATATAGGAAAATGCAACCTTCACCGCATCATAATTGGAGGGAAGATATAACCGAGTGGATTAAAAGGAAATTTAATGAATCTCGTATTACCACCATTTTCAAATTCCTAAATTTTCGATTTTAACTTTAATTATCGAAATCTTTCAATTTTCATATTTCCAATTTGTGAACTTTTCATATTGAGTACTCTTTAAATTCCTAAATTTTCAAATCCCCAGATGAACAAATTCCCCAAATCCCCAGATCTACAAATTTCAAAATCCCTAAATTTCTCAAATTTCCCAAATTCCCCAAATTTCTTAAATTCACGAAATTTCCCAAATTTCCCAAATCTCTCAAATCTCCAAATTCTCCAAAACCCCAAAATTCTCCAAATCTCAAAAATTCTCCAAATTCCCTAAAATACCCAAATTCCTCAAATCTCCGAATCCCCCAAATGTCCCAAATTCTCCAAAACCCCAAGTCTCCCTAAAACCCCAAAATTCCCCAAATCTTCAAATCTCTCAAATCCTCCAAATTCCTCAAATCTCAAAATTCTCCAACTTCCCCAAATTCCCCAAATTCTCTAAAACCCCCAAATTCCACAAATCCCTAAATCTTAAAATCCCCAAATCCCCAAATCCCCAAATCCCCAAATCCCAAAATCCCCAAATCCCCAACTCCCCAAATCCACAAATCCCAAAATCCCCAAATTCCTAAAATATCAAAAATTTTCAACCAAACTATCACCCAAATTCTCGCCAACTAAACTTCCCAACTCAGTTCACACGTAGCTACATTTCACCATGGTCAGTTCACATCAAGTACACGATTCTATCGACAATTTATAGAGATCAGCCCGGCACAAAGTATTGTTCGAGGCTCGCCATTTCCAGGTGACGCGAAATCGTGGCTCGTTATCGAGCGTTGCGATCGAGATCGCTAGTTGGAAATCTTTAGGACCGAAATTTCCTGCTCCAGATCATGGCGTCCTACCATGTGGGTATAAGCGAATCCTGGCCAGAAGAATGCACGACCTTTCTAATCGATGTAGGCAATCCGTCTTTTCTCCTTTCGTGTATGCCCACTATATCTTCTCTCCGCCTTTTTCTTTTCGGTTGCTTCTCTCCGCGAACCGGAGAGATCTACGGACTCTTCTCCGATTGAAATCTTCTAACGCTATCGTTCGAGCTGCTCGATTATATTCCTCATAATCGAATGCTTCGACACGCTGGCGAAATAATATGGCGTTCATTAAATTTCCTGCAAATGGTTTCTGTACTTTCAATTTAATTTTGATACGCTGATTGCGTTTTCATGTGTCGAGTTATTTCTTCGAGGCAGTGCAACTGTGAGTATCATAAATTATATAATAAATCATAATTATATGTATAATAATTTACAATTACTAGGATGTAATAATTGTTCTCTATCTAATAACCAAAAATCACAAAAGCTTCACAAGGTCCAATAAATAATTCAATCTTCAAAGTTCAATCTTCAGTCTTCATTAATCTTCAATCATGTTACTCTTCCTAAACAATATTAAGGAAAAAATAAATTGCTGTATAAAATATGTGACGAGAAATTAGGTAGAAATTTATTACAGGTCTGTATATCGGCTCGCGTGATACGTTTATTTGAAAAGAAGAAGGTAACAAGTTTCCAGGAAGGAATGTGTGCATAAGTAAGCAACGTCGCGATACAGGGAAACGAATTACGAGATCGATGTATGCAGGTACTTCGTTTGTAACTCTCGGTTATCAGCTGGTTGCACTTAAAGGCTGCTAGCACACGCTCGTAGAATCGATTGGTGGCGACGCGAAATCGATGAACACCGGCAGCTCCGTGGGATCGAGATCACGCGAATCGAATTTTCCTACGGTACTGTAATACTTCCAACGTTCGATCTTTGTTCTATTTCTATCGCGATCGATCTGCGATACCACAAGAAAAATTCTTAATTAATTCTTTGCGAAAGGTGACACATATTTGGTTTAATAGCACTACTAATTTTTAATTACATTACACAAAATTAAAAATGAAAAAATTTGAAGGACCAGAAAATTGGAAACCTTGATCAAAAATATATGAATGTCGAAATATAAAGTTTGTCAAACGAATCCTGTATTTGTAACATACATGTAATACACACATGTACAATAATAACCTAACCTAATCTAACTTAACTGACGTAAAATGTAACTTTCATATATGCAACATCACAATCTTGAATATATTCGCGGATATTCAGCTACTCGATCTCTCAATTTCGTGGCCACTTCCCGAAGCAAGCTTTTTACAGCATTCTTCTTCCTTAACCGAGATGTCGTTCACCTCGAACTTGGAGCCAGTATCATGATAGATAAGCAGTTTTGGGACGCGGCTACGTGAAAAGGGGCTACGTAGAAACGTGCCTCGAGAAATCGAGATGTGTCGCGGCGTTCTTTCACGAGGCGAGGGATTGACGAAAACAATAATGTACAAGGGTGTGAGAAAGCTATCGATCGGCTAACCGAAACAATGGCCTCGCCTTGGAACGTAACAAATGATCGTCTTCTTATCTGGGAAAGGATGAACAACGTCATGGTCAGCTTTCTTTGCAAAAATACTCAGTTTTGGTGATATCCCCAGGAAACCCTCTATCACTTCTCTTCTTCCTTATATCTCATTTTCTTTGCATCTACAATACTTTGTTTGTGTATTTAGTGACTTTGTTTGAATTTATTTTGAATATTGTGTTGTCATGTTTTTAGGTTAGGTTCAGATTAAATTAATTTCAAAGGTGATTCTTTTTGTGAATTTTGTAGAATTGTGTATGTAAGTGAAACATGTGAAATATTGAGGTTATGTCGTTCATTAAATTTTATTATAATACTTGACAGAAGACGTTAAAGACTCTGGAACAAAGTTGACAAATTTTCAAATTGTCAAACTATCTTTGTAACATGAAAAAAATAACAATGTGAAACAATTAAATATATTAAAAATGATGTACCATAAATGTAACAAGATGCTGCAAAACAAGATGCTGTAATATAAATCATATGAACTAGTATTGTATTTGCAGAATGTCTTTCACACACGGCCATATAGCGAGAACCCCGTGAAGAATCCAAGTAAAGCAAATTGCATCGACAAATAAAAAACGACCATCGTTGGCCTGTTACCGTTTCCATTGCATTCTCTCGACATTTATCTTATTATCCTTTCTGTAGCTCGTTATCACGGGACCATTAAATTTGTCCGGATGCAGCAGTGGCGGAGGATGGTTTCGGCGAATAATAAAGTATATACTCGTTGTGATCCAGGCACATCGAGAGGGACGTAATACGTTATCATAGAGCAAGGAGGAGGACTTACCGAGCTGGTACTCGTTGAATCCTCTCGTGTATGTACGCGTGTTCTCGAACAGTGTGCACGTGTACGTACGACGACGAATAAGCAGCTCGACTCGAAGCCAATCAGTTCGCGTAATGGAGATCGATAGCCATAAGTCGATCCCCGTGATACACCCTGTCGAACGTTATAATGCGAATCGTAGCGAGCAGACGTACCGATTCTGCCCGGGGATTCCCCCTCTGCCCTCGGCGAAACGATAATGTAATGAAATAGGCGCTCGCTCGAGTGTCGTTCAAACGGATCGGAATCTGACGTTTCCGGTATACAGTATTCTTTTTTATTAATTAATCTCTTGTTGAAGAAAGTAAAACGTTTGAAAAAGTGCGAGGTTTAAGAATTTTGGTGAGTTTGGACTCTGCAAGGTTATGTAGGAGCATATGTGGTGTATAGGGAATTAGGACATAGGGAGATGCATATGTAGGAATTTGCACATATGAGTAACTGAGTATGTAAGAATTTGGGGACGTAGGAAGATGAGTAGTAACTTGGATATGTAGGAATTTGAACATATGTGTAGATGAGTATATATGTATAGTAATGTGGATATGTAGGAATTTGGACATATGTGTAGATCAGTGTATAGTAATGTGGATATGTAGGAAGTTAGACATATGTGTAGATGAGCGTATGTATAGTAATGTGGATATGTAGGAAGTTAGACATATGTGTAGATGAGCGTATATATAGTAATGTGGATATGTAGGAATTTGGACATATGTGTACATGAGTATATGTATAGTAATATGGATATGTAGGAATTTGGACATATGTGTAGATGAGTATATGTATAGTAATATAGATATGTAGGAATTTGAACATATGTGTAGATGAGTGTACAGTAACGTGGGCACCTATTAATTTGAACATATGAGTAGATGAGTATGTACGAATTACAGAACGTAGCAAAATGAATATATACTAATTTTGATATATAAGAATGCAGAGTATAGTAACATATAACAAAAGAGATCTTTTCCAAGAAAAAACCGAAATGACCGAGGAACAGTTTTGGTATCTGTTTGATTTCTGCTGTGTATGCCGGTCACACCAGAAACCGGAAAAAGAAGGGAAAGAGGCCCCGACTGACCCGCGTGCCTCTTTGGTACCGACGGGATATACGCGGTGTTTGTACAGATAAGGGCACAGGTGGGGCACAGTGGACAGTGCCAGCATTTCATCTCCACAACGTCCGTTCATCCGTTCGTTTTTTAGTTTCAGTTTGCTCAACGATAAGACGTACGGCATCGGGGAAGGAAATTCTCTTTGTGATACCATCGGACATCTCTTTACGTATGCACGAGACCTTTGTACCGGATATCTTGTGCCTCAACTTACTCGTGTTTGTTCAAGGTGTTTCCAGTCATTTGATTTTATGATATTTACTCGTTCTCTTCACTTTTAATCATTTTCGGGGAGTTTTTTGGGGACTTGATAAAATGGTGCTTTCAAAGGAAATTCTGATTTGGTCAGATTTATTGGAGGAATGAAGCTATACGTTTGAAGCTACATTTGACTTTACATTTAATTTTACATTTGAAGATACATTTGAAGAACTTCATACTTGAAATTAAATTTGACCAACTGCATACTTGACGTTATATTTGAATAATTTCACATATGAAGTTACATATGAACGACTTCACATATGAAATTACATTAGAACAACTTCATACTTGATGTTACATTTGATCAACTTCATACTTGATGTTACGTTTGAACAATTTCACATATGAAGTTATGTTTGAACGACTTCACATATGAAGTTACATTTGAACGACTTCACATATGAAATTACATTAAAACAACTTCACACTTGAAGTTGCATTTGACCAACTTCATACTTGATGTTACGTTTGATCAATTTCACATATGAAGTTATGTTTGAACGACTTCACATATGAAGTTACATTTGAACGACTTCACATATGAAATTACATTAGAACAACTTCCTACTTGATGTTACATTTGACCAACTTCATACTTGATGTTACGTTTGAACAATTTCACATATGAAGTTATGTTTGAACGACTTCACATATGAAGTTACATTTGAACGATTTCACATATGAAATTACATTAGAACAACTTCCTACTTGATGTTATTACCAACATATTACCAACATATTACCAACTTCATACTTGATATCGTATTTGAACAATTTCACATATGAAGTTACATTTAAAGGACTTCACATATGTAGCTACATTTGACTAACTTCATACTTGAAGATGCATTTGAAACAACATCACACCTGAAGTTACATATGAACAATTTCACACATGTATCTAGATTACATTTTATATTATGTAATATATAAAACATAGAGGACTATCATTTCTATTGTTCTTATTTGTGTATCATTTTTTGACTTCAATGTGATACGATCATACAATGTGATGTGATCATATTTATTCATCTACACATGAAGTCTGTTTTGAATCAGACTATATTGGAAGAAATCCACACTATCCGAAAATGCACGAGCGATTTCCTTTTCTATTTTCCTGTATTGGGTGGTCCACACTTTAGCTCCTAATCCCGAAAGGCATTATTCGTGCCACGACTGTCCTCGGGACTTAAGGCAGTTCTTTGTCGCGAACGGTAAAAATCCACCCTCTTCTTACTGTGCCGTGGACCCGACACGGCGAGTCGCAGCTCGCGCGTGAGCAGGCACGTTACAGGCGTGAAACGATCCGTAATTTGTCATGGACAAGGCTCGTTCGACCATCTCGTGACGTGTCCTCGGAATAAGGTCACGACTCGACCTAGCCCCGATGCCAGGATGTTGTTGCCCCGAATGAATGGACCGTTTTGTCCGCTCCGAAAACCGCACCGACCATCTTTTTGTTGGCCCGCGACGCTCATCCGGATATCCTTTCACGTTTAATGGATCCGCTTTTGGACACTCTTCGAGCACACGCTAAATACACTTGCTTGTAAATAATTCTGATCGATCGTCTTGTGCAATTGTCAATCTTTTCTGTTAATCTTTAAGTTGGAGTACTGGTCATGTAGGTTTTGGATTTCATATCATAAAATGATGTGGTGGTTTTAATTAGAGTTTGATATTTTATGAGAAATGGTTAGTTGGGGGTTGAATCGGGGTTGGTTTTAATTTTTTATTTTATTTTTAATATGACAAGTGTGTATTTTTAGTGTTGTATGATAAGATAGAGGTTCTAGTATTAAGATAGGCTAGCCATGATGTCAACCTATACTCAATTTTATATTTTCAAATTTCCCGCCAGTGTATCTGGCGCCATCAGCTCTAAATTCGTTAAACAACGGCCCTCAAAACGATTCAATTTTACTCTTTTATCTGCTCCGTTTCTGAAACAGAGGAAAGGGACAAAGGTAGCTCCTCATCGAAAGCAATTTGCCAAAAGAGAAGCTTTCGTCCGTTGTTGGACTAATTCCTCCGACACAGATAAACGCCGCAAGAAAGAGAGAGAGGATCTCTTCTCTCGAGTAGCTGGCAAACGAAAACGCGGCTCTGCCTTCCAGCACAGAGAAAAATCCTGGGTCGTGTGTATTCGTTACGAGATAATGCACGCAAATATCATAAAGATAAGCAACAGAACCGCGAGAAAGAAGAGGAGGAATATCGTAGTCGGTGTATCGAGCCAAGAAAAACGAAACAGTGCATTTTTTTTTTCAACTTCTCTCTCGTTCTTTGTACAGGCCCTTATTTTTTACCTACGTCCCTCCGCGTAGCACCCCAGAATCCGTTAGGGCAGTTTTTTTACCCCCCGATCCACTGGTTCGGTCAGGGTGAAGAAAATCGTCGATCGAAACGAGACTCGATCTCTTTTTGCTTGTTGATTTTCGATTGAAACCAGAGATCTGCTCAAATATTAGGAGGAACAGTTAGGTTCATGGGAACTAGACGATTCGTCCGGTTTCGACATTTTTTTGCTGGACAACGGGCTGCTCCATTTAGGGGGTATCGATTAACGAACGGAAAAATAAAACCGCCGGAAATTCGGGTTTCTGATGGGGATTGATTAATTTTTTTCGTGAAACGGTATTATTGTGGGTATTGTTGAATCTCATATTTTCAAAGTTAAAAATTTGATAATTTAAGGAGGGTTCAATTATCAAGTTTCCTAAGTATTCGAATGTTCAGATTGTCAAGATAAAAAGTTACTAATTTTAGAAATCTTTATATTATCAATGTTATCAATATCATCAATATTAGCAATATTAGCAATATTATCAGCATTATCAATATAATCAATATTAGCAATATTATCAATATTATCAATATCATCAAAATTATCAATTTTGTCCTCCAATTTCTGAAGTTCTCAAATCTCGAAATAGTCTGAGTTCTGAAACTCTTAAATTCTTAAACTTTCGAAACTCAAAATTCATCAACACTTCAGATCTCCAAATACCAAAATCTCCAAATCCAAAAGTTTTGCAAACACCAAAATTTCTAAGTTCCTCGTATCCCTAAATTCCTAAATCCTAAATTCCCTAGATCCCAAAATTCCTAAATCTAAAGGCCCCTAGATCCCAAAATTCCTAAATCTAAAGGCCCCTAGATCCCAAAATTCCTAGGTCCGAAAATCCCTAAATCCCAAAATTCCTAGCTTCAAAAATCCCTAAATCAAAAAATTCTTAGATCCCAAAATTTCTAGGTCCCAAAATTCCAAAATCCCAAATTCCCAAAATCCCCACATTCCTAATTCCTTAAACCCTTAAACCCTTAAATTCAAAAATTCCCAAATTCCCAAATTCCAAATTCCCAAATTTCAAATTCCCAAATTCCCAAATTCCCAAATTCCCAAATTCCCAAATTCCCGAAATCCCCAAATTTCCAAAATCTCCAAATTCCCAAAATCCCAAAATCCCAAAATCTCTACATTCCTAATTCCCTAAACCCCTAAACCCCTAAATTCCCAAATTCCCAAATTCCCAAATTCCTAAAATCCCCAAATTCCCAAAACCTCCAAATTCCCAAAATCCCAAAATTCCCAAAATCTCCAAATTCCCAAAATCCCCAAAATCTCAAAAATTCCCAAAATCCCCAAAATTCTCAAATTCCTAAATCTCTAAACCCCTAAATCTCCAAACCTTCCAAACACCCCAAATCTCCAACTCTCAATACCTCGAAACCCCTAAACCCCCAAAAGTCCCCAAACTTACATAACCTACACAACTAACAGACCGTCGGATCTTTCCACAGTTTCCCAAAAAGAAAGAAGTCTCACGAACTAAGACTAAAAAAATAATAGTCCGCGCCTTCACCCCCAGCGATTGCTCGCCATTACGAGGACGTTACGGCGGTAATTAGCATAGTCATCCACAGGTGGTTGATCGTGAAATATATCGTGTCGGGGCCGTGGTGTACATAGGCGGTTAGGTACATAGAAGGAGAACCGTGGAGAGAGAGAAAAAGTGCGAGGCGGGGTGAATCAGCCGCGGAATAATAAGGACGAAAAAGAGGGGGGATATCCCGCGAAGGATAATCGACGCTAAGGACCTCGGCTTAAGGACGCGACGCGCTTCCCCGAGTAACTCACCGTCTGCTTGAGTTTTATGAATTTCCTTCGTCGCCACTCTGCTTGCTCGATTCTTAAACGGCTGTTATGGAAATTGAATTATAGCGGCTCTTTAAGCTTTCCTTCGACGATGTTGAGTCCTGAATTGTCACTGGGTTAAAAGGATATTATGCTTCAACGGGTTCGGTGAGCTTTTCGATCTCCAAAATATTTTAGTGACCTGCTATATTTGCTCTGTGTTGGATTTTATTCTGTACTTTATTTTATTTCTTTCTTATTTTTCTTACGATTTTTGACGAGTTCACTGTGGAGAGGAGTTGATGAGGAGGTTGAAAAAAATTATGATTATAGGGGTTGAAGAACATTTTCGATCATTCAAGACTGCAGTTTATTTAATATATGTGTATATCTTTATACAAAACTCAAGAAGAAATTTAACATGAATTTTTCTTATAAATAATCGTCTAGTCTGCGTCTACAACAGCAGTCTTTGAAATAGGGGTTGAAGACATACTTCTTCGAATATCTCCAAAACTAATCATCCTACAAAAAAACTTTAGATACATAATTTGCTTCTTTCTGAGTACCAAATGCCCCTACATAAACGTATCTACAAATCGATTTGTTTAAAACTCGCACCAAACAAAAAACAGCAAAGTACCCTTAATAAAATTTTGAACAATTTTCACAAAATAATCTTCATAAATAGAAAAATAAATAGATGAAGATTAAAGGTTATCGTGAACGTAAAATGCAACAATGGTAATATAAAAATTAGATAACACGTGAATATACACGTCGACAGTAAAGAGTGGTGGTCTAACAAGTAGAGGAAATACGTGCAGAGAAAACGTGTCTCCGTTCGTCGAAGCGGAGGCAAGTCCTCGTGGCTTCGACAATGAACGGGTCCACTTTAAAACAAAGCATCCTATCAGATAAAACGGTTTTTCAATAGGAGAAGAGCGAGAGAGACGCATGAGGGCTGTCCAGTGCAGACTGATGCCACGTCGCGATTAACTTCAAACGAAGCACGCGCATCGTCCAGCGTTCGTTCCCGGTTCTTTATTCCCTAAAACGAGCCTTTTTCCCGCTCCTCTTCTCCCTCTCTTTTTTTAATTCCTCCCTCCTTTCGAGCCGGGTCACGGTTTTATCTTATCACGCGACGACGAACTGTTTGACGCGAGTCCGCGCGGATTTTTCGACGAAGGAAAAAGCAACGCTAAAAATGATAAACCCTTTCAAATAAAGACTTCTCCCACTCTAGTTTTTTATTAACGTTTCAATTTTCTTGATGTACGAGTTACGAGTTTTTTTGTAAGTTTTGGTTGAAATTGGTTTCGGATAGGTTTTTTTGTGTTTGTTTTTATTTTTTCTTGACGTGTGATAGGTTAATGTGGGACTTTATTTAGTAAGGATGTTATTTAGTATGAGGGTCATTGTTCATTTGATGTTGTATTTGATTTAGTTTCAAGTTAATTTTAATTTAATGTGATGTTTAAGTTATTGTTTATTTAATGTAATGTTTAGTCTTGTAGAAATTTAATGCAATATTTAGTCTTGTGGAAATTTAATGCAATATTTAGTCTTGTGTCACTTTAATGTAATATTTAATTCAGTGTAAATTTAAAATGTTATCTAACCACATCTGTGATGGGATTATGTAGTCAAGTTTAAGATACAGCAGATGTTGAAGTATTTTACAGAAAAATGATTGCATATTTTATTATTATAAGATGAAATATGATTATATTATTACAGAAAAATTTCTTTCTTAAAATGTCATTATTTATTTTCTAATTTGAAACCTTGAGTATCCACAGAGTGTATCATGTTTGCAATCGAAAGAGACGTCAACGATTGTTTCCTAAAAGTCCAAAAAAACGAACAAGAACCAGAGAGGAAAATTTTTGTTTTTCAGCCACTGCACTTATCAGTGAGGTAAGAGTCGTTTTTTGATACGACGGTAACGTTTACTGTGAGCCCAAAGATCATAAATCAGAGGACATAATTAATCACATTAAAGATATATTTTGCTCTTGTTTATCCTAAAATCATTCACACTCGATTTGAAATTAATCATTATAGAGATGTTATCAAATTTTTCAATTTTGTTGAATGTCTTATTAAATGAAACACAGTATAGTATTTAAAATAATTAAAATAAACTCCAATTCGAGTAAACTATTTTCAATAGTGATTTCTGTAATTTTCTTAAATACCTACAATTTTCTGTAATAACATAAATTCGTGTTCTATGATCAACACAAGTTTAAACGTGTGGCTAACAATCAGTTTTCTTCGAAACTTTATTTACAAGGCTACGATACTCCATTCATAATAGGATTATTTAAAGAAGCTTTAAGTATAGTTTGTGCAACTAAGTACATGCTTAATGTACTACCTAAGTAATGCTTTCAACGTGGAAGTAATATAATATGTTTCCGAAGTTAATCAAAACTTAGTCGCAGCGGTAAAAAATGGAAGAGGTAATTAACGGGGAGCAGCAGGTTCACCAAATGCCAACTTCGAAGTTCAATTTCACCGATAAATCTCCGAGCATTTATCTAACACTGTGTTGGACGATTGTCAAATTAAAATTTGAGGAAAAATTATATTAAATGAGAAGATAGAACAAAAATGTGGGAGGAGCATAATTTAATACTGAAATTATCAAAGCAGTCAAATAACCACAAATATTATTTTTAACAAATTACAATGTCTTACTACAAGTAACAAAATTTATTTGAGATCTAAATTGATTTTCATGAAAATAAAGAAATGTGATCTGTGTGTCAAATGTTTTAACAAACGTTCATCGTTTAAACAAATGTAAGTAAAATAAGTAAATTAAGTAAACATTTACTTTCGGATTTTACGATGGAATTCAGTTTATGTTTAATTAAGTGTAAATTGTAGATCAAGAGTAAATGATAGACTGTTTCATTAGTTAACTGAATGTCCACGTGTTTTGTAGGCAGCGTGGAAAGTAGCATTATTTCGATTTAACGATCGTCTGGTCCCGCGGATACTCGCGGTGTGATTACTTTATTAAGGGCATTCCTGACCCCGCGGCACGACCTATACGAATACGCCTGAAAAATCCGACACTGGCCTATACAGAGAAAGTTTCCGATGGCTCTGTGAGAAACTGGCCCTGCCTGGTGAGCGCCTCCTCTAACGCCTGCCTCGTTACCGTTGCACGCAAAAACGCCTGTCTATTCACTTGCTCGTCGACTTTTGTCGATTTACGCTGTTCCTGGTTACTGGTGACAGTGCTGGGTTTATTTATAAATTGTATAGGTGTTTGGTTAGGGTGTTGGGTAAAGGGGATACTATGAGAATTATTCAAATTCTCAAATTTTCAAGTTCTCAAATTCTCAAATTCTCAAATTCTCAAATTCTCAAATTCTCAAATTCTCAAATTCTCAAATTCTCGAATTTTCAAATTCTCAAATTCTCAAATTCTCAAATTCACAAATTTTCAAGTTCTCAAATTCTCAAATTCACAAATTCTCAAATTCTCAAATTCTCAAAGTCTCAAAGTCTCAAAGTCTCAAAGTCTCAAATTCTCAAATTCTCAAATTCTCAAATTGACAAATTCTCAAACTCTCAAATTTCCAAGTTTTCAAATTCTCAAATTCTCAAATTCTCAAATTCTCAAATTCTCAAATTCTCAAATTCTCAAATTCTCAAATTCTCGAATTTTCAAATTCTCAAATTCTCAAATTCTCAAATTCACAAATTTTCAAGTTCTCAAATTCTCAAATTCACAAATTCTCAAATTCTCAAATTCTCAAAGTCTCAAAGTCTCAAAGTCTCAAAGTCTCAAATTCTCAAATTCTCAAATTCTCAAATTGACAAATTCTCAAACTCTCAAATTTCCAAGTTTTCAAATTCTCAAATTCTCAAATTCTCAAATTCTCAAATTCTCAAATTCTCAAATTCTCAAATTCTCAAATTCTCAAATTTCCAAGTTTTCAATCTTCCAAATCTTCAGATCTCAAATCCATAATTTTTCAAATTTCTAAATTTTCAAATTGACAAATTTTAAAATGTTTAAATTCTCAAATTCCCAAGTTTGCAAGTATTCAATCTCCCAAATGCTCCATCCACAAATCCATCAATTGTTTAATTTCTATATTTTCAAACTAACAAATTTTCAAATTCGTCAACTTCCAAATTGCCAAGCATCCTACTTTCCATAACCTTCATTTTAAAGTCCATAAATTCCCAAATTTCAAAACTTATAAATTTCTAAATGACCCAATATTAAATCCCTTAAACACTTCGGGTGCCTAAAGATCTCGATCCAGCACTGTTTAACATCTAATAGACGATATTCAATCAACCATTTATCGAATGCAGTCATTTAACACCTGAACGTATCGTGTTGCGAGAGTAAATGATCGAGAATGAAAGTGAATTCAATCTGTTTAGTACATGGGCGGGCACGAGTGTAATGCAGCTATGAAATTATAGAACTTGATCTAACAAGTTTTCTTAATTTCCTCATTTCTTATCGCCTCATGCTTTACTGAGCACCATCGCTTTAATCAGTTTTGTGAATGAGTAGAGACGAGCTAAATTTCCATTCAAATCTAAGGATCTTTGAAGTTGTTGGAGGGATTTTTTGGGTTCTGGAGATTTTATGATTTAGGAATTTTTTGGATCCAGAGATTTTGTGAGATCGATGGATTTTCTGGATGTAGGGATTTTTTGGATCTTGGGATTTTTTTAATTTAAGGATTTTTTTAAATCTAGAATTGTTTTGATTTTTTTGAATGTAGAATTTTTTCGATTGTTTTGAATGTAGAATTTTTTTATTTTTTTGAATGTAGAATTTTTTTGATTTTTTTGATTGTAGAATTTTATTTTATTTTTTTGAATATAGAATTTGTTTTATTTTTTTGAAATATAAATACAAAAATATAGAGATCTGCATAAACATCACCGTGACCATCTAGAACTATAAAAGTCTGCAAAAACACGAATCTAGAATAATAGAAATAAATCTACAGAGATCTGAAGAAGGAAACGAAAAACGATCTCGTTGAAAAGAAAACAGAGTTTCACAGAAAACTAAAATCACTAGGAAACATCGTGCGACCACATTTCGCTAATCATCGTTGCGTGTGTGCGGCGTTCGCGCGTTAATAGAGTCAGCTCCGACATTGCACGAAACAGAAAGAAAAGAAGAAAAGGATACAGCTACGCGAGTAGTTTCACGTAGTCCCTTTATTAGGGAAATCAAGAAATGTCTAACGGATACGAGGGCCATTGAAACGGCTGCTATTACGGCTCGACTATTAACATTAATGAAACCGACTGTATACACTTTGCTTCAACGTGGTGTGATGCGGCGTTGTGTGCTGGGTGAAGACGAAACGAGCAGAGATGAGAGATAAGCCGGTGTGCTAAAGCAGCACACGTTGTTGCTACCTGTAACGTGAGGCAACGAGAGACCGTGTTCCGGTCACTCGTGGCCTTTTCGAAACGAGGGGCTTTCTGCTGTTTCACGCGAGTATCGTCAAAATATGTTAACTTTAATATACTTTAAATTTTGACAAATCTCAAGGGATACAAAATCAAGGGACGCTATTCAAGGTTCAAGAATTTTAATTCTTTAATTTATTTCTTATTCAGTTTCATTTCAAATTCAGATAACTTTCTAATTTCATCGAACTTGAGGATTTTGTGCTTCTTCAGATCCTTTGAATATAAAAATGTGGTTTGAACTATTTTTAAATTCGTCAAATCTCAAGGGATACAAAATCAAGGGACGCTACTCAAGGTTCAAGAATTTTAATTCTTTAATTTATTTCTTATTCAGTTTCATTTCAAATTCAGATAACTTTCTAATTTCATCGAACTTGAGGATTTTGTGCTTCTTCAGATCCTTTGAATTTAAAAATGTGGCTTGAACTATTTTTAAATTCGACAAATCTCAAGGGATACAAAATCAAGGGACGCTACTCAAGGTTCAAGAATTTTAATTCTTTAATTTATTTTTTATTCAGTTTCATTTCAAATTCAGATAACTTTCTAATTTCATCAAACTTGAGGATTTTGTGCTTCTTCAGATCCTTTGAATTTAAAAATGTTGTTTGAACTATTTTTTAATTCGTCAAATCTCAAGGGACACAAAATCAAGGGACGCTACTCAAGGTTCAAGAATTATAATTCTTTAATTTATATTTTATTGAGTTTCAATTCAAATTCAGATAACTTTCAAATTTCATCGAACTTGAGGATTTTGTGCTTCTTCAGATCCTTTGAATTTAAAAATGTTGTTTGAACTATTTTTTAATTCGTCAAATCTCAAGGAACACAAAATCAAGGGACGCTACTCAAGGTTCAAGAATTTCATTTCAAGCTCAGGAAGCTTTTCTATATCACCATATTCCTCATTCCACCTAAAAAAAGATAGAAAGTTGAACCTTTAAGTTCGATCGTATATTTTTTTTTAAAGAGCGTTTCTATGAAAATTCTAATAATTTGCCATGATTTTCCCTCCCAGCACGCCATCATTGCATTTTAATAAAACTTTTTAACGAAGCAGTCTCGATCGCCTGTTTCTGGGAACATCTCCGCTTCCATTGATTCAAAGAATACGTTCCTCGACGTTAAGTCCCATTAAAATTCATACGCCTCGAGTAATTACATAATTACGTATCTTACGGTTACGTTATATTTCCCTCAGACATGTGAACCTTCGATGCCAACAACAATCGAGGAAAATTCTATCGCCTCTTTACAATTGTAATACAAACCACCGAACATATCATTTACTAAACAATTACGATCATTAAATGTAACTAAACACTAGAAACATTCGGAACTGTTGAGTGTGTATGGACTTTTGTATTCAATTTTCTTACGATCGTTTTGTATATGTGTTTTTGACGCCTTCGGTGCTTGTTCTGTTTAGATTAAAGAGGTAGTAATTGATGGTTTTTATTGGAGGCTTAGAAAAGAGTATGTGTGTGGGAGGAGATGTTATGTTGAGACGTTATTGAAGTGCTATGGTGCACTTTTATTAAGTCTCTAGATCATTGTAACTGTATGTTTCATCATATCACTGTATGGTACTCTAGGTATTTTGCATTGTAGACTTCAATTATTATATTTCTAGGTTCCTATATTTTCAAATTTTTGTATTAGCTAATTCCTAGAACACCCAGTTCTCCTATACATCCACATCACTATATTCTTATGGTAAAATATCTTTAAATTCTTATGTCTCCAAATTTCAATATCACCAAATTAGTATATGCCTAAATCTCAATATCCTTAATTTCTCATGTCACCAAATTCCAACATTTTCAAATCTCTACACATCCAAATTCCTACATCCCCAAATCTCTATGTCATCAAATTTCTATGTCCTCCAATCCCTATTCACTCTCTCCGTCTCCAAATCCCTAAATCCCCAAATTCCCATATTTCCACCTCCATAACAACCTAAAACCTCACAAATTCAATTTTCCATATCTCCAAATTCCAAAATTGCATGATTCCTGTATTCCCAGTCCCCTATACCCCAAAATCCCTATATCCACACGTGTCTACACTCCACATGTGTACTCGCAGATCTCCTTAATTAAAACCACAGCACGTCCAATAAATCACCGATCTAGCCCACTATTTTATTTATCTTCTAGTCCAATATAAATGAAGAAATCCTCCTCAACACTCCTATCTCGGACGTTAAATGTTAATCTGATCGAACGAAGAAATAAAACCTGGTTTAATTACTCGCTAATAAGCGCGATTATCGAGCTCACAGTCGGGAGAATGGTCTTCGTGGTCCCTGTGTGTGCGACAACATTGACATTTTGCTAACCCCGCGAAGATATATAAAAAGGAAAGGGAATTCGTAAATTTATGGTTTCATGGTTTTCAAGCTAGTTGCACCTTCACCAAACTACAATTTGAAGCCACATTTTTAAATTCATCAAACTCGAATTTAAAGCAGCACAAAATCACCTCCTCAGGTTCAATGAAATTCGAAAGTTTCCTCAGTTCGAAACGAAATTAACACTAGATTTACAGAACCCGTCAAAATGACGGATAATAGGTCTATTTTAGATGACAGAATTTGTTAAGAAATTTTTGTAAAAATGTTAACTTTCATCAACACTCAGCAAAAGAATCAATGTTTTAGGCAGTTCACATATCATTTGCAATTTATTTATTTTTTTACTTTAAGTAAATGTAAATAAAAGTGACCATTAAACGTCCGTAAATCTAGTGTTAAATCAACGGATATAGTGATATAGTGATTTCATTCCAATTTTCAAAAATAGAATTACATTAACAATTCCATAAAAAGTACCCAAATGAACCTAGTCAATATAAGGACTTACATCGACGTACATCGAACGCTAATCAATGGAGTGAATTATAAAATTGTGTTTGTACAGTTTTCGCGGGCAAAAGTACGTAAGAAGTGTGGGCTCTCGCGGCAGGAAGCGCGGCGCTCGCGGGCGATCGCGAAAGGTTTCACGGTGGTCCCCGGTCGTTGGTTCGGTTTGCTTAGAGGTCGTCTGGTGAAATGGCCGCGGACGAGCTCTCCTCTCGGGTCCTCCTCGTCGGGCAACAGGAGGATGTGAGGGCGTGAGACTCCTTGAGTGTGGGAGAGTACAAGGCGCATTGTGGAAGTCGGTACGCCGACACCGACGTCGCTGCCGTATAACGCGAGTCTACGCGGGTCCCCGTTCAGTTGCCCCCCTCTCTTCGTTTCCAACTCGGGGCACCGGGATACAGCGAGCCTCGAAGAGCAGTCTCGTTTCTCGTGTGAACTGACCACCATGGGTCACGTACCTATTATCATTTCCCGCTGGCTGACTAGAAGGAGGAAAGAATGAAATCTAGATCGCCGGAAGCCGCTCATAATTAACGCGCCGCGAGCTCGGGACGAAAGAGGTAACGTGGAACTGGCGTGCAAGTCCACCGCGGTTGCAGTCCACGACGAGAGGTCGAAGGAAACGGAGAGGGAGAGAGGGCACCGATCGGGGAAAATATTCGCACGTGGACCCTGACTAGAAGGCTCATGCGCTGCCGTTAACGCTGCTCTTAATGAACGCTCGATCAGCGGGATGCCACGTATACACCGTCTTTAATTCGCGCGTACTTGCAGATTTTCTGAATTACGTTTAGCCTCCTGTGAACCTGTTGCGAGTTGCAGACTTTTTGATACAAATTGAAGTAGTGCCACCTTAATCACAATTTCATTTTAATAGCAGATTATGTCAAAACATAAATGATGTACTTCAATATCCAATTAAACTTCTCTGCTCTCTAATGGTACTCTGCCATTACTCCTGTGCAATCTTAAGCTGAAGCCAAGAATATTTATCTAGCTACTAAAACATTTGCTAAAATGTTAAAATTATTAATCTTATTACTAGATGTAATGTGTGATGAATATTGAATCGGACTGACACATCAGGACTTACTTCTTTACCTTTGATACTAAATAATTTCACGAGAAAAAGTCATGAAGTCTCACAATTTGTCCACATACAATCCAAAACCCACGTCACATGTGTAAACCATCCAATAAGGGTTGAGCGAATCATTACCAATGACCCAGTACCATTAACCTCCACAACCGAATAAACCTAACCTAACATCTAGTCCAACCATCCTGCATATTTCCAAAAATATTCCCATCAATCGGCAAAAACGTAGCGTCATCCACCCCTGTCCCCCATGGAGACCGATTGTCGCTCCGGTTAATGGACTCGAAACGCGTGACACTGAACAGAGACCGATAGAAAAGCGAGAAAGACAGAGAGTAGATCCTCCGATCATTGCGCAAGCTGCAAGATGACGTGCCCCCATATCGTCCGTCAGGCCATATGTATTCGAGGGGGTGGACGAAGGTGGTAGGTGATATAATGGGAGTGCAACACCGCCGGCTTTCGTTTCCACACCCGTGAACCCTGAGCACAACAGAAAACCCTTTCAAGCTTAGAGGATAGACGGACAGACAGACGGACCAAACGACGAACGACGTTGTCCAACACCCCCATGAAAATCC
Source organism: Megachile rotundata (assembly GCF_050947335.1). NCBI lineage: Eukaryota > Metazoa > Arthropoda > Insecta > Hymenoptera > Megachilidae > Megachile > Megachile rotundata. The sequence goes on along the minus strand of NC_134984.1, from coordinate 16,172,328 downwards.
CCTGCAGGCAGCTCGGCACCGTTGTTGCTTGCGCAACAAAACAACAGCTGCGCTCGCCAAAGGAGAATTCGTGAAAACAGCAACCCTTTCGCTGGACAGAGTGACACTTCTGATGACGGGAAAATATGTACTTTCGCTTATTTTTGGGGTAGTTATGTTTGTGAGATTCGATACTGAGGGATTTGTACTTCTTCTGCAAATATTGGTGAATCTTATCATCAGTGATTTTTGTGGGAGATTTTTAGTTGTAATCAAGGTTTAAGATTGGATGCATAGCTTGGAGTTTTGGTCAAATTACTTAGGATATTATATTAAATATGTCATCAGTTAAATTGCTATGTTATTTCATTTATTTATAATTAGTTACCATAGCAAACTTTGTCTTAATTTATTTACAAGTTTTTTTTAACTGTAAATATTTTTGTATGAGATTGAATAAAATATCTATTGCTTTGTTCAAACCAACCCTCAAAGTCCCACGTCAGAATGATCTACCAATAATTAAAAAATTACAACATTTCAATCTTCCCACAAATCTACCCTTACCAAATTCCCCGAGAAAATACGCTCATCGACAACGAAGTCGAACGATTGTTCATTTGGAAGGTGGCTCGTCAGGAAAAAGTCGGTTGGCGCAGGGGGTTGAAAACCGACGCTATCACGGATATATCTTACCGCACAAGGGGTAACTTTGTTCCGGGGAGAAAAAGGGCCATGGGTTGCGGATGGGTGCGCGGAAAAAATCGGCCGGAGGCTGGATGGCTATTAATATTTTTTTTTTCTCAAACGGCACCCCCTGTTTAGCATAGGTTCTGCAGCGGCCGTAACGTAACCCTTTGCAAACACCATGAGAAAAAAAACGGCCTGTAACCGAACTTGTATGTCGGTACGATGCGCCTTCTCGTCATCCTCGTTCTCTTCGTGTCTCACGGTGAAGCGTTTTTTGAATCGGAAAAGCATCCGTGAGTTCTTGCGTGTTCGGAGCAACAAAAGAACCAACGTCCCGTATGATGTTGTTGCCGAGATGAAAAAAGATGGAAGTTTTGTTCGAAAAAACATGTTGTACTCAACAGGTGTATTTTCTGTTTTTCGTTCTTTTTGTGTTTTTGGTAAACACTTGAGATTTAATCATTTTTGTGGTAAAATACTTTGCTTTATATTTATAGTTGCATTTATAGTTGTGGTTCATGTGTACATTATTTATGTTTCCAGTATTAAAATTTTTAAAGGCTCTACTGTGTATATTGTCAATACAATTGCTTGTTACATTACCTGTTTTATATTAAACATTTTACGTATTCAACTTAAAAAAATCTTTCAAATGTAACAGAAAAGATTTTGTTCTATGTATACATTTTACACATGTGATTAATACATACATTCCTTAATGTACGTTATTATTTAATTTTTTAGTATTTAATTTTTAATATTATTCATATTTAAAAAATTGTTTAAATGTTCGATTCTCCATACTTCATATGAAGAACAATTTTTAAATAAAAAAGAACGAAGATGACAGTACATTCGACAGAACGTTTGAAGATCCAAGAATTTGTTGAGCAAAGAAGGGTAAGTTTGTCCAGATTCGAAGACGTATGAATACAATTAACAAGTAAAAATAAAAGAACGACATCGCGATACTTTGAAGGTATCGATTGAAACTTGAGAGATGTTTTGTTAGACGGTCAGTGTCGAGGGTCACTAAAAGTCGATCCCCTGATTACTCGTCGGACGCAGGGTCAGCGGAAAAACAAAGGCGAGCCATTTCATTATTCCCGACGTTAATTAATTATTCGCCGCACGACCGACGGAGTAATTAATCTCGGCTGAGATAGAGATCCACCGGTTGGAAACGTGGCCTCTGACAAATGTATTTTTTTCGCTGAATCGCGAAACCTACCCCGCGCTAATACGCTCATTGATCGATCGCTGATCTCGCAGGACCTTTCAGATTCGGTCGTTGTATGAATCGGTATTTTTGTTGGAAAGACTCTTGGTAACTGTTGTTATTCATATTTTATTGTTTTCTTGTAGTTTAAAATTTTTTGGGGTTTTGGATACGGAATTCTGATGGTTTCAAGGTTCAAGGTATCAAGGTTACAAATTTTCAAGGTTTGAAGGTTTCAAGGCTTCAAATTTTCAAGGTTCGAAAGTTTCAAAACTTCAAGTTTTCAAGGCTTCGAGTTTTCAAGGCCTTAAGTTTTCAAGGCTTCAAATTTTCAAGGTTTGAAGGTTTCAGGCTTTCAAGGTTTCAAGGCTTCAAGTTTTCAAGGCTTTAAGTTTTCAAGGCTTCAAATTTTCAAGGTTTGAGGGTTTCAGGCTTTCAAGGTTTCAAGGCTTCAAGCTTTCAAGGCTTCGAGTTATCAAGAATTGAAGGTTTGAAAGTTTGAAGATTTGAAGATTTAAAGGTCTCAAAGCTTCAAGTTTTCAAGGTTTCAAGTTATCAAATTTTCATAAGTTTGTGTTCATTGATTTTTCAGGTTTTACAATTTTTTATTTTCTAAGTTTCAAGTCGAATATTTCATAATTTGTACTTTTTCAGGTCTTAAATTCACAAATTCTTAAAATTTCATATGCAGTAATTTTCAAGTTTCGGAATCTGCAATATCAGCAGCTTTAAATTGCAAAGTTTACAAAGGTTCATGATTTTAAATTGTTCAAGCCCCTTACCAAATAAATAAAAAAGTGTTCCACAATTTTAGTGTATCAATATCTACACCACTTTACTGTACCACTATGTACCATTTATCTGTCACTTGCAGTACATCTAAAATACCTAAATTAATTACTAGAACCCAAGCACGACGTCTCGTAAACGAGAAATAACGAAAAATCCAATACAGCCCGGCAGATTTTCCGTTCTACCCCCGCGGGGTGAGCTTAACGTATCATTACAACACTGCTGCCGCTGCCACCTCGTAATTTGACTAAGCTAAACGAGCCAGCCATTCATTCATGGCCGTTTTCACGAGGGATGTCTTTTATTGCGCGAAATCAATCGATCGCCGGAACGGCCGGAATCACGCATATGGTCAAACGGTCAAAAAAGGAGGGTGGCCGCCCGGAAAAATGACCAAACAGACGTGACCGTGCCACGTGAAAAAGTCACCACGCTTCAATGGGATAGTTGCACCCTCGCTTGCTCTGTGTTGCCAAAATCGGGACAGTTTTTATCCACGAAACTGTATATCCTGCGATTAGGATGGAAAAAAATGAAATAAAATATGTACCGAGTTGTAGAGGAAGTAATGAGGGTGCGTTTAGTGCTTGATGGTCAGCATTATTTTTTTTGGGGGGGTTTATGGGACATTTGGGAATTTTTTATTGTGAGGTCTCAGTGCTCCTCTTATTTCCGTTGTTTTATTATTTTTATTATTTTAGAGTTTGTACTGTTTGTGATATTTTATTATTTTGTTCATTATGTCAATTTTTTTGTTATTCTTCTGGTGCAGAAACTCAAGAAAATTAATATATCATTACCTCAGCATAATTTTTTTTGCTATTTTATGTAAAATTGGGGGTTGAATTTCTTATAATGATGTTTCAATGTTCCCATATATTTTACACTATTTTATATTTTTATTATTTTATGATTTATATAATTTGTAACATTTTATTATTTTGCTGATTACAGCACTCTTTTGTGTTTAATCTTTTACTGCTCTACAGCTGCAGAGACTCAACAAAATCAGTATAATTGATCACTAAATAAGAAAAATTAAAATTGTGAACTACATATATGTATCTACACCCTGTATTATAATATGAATATGTATATTATACCCAATTAATCGATGCACCTAATAATTTACAATTACATCAAGAATTAAATACACATTCAAATTGTAAATTACACTGTGTACAAACTACCCCTTGTTTAAAAAAAAAATTTTCCAACGAGCGACTTCCGGCGTAGTTTCAACGACATTTCTCCGGAAACCGTTCTACTCTTCTTCAGCAAAGGGCGTATAAATCCTGAAGGTAAACGCGTCGAATTTCACGTGAGTAATTTTATAACCGTAAATCGACCTTTCAACGATCTTCCGCGACTCGGAAAGCGAGGGTCGAAAAACCGTATAGAAGATTAGAGAAAGGGTGCAGAAACACTTGCTCGCTTTCTCTTCCATTTCTTTTTATCAGTTCGACCACTTTTTCTCCGCGTTCGCAAAAAATCGTGTGTATAAATCGTGAGCAAAAACGAGGTAGAATCCGTCGGGCCCTTAATTTAGTTAATTTAGATTTTATCCGTTGGCCGACCGGTAAGACGCAAGGGGTTATAAAAAAAAAATAGAAAAACCGTACGATCCGTCAGCGAACCGAAGGGGTTGAAAAACGCCCCAACAGACCAGCATTATTATATACTTATTTAAGATCAGCCTCGAGGGTTCCCGAACGGGACGCTTTTTTTTTTCCTCGATGGCCCGCATTATTTTTTCCACCCCTCTCTCTTCGACGTTGCGTATCTTTCACCCTTCACTCCGTTCTCCCGTTTTGCAGTTTTTTTCCTCGACCACCGCTTCGTTATAATCGGTGTGAAATGATAACCGATCGAGATACAGCACGGTGTCCTCGTTGTTGTTTTTTTCGCGTTGCAGAAACAACGTCTCGCGAACGCGGGAGAAAAAAGGAGACGGAGAAAACGAGATCGTTCGGAGGAACCGGTGGTTAAAGGGTAAAAAATTTACGGTTTTAAAATCACGCGAGAAATTATTATGCTTCGACGAGCCCAGGGGTGAACAACCCCTTCACGCAACATTCGTTAACTTTTTACCACCGTCGCCTTATCGTCTATCGGAAACTTTGTGTACTTTTTGCGACGTTTGAATTGTTATTCTGTTCTTGGTTTTGGTTTTTATTGCGTTTTTTAGGGGGGTTGAGAATTTTGGGGATATTGGGGATTTTTGGATGTGGATTTTTAGATGTGGAGATTTGAGAAATTTGGAGTTTGATTGTTTTAGAATTTGGGAGCTGTGGATTTACGGATTTGGTCATTTGGAAATTTGGGTATTTTGGGGGTTGGAGATTTGAGGGTTTTTGCTGAATTTGGAGATTTAGAGATCTGAAGAGTTTTGCAGAATTTGGAGATTTAGAGATCTGAAGGATTTTGCAGAATTTGGAGATTTAGAGATTTTAGAATTTGGAATTCTGGGTATTTTAGAATGTAGAGATTTTATGAGATTTGGGTGTTCGAGAATTCAAGCTACCCCTACAAACTACATCTCCAAATTTCCATAATTACTCAAAACCGCCTCAAACCCCCAATAACAATTCCACCCTTTCCACATCCACCCATAAAATAATCCTCTGAACTATCCTTTCTGCGGGCCATCGAAAACTACCAAAGTGCCTTCCAATTTTCCATTTCTATAAAAAAATCTTGCTCCGTTTGCAACGAGGGTGTCGATCAAGGCGCGAATATACGTGACTTCGGAAAAAGAGGGTAGGTCGGGGGTCGAGGGGTGACAACGTGCCGGGGGTGACTTTCGGTGGACATGTGCAATTTGACCTGTTGACCCCGGAGGCCGTGGAGGGTAGAAATGTATTTGGGGTAAAAATAATACAATTTACACATAATAGGGGAGAAACGGGACAGGGATGCGACAGTATTCAAATGACGCGTGCACGTAGGGCAACGTAACAGGAAGATGCACCATCGATCGAGGGGTGGTCAGGGGGTTCGTTTACAATGGTCGATCGATCGATAACCAGTCGCCTTCGATCGCTTATGAATACGAAACAAACGTGATTTCCTGTGTCTCACTTATACCGCGTTGTTCACCCCAGAATTGAAACGCTTGCTTTTTTCTCGACAGATTTCTTCGTCTCGTTAAGGGTGCAGAACGAGCTCTTTCTCACGAGTTTCTTTCAGCTGCCTGAACTAAAAAACGTCGGCGAAATTTACGGATTTAAGAATTCTTGTCAAAAAAGCGCCGATCGAAATTCCCACGATGGGGGTAGTTTTTTCGCTGAGTTTCTTGGATATTGTCAATGTTTTTTGGAGATACAGATGGTTTTTTTAGGGAGTTTTGTAGGGATCTTTAGTTGAAACTTTCTTTGGTGAAATAGAAATATTCTGTATTTTTTGTTTTTTTGTAGGTATGATTATAAATATAAAAATTTAAGCAATACACTTATGAGCACATGAATATTTTTATAGCAGTTGTAAATTTAAGTTGTTGCACAAATTGTAATATTTAATATTTCATCAATAGTAATGTTATAATATTTAATATTGGACTAGCAATATTGTTATAATATTTAATATTTAACTAGCAATAATATTATGATATTTAATATTTAACTAACAATATTATTACAATATTTAATATTTGACTAACAATATTATTATACTATTTAATATTTAGCTAACAATGTTATCATAAAATTTAATATTGAACCCCCAATAACATTACAAAATTTAATATTTAACCACTAATATCAATATCAACAAAATTAAAGAAATTTTTAAATACTACACTTTAAAAATTTAAAACACCCCCCAAAATATTTTACAAATAAAATAAAAAATTCATTTAATTTTCAATGAAATAATAGACGAACAAATTTATTCAAATAGATACAAGTAACAATCACTCGAAAACAACTTTACGAAGAATAATGAGGATCACCCTGGCCTCATGGTGTCAGCCACAAGATAATTAGCATAATCAAATATTGTGCTACATAAGATATAAAAGTAGCCATATAGTCCTGACATCGATATTCCTGGTTACAGGGAAAAGGTTGTATGATCATCGCTTCCACGTTGAAAGACCCATAATTTTCTCGCAAAATATTCGCGTTTGTACATCTGCCTTCCGTGAGGTTGCATGGAATAATCAGCCGTGGAAGTAGCGTTAAAAATCGGGGTCTTTGATGTACTTCAGGTAACGAAGCTAAAAAACGGCACGCAAATCTTTACCTTTTATCGGTTGTAAATAAATTACTGCAGACGTACCTACGTTCGCAACATTATATAACGAAACAAAATAACGTTGACTGTTATACAATAAAAGTGAGGTTATGTGTAAAGGATGAGAGTGAGGTTATATGTAAAGTATAAGAGTAAGGTTATGTATAAAGGATGAGAGTGAGGTTACATATAAAGTATAAGAGTAAGGTTATGTGTAAAGTATAAAAATAAGGTTATATATAAATGTTTAAAAGTAAGGTTATATATAAACGTTCAAAAGTGAGGTTATATATAAATGTGCAAAAGTGAGGTTATATATAAATGTTCAAAAGTGAGGTTATATATAAATGTTTAAAAGTAAGGTTATATATAAATGTTCAAAAGTAAGGTTATATATAAATGTTCAAAAGTAAGGTTATATATAAATGTTCAAATGTAAGATTATATATAAATGTTTAAAAGTAAGGTTATATATAAATGTTCAAAAGTGAGGTTAAATATAAATGTTCAAAAGTAAGGTTATATATAAATGTTCAAAAGTGAGGTTATATGTAAATGTTCAAAAGTAAGGTTATATATAAATGTTCAAAAGTAAGGTTACATATAAACGTTCAAAAGCAAGGTTATATATAAATGTCCAAAAGTAAGGTTATACATAAATATTCAAAAGTATACAAATATAGAAGACAGTACATCAGTCAAATAACAATTACTGGGACACACAAAATTAACTTCTTTTATGGAAGTGCATCTTGTGAATCATTTAACCTCTGTGCAAAATGAAAAATTATGTAGATGCTGAATTTTTATTATTCTACATCAAAATTCAAGATGATAGTCATGTAACATCTTCTTGAGAACTGCAGATGGTTTCAGAGTCATCTTTTCGTTTGCACATCATCAAACAAAAATTGTTATTTATTTATGACTTTAACTGTTGAGTAATATTTTTTGGTATACTAATTTATGTCAGACATAAAATTTCATGATGTTAAAATACTTGAATAGCTATGAATATTTATAAAGACTTGAGTATCCTAATATTTGTCATACATTGTACCTCTTGAGAGTATCCGCCATTTTAATATTCAGTTCAGTACACGTCTCATGCACCTTCTTATTAATTTTACTATGTACCTAATTATTCCTGTATTGTATCTTATTTATTTATTTACCTTATTTATTTAATTTTTCTCGTTATATCCTATCTTTCTCCAAAACTCTCCATCAACCATATTTCTCCAATAACAAATTACCAAATAACGTACATGATCCAAAAGCTAACCCTTAAACTGCCTTAAACTATAAAATGGGTAAAAGATGCGGCACAGCTGTAATGGTTCGTGCTGAAGGCACGTTACTATTTCTGTTAGTAGAAGGGGAAGTCTAGTAGTGTATGGAAAATCCTAACATCCCTCAAGAGTGTCTCCCCCTTTGCTTTCCTTATCGAGTGCTTACCCCCGACGTGGTCGTCGCTCGAGAAAAGACGAGACGTACACGGCCGCCCATTCGTTCTGACTCATCTGGCGTGGTTGCTAAAGCATGACAGAGACAGAAACATCCTTGGTGCTAAATCCTAGCCAGCGACGAAGGAGATGTTACGTCGAACCGTTAACTCTTGGTGAAATTGTCGCGCCCACGCCACCTTCTGTTTCCTTCCAACGAATCCTCCAGCTCTTCCTATTGTACTCGCGTTCAATGAGTTGCACCATCCGGTCCTTCTGCTTCTTCATAATTTCTAATGCCTCATATTGTTGCTAACAATTTTCAAAATGCAAATTTGATGAGGTTTTTTGAGGTTGTTTGAAAGATTTGGTGAGGTTTGATACTTTTTGTGTAAGTTCTTTTTTTAGGGATATGTAGGGACTGTTTGAGGTTAAAGTCCGTTTGGCGGCCATTTTGGTTATCGTAAAGAAATCTTGCTTGCACCAATTATTGGCTTTATATATTTTTTGTATGAAAATTTGGAAGGTGGAATATTGCAAATTTCATGTATTTATCATTTTTATGATAGTATGAAATTTATGAGTTTTTATGGACAAAGCTTTGGAACTTTGATGTTTTTGAATTTCTACACTTATATATTTTCAAATTGACAATATTTTATGTGCAAACATTTGGAAATTAGATATTGAGAAATTTTTATATTTTCATGTCATAAAATTTGTAAATTTTTAGATACAAAAACTGCAAAGTTTGTAAGTTTCTAAATTTTATTTTCATAAATTTTAAATAAATTTTTGCAAATTAAATTATTAATTCGAATTATTAATTGAATTATTAATTTGTATATTTCCATGCAACAATTAGGAAATTTTGAATTTGTTCATTTTTGAAATTGGTAAATTTACAACATCTTAAACGATCAAGTTTATATTGTTACTTTATTTATCATAAATATTTTCATCATGAAAAAACATATTTCAAAAAATTCTTTTGTTGAAACTTATCACATTTTTCATCAAATAGAATACAATAATGTAGTCAGAGAAAAGTAACAGAAGAAGAGATAAGATAATGATTACAAAAAATAGAGAAGGGAGAGCTAATAATTAACTAATTGAGTACGAGAGTCTCTGAATACCGTAACGGTAGAATATAATTAATTTCATAGCGAATCGAATCGAAAAAGAGAAAACAAGAAAAGTACGTTCATCGGAGGAAGAGAATAGTTGATTGAAAAGAGGAAGTAACAGTAATACTTGTGATAAAAAGAGATAACAGAAAGGAATGGTAATTAATTTGAGATCAGAGGGAAATAGGAAATAAAAGTATAGGGAAGAGTGAAGAATAAACGAAAAGGGAGGAAAATAATTGCGGTGAAGAGCAAGTAAAAAAAATAATTAACTATGGTTCGAGGGAGGTGGTAAAGGGAGCACTGATTAAACGAGGAAAAGTGGATCAAACGGGGAACATTAATATTTCTATATTTTAAACAGTTGGAATCATTATTCACTGATTTACTGATTTAATACTTGTAAATTTGATATTTGCAAAAAATGATTCTCCACTAGAAAATTCATTAGGCCACAAATTTATTTTGTTGATCAAAAAAGTTGTGTATCTGGAAGTTGACAAATTTGTTTAAAAATTTGTGTAACTAAAAATTGAGAAATTTACAAGTTCCCAAACTTCTTAACCTAAAAATGTGCAAACCTAAAAATTGACAAAAAATATTTCTAAATTCCTACAACCCTTAAAATGAAATTCCCAAAACATCTTAATATCTGAATAAATAAATAACCTAACAGATAATCTAATTCACATCATCTAAAATTAAATAAATAGCCCAACAAATAACCTAATCCACGTCATTCCAACAACGTAACTTCAAATGCGACCAAACAATTATGCAATATTTCAAAAGGAAAAAGAGCTTCGTTAGACAGAAACGTGTCCAGTGGCTATTTAAAATCGCAGGTGGTCGAAATCGAGGGAGAAACAGGTGTAGTAAGCCTGTGAAGTTAAGTTTCGTTGGGTATCGTGACTACTGGTCAGTTTGTTCGATAGTTGGTACCAGCCAGCACGGATGGCCATATACCAGGTACGCCTTAGGGGCCTTGGTACCGTTCTGTGCCAAGAGGGCCACCGGTCAATACCTTCAGACCTTCGAAGCTCCGCGAAAAACGTAAGCAAAGTGGCAACCTCGTCTTGGACGAATTCTAACCTCGTGCATGGCACCGATAGGGAATCATGCGATCACGAATGACACTGCTGACTCGTTTAATGCCACCTAAGATTAACGGTTAGATCATCGGACATAATTTTAACTTCTGTCCTTTCGAGGATGACGCTTTTAGTTAGGGTGATTCAGATAGATAGGAATGATTTAAGAACTTATTGTTTAAATGTAGTTGTTTTTTAATAGCTTTTAAAGATCTTCAAATGTGAGAGGTTGGTGTCTTTGGTTTTGTTGATTTTGGATGTTAGAAATTTTTAAAATAATCATTTGGTAATGTCAATTATTGTTTTAATTTTATTAATACATAAATGAATGGTCTTCATATTGTCAATACATAAAATACTTCTGATACATAGAATATTAATATTAATATATTATATTTTGTTCGTACAATAAACTGTATAGCAGTCAGATGCACCTCTAACATTAAATATTTGTAACACTATAATTGTCATAAAAATTCAAACCAAACACAACGAAGGTTACAGTATCATTATATTACTCTAAGCTATAAAAATTAAAATAGTTAATACTAACCTAACCTAACTGCGAGTAACCTAGCCTCCTGACCGATCAACAACGTTAAAATACCTAATCCGTAAAATTTTAAAAATAAACGAGAGCATAAATAACCTCCTGAAAGATTTTTACAGTTACCCGATTAGCATCCCGACCGCTCAAGTGCCGCGGAAAGGAATCTTTCACCGCGCGAACTCTCGATAAGCAATTATTCCAATTACTTCCGACCGGAATAATTGTAATTAACCGTTCGCTAGTCGTCAATTAGGCGTCCATCATTCGTTCGTGATACCATAAATCACGAATGGTGTCACGACGTTTTCTCGTCCGAGTGCGCGGTCGACTTTCTTCCGGTAACCATTTTGCGTCGCGGCGGACCACGCGTGTCAAATAAAATGGCGGGCAGACGCGACGTGACCGTCGATCGAAGCTAATTATCATCGACCGGGGAATAATGAATTGTTTCCAAGCCCGTAACCAATAAATATCGTCGGTACGTGCACCGTCACGACGAAGATTACGTACGCGCGTATTTACGTGCACGTACGGGGGCCGATACACGTAACGATGCAGCTTTCTATCGTTCGAGAACGATAGACACGCTTATTATCGACGATCGGACTCGCGTGCGAGCCACCTAAGCACGTGCGCTCACGTAAAGATGATAACGGGTGTCCCGATGCGAAATGTCGGGACTTTATGCGGTCATATGAACGCGCGGATGATGGTAATGATAAGATGAGTTTACTGCTTGACAATTTTTTGATTTTCAATTTTGTGCGTTTGAAAGTTTTAAGGTTTTGGGGTTCGGTTTTCTAATTTGGGGATTCGGGGATATTGAGATATGTGGGATATTGGAATATGTGGGATGTTGGGATATGTCGGATGTTGGGATATGTGGAGTATTGGGATATATGGGACATTGGGATATGTGGGATATCGGGATATGTGAGATATCGGGATATGTGGGATATCGGGATATGTGGGATATCGGGATATGTGGGATATCGGGATATGTGGGATATCGGGATATGTGGGATATCGGGATATGTGGGATATCGGGATATGTGGGATATCGGGATATGTGGGATATTGGGATATGTGGGGTATTGGGACATGTGGGATATTGGGACATGTGGAATTTGGGATACGTGGGATATGGGATACGTGGGATTTGGGATACGTGGGATTTGGGATACGCGGGATTTGGGATACGTGGGATTTGGGATGTGTGGGATTTGGTATGTGTGGGATTTGGGATATGTGGGATTTGGGATATGTGGGATTTGAGATGTGTGGGATTTGGTACGTGTGGGATTTGGTATGTGTGGGATTTGAGATATATGGAATTTGGGATATGTGGAATTTTGAACATGTGGGATTTGGGATATGTGGGATTTGGGATGTGTGGGATTTGATATGTGTGGGATTTGGGATATGTGGAATTTGGTATGTGTGGGATATAGGATATATGGGATTTGGGATGTGTGGGATTTGGTATGTATGGAATTTGGTATGTGTGGGATTTGGGATATGTGAAATTTGGGATATGTGGGATTTGGAATGTGTAGCACGGCCATATATCGAGACTAAAACATCAAAAACATAAACCCAAAGCTATCAAACAAACCCTACATAAATTTCCCTCCAAAGAGGACTACAATTCACGCATATGTACACGCATAGCTCATCCCAAGGACGATCCTTTCACATGGCCAAATAAGAAAGAAACACGGAAGGAGGAGAAAGAAGCGACGCGACAGTTGCGCGAAAAAGGGGGGTCCAACGCTCTTTCTCGTATGCGAACGACGGAAAAAGGGTTCGTAAAAAAAAGTGATCGGCCAGGATCTAAGATATAAAAAAAGATTTTGTCCCCCTGTTGAAGCAACCCCGGTATCCTTCGTTTCCTGAGGGTAAGAACGTACGACGATCACGACGGGGGACGATGGTTTTTGCAGCTGGCCCCGTCCCGAATTACCCAAAGGACCAAAAGGATTCGGGGGTCCATTCTTCAGGCCTGGACGAATAAGCTCGAAAGGACCTGCGTCCATGCAAGAGATGCATCTGACCTGCTTCGTACTCTTGCCCTCGATTCACGCTCTCCTATGGCCCTTTTTGCCCTCCACTTATCGCTTCTTCCACGCATCGACTCTGGACATGTATCCCTTTGTGTCACCCATTTTTTTTTTCTTTGAGCCTTGTTGCACGACGGTTTTTTTTTAGGGATGCTGATAGTTGAGTGATTGATGCGTCGACAGGTTGGATATTAGTGGAAGGTACTTTTGAACGTACTTATTGGGTACTCGTTGGATACACTTGGGTACTTGGGTATTTATTGGATACATAATTGGGTTAGATTCAAATTTTTGAACTGGTGGTTTCATGTGTGGTGAAGTGGATTATGTTCATAATTTAAAAGCTAGGATGTGAAGGTTATTTTATGAAATGTGAGGTTATGAAAGTTTTGAGAAATGTTTGCAGACTGAAAACCAGAATGAGATTAAACAATAATGTTCTTAAAGGAGATCCATATGTCATATGTATCTATTGATGCATCTATAAACATGTGTGTACGTGTGTGTATAAATGTATCTATGAACATTTGTACATATGTGTGTATTACTGTATCTATGAACATATGTATACATGTGTCTATTATTGTATTTATGAACATGTGTATACATGTGTATATTACTGCATCTATGAACATGTGTACATATGTATGTATTACTGTATCTATGAACATATGTATACATGTGTGTATTACTGTATCTATGAACATATGTATACATGTGTGTATTACTGTATCTATAACATGTAACTATAAATGTATAAATGCGTGAATGTATATAAAAATATAACCTATTATCATTAAACCTAACCTAACAAAAACTTGAAAACCACCTCTCAAAATATCAAAATAAATCTGAACCTAACAAAGTACAATAATTCATCGATACATCCCCTAATTTGAACCCCACCTTCACCAAAAACTACCTTGCAACGCAACAAAAAGTTCAGCAAACCAGATCGGTCTAATCAGAGGGAATCATAAGTTCCATTCACGGCAGCGATCGATCGATCGACAAAGGATCTTTTAATCAGACGCGGATAAAAGACGCTACACGAATATTCTCCTTCGAAAAGATGGCCGAAGATGAAAGAAGCTTCGAACGTGTTCGCTATTGTGTGCGACGCTTGTTTTTCGTATTTACGGTAACGCGACCGGTTACTCTTCCCTCGGGAATCCTGGCGCGATCACCAAACGGGACAATGCGTCCTACAGGATTATCTCACATGCTCTAGCACGCAGGGTCTGCTGCTGACGGGATACGTTTTTCGTGGTCCAAAGAGGATCGTGAAAGATCGCAAATTGCTCGGACAATTTTGTATAGGGATCGATCTTCCGTTCGAAGACGCACCAAGGTCTGAAGATGTCCGATGGGATTACGCGAGAGGACACCAGGTCCTTTGGCCCCCTTTTAAGGATCTCGATCCTTGATTCGATTCCTGATTTCGGGTGAAACGAGGTGTATGAGATGACAGAGGTGACAGTTTAGGGGAACCCTTGGATTTCAAAATTTATTTATTTATCATTTATTAAGAGAGATGTTAAGTTGAAGTTTGCTAGGTTAAATTAAAATGAGTTAGAGTTTGCAAGTTTAAATGAAAATGAGTTAGAGTTTGCAAGATTTATTTGTGATTGATTGATTGATTTTATATGGACCTCGACTGCTATGATCATTGGCCCAAAAAACTTGTGTGAATGGATTTATTTTAAATGGAAGTTTGCAAAGGTGAACATTGGAGGATTTGTGCCATTGTATGCAGCGTATGTTTATTTTTTTTTTTTAATTAGAAGTTTATTGATGGATTGTAGAAACATTGGATGGTGGCTTACTGTGATTGTCAGTAATGTTTCTTAACTTATGAATTTTCTCTTATAATATTGAAATAAATAACAAAATTTGAAATGTTAAAGAAAATTTGAAATGTTAGCGATCTTTAAATGTACAAATTATAGCTGTTGTGAACACAAAAGTCAGTTGCAAGGCAAATATGACTTATTTTTGGTGTATTTGAACTGCGGTGTGCGTCACGAGTGTGACTCGGTGTCGTATCAAGGGGTTAAGGATATTTGAAAGATTTTAAATAATTCTTAATAGGCTTTGAGATTTTTTAATGAGTTTGTATGAAATTAGGAATTTTTATGAATTTCAAGGAAGTTTGAGAAATTTTCAGGAATTTTGAAGAATTCTTAAGAATTTTCAAGAATTTTGAGGAAGTTTGAGGAATCTGTATATTTGAGATGCTGGAACGTTGCAAATATGTAATTTTGCAAATTGAAAAGTTTGAAGAGTTGGTAAATTGGGAAATGATGAAATGAAAAAAAGGGAAATGTTAAATGGGAAAATAGGAAAATGGTAAATTGGTAAATTGGTAAATTGGTAAATTGGTAAATTGGTAAATTGGTAAGTTGGTAAATTGGTAAATTGGTAAATTGGTAAAATGGGGAAATGGGAAAATGGTAAAATGGTAAAATGGGAAAATGGGAAAATGGGAAAATGGTAAATTGCAAAATAGAAAAATAGAAAAATGGGAAAAATCGAAAAATGATAAATTGGGAAAATAGAAAAATGGAAAAGTGAAAAAGTGGAAAAGTGAAAAAATGGAAAAGTGCAAAAACGGAAAAATGGGAAAATGAAAAAATTCCAAAAATGCAAAAGTGCCAAAATAAAAACCCAAAAAAATAAAAAACCTACAAAAACTAAGAATCCCAAAAATCATAAAACCAGAAAATTTGAAACCTCGAAAATTTAAAAATAAAAAAGTTCTCCCATCCATCTCCCATCCCCAACCTCAAACCCCTCCCCAAATATCGCCACCCAAAAATCCCCAAAAACCCCGCCAAAATCCGTCACCCACAAAAATGCCTCTAAATCCTCGCCTGTTAACCATCTCGAAAATAAGAGAGTTGAAATACAGGAATCGCGTGTAGGGACGTGACAGCGACGATCGACTCGCGTACACACACGAGGCGACTCGAGCGCGGGCGCGATAAATTAATTCCAGGCCGAAAAGCCTTCGTCCGGAATTTTTTCGTCCGTGGTCACGCAGAATGGTGGCGTCGCCACGGCGAGAAGGGAGCAAACAATTGTACAAACAGCACCGTATTTCATGATAACACATGTACAAACAGCCTTACGTAAAGCTGGCAATTACGATAAAACTGGACGGGCGAGAAAAAACATGAGCGCACTTTTGGTGTGTACACAACGAAACGGGTCCCGTGTACCAGGGACGCCGGAACGAGGATGCCAGGCGTGGCGACGACACCGAATCAACACGCACGTGTCGTTCGGGTCATCGTTTCTCGGGATTGCTAGGGACTTTTGCCCTGACAAACCTTCTTTCGACGTTTTACTCCCTAAATATCTACTTCACAATTTCTAAATTTTATTTCGTTGTTGAATTCTGGAAACTGGACTTTATCGTTGTCCCAGAATAATATTTTCTGGGGATATTTGAAAGAAATGATTTTTTACCATTTTTGGGCTTTGTAGAAATTTTTTAGAAATTCTGCAAGCTTCAACAAATTTAAAAAAATTTTTTAGGCATCTTTAGAAATGTTAAGGAATTTTGTCGAACTTTTAGGGGTATTTAGGAATTATTTAGAATTTAAAAAAAATTTTTAATTATGTCATTTTTCAAGATTTATGAGTTTCACAAAATTTTTAGAAATCTTGAGAAATGTTAAGTGATTTTGAAGAATTCTAAAAAACTTTTAGTGCATTTTAGAATCATTTAGAATTCTTAGGGATTAAAAATGAAATTGGAATATTTGAGTATGGATAACGTACAGAAATTTCACCCCAGAGTGTAGAATTTGTGTAACTTGTACGATGCAAAAATAGGTACGTAACAAGCAGTCCTTAAACCTTCCGATGACACCGTTAATTGACGTTATTGATTGAATTAAGTGAGAACTGCATTTGATCCAGCTCATTTATACATCTAATCGATCAATACCAAAACTACCCCTTAGCTGCACTGTGTTGTATGCTACAAAATGGCATACTAAAAAATATGTATATACTTTTTGTTAAACATTAATTGCAAACTTAATGAAGTAATGGTGTAATCAAAAATATTTCTTCTTTCCTTTATTTTGTGTTATTTGCTCAGAATATTGCAAACTTGTAATATTACATCCTTTTTCTTTTTTATTAATTTTTTATTAATTTCATTGGAAGTTATAGTATTAATGAAAGTTCAAGAACATTTTTTACTAAAATTAATTATATACAATTTAAAAAAATAATTATATACAACTAAAAAAAAATCAGATGCAACCTGAATCGACAAGCCAAATAAATAACCCTATAAATAAAAATAACCTTAAATAAATAACCCTAAATAAATAACTCCATAAATAAAAGTAACCCTAAATAAATATCTCCATAAATAAAAATAACCCTAAATAAAAGTACATAAAAAAAGTATATAATTTAATTTTCTACCAATGATTTTTTTACTGACTTCCTAAATTCCCAACAATGTAAAAGAAAATCGTAATAAACCACGAAACCGTTAAAAAGATTGAAATTGCCAATGGTCCCTGATAAAATATCTCAGTGCAAACCATTGGTCTTATTTCAAACTTTAAATCCTACCTGATACGTTGTAAAGGCAAGTGTTTGCCGTTCGCTGGCGTTTTAAAGATAATTGAACGAATTGAGCGTGACTCATTTCGTTTGCTACCTGGTTTCATCAGACTTTATGTTAATATAACGATAACGGGGACATTAATCGTCCAAGTCCCTCTGAGATAACTTTGTTAAATTGTGCAATGTTCTTGTGATGACCACGTGAATGTTTTCTCCGCGAAATAAATGGCGTGGAAACGATCCAAGATAACGCGCTACGCTTTTACATCCATTGGAATTTTTATGTAACTGCTGCAAATATTTCCGAAAATATTCGAAATTTTGTGAAAAACGCTTCAATTGTTTTTTAATTATTTTTTGTTTGATTGGTCAGGAAGGTGAAATGTGTATTTAATATTTATTTTTATATATGCATATTTTATATTAAATTAATACTAAATTTTATGCAGTGAAATTTTGTGTAAATAAATTATGGTAGATTTAATTTTGAGATGTTTATGTAAATGTTATGTTTTAATTTTCGTGTAGACTCCTTAGGGATGATAGATGTGCAAGGATGTATACACGATTGCCTATCTTTAGGTGCAACCGATGCACTAAATTCCCTAGGTTACTAAAACCAGAATAGAATTTCACTTGCAATTAACTTCCATCAACAGTATTTGTTAATATTTGCTTCTGTTAAAATTTAAGTTTCAATGTAAGTAGTTTTCAAACTATAATTCCACGTGTTTCAAAGTACATTTGATATGCAACAATCTCTCTGTTATCACATTGTGTGAATGACTCACATATGCAATGTATTCACATTCATATTACATGTTGCATAATTTTAATTCAAACTTGAAATTTACATTACTGTGGTATATTCTGCAAGAGTTATATTATGTCAAAATCTGCAAAACTTTCGAGATTTGTAAAAGTTTTTAAAAAAATACAAAATAAAGAAGTTTAAAAGATGAAGATAAAAATATTTCAGAAACCTTTTAATATATTTAGTACAATTTGTAGAGTCATTCTAATTATTGATTGAGAAAAACAATATTAAAATTGATCAACTTTCCAGCTTGCTAACAATGCCAATAAAAACTCACCCTTTTAAAAATAATAAATTGCTTCAGACCTCCCTTCTAAAATTCCTATTACAATTTGTAAAACTGTATCAATTATTGCATCACAAGAACAATATTTAAAATTCATCAACTTTCCTATATGAACTCACTACCAACCCCAACTTAAAATACCTAAAAAAAAAATTTTAAAGTAACAAAATATAGCGAATCTCCCAGTTTAATATTTCGACAACCCACAAAATCTCCAATCCCCAAAAAATAATAAATAAATGATTTCATCTATTGTAACTTAACAGTCCCTATAACAGCCCCTGTAAGCCCTTGCAACAGCCCCTGTAACAGCCAACCCCATACCCCTGAAGAACATCCACCCAACAAACCAGAAACATATCCGAGCGCGCTCTGTGAGGAGAAACAGAAAGCCAGTGTCAAACACCTCGAAGGGCATGCGCTTGGTCGCGCAACAGAAACCTGCCATATCGATCGAATAAGGGCAAAGGACGAAGGAGACACAGGGCGTGCGTGTTGCACACGTGTGAACGGGCCCTCGACACGAACCTCCTGCGGCTAGGCAACCCAACTTACACGAGATTACGCGGAGCCAATAGCGTCGCAGGAGCGACCGTCAAAGGCATATCGCAATGCGTGGTATGAGCCGAGTCTCTAAAAGGGGATTAGACCTTCTCGTATTCCGGGATATACGCGAACACACACAGGATAGCAGCCTGGTTCCTCTCACACGTACGCCATTTCCCCACGGTGCACGCATATGTACGCCCCTGGATATTCGCCGCTACGTACATATGCGGACAACTATACAGGGTGCTCGGTTTCCATACGACACATATAACTTTTCTGTTGTTTTTAATTTTTGGAAGGGAAAAGTTATTATTTAGTTATTGGGTCGATATGTGAGGTGCACTTTTTAAATGGAATTTTATAGATTTTGTGGCATTTTAGTATTTTGTGGACTTTTTGGAGAGATATGCTTTGATTATTCGTATAGTTTTAAGTGCAGGGTATGTGTGCAAGGGATGTTTAAGGTACGCACAACTTGTACGTAAAAGGGGGTGTTTTAACAATGATTGAATTTCTTATATTTTATGTATTTCATATAGTTCATACATTTCATATAATTTAACAATTATTGAATTTCATATATTTTCTGATTTTCTATACAATTTTGAAAGGACATTATGTAGAGTACATTGTGTATTTTACACATTGAATTTTTGTATTTTGTGTGAATTTTGAAGCTTAGTTTGAAGCTGGTATATTTCATAAATTTTATAGATGGCAAAGTACAGTGTGCTTCAATAGACAGTAATGTACTATTTATTCATACTATTTAATCTCTTTACTACATCCTTTTCTATATTCCCATAATGAAATAATGAAAAATTAACCTGCAGGAATATCACTCTACACAGCTATTATTTTCCACCCCTAATTCTTGAAACATCCAAAATGCTTTCACCCCCAGAAAAAATATAAAATATTACAACATGCAAATTCCATCATAGACTCCAAAATTGAAATGTTAAATCATTAAATCTTTGTTTATCACATAGTTGCAAAAAATAAAAGAATTATGCGTGCCAAGAACACCCAGTATAATCATCTGTATGGAGATAACACATCCGCGTAAGCGGTGCAGGAAGTCTTTGCAACGAGAACGGATTCTGGAAGACGCGATTGAAGGGGGTGGGAAAGAGGGACAGATCGACGGGGTTGGAGGATGCATTGACTGGCGAAAGATACATGTATATATAGGTTTGTCTGGGGACACAAAGCGGGGATTTGTAACGTGCCTCGTACATGATACAGCTATTAAGACTCAAAGCTGCTTCTTTATAAAGGTGGTATCAATGTCGTCGAAATTTTAAATATACCTTGATTCAGGGACAGACGAATTTATCAATAATTACATCACTTCACTGTATTACATAAAATATATTTTTAAGTTACAGTGTTAAAATAATAAAATTTGATTTGAGTAAAAACTTATAAATATTCATGTTACAAAATCTGAGGGAGGGTGAATTTAAAAGAGAAAGACATAAAGACAAGTTAGTTGGTTAGTTGGCAGACTAAGGCAGTAGACAATTTTATTTTTAACAAATCTTACCAAAGATGTCCACACATTTTGTCATATTTATTTATAATTTGAAGTAGTCAATAAATTCTTGCAATAAATTCGCACATAAATAAATTCTTAATAATAATAGATTCACACAGGAATTTAAACATCATGGCAGTCAAAGTTAACTCCAAGCCAAAGCCCACTATAATTTCTACCCAAAGGCTGTTAATATCTATTAACAATAATTAGAATACACAATTTATCAAACCCTGTCTATTTACAATGTACAAACATCAAACACAATTTTCGTCGAATTTCAACTCCCTATGAAAAGTCGTTCGTGTAACATTTTCACGAAGTAACGAAAGCGAACCATTTTGAAGGTGTATCCCTTTGTCGCCAGAAAAGGGACGCGCCTTCCGATTATCGGGAAAACAGGGGAAAATATGGGGGTGCAAAAGGGCGGAACGAGCGTCAGCCGTGAATTTATCGTCCTGCTCCTCCGGCGAGTGGTTGGTTTTCTTTAAATAGGAATCCACGGGAAAACTTGGACGTGGAAGTTGGGCTGCGAAAGTTCGCCTCGTCGAACTCCGCCACGTGAAATAGGGGCGGTTTTCAAAGTCGTCGACTTTCACCGTCGCCAATTATCCCGGCACTTTCGATTTTTCCGTAAACTCTCGGCCGGTGGCGCTTAATTTGAATAAATTTCTAAACGAACAAGCCGCTCGCTCGTCTTCCCCTTCGTCTCGTTCTACTTCCGTGCCACTTCCTGCGTCTCACCCCCTTCTTTGCACTCCTTTTTCCACCCCTCTCTTTCTTTCCCGCCGTCGTAAATCGCGAGTTCACTTTCCACACTTTTCACCTAGTTGGCGCGACGCCAGCTCGTTGGAAAAGGAACGGAAGGAAAAAACGGGGAAGAAGCTGGCCAAGGAACTTTACCTTCGCGAAACTTCCCCTTTAAGACGGTGCACCGTTACCCTCCAATTATTCTCAATTTCTCCTTTCTTCTTCCCTCAAATCGGGACAACAAATTAGCTACCGATAAGTGACGCTCGATTGAAACTTATTTTGATACCATCTGGGTTTAATTACTTCTCAGGTATTTCATCTTCTTACGTGCGCTTGAAACGTTTTGAGGATTACTGTTTATGGGCATGTTGACATTTTTATATTTATTTACTTTAATGTTACAATATTTTTGTGTAGGTTTTATGAGTCTTTATAGTCCCTATTGAACTATATTTAATTCTATGTATTATAGATAGATTTTACATTTTTTATAATAATTATATGTAGCTTTCAAACATTTTATTTATCATAAAATTTCATAAAACTATTATCAATAAAATTTCCTAAGTATTCAAACTTGATCCAGAGAATGATCAATTAATAAATTTCCAGTCATTCAAGATAAAATATTCTATAACCGTAAGTGTCCTATAAATGTACAGCCATCTTCAAACTTAAAATTATAGAAACTTAAATATCCTATAAATATGCAACCTCCAACCTTAAAATCCTAGAAACCTAAATATCCAAACTTACAATTAATTTCTAATTTTTAATTTTACAATTAAACCGAATTCCCCTTAAAATATTCCACAAGACCTAAACACCCAAGTACCCAAATTTAAAATTCTAAAAACCTAACAATTAAAATTTCCAACTCTGTAACCCTCAACCCCGATACCTACTCAATTTTACAAATTTCCATTCCGGTTTCTGTAGAATATAATCGTCGATAGAATCCCGGGAACGTTAACCGTAGCAAACGTTAGAGCGTTGGGGAGAAAAATGGAGAGTGGCGAGGGACAAAGAAATTATCGAGAGCACGTGCGGACAAGGGATGAAAAGGGGGTAGGTCAGCCTGATGTCCAGTTCGTCGAGTGCCGGACCTGCGCGTTTAGCTCGTACTCGGATCATATGGCAGAGACTGGAAGCCGATTGGAGCAGCCAGTTTCGTCGGGGCGGGTTCTAAGCCGGTTTAGGGGCAGTTTACGCGCGGAACCACCCTCCTATTCTGACCATGGAGGGCGAAGAACGTCTGACCTGGGGTCAGGTGGCTTCTGGACGCGATTCTCTCGCGATGACTTTGGCGCGTGGCGTAAACGTCAGGTGACCGAAAATCATTCTTCTCATCGATAATTAGCTTCTTTAAATAATGTTTTATGTTTACTGTAATTCATAAAACTGGAGATGCTAGATTTTAATTATGAAATTGGGAGATTTTCTTGTTTTTGATATTCGAGTTTCGTTCGAGGCATTCAAGCTTCAATTGATATTATTTTTTGGAAATATTTATTTGATGGATATTTTTTTAGTAATGTTTTTTAATGGAATGGTAGTGCTTTAGTAATATTTTTTAATTGAAGAATTGGATTGATTCAAACGGAAATGAATTAAAAATTTGACTAAACTGCTATTAGGTATTTGTGATTTTGTCTCTCAATTTTTATAACACTATTTATATTTGATTCTTAATCTTACTATTCTTATTATTAATTGTACTAACTGAATGCACGAAATTTCAAGATATAAGCAATTATAAAAATAATTCTTCATTTATATCAAAAATATTGAACAGTTTATTAGTTAGATGGTATATTATACTATTCATAGTTAAATATATACTATACATAGTTATAAAATATTAAAGTATACATATACAGTTAAATAGTTAAATAATATATTAAAATATATACAGTTAAATAGTTAAATAATATATTATAGTACATACAGTTAAACAGTCATATAGTTAAATATTCCAATAGTATATTATATTCTATTTAATCTTAATAGTATATTATACAGCATACATAGTTATATATACCTAAATAGTATTAAACCTCTTGAGAAGCCTTAAAGAACATGAACCCTCAACCTACAACAAACCTCAACAAAATCATCGATCGATCACACGATCGATATAACACTCCATAAACGTAAATGTGGAAGTTAAAAAAAGCGAAGTAACTCACCCTCCGATCATAGCGTCAGACACCCCCATCGGTAAATTTGCATCGCAGCCCCGAATGGACCCCCTGGAACGAACCACTATCGACGTACAGGAAACGGGAATTGTTTCGTACCGCCAGCGGGACCAGATGACGGCTCACGCATCCCGGAAAAACGGCAAGGATTTTCCCAGCCGGGAGAGCAGGGACAGGCTAGAAGGGAGGGTGGTGGTCGTGTGACACACGAGCCACCCCTGCGAATGGCCGAGCGGAGCAGGGCCGCCAAACAATCGATATATGCGTTCAAAATGGCCGCCAGAAACGCCACCCACCCTACCTATATCCCTCTACATCCCATCCCATCCAGGCGCAACCCCACACCCTCGCGCTCTTTCTACATCCCTCTCACGTATGCCCCCGAAGCTCTTTAACTTCAAGACCCGGCAGCCACTGACTGCCAACCAGGCAATACTACTCTTACAGTCTGTCTCGCAAGGGCGTACTCCTGATATTTACCAAATGCGATCGGTGAACGCTAAGGTAATCGTTGCTTATTGCCTACATTGGCTGATATGGTTGACGTTGACCAGCAAACCCTAGTAAATTAATTATTTATGGTAAGATTGGAAGAAGAGGGCTCTTAGGTGATAATGGTACACTGGAAGATTGAAACTTGGAATTGAAAGATTGAGTAATACTTGTATGTCGCTGTATATTGCATAGAGTGGCTCATGTGGTTCATAGGTTGACCGTCGGTGATCTGCGAATTTGGTTAAATTAATTATTTTGGGGAAATGAGAGATTTTGACATGGGAACTTAAAACAATATACTTCTAGATTAATACTAGAACCACCAGTTGGTAGTCAACATGACTGATTTCAAGTTTTATGTTTTATATTTGAAAATTTAGTTGCGGTGCTTTTGGAGAAGGTTTGCCATATTTTGCTAAGAAGAGTGGACATGTTATAACAGTTGATGCGTCAGAATTTATTTTTCAACCTTATTTTAAATTTTGTAGAATAATGTGTATTTCACATTGGTAGTCGTAGTGACAGTTCTAGTGGTAGTTCAGTCATAAAGATCCCAAAGTACTGGAATTCTAAAGTCACCTAAAGCCATGTATCCAATATCGAGTACTAAGGTAATGAAGATAGAAGCAAATAAATTGCAAAATATAACTTTTATTTTTCAATCATATCAATCGATAGATTTCCACAAAGTATCACATTATACACAAAGCATCATATATCATCATATGAGTCGTCATACAAATATCGTACGACTCGAATCAAATAATAAATTTTGCATTAAAATATCACACCATATTATACAAACCATTATACAAATATCAGACGAAATATCAGAATTAGTTGATCAATAACTTTTCCCAAACTACATCACATTATTTCACATAACCTGAAGCTATGATATTATTGTGAAACGAGCTGTATTTACCCTCGTTGTCCTTCCACCAGTTCCTCCACCCTCGAGACCGTAGCTTCACCTCAGCCCTCTCCGATTCAACCCCTCAGCTCCTTATCTTCGCTCGTCTCTTTCTTTTCAACCCCTTTCCTGGCGGACAACGCGCGATGCTCGTTTCGAAAATGGAGCCGCGGAATTTATCGGCGCGTTAAACTCGCGTGCATCGCGCGAGGGTGTGCACCAATGCCAAGGGTAAACACGCGCGAGCGATAATTTTCTTTTCGTAGCGAATCGAGCGGAGCGACGCGAGGAGAGGGTGCGCTTCTAACCAGCGTCGAATCGTCGCGACGAGAGAGCGCGCGAAAATTCGCCGGAAATCGGAGTAAAGTGCTTCCTCCTCGGCCACGGGGAGATCGAGAGATTACCTCGACGCTCGTAGATCATCGACACCATCCTGGAATATCAAAGCATCGAAATTCTTGAATACACATGCTCAGTAGTGTATCGAGAACTTTTGGTACCTTTACTTCTTCAAACTTCTTTTTACTTTTGATAATTATTCTGAGAATTATAATTGATTTATTCTTCTGTTATGGTGGTTGTTACACTATTTCAATGCAGCCATGCACAAAGATTATTCAAAAATAAGACATCAAAAAAATTTGTAAATTTGTTAATTTATAAATACGCAAATTTTTATACTTGTAACTTTGATCATTTGTAAGTTCAATATTTCAACTAATAAAAGACTTGAATATTTAGAAACTTGAAAATGTAATGAATTCAGGAATTTATTAAATGTTAACATATGTGCATATGTGTCCACACATGTGTGCTAAAATAAAGGTGTGCGTCAAATGCTAATGATACTATGGTTCATACTTAGGGAATGGTTTTAGCTGATTCCCTTAAGAATAGCACATGCTGGGAATTCGTAACAAGGTTTCAAGTGATAATGGCAGATTACTCTATCAGGAAGGTGTTCAATATTCAGCCTCCCTCTTACCATCACTCACTAGAGTTACATATCGAATACGATTTTATAACGAGTAGTTAAATAGGGAAGTTGCAGGTGCACTCGACATATGCACAATCAATCTGAAGGTTCACAAAAATTCCTAAATAAAAATAAGTTCCACAACCCCGAAACAATGAATTCTGAAGCGTGAAACTTCCCCCGAAGGAATTTGTGCCGCATGCACCAGAGGCGAAATTTAAGAAACAAGCAGAAGCTAATCACGCTAATGGTTTTCCCGCGGTCCGTTAGCGAGACCAAGCTGAAGAGGTAGGGTGAAAAGAGAGGGTAACTCGTTCCCGGGCCGGTTGCCAGCGCGAAAAGTATTTTCCTCTGATCCGAGCCGCGATTCTTCGCTGGAACAAGGAGAAAAGTGGAGGAAGAGGGACGATAAAGAAAGCAGAGGGAACGAGACAGAGTTCGGTGGGTTTATTAAAATATAATGGCGTTATCAGGCGAGAGAGCGTCGAGAGAACGAAGGGAGGAGGCGTCAGCTTTAAGAGGGAAGTTTTCTTAAGTGTTCTTAATTAGAAGGGACCTGTTGCTTCGGAAAAAACCGGGTCACGGTCGTAGACACGCCGACTACACCCCCTCTACCAGCCAACCCCCCTGTCGCACCCCCTGACACCCCCGCAGACGCTCGTAGACGCTCGACCTGAGCTCCAGACTCGTAAGAGTCATTATTTTCTTCTTATTCTCCTTCCTGTTCGCGCCTCTGCCTCCCTGTGGCCTTGTTTTCTTCGCGATTCAACCCTCAATTGCTCCCGCCTCTTCTTCTTCTTCTTCTTCTTCTTCTTTCGCCTCGGTGCCGTCTACTTGTTACCCCTCAGCTACTACTACGCTCCGTGGAATATTTAACAGGTCACGCTTTACCGTCGCGATCAACGTTTTTCGTTTAAAGGGGTAAGTTGAACGAGTTGTTGCATTACGAGTCATTAGATTGCGCCTTCTTCGAGATCCCTGGTCTTTACGCATGATTTGATATCGATTTTCTTGCACGTGTGATTTTCTGGAAAATTTGTGTTATGAAAGGAGTTGACATGTTCATACGTGCTTATTACTGTTCACAACTCGTACACAAAATTATTTATGCTTTTTGTGAGCAACAAATTTTAGTGTATTTTGTTTATATATATTTGATATATTTTTTATTTTTCTGGTTATACTTAGACTTCTATTTATTTGCATACACTTTCATTTTTATAAAAGATGTTTATGTGAAAGTCATTCGGCTTTATTAATGTACACAATTCATATGTAAAATTGAATTTCGTATTATTTATATTTATCAGCACAAGTAATACACTCCATGTATTAATATATTATATGAAGTCATGTTATTAAGATTTTAATAACTTGATTATATTTTTAATGTTCGATTGAGAGGTGAAAAAAAATATTTCTACATCCAAGCCTCTGACACAATTACAAAAATAAAGTAACTCAACCCCCATGTCTCGAAACATTTCAAACATGGCAGGAATATTTGCAACCCCATAGAGCTCACCCCGAATACCTCGCGAACATCGAAACGTAAAATCATCCCGACACTCGGTCCAAATGAAAACGCTGTTCCGTCGAAGAATCTTTCCCCAAGAAACAGAGGGATGTAACCGAAAGCATCTTGAGCAGAAACTGTCAAAGGGCTGAGGAGACGGATCGAAGATTTCCGTGCATCTGTCAGGCTCGCTTCCGCTCCAGTTTCGCGGACGAAACATCGACTATCGTTACCCGGGCCGAAGAAAGAAAAAAAAGAGAAACAGAAAGAAGAATGCAAATTCTTTTTCTTTTCTCCGGTTCAGCCGGCGACCCCAATAGCTGCAACGGTTATTCGTGGAGAGGGCGCGAACGTGGTTCTCGACGGGTAAAAGAAAGAAAAGGGGTGGGAAGAGGAGCGAGGCCACGTCAAATAAATTTGAATATCGATGCCCATTGAATCCGATCGAAGGGTTCGGCAGAAGTCCTCCTTTCATCGAACGAAAGGGTTGCGATTTGAATATTCTCGTCGGGGTAACTAGAAGGTATATCCTCCGAAGGGGTGACACGAGGTTCAACCACCCCTTACTTTTTTTCCCGCGTCGCTCTTTTCCCTTTTTTTTCTATTTGTATACTTCGCGAGTTGCATTGTGCCCGCGAGAAAAACCCAACACCCAGCCACCAGCCCCGGGGCCATTCTGTTCCATTATTAAAGTAATCAGCGTCATTGTGACGGGTGTTCGGTTTTGACTAATACATTAAGGAGGCCAGGTATAACCGCTTTTCGTACAAATATCGTTGTGACCCAATTTTTACTTCCGAAGGTACAGTTTTAATGCTGTTGTGACTTATTTCTGTTTACCTCCCTGGAGATTAGAACGGCTTCGCTGAGAGGAGTCGTGAAAAATTGCTGAGATTTAGAGCTAAGGATAAGGATTTTTTATTTAAGTAGCTCTAAAGTACTCATTGCTCTTTGTTGTAATCTTTGATCGTTTTATAAGTTTCGTGTAAAGTGCAGTTTACTTGCAGGTTATATGACCTTTGAAACACTGATTTTATTTAAACTTTGTAGAAAATGTGGGGTACGTGAAAAGTAGCAGTTTGGCAAAACTGTAGCAAGCAACTCTCAAGAATGAGGCAGAAAAGGGTATAATTTATAGCTAACTGAGAATAGAATGGTTTGATGGGACCAATCAATGTTTAAAATCTGCAAAAAATTCTAACGTTTCAAAGCTACCAAACGTCCAAACAAATTCTCATAGTTTAACAATCTCAAAGTTCCAAAATTGCAAACTTCTAACAACACTAAAAAATATTAAAGTCCCAACTCTTCTGAAACTTCCAAAAGTCAACTTCTAACACTCAACTTCCAAAAAGACCAAAACTCCCAAATTTACAGAGGAACTAACCTAAATCATAACCTAAAAGTCGCCCAATTCAAAGGGGTTAATCACAAAAGCCGTACGTGACTCCCTAAACGTTTCCAACTCAAGTACTCCTCCAAAAAATTCCATCCATTCCACGCCACCACCTAACTACCCCAATCTGAACAATCATTCTCCCGCGCAAACGTATGCAAATAAAATGGCCGCCTTATCTCGAATCCGATCGGTTACCAAGAGGACCCCATAAAGCCCGACACAATCGTATTAACTCGTTTCATTCGCGAGGCCGTCCATCCTCGCGACAGATGTGGAAAATCGCGATCCTCCGCGTGACCGGTGTCGGGATAACCTAAAAACCAGGTCGACCCTTTTCTCTCCTTTTCTAGGACTTAGTTAAGACGTCACCGGGTCGAACAATACGGTCAGCCATGCGTGCACGGGCTTCGCACCTTTGGCTCCGAGCATAGAATTTGATTTTTATCTTGGAGGGCACTCGATGGCTGCCGCGATTTGGAGATAGCCTGCATCGTTTCGAGTGCTCTTCAGGACACTCGGTCTGTTCGATGTTTTTTCCCTGACACGGGGCCCGTCGTGACCGTCAATTGCCCCGAATGCGCAGTTTGGTGGATTGTTTAATGGTGATGTGGACTCAGGTAGGCGATTTGATGGGAAATTTGGGACTGAGAACTGTCTGTGATCGGGGAGTTTTGGAGTTGTTGAGTGATGGTACTTGGGATCTTCAATTTAATGCTAATTGAATTGACTGAATTGAGTGAATTGACTGAATTGAAGGTCAGAGTATTTGGAATGAGTGGTAGTTGATGATGGAGCTGTTTGGTGAGGTTAGGTTTGACAGGTTAAGTTGACAATTTTGACTGCAAATTTTTATTTCAATTATTGTGTGTACCTTCTTAATTATTATATAGAGTGCTGTTTGATGATGGAGTTATTTAGTGAGATTAGGTTTGACAGGTTAAGTTGAAAATTCTGACTGTGAATTTTTGTTTCAATTATTATGTATACTTTCTTAGTTATTATTATATAGAGTGCTATTTGATGATGGACCTATTTGGTGAGATTAGGTTTGACAGGTTAAGTTGACAATTCTGACTGCAAATTTTTATTTCAATTATTGTCTGTACCTCCTTACTTATTATTGCATAGAGTGTTATTTGATGATGGGGCTATTTGGTGAGGTTAGGTTTGACAGGTTAAGTTAACAATTTTGATTGCAAATTTTTGTTTCAATTATTATGTATACCTTCTTAGTTATTATATCAGTTCTGAGGATATCGTATATGCTCTTAGAGTAATACTGCAATACTATTTCTTCCTACTTGTGCACTTGATGTGGAGCTAAACTAGTTTTCAGCTAATTTTTATCAGTATTGTGAACAATTTATAAAAACTCCTTTTTATATTAAATTATCGAACTAACTACTAAGTTGTCTGTATTTAACACATCCTCCCTTGTCATATAAATAAATAAACTACAGTGATTTTCATGAAACATAACCTTATTGAATTCAAGCATCTCTTCTCGAAACCTTGAAACTATATTCCCCATAAACCTGTCGCCATCCCCAGTACTTATCCCGTTAATCCTCTCTAATTACCCATCGATCGAGCCATCGTAAGATTGACGGGAAACTCGATTGAATCGAACTCGAAAAGGCGTCGCGTGAAAAGCGGAGCGTCGAATCGGATTTTTTACGGCGAATAACGAGATTCCGCGTCGATCATTAATAATCGTCGATCAGGCAGAGAAGCGTGTGCATGAAAATCACATTACGATAAGCAATAGTTGTCACGGAGCTTGCCTCGGGCCATTTCGACCCGACCACCCCCCAACGGGATCCCCAAACGAGGATTCAGGTAGCTGCGCGTATGGGGGGCCCCACCTGGGCCCTCATGCGTGTGCACACGCACAAGCAGACCGTGGACGTTCGAGCTATCAGGGTAGGAGACGCACATGGGACCCCATAGAATATGCATGCGTTTTGTATTCACGAATATGTTAACCCTTTCGCTTAGTCTTTCGATTGGCACCACGGAGGCAACACCTCCGGACTATCTGACACGGTTTCTTATGGTGTTACGGTTCTTCACGGACTTTGTACGACGGACTTTGTAGTTTTGAGTCATGGTCATACGAGTATGTGGTACGAGTATGGCGGACGGAGATGAGGTTTGTGCATCATTCTTCATACGGTTCTTGTTAGTTCTTATTCGGTTAGGTTAGGTTAGGTAACTAGGTTATTTGGTTAGGAGATTTTTGCAAAATTTGTGGGGGTTGTTACCAATGGATTTTTGTATTTTTGGAGAATTGAGGGTAATCTATTTTTCTTGTAGTAGTTTTGGACTATTATAGAAATTATTTAGGATTGAACTTCTGTTAGGAGTTAATTTGAGTTACTGTGTTAAGTAGGTAATCAAATTTGATAGTTCCTTTTTATATGGCTACACTTTTATGTAGTCACATTTTACTCTGGTCACATTTGGATGTGGATGCTTTTTGATATTCCCATATTTTGATGTGACTATATTTTCACGTGGCTACATTTTGATGTTACTACATTTTGATATGGTTACATTTCGAAATGGTTACATTTTGACGTGGTCACATTCTGATGTTGCTACATTCTAATATGGCTACATCTTCATATGGTTACATTTTGATGTGATCACATTTTGAAATGGTGATATTTTCACGTGGTCACATGTGGATGTGGTTGCATTCTGATGTGGCTAAATCTTCATATGGTTACATTTTGATGTGGTCGTATTTTGATTTTACTACATTTTGATGTTAGTGCATTTTGATCTGACTAAATTTGGACATTGTTACATTTTGATGTTGCTACATTTTGATATGGTCACATTCTGATACAATCACATTTTAGTCATTCTCAATACCCATATTAACCTGGTCATCTTCAACTAGCATAATTAAATTAATTTTTACAAAACTTTGTATTTCGATATGAACAGAATTACAACTTCCATATAAATATTAATTACAAGCTTGTTCACATAAAATATCGATATGAAGCTTTCATAAAAGTAATAATGAACGACTTTTCCTGTACCAGTTTATAAAATATCGTACATACATTGATTTCAAATTATTGTATTAATCAGCAGTATTATATCTTAACCTATATGATTGAACCATATAAATTATAAATTGGATTATTGAATATTGATAATTCTTAAGATATTCGATACATTATTAAATTTATATGAAATTGAATTCATTTATGGTAGTCTTAATTGCACATGAATTAGCAATGTGTTTAAATGAAAATTTAGTTTGTTTGCAAGAAATCTAAATCTCGAACTGTGTTTCTGATTTAGTGATAAAATTAAGTATATTTTTGGTAATTTTAACTTCTGTGATAGTATCGTTCATTTTGAAGTTGCAATTAGGTTCGGTTGGTTAGGTTAGGTTGTTGAACGTTGTTGAAATATTGCAAATGGCATCCAAACATTGCTTTTGTGTCTGAACAGATTTTGCGATGTACTATATGTTATGTCTGCAATTTTGAGATGTTTCAATTATAGTTTCTTTCTATAATTTTTTACTGCAATCAAATTATTACGTAATTGTGGTGGAAGTAAAATAACGCAATTATAACCTAAATTATGATAAAAGTATAACCTAATTATAATAAAATTATAATCGAGTTGTAATAACGTATTTATAATCCACAGTGGTTACAATCAAATTACACTGTAATTTTAATCAAATTATAATAGCACAATTATAATCTAGCCACAATGTGGTTACAGTCAAATTATAACTATACTCAAATCATAATAACGCAATTATAATCTAATTATAACACTATTATAATCTATTATAATCTATTATAACGAACATACAAGAACATGATTACAATCTAATTACACAGAAATATTTGTTTCGAAGAAACCTTCCTCATCGTCCGTAAAAATCGAATATTTCTCAACGAAACAACTTCTCTTTACCTTCCTCCATTTTTTCTTTTCTTTCATCTCAACAACGAGTTATTTCCGTCGGGAGACATTTCCCATGGCGGACATTTGGCTGTCGTTTATACGCGGCATAGAATCGGAATAATGCAAAAGTAATATCGGCCTGGAGGCATCGTGTAATAGCTCCCTTAAAATATGATCGACAGGAAGATGGAGCGATAAACTTCTCATTGAGTCATCCGTCGTTAAGGAATGTTCGAATGCTCTCGTTTCGCGCGTTTTATCCCGTCGTGCAGGCGACGGGGAATAAAACTATTTGTCGCTCGGCGGGTAGAGATGCGAGCGGAAAACGAGGTTTATCGCTGTACGAACACCAATTCCGCTTTACTCGCGATCATTCCTCTGCTAAAACCCGTGAAAATATTTTCAATCGATTCTAATCAACTTCCATCGATTCGATCTACAATCTCGATGCTCGATTTCGACCGAAATGCGATCTTCGACGCGTACGTTCACACGTACTGTATCGAAAGGAAGCTTCAAAATTTTATTTATTTTGATCTGATCGGTTTTTTGAGATGGTATTTTGTTGATATTTTATGTGCAACATGTTTATGTAGTTTCTAGTATTTTATGTAGTCTGTCAATATTTAAAAATATTAATTATTTTATTAATATTTCATATGTGACATACATATTGTAGCATTTTATTAATGTAGTGTATCAATTTTTACAAATATTAATCATTTTATAAATTTTTCATATGTGACACACATGTTGTAGCATTTTATTAATATAATATATCAATTTTTGTAAATATTAATCATTTTATAAATTTTTCATATGTGTCACACATGTTGTAGTATTTTATTACTGTAGTATATTAATTTTTACAAATATTAATCATTTTATTAATTTTTCATATATGACACACATATTGTAGTACTTTATTAATGTCATATATTAATTTTTATAAATATTAATCATTTTATTAATTTTTCATATGTGTC
Organism: Megachile rotundata; assembly: GCF_050947335.1. Taxonomy (NCBI): domain Eukaryota; kingdom Metazoa; phylum Arthropoda; class Insecta; order Hymenoptera; family Megachilidae; genus Megachile; species Megachile rotundata. Next base: position 16,138,170 of record NC_134984.1, on the reverse strand, counting down.
ACACATGTTGTAGTATTTTATTAATGTAGTATATTAATTTTCACTAATATTAATCATTTTATTAATTTTTCATATGTGTCACACATGTTGTAGTATTTTATTACTGTAGTATATCAATTTTTACAAATATTAATCATTTTATTAATTTTTCATATGTGTCACACATGTTGTATTACTTTATTAATGTTATATGTTAATTTTTACAAATATTATTCATTTTATTAATTTTTCATATGTGTCACACATGTTGTAGTACTTTATTAACGTAGTACATCAATTTTCACAAATATTAATCATTTTATTCATACTTCATATGTGTCACACACTCATACATGATACGTATGTTAATCTTGTATCCTCTCTAAAAATATTTTATTAATATATATCATATTTCATATTATTCCACGAACACACATAAGGTGTCGTTATTCTAAAAGATTGATATATAAATAAAAACTTGATAGTGTATTACTCAGCAGTGAGCATCATAAATCAAATATCGTCAAAAAAAGGAAATAGTAATTTACTCTTGACATTCCGCAGCGTGGGTAGAAAGTTCGTAGTTTCTTTGACAGGAAAATGGCTCGCAGCCATTTTGTAAAGGTCACCCTCCGATGCCACCCCTGCAGAAGCCACCAACCCCTGGACTCGAATCGGTTCAATTACCCTGAAATGGCGTGGTTCACCGACTTACTAGTCGACGTCATGCTGCGAAACAGTTGACCGCTGGTCACTCTTTGCTTGACCGTGAATAATTCGATTACTATAGACGCCATTGAAGAGGAGTCGAGCGAGCGCGAAATCGAATTTGACGTTAAACAGGCTCCTTTCAAATATTATCTTCACCTGCCACTTTTCTTACTTTTAAAATACTTTGCAATCACAATCACGTATTAATATATTCTTTAAAATGTTATAGACACATGTTATAGGCAAAATGTTATTGGACACATTGCAAAAGTACAAGTTGAAGAATAATTATATTTTATAAGTTACAGATTTTTACTGATTTATTATGGTGTTCTTTTAGTGCTTTTGTAATTTCTTACAGTTTCATGAAATCAATGAAATTTATATTTTATATACAATTTTGTATTATCAATGAAATTAATATTTTATGAACTTGATGAGATTAATCTTCATGTTTCATGTACAAAGTATTATCAACAAAATTTATATTCCATAAAGTTTACACTATCTTAGATGATCATATTTCTTTTAATCGCTGCAGTAGTCAATTTTTAAATGAATTTTCCTTAACCACTTAACAATCACCCAAAACTAGAAAGCAATTTGCGAACGACTCGAGGGTCACACTATTTGCAGATACCTGTGTAGGGTAAGAAAGTGGAAAATAAACGATTAAAAATCGACATTGGTAGTGGGCATGGTCCACGACCCATCGATAAATCACCGGCTAATACTGTCCTGGGCGCGTGCCGCAGAAAAAGGAGTGACCGGACATTATCGTTCAGGTCAATTCGCCGAGGACCACGAAGGAGAAGTTGAATTTCCGGTTCTGGGTCTGCCGGTGAATCCTGTAGAGGTCAGTGGAACCCCTGACCCAGGTCGAGGGTCAGCCCAAACAATCTTTCCACGGGGTCAGCCCACCGCGTTTACGCCACTGATTTATGGCCTGTTTCCACGCTCGATACGTTCGAGTCCTTTGGCGGTCACAAGTGACCTCTGATTGATTCAATTCGCGGACAGAGACTGATTGAACTCGCATTCTATTTCGTTTAGAATCTTTTAGAATATGTGTTAGCATATTTAGTACAATATTACTGGTAGAATATGTGGAATTTAAGAAGTGATATGTGAAGTTTAAGGAATTTAAGAAGAGTGAAATTTAAGTGTGAAGGGTTGATCAGTTGTGGAAGGTTGTGATGGATGTTCATAATAATATGTGGACACCAAGATAAATTTGGTGTTCAGTTATTTATTTGTGAGTGTACAGTGAGTGTACAATTATTGGTGCAGTTCTGACTCAAGGGTTAATTAATACAATTTAGTTGGACTTGTATTTTTAGTATCTTATTTCATGTAGGATGCTTATTTGTCAGGACATGAAGGATACTAGATTTGAAGGATACTATGACTTTAATGGAGGTAGAAGTGGTTGAGTGTGACGGAGTGATTAGCCATATTGTTCAGCTGTGGAGAAATTGGAATTTTGAAAAACTATGATGACACATTGTGGAATAGTGAAATAGTGCATAGCTGTATAACAGTGTTAGTGGAGTAATAGTGAAGTGGTGTGACAGAAGAATTGGAGAACAGCTAGATAAAATAGTACACTAAAATACAAGATCAGTATCAAGACATCTAACTCTATTTTGAGACATCTTCTCAACATGATGATGACAAATCTAGATGATGACAAATAACGTAAAAATTGTGTCTTCGTTGCTATGTCCCCATAAAGAATACTATGCTAAGTCCCCATAAAGAATACCAAGTCCTCCGAAAAGCCTACCCTTCTCTCCCAAAAAGAGCCTATACCTATCATTTCACCTCTCCCAATTCACCGCTTAAGAGACATCGGAAAAGGTGGATCCAAGAAGCAACGCTAAACGCAAATTGGCGCAAATTGGCGGGCGGCTTTAGCGCAGGACGTAAGCCTGCACAAGACGCTAAGCCACCGGCAAGCAATCGCGAATAGAGTTGGCTGCATCGAATCCTCCGAAGGCTGGATGGAAGGGAGAGAAGGACGAAGGAACATAGGGAACGGAGGAAGAACGCGGACGGAGTGGAAGCTGCATCCGACAAAAGGGATGGCGGTGGCAAAGAGGCGAGAGGAAGGAGGAGGAGGAAGATCGTTAGGCATGTTACGTCTTGCATCCTGCCAGGACGATGGAACAGCCGGCAGACTCCGACGTGTATACCGTTGCACGTACACCGTGCCCCTTCTGTTCGTTCTGTACATGCACGAAACGAGAGGACGCGCGAGCACGATGGGGTGGTTTTGGCAAGCCCATCCCACTAGCCCGTCTTTCGAAAACCACCCCCTTCGTGGATAGCGACGGCGACGAACTGCCATCGTACAACGTACTCTTGGTAATTCTGTGTTTTCTTGGTTATGCTTTTGAGGGATTTTTTATGTTGTGCATTTATTTTTTTAAGGGGGAAGTTTGGGGAAAACTACCCCTTTTGGATAAAGCGAGGATGTTGTATCATGGAACATAGTTTCAATCTATTACTCTTTTCGGGAATTCGGTATTTTCTATTTTACTTTGTTCTCTCAAGGGTTTCATATTGTGTAGTTATTTGTTTGTGAGTCGACGTTTAGCGAAAACCACCCTCTTCGGGGACGACGTTGTATCATGTAATATCGCTCCAATCTATTACTCTTTTCAAGAATTCTCTGCTTTCTATTTGACTTTGTTCTCTCAAGGGTTTTACATTGTCCACTCATTTGTTTGTGAGTCAACGTTTAACGAAAACTACCCTCTTCGGTAACGATGTTATATCATGTAATATGACTCGAATCTATTACTCCTTTCGGTAATTCTGTATTTTCTACTTTACTTTGCTGTTTCAAGAGTTTTGTTTTAATGTCCACTTCTTTGTTCGTGAGTCGGTTTCTTGAAAACTACCCTCTTGTGCATAGCGACGGCGATTATCCAATATCATGTAATACAGCTCAAACCTATTACTCCTCTGGGTAATGATGTTCTTTTTCTTTTCCCTTTACACTTTCAAAGATATTTTTAGATTGTATACTTTTTATTTGGCTATGAATTGATGTCTGTTCCTTGAAAACCACCCTCTTCTTACATAGCGAGGGCAATGATGTACTATCGTGTACTATGCCTCGTATCTAGTACTCTTCATGCTAAAAAATAATTAAATTTGAATAACAAAATTATTCACTGTATTTTATGCTAATTTCTTATTCAATTTAATACTAATATCTCCTATGTCAAATTATGGATGATATTTTGATAGATTCAGTCTTTTAGTGATCATCTCTAGTTATATTGCCAAATGCGTTCACGTACGAACTTCTAAATTAATACTATAGTTTGTCGCATTTTAGCAATTTTTAAGATTAGTCCATTATTATACAGTAGTTTCTGACATGAGTACTTAACCATGCAATGCACAATAATCATATCTCTCGTTATATTGCCAAATTCGTCCAAACACACATTTCTAAATTACAATTTTATTTTACCAACTTTTAAGAATCCTCTACACATCAACAGTCCATGACACAAACACTCAATGCAACATTACCTAAAAATAATTTTAAAAATCAATTTTACCATAATCATATCTATCATTTGCTGACGTACCATATATACCTGCAAAGCTCAGCGAAAATTGATCTTACACGGGTCGATCGCTTTTCTAGACACTCTGAGACAAGTTTGAAACTGCTTCGCTGGTTAGTCCTTATTGACTGGCATGGTACGGGGTATCTTGGAAGCTCGATGGGGTTGCTTAGGCAACTTCAAATTAATTTCAAACATAGGGAGAAACAATACTTAATGCCAAGACCGTGAAGGGTGGTACGTCTCAAGTAGTGGAGCATCCCATAATAATTATTTTCCAATGAAAACTCAAATTGTCGGGGTTCGCGGGTTACCCTATAGTCGGGGGTAAACTTTGTCGAGAATGTCAGCTTAAGATGTCAAAGTGAGATCCACGGGTAAACGTATACTTTAATTAAACGTACTTTATGATTTTATTTAAGAAAAATATTATGGGAATATCATGAATCAAATTAGTGGTCTGAAAAATTAAAGATGAGGCTGTCTTTTTAAATAACCTCTTACAAGTAATTTTATGAGTGTTTAAGAAGCTTTATATATTTTGACATATTTAGAAAATATTTTCACAAAGGAATTTTAGTGCAAATTTATTATATAGAATTTGAGTGCAAATTTATTATATAGAATTTTAGTGCAAATTTATTATATAGAATTTTAGTGCAAATTTTGTAATATGAAGAATTTAAAAAATGTCTAAAAAAATGAATTACTCGAAATACACAAAAATTTCTGTCCACCATTTTTAAACAGTTAATTGCTCTTAGAACTTGATAGTTTCAAAAGGTCAGATTTTTACTTGGTTCTAAACACATTAAAATAAACAGAAGGCAATAAATGTTTGATACCTCACTTACAAAGTTCATGCTATTCATAGTTCGCTCACATCATTAATTTCTACGACGAATATAACAAAAAGTTCCAATGCAAGATCTTGCCAGAAACAGCGTCCCTAAATAAATAAATCGCTAAATAAATAAAAGTCCTCGAAGTAAATCAATAATCGCGAAACAAAAAGAACGTCGAAAGGAAAACTTGAGGGAGCGAACAAACAAGGCCGAAGAGTCTGAATTAAAATGGCGAAATCCACTTAAAGCCCGGGATCTCCCCCAGATTTCGTCCGCGAAGATTCGTGTTCCAAAGAACTCGGCCGACAAAATGCGGAAACGTTGTCATCGGTTTCGAAGCGGATCGTGTCATAAAGTAGGAGGAGACGAGGGGGTTGTTCGGGTAACAAGAAAGCGGGCGATGTTAATGGAATTTGATCCGGACGAGGTGGTTTCGAAGACGTTTCGGTGGACGGGCGGAAGACGTAGAAACGCCTGGTGCCTCGCAAACTCGCGTAATTATGAGGAGAAGACTCAAACATGCTGCCGTTGCAGTCTTGCCACACTTTGGTGTGTGCAGTCGCGTTCGAGGAACTCGAAAGCAGACAGAGACGTTTTCTCGTGTGCCCTGAGGATACCGAGGCTCACGATTTCGCAAGACATGCACCCTTAATCGTCCCCGCTTTATTCGACGATACGAGACACAGATGTATTCGTAGAACGAGAAATGGGGGTACAGTCAACAGCAAATTTAGGATTCTTGGAGTGGATGTGGGTGGTCAGGGGATTTTTAGAGATTTTTCGGAGTTTGGAGATGAAGAGATAGGGATGTTTGAGACTTGGGTGATGAAGTAGTTTGAGAGTTTTTATGGTTGAAAGTTTAAACTTGGGAAATTTAAAATGGTTTAGAAATTGGAAATATGAAAACTTTGGTACTTTGCAATTTAGAAATTTCAGTATTAAGAAATGTATGAAGGTGGGTGTCTGGGAATATAAAAAATTTAAGAATCTGGAAATTTATGAAATTTGATAAATTGGGAATTTCAAGGTTTAAGAAAGTTGAGAAACTAAATTTGAAAATTTGGAAACTGGAAAATTTAGAAATCAGAAAATTAGAAAATTGGAAAATTGAAAAATTGAAAAATTGAAAAATTGAAAAATTGAAAAATTGAAAAATTGAAAAATAGGGAAAATAGAGAATTGGAAAAATTGAAAGTTGGGAAAAGGAAAATGGGAAGAGTGGAGAATTGGAAAAATTAAAAATCTGTAAAATCTGCAAAATCAGAAAAACCTGAAAAATCTGAAAAATCTAAAAAATCTAAAAAATCTAAAAAATCTAAAAAATCTAAAAAATCTAAAAAATCTAAGAAATCTAAAAAATCTAAAAAATCTAAAATATCTAAAATATCTAAAAAATCTAAAAGGTCTGAGAAATCTGAAAAATCTGAAAATTTGATAATCCAAAGCTTCCCAAACTCAAAAATTAAGAATGAATAAACATGAATACATATAAACTAAAAACTGTGAAAAATAAATCCGATAAATTGCACCAGAGTGTACCTCACAATTAAATTCGAACAGAACTGCGAAGGTGCTAGATGCTTTAGTTCAGAGTGTATCGCAACTACGTATTAATTGCGTCGCAATAATTAGTTGGGGTTAGTCTGTTCTTCATCTCCATCAGAAACTGAAGAATTCGCCAAGAAAGATACAATATCACAAGTTCATTAAAATTGCACTATCTTCACTCTTCAATCATCTAAAAATATTTCTTCTTGCTTTTAACAATGAAATTCCTTACACAAACATTAATAATATTAATAATATTCTTAATCCTTCAACCATGAAACCAAGTATCATTAACACCAGTTTAAGTTCCATCATTATACAAAGCCTTGTTAATAAATCAGAATCATACTCCAACTTTGAAATTAAATATTTTGTAGATCATAAACCGTTTAAAACCAGGTATCGTTCAGCTGAGCAGGTTCAGACATTATGTAGAAGGTTGTTAATAATTCGACATCATGCTTCGACTTCAATGTTAAGTATTTTGTAATCGTTTGTCTTAACAACTGATATCCTTAAGTTCTACTTAGCAAATTTCTGCAGACGTCAAAAAGTCAGCGTCACAACTTCTGACCTTACCAAGGTCACTGTAAACAGTATATCTTACTATAAATAGTAAGAAAATTAAATTGCCAAGTATATTCTGAATTTAAGAATCCTTGACTACCCAAATCATGATTAATATTAAACTCCTAACCCAATCATGCTGTGATTATAATTTTGATTTGTTGTATCTGAAGTGGTTGTGCGTCACGAGTGCGTCACCTTACTACAAGTCACAAGAGTTAACCTAACCGAGTATTCATGGATTCTTGAATAAATTTTAATTGTAATTGAACTTCGAACCAAGAGTACCAAATTTGGAACAAAATCCGAAACGTGAAGTTACAGCAAGGATGTAATCGTAAAGCATGTTGAGCTCCAATAGGAAATAAACAGTCGTTCAATTAGAAGCTGAAAGGTGGTGGTCGTGCAGTGATCCCGTAAAGCAGCGGCCGTGCAAGAAGCCCGATCCTCTTGCCTTTCGTTCGCCGCGAAATTCCCGGATCCCTCCTTTGTGCCCTCGAGAAACAGATCCCGTAAAATAGAAACTTCCTCGGCGTACGTACGGGCTGCATATTCCCCGCAACGAGGACTTCATAGCCAAGTTTCCGAGGACCTAGAGCGGGTCCTTGTAATTTCGCCTGCCAGCATCCTCTTCCACCCCCTAGTTCCTCCACCTCCTTTACTACCACCACCATGGCACACAACCATCTCCCTTTTGCACCCTTCCATTCCACGTTCTGGACCACTTGCTCGCGGTGATCCCGCAAGTGGAGGCTGGGAATCGCAAAGGCAAAGAGCGAGGCAGGCTGGATGGGAGTCAGGTGGAAAGAGGGAAGCTCTTCGGGGTGGATGAGGGGGTTGGCGAGGTGTACGAAGGAGGACGTGCCTTCATTTGTTTCAGCGGGTCCGTGGTGGGTGGTTACGTCACGCGTTGGTCGTCATGGTAACCTGCTGGGCTTGCCAAGAGGGGATCCAGCGTGTTGCCGCTTAAAGACGACCAGGGAGATCCTGATCCTACGGGATCTCGCACGCACACCGATTCATGGCCCTTCTTCTCGGTGTCTTCGATCCGTGGGACAGATTTCTTTTATCGCCGACAACTTTCGATAGTGCCTGAGAATTTAGGACTTCAAGCGGGACCGAGAGGTGAGAACAGGAATCCCGCGAATGAATGATGTTTGATTGCTGATTGGGATGGATAATGGAGCGAAAGCTGCTAAGGGATGATGGATGGCTTAAACCGACACGCTTTGATTTCTCTTCGACGTCTTCTTAGCTGATTGCACCCTAACTCTGTTGTGCGTGTTCGATTTAACCGAGGTATAATTGCGGTATTCGAAACTGATCGCTTCGGTTAATTATGGGAATGTGGCTACGGTGATATGTCATTTTAGTTCTTCGACGTTGACTTGTATCTTACTTTTCACTTCTTCGAGGATGACTTATATTTTACAATTCACTTCTTTGAGGTGGACTTATATCTTACATTTTGCTATTTCAAGGTTGACTTAGATCTTGCATTTTACTTCTTCGAGATTGGCTAAATTCTTGCATTTTACTTCTTCGATGTTGAGTCAAATCTTGAATTTCACTTCTTCAAGGTTGGCTCAAATGTTGAATTTTACTTCTTCAAGGTTGACTTGCATTTTATTTATTCAAGGTTGAGTCAAATTTGGAATTTCACTTCACCAAGGTTGACTTATATTTTACCTCTTCAAGGTTGGCTCAAATCTTGAATTTTACTTTTTCAAGGTTGACTTGCATTTTACCTCAAGGTTGAGTGAAATCTTCAATTTTACTTCTTCGACGTTGAGTCAAATTTTAAATTCTACTTCATCAAGGTTGACTTAAATCTCGAATTTTACTTCTTCAAGGTTGACTTGCATTTTACCTCAAGGTTGAGTGAAATCTTCAATTTTACTTCTTCCACGTTGAGTCAAATTTTAAATTCTACTTCATCAAGGTTGGCTCAAATCTTGAATTTTACTTTTTCAAGGTTGACTTGAATTTTACCTCAAGGTTGAGTGAAATCTTCAATTTTACTTCTTCGACATTGAGTCAAATTTTAAATTCTACTTCATCAAGGTTGACTTAAATCTCGAATTTTACTTCTTCAAGATTGACTTGCATTTTACTTCAAGCTTGAATCAAATCTTGAATTCTGTTTCTTTGAAATCAATTGAAGTCTTGAATTATACTTTGAAGTTGATTTAACTGTATCAAATCCTGATTTCAAATTGAATGAATAACTACAGACTAATTGTTAGAAGCTCACGTCTATAATAACATGATCGAAATAAGAATGATAATAATTGAGATTATAGATAGAACGAAAAATGGAATACTATATTTTGGAAAAGGTTGGCTGAAAGGAGAGCTTGTTTTCATTAATATACTTCTCCACCGACATAAACGGTATGGACGTTTTTGAAAGCCCCATTTAAAGGTTAGGTACGTCCCACATACTCCAGCGTGGTTGGAATAAAAATGAACGAGGAAAAGTAGCTCGAGGAAAAGCTGTTCTTCTCTGTATTCCCAGTATAAAAAGATTGAATAAAAAAACGATCGAATAAAATGGAACCGCTCTGACGTTGAAATATTTTATGCACAATTAGGGATGCTTTAAAATTGTTCGAAAATGCTTCGTCAACTAACTGAAAGATTGCTAATTTAGAGTTTCATAGCTTTCAGCAGTTTCATAGTTTATAGTCAACTTAAACTTTTTTAAATTACTTGGTTATTAAATTATTAGGTTACTAGAGGGTTAAATTACTAGATTAGTGGATTACTGGAATGCTAAGTTACTCAATTACAAGATTAGTATTGATACACCAATATTCTAATAATTCTAGATTTCAGAGATAAATGTATTGTTAACTAACCTATACCTTATGTCCCTAAATCACTATCCATATACTTCACATTATCAGTGCATCCCTATATCTCCATATTCGATATCATTACATCCATCTACCCTTATACACGTAACAATATAAATCTATAAAAGAAAAATGGTGTTTCTAAAATTTTACCCACATCTACCCTTGTGTAAGTAACCGGATAAATCCAGAAAAGGAAAATGGCGCCCCCAAAATTTTGCCTACATCTACCCTTACACAGATAACAATATAAATCTAGAAAAGAAAAATAGCGCCCCTAAAATTTTGCCTACATCTACCCTTGTGTAAGTAACCGAATAAATCCAGAAAAGGAAAATGGCGCCTCTAAAATTTTGCCTACATCTACCCTTACACAGATAACAGTATAAACCTAGAAAAGAAAAATGGCGCCCCTAAAATTTTGCCTACTCTTGTATAAGTAACCGAATAAATCCAGAAAAGAAAAATGGCGTCTCTAAAATTTTGCCTCGCAAACGAAATTCAGCAAAAAAATATCGTTTCATCGTACAGTGTCGAACAGATCGTATTTACCAATTACGTTTCGCGATACTTCGACCGGAGTTCGAAGCTACTTTGAGCACTCTTATCCTCGTTTCCCAGCAAGTTGGAAGGGAAAGAACGTCTTCACGCGTCAAAGGACACGCTTGGAACACGCTCCGCGGCGTATTTCAGCTAAACTAGGATCGTCGTTCTCCGCGAACCGTGGCGGAGAAGAAAGGGCGCGTAGTGGAACGAAGAAACGGATACAATGTTCCAGTTACTTTGATGGAAGCCCTTTTGATACTCCCTTCTTGCCCGTTGCACCGTCGCGTCGACTCGCGTCGCGTCTTCTTGCGTGCCCCGAAGAACCAACGAATCAATTCCTAGCTACGAACACGCCTCGATTCTCACGACTTCTTTTTACGTCCTCTTACAGCTATTCTCTTTGCCGTTCGGCTCCGCGAATACGTAACGAGAGGGCACGTGGTCGAAATTCGAATCGAACAGACGGCAACTGCTGGCTGATCGAAAGGTTTTCCACGTTTTATGGAACTCACCCTCTCGCGTTCTTACATTTCTGCTTTTCTTTCTATCGGCACGCTTTTTCTTTTTGGGGAGGTTGTGAGATTAGGGGGGTTTATGGTGGGTTGTGGGATCAGGTTGTTTTCTTAGGTAAGATAAGGTTAGTTTTTATGTTAGATAAAGTTAAGGGTTTTTGCGTTGGATTGCAAGATTTAGTTCGTTTTAAGTTAGGTTACAAGATAAGGGTAGTTCTTATATTAGATTACAAGGTTAAGGGTGGTTTTTGCGTTAGATTTCAAGATTTAGTTCATTTCAGGTTAGGTTACAAGATTTAGTTCATTTCAGGTTAGGTTACAAGATTAGGTTAGTTCTTACGTTAGGTTACAGGATTAGGTTATAGGATTAGGTTAGTTCTTAGGTTAGGTTACAATATTAAATTAGTTCATACGTTAAGTCACAGAATTAGGTTAGTTATTGTGTTGCGTTACGGGATTAGGTTAATCTTCACGTCAGGTTACAAGATTAGATTAATTCCTTACGTTAGGTTGCAAGATTAGGTTATTTCTTACATTAAGTTACATTAGAGGAATTATTTCAGATCAAGTATACAGATAGACAATTTTCTTTAAGGTTAATTTAAGTACATATGATAGTAATCTATTTCTTTATTTTACTAATTGTTTCACAATTTTAATTTTTATTTTAACTCCACATTGAAGATGAATTATGACCTTTGAGGTTAGGTTAGGTACTTAGTAAGGTTTGTTATTCATTTGTTTAACTCATTGTTTTAAAAATTGAATTCCTTTTTAACTGTCCTACAAAGGTGAATCATTTTCCTGGAGGTTAGGTAAAATATATAAAAGATGTTCAACTTCTTTGTTCAGCTCATTATATTATTATTCTATCCTTGTTTTAATTATATCATAAAAGTGCATCTTCTTCCTTGAGGTTAAATTAAGTATGCAAAAAAATGTTTTACATCTTTGTTGAATCTATTTACTTACAGTTGTAAATATTTTTCAATCTTGATATAAAGATTGTTCATTTATTTTGAGGTTAAGTTAAGTACCTACAAAAGTATCTTGTTTTCTTATTCATACTCATTGTCTCATTACTTTAATTCTCCTTTAACTTTGATGTAAGAGTGCATGATTTTTCTTGATGTTAAAATACATATTCATTGTTGTCCCATTTTTTTAATTTAATTTATTGTTTCACATTTTCAATAACTTTTTAACATCACACTATAAGATGATTTCTCTTGTTATGTTACATTTCTATTGTTTTGTTAAATTTTCTCTTCTCAAAATCACATCATCGCCATCAAGGGCTTAAGAATCCTAAAACAGTAATAAAGGAAGAGTAAATAAGAACGACAAAACTTCCTCAAGAAAAAGAGGAGCCGAAGCGATTTGGGACGAGAAAATTTTCGTCAGTGCAGTTGTCGCTGATTAAACTCGTCCATCGATTCTTCCGCTCGATTGCTTCCCTTTTTCCTTCTTGAACCCCCTTAAACTCACCCCCTCGAGCAAATATTCATCTTCCGAATCTTTCTTCCGTTCTCTCTTTCTTTCTCCCTCTCTTTTCCACGCTCCTGAGAGCAAGTTGTACACCGAGTTTTGAGTTTTCAGTTTCTTTTAGCAAGAAGAAAGGGGGTTGGTTCTTTTGGTGTGTCGCGACGTAAAGGGGATGAAGTTTCGCGGATCTCGAGAGCTTAGTCGAGCTAATCCTTCGACCTGTGTTGGAAAGATTGAATACGAGAGACGAGGGTGGCAGAATCGTAAAGCATATTGAGAAAGTTTTTTATTCACCCCCGTTGCGATACATTGGGGATGTGTGTAGAACACACCGGTTACTTAATAATAAAATTAACGATGATTAATGGCTCCTCGGAGATTTTTTCTGTGATCGAATACCTGTAACATACTTTTATAATTGTATTATTTATTCATCCCTCTTATCTCGACTTGAAAAATATAAATGTCACAAAAAATAATTCAGACAATTGCACAAAATTAAACTCGGAGTAAAAAACCTGTGAATAAACTAATAAAAAAGTAGTTAAAAATAATATGTTAACAAACAACTGGTCTCTAAAAACCACCCTATGGAGTGTAACTTCTTGTGAGTACTCCATCGCAATTAAAACTCAATGTGCACTTTGGAACTGTTAATTTACAAAACAACAAAACGCACTTGACTGTTTAAAACCAGATATCTCGATGAGTCTCGCAACAATTCTCGTTAAAATCACCAGGGAACCTGTTTCACCACTATTGAAGTACTGCTATCGAAAAAATAAAATTTTATCTGTAATAATTTGTCGAGACAGCTATAGTCAATTGTTGTTATTAAAATTATTTCATTTTCATTTGTAAAATTAGTGCAATTTTGACTTGAAAAATGATTGCAATTTTGATTTGAAGAATTAGTGCAATTTTAGCTCGAAAAATTATTGTAATTTTGACTTGTAAAATTGGTGCAATTTTATCCTGAAAAATTATTGTGATTTTGAGTTGTAAAATTAGTGCAATTTTAGCTTGAAAAATTACTGCAATTTTGACTTGTAAAATTAGTGCAATTTTAGCTTGTAAAATTACTGCAAATTTAGCTTGAATAATTACTGTAATTTTAACTTGAAAAATTAATGTAATTTTAGCTTTAAAAATTAGTGCAATTTTAGCTTGAAGAATTATTGCAATTTTGACTTGTAAAATTCCTGCAATTTTAGCTCAAAAAATTACTGTATTTTAACTTGAAAAATTATTATAATTCTGACTTGAAAAATTAATACAATTTTAACTCAAAAAAATAACGTAATTTTAACTTGAAAGAATAACATAATTTTAACTAGTAAACCTAACCTAACTTAAACTACTAAAATCAATATAATTTTACCCCCAAAAAATTGATGTAACCTTAACTATTAAAATTAAAGTAAATGAAACTTGAACAGTTACAACATCAAAATCAACACAATCTCAACAACCAAAATTAATATAACTTTAACACGATCTCTAATCCGAATCGAACGAGTTAATCGAGAAATAATTACCGTGTTCGAAACGTGGTAGAAGTCGATGCACGTCGCAACAAGGGTTGGTAAAGGGAATAAAGGGTGTCAGGCGACACACAAACGTTTGTCGGATGTCACTGGTCTCGCCATTATCCTTTCAAATTGGTTATTTTCGGTAAATACCGTTTTGAAAAGCCAATAACGCTGTTTCCCTATTGTGACGGCTTACCCCGTTGCACTTCGGCAACGTTTCCTCCCTCCCGGCCACGGATATTTACGATTTTACCCCACGGCGTGCTCTTCACTTCGAACAGGGGTGTCCCCGTCGCCGGAAACGACAAAAGTAATCCCGAAAACGGCACAGGTGATGCCGTTGCTTCCAGTGGGAAAAAAAATTCATCCGACTCCCCAGGTACGAAAAACAACCCCTTTTTTTTCTCTCCACAATCGACGGAGCTTGATGCTTAACGGAGATAGAGGATCGCTGGTGGAGAGACTCGGGGGATGCTAAAGGAGCAGGTCGAAAGTGCGGAAGCCAATTTTTCGAGTGGAGGGTGCAACACCCTGGGAAGATAAGGATTCGTGCGAATCGGGAAGTCAAAATCTATCTTCGGGTTCGATCGAATACTTTTTAGCGCCTCTTTGATGAATTCGAGTTTCAGGAAGCTTTGTGATTTTACCATCATTTCTATGGGGGTGGATTTTATTTTAATTACTTAGATATGATGGTATCACATTGGGACGGTTTATTTATATTTCTTAAGAGTTGATTTTAGTGATCTTTGAAAATTACGGAAACTTCAAAGCTGCAGTTTAATTTAAATCAAAACATATTCCAAGCTTCGTACACATTTTCATAATATGAAATGAACAATTGCTACCATCATTCATTCACACTCACTCCAAGAAGTGCAAAACTCTCTGAACTCCCAGAGCTCATCACCTGTTAAACTTCGAGAATCAAACTTATGCGAAATTATTCAAACGTCAGCAAAAATACCTTCGAAAAATGAAGCTCTCGTAAGTTTGGGCGATCGGAAAGCGTCGCGACTTTCGGTAACGCACCTGGGAAGAAAGCTGGAGGAGAGACGAGGAGAGTCGTCGACGGCGACGCGAAACGCGCGGGAAGCGGGCTGCAGTGAAAGCTTCAGAGGCGGAGAGACAGCAAGGGTGAGAGAAAAGCGAGAACGAGAGAAAGAGGGCTCAAGGTAAACCTCCCCCGGGGCGTCGGCCTTGAACTACATTTTTAATTGCGACTTCCTCGCGCGCCCCATCTCGCGGCTCCTCCAGACGGTAAAAACAAAAGAGAAACAGTTTTCTGTCGACGCCGCCGCCGCGAGCAGCCCACCCCTTGGCTCCTTTCGCCCTGTTAACCCCCTCCTGAGCAATGTTACCAACAGGGGCCAACTTCTACCACCCCCTTTTCTCTTCCGCTTCCAGCAACGCCGCCACCTCCTTCTACCGCCGCTTCCACCCCCGCAATCTCCACCCCTTTTCTCCGTGCAACAAGTAGCGCGTTCATTTAAGACGTGTCGGCGTTCTTTTGTTCGTTTTAAAAAGCCAAAGCACCGACGAACTTCCGCTTTAAGGGAGAAAGACTGTTCCACCCCCGGTGAAACCACCTTCGCCGAGAATATTGTCTTGAGACGTCTATGACACGGGGGTTGGATCTTGGCAAATTAAGCGGCGTTGTTCAATTTTTTTTACTCAAGCTGGATGTAGGGTGCTTTTAATTGACTTTTAACGGGGAGTAATTTATTAGGGGTTTCGCGGTTCTTTTTTTAGGTGATTAAGAGCTTTATTCTTTGTTCACGCTTTCTGTGTGATTTGAAATAAATTTTGAATTATTTTTTAGGTTTTTAATCATTCTTTTGGGGTGAGTGAATTTGCGGATTTGTATCTTTGAATTTTTAATTGTTTTTGAATTTTTAAATATTTAAATCTTCAAATCTTTTTTAGGTTACTTCTGTTATTAAATTTCTAAATTTTCATACCCTCAAATTCTTTGATAAAAAAATACCTAGATGTACAAATTCCTAAGCCACCAAATTCCTAGGCTTCTAAAATATCTTCACATCCCTTGATGTACAAATATCTATGACTTTAAACATTTTAGAGCTTCAAATTGCTACATCACTAAATTCCTAGATTATCCCTATATCCTCACATTACTATGCTCTAAATCGACAACCCTTCTCAACCCTCCAAATCTTCAAATCCCAAAAATCCCTAAAAATCTGCAATCGACATCTCACTTCTCATCTCCCATCTCTCCCTAGGAAAACCAGATGTACTCTCCAAGAAATATACAAATGCCGCTAGAATTCTGAAGTCTCTACAATACCCCTCCACATAATAGCATATCCCATGCAACATAAGACTCGTATCTCGAAAGAAATTTCCCAACATAAGGCCAGGTCAGGTTGTCGTGTGGCATATGGCTGCCAGCTATCCTCCTAGTTAGCGCACACGCAGGAAAAGCTCGTATACAAAGTTCTGGTGGAAAACGGATGCGAGAACGGTCCCAGCATCCCATTCAGAGCCATTCAATGGACCATCTCGCTTCGTTAACCAGTCTGTCGCATTTTTTACCCATCACCTATATACCCGGGCCAACCCTTTTTCTCGCAATTTGAATACATTGTACCCTCAGCCGACATACATATGTATATCCGACCGATACTTTCGGCTTGTCTCTCTGCCCCCTCTCCTCTCTTCAGCATCGATTCTCCAGCACGCGTATCGTGCTTTCTACCTGGATAACCCGCAGGGGGGGTTTTGTTATAGCTTGACCGAGTTTCTCCTCTCTTTTTCTACCCCTCGTTCCGTGTACGGGACGATTCTTGGAGCCGTTACAATGCCACTGATTTTGATTTATACGACGCGAACGACAGCTCGATTCGCCGAATCAGAAGGGTTCAACGACGGAAATTATAAATTCATGTCCCCGTTCGGATCGTTTCGCTTCGGGCGATTTGCGTTGCTTCTCGCGAGCTGCCCTGTGTCTCCCTTGGATAGTCTTTTTACGAGATTCGCGTCCCATCTGTTGATCGATCCGTCGTTCACGGAAGCCACGTGTTCGCAAAAGTGCGATCAAAAGGGACTGCAAGAGGATTTGCTTGATCTCGTTTCGCGCTCAGGATTGACTCCTTGATTGTTCGACACTTTGTAATCAATGTCGTGGTTCATTCGCTTCGTTCGCTGATGGGTTAGCGTGGCTACTAGACTATACTGGGGTAGTTTTGTTTTTGTGTACCTTTAGATGAACACTAATTTTGAATCTGTTGTTAGAGATATTTTATGATTTTATCGTATATACATATATGACCACACACATAAAGGAACCTCTTTGTCGTATGTGTAAGGAAGTATATGCAATATGTATATGAGACAGACAAGTTGTTTTTGTAAATTCAACTGTGAGGCTCGATGAGGGAAAAATGATGTTTATATACAAGTACACTCATAGACTTCACCATAGAGACATGTATTTTTGGACAGCCATACGTATGTTTAATAAAGTCGAATTTCGAAAGATGCAAGATTGAAATGCTAATGTAAGCAAGATTGTAAACAAGCAAGTACTACCGCCTTATAAGTCACCATTTTAATAATGTAACAAAACAAGAATTAACCTTAAACACATCAGATATATTAACAAAGAAAAGTCCCACAATTTCTGAACTTCGTCAAAATGACTTCATATCACATCAAACAAAAGTATGTTAACCTATGCTCCACACAATTCGACCAAACCGATCAAAAACAAAGAGCTTCGCCAACATGGTACAACCGAATTTTAACGAGTCTCATCTCGCTAATGAGAAACGATAGCAAGGAATAATAGCGAGCGATTTGTAAAAGACCTCCCGAGGTCCTCCCCGACGAATCGACTTCGCAGCACGCTGTCAGTTGTCACGTCGTATTGCCAGAGCACAAAAGAGTTAAAAAAAAAAAACAAGAGTACGGGTCAACCGTGAAGAAATAGTGAGGACAGAGAAAACAAAGCGACCAGAGTTCCCATAAAGCCGGTGTGACCTTCCACCCCCCATGCACGCACCCCTTTGGCTTTCTGTCGCTTCGCTGAAACAATGCAGACGACGGAAAAACAAAGAAATAAATATGAAAAGACAAAAGGCAGCCGTTTGAATCCGTAATTTGCTCCCGCGTTCACCTTTGTTTTTGCGGGTACGCTCTTGGCCCCCCTTCGTTGCTTCCCTTTCGACGCGCTCAACCCCCTCTTCGATCGCGAATTTTACGACCAAACCCTTTCTACCCTTCGGGAGTTTCTGACTTTGAGGTAGGTCTGGAGCTTCTTCGGAGAGTCGAAGGTGATTCTTGTTTTAACCTCTTAACCTATCATTTTTTGGAGGTGTATGAAAATTCTGGCTGCTTCATTTGGTGCTAGTTAATTATTGGTACAATAAGGCAACTGAAAAAAGTTGAAGTGTTATGCAGTCAGAATTTTAATTTTGTTATATAGTCAGAATATAGTCGGGATTTTAATTAGAAAAGTCAATTGCAGTGAAAATACAGGTCTTTATAACATTTGAACTTTAGGGTGCGTCACGAGTGCGTCACGATATTGCAAAGGGATTAAATCTTTGACCAGCATGGTCGTATGTGAACGCTGCAAATTCGGTATAATTGATTATTAACAGGTAAAAGCAAGTGGGAGGTACTTTCAGGAACTAACATTGAAACAATAAATAATACTGAAAGTACCAATATATTCAACATAACTGGTTGACAAATTTTTTGTTATAAATTTTTGTCCACAGTGCTGGTCTACATTTGAAACTTTTTTAATTTTTATAACATTTAATTGTTTAATTCTACACTTTAAGACCTAAAAATTATACAACTTGAATTTATGTAATTTTACAATTGTAAAAATTAAAAATTGTACACTTAACACTAAAACCACCAAACCAATCAAATGACCTCTCCACAAGTTTGTTACTCTTACAGTAACAAATTTTGTTAAACTCTTATAGTACAAATTTTGTTAAAATACATTCCTTGAAATCAAAATTAATTTTCATCAAGATAAACAATAAATGTGTGTACTAATTTATGTTTCATCGATTGTTCATCTATTTTTTAACTTCATATTAAGTACACATGGTAGGTTTAGTGTTAAAAAATTGTACAAGTCGAAAAAGAAGACCAGTCTCATTTCACGATTAAAAAAAGAAACTCGAAGATCGAATGATGATGTCTAAAAAGCAAGAGATCGAACGATCGCGATCTTTAAACTGTCTCAATTAAAACAGCCTCCGTTTCAAGGGCGGCGATCAAAGAAAAGCGTAAAATTCCTGGAGGAAACTTTTCAGCGAGAACTCTTTCCTCATTTCTCGCGCGGCTGAATTATTCACAAGCTTCTTCTCTCGCTTTTGTTTCTGGGCCAGGGTCGTAGCAACGATCTCTCCCGCCCCACCCGACGTTCCCTCGCCCCCTTGCTACCCCATCGGTCGACGAACTTTCTCTTAAGTAAGACATTTTCCTAACTACTTTGCGCTATTCACCAGGATTCCGCGCGCTCTGCCGCGTGTTATTTAAGCGGACTTGTTCCTTCCAACGACTCCTTAGCACGTGGTTACCTTCACCCCCGTCATTCTACTACTTCCCTTACTTTTACCCCCCAGGAGAACTTTCTCCGTGAATTTATTACGCGAGCATCTTTCTTTTGTTTCTTTCGGTTTCAACTTTTAACGGGGTTTCTTTCGAAGTTTCTTTCCGATACGGATAATGATTTATTGTTTTGAAGGACGTTTAACACCTTGGGTTCTTGACTTTGAACTGTTTCTTTTTAAGCGTGCTATGATTTTTCCGCTGCGTCAATCGGAAGTAAATAACTACAGTATCAAAACAAACAAAGAAAGCTGAAATTTTCTGTTTGTTTGATATCAATCTCAACTATGCAAATAAGTGGACTCGAACTCCAAATCAGTGTATTAAAAATTTGAGGAAAATTAATCACAGCTGAAGTGCGTCACAGGTGCGTCAGTCAGAACTAATCATAGCTGCAATACTAAAAGCGACCAAGAAAGTTGAAATGTTACAACTAAAGCTCAAAGTTAGTATATTAAAAATTCGAGTAAAATTGACCGCGGCTGAAGTGCGTCATGGGTGCGTCAGTCTGAACTAATCATAGCTGCAATACTAAAAGCGACAAAGAAAGTTGAAATGTTACAACTAAAGCTCAAAGTTAGTATATTAAAAATTCGAGTAAAATTGACTGCGGCTGAAGTGCGTCATGGGTGCGTCAGTCTGAACTAATCATAGCTGCAATACTAAAAGCGACAAAGAAAGTTGAAATATTACGTCAATTTGACATCAATCATTGACTGTGCAAATAATTGAACTCGAACTCCAAATCAGCCTATTAAAAATTCGAACAAAATTTATCACAGTTGAAGTGCGTCACGAGTGCGTCACTCAGAGTCAAAATAATAAAAATAATATAAGAGTTAATAAAATATAAACTTGTTTGATTTTGCTAACCTTGAAATGTTATACTAAATAATTTTTTTCTACACATGTAATTATTGTGCAAATTTAATTTTAGAGCCAAGTATATGAATGTTATAGTAACATAAAATGTAAGCTTTGGAAGGACTCGTTAAATATTAATGAAAATAGCAGGATGTACGCAGGTAACGGTAAAAGGTACGTTCGTGTAAATGGTAATAATTAAAATCTCATTGGGTAACGGTGAATCCGTGGTCGGATATCATGGGAATATTTCACGAACCCTTTAAAACGTGATCCTCCCTAGACAGCAGGGAGCGCTCCAAAGAAACCGGGGGCTCCGTGATTTTCAAATGGAGCATCTCAGGTACACTCGGATGCAACGTTGCTTTGAATGACATGTAAACTTGACAATATTTTATTTTTCTAATTTTTGGATTATCAAGTTCAAAGTTTTAGATGATCAAGTTTCCAAGTTTTAGGTGATCAAGTTTCAAATTTTTTGATGATCAAGTTTCAAATTTTTAGATGATCAAGTTTTAAAGTTTTAGATGATCAAGTTTCAAATTTTTAGATGGTCAAGCTTCAAATTTTCAAATATACAAAAATACAAATTTTGTTAATGTAGAAATTGCGTGGATTTAGGAAATAAGAAAATTAACAAGATTTCGAAATTTTTAAATTTATTGATTATGAATATCCAAATTGCAAAATTTTCTGGACATAAAATTCCTAGATATGTAATCCTGTAAAGTGGAAATCCCTAGATTGTTATAGGAATACTTAAAAATCAGGAGGTCCTCAAATATTGTAAAATATTTTCAAATATTTATGTCTCTAAATTTCTACCCTTTTATTCTAACCTTCTAAACTACTAAAACATTAAAATCCCCAAGTTGTCACATTTTTAAGATATCTATGTTCACAAATATGTTTTTCAAAATTTCTGAGCGTCCAAATATTAAAATCCTCAAGTTTGTAATTTCTCAAATCCCCAAATACCTATAACCACAGATCCTCAAATTTTCAAATACCTATAACTATAAATCCTCAATTTTAAAAATACCTAAATTCCCAAACTTCTAAGCATACAAATGTTGCAACCCCCAAATTTCTAATTTACCAATCCCTAAATCCCTAAAATCCTAGATTCCCAAATTTCTAAGTACTCAAGTATTGCAACCCCTAAATTTCTAATTTTCCAAATCCCTAAACCCCTAAATCCCTAAATCCCCAAATTCCTAAATTCCCAAATTTCTAAGCACTCCAATATTACAACCCCCAAATTTCTAATTTCCCAAATCCTTAAATTCCCAAATTCCTAAATTCCCAAATTTCTAATTTCTCAAATTCCCAATTTCCTAAATCCCTAATTCCTGGAATCCCTGAATCCCTGAATCTCTAAACTCCCATATTTTTAAACACTCAAATATTACAACCCCTAAATTTCTAATTTCCCAAATCCCTAAATTTCCAAATTCTCAAATCCCTAAATCCCTAAATCCCTAAATTTCCAAATTCTCAAATCCCTAAATCCCTAAATTCCTATATTCCCAAATTTCTAAACCCTCAAATATTCCAACCCCCAAACTTCCAATTTCCCAAATCCCTAAATTCCCAAATCTCTCTCTCCCCAAATACCTCTCACTAAAAATCTCTAAAACCCCAAACACCCTACCCAAAAAATTTCCCATCTTCCCCAAATATTTCACCCGCCTTCAAACATTTCAATTCCTCCAAAATCCTCCTGCTTTCCACTCTACTAAAAAAACTCCAGTAAAAACATTCTCTCTTCCTCTCCTCAGTTACCACTTTCTCCCTAGCCCAGCCAGATTTGTTATTGACTGTACCGAATTTCCAAAGGGCAAAAGGGCACGACGCGGCCGAGTCGTTCGTTGAAGGGTGTCGCGGGTCGCACGGCTCTTCTTCGCAGCCTCCGACGGGTATATTCGAGCGAAAGGGTTACGTGAAAACTCTTCGTCTCGACGACAAAAGGGGTCTTATCTCGAATTTCTAAAGTCCCACCTTCCTGTCTCTCGCAATACTTCACGGTTTCCCTTCTTCCTCCCTGTAACCCTACTTTCATCCTGGTCCAACCCTTTCCGGAAGGATTCCTCGCTCGAGATATCGTTCGTTATTAGCGGTGTTTCATGCGTGTCCATTTTTTTCTCACACTAACATCCCGTCTTTTTTTAAAGGATACGTATCGGGAGACATCGGTGACGAGGGTTGTTTAGGGAGACTTCTTTTATGCAAACGGGGTTGAAATTCGAGGATTGATATTTGGGAAATTCGATCAATGTTGATGGAAGTTGAAATTTGGGGAGAACAGAGGTGTTTTTATATTTGCATCCCCATTGTAAATTTTTTAGTTTGTAAATTAATTCTTAATTTTGGAAATTTTTTAAACTTCTCAAATTTTACAAAGTTCTTAATTTCACAAACTTCAGAAATTTGCAAAATTTTTAAATTTAGAAATTTCTGAATATTCAAATTTCTACATCCCCAAACACATA
This sequence comes from Megachile rotundata, assembly GCF_050947335.1. Taxonomy (NCBI): domain Eukaryota; kingdom Metazoa; phylum Arthropoda; class Insecta; order Hymenoptera; family Megachilidae; genus Megachile; species Megachile rotundata. Next base: position 16,115,043 of record NC_134984.1, on the reverse strand, counting down.
AATTGTCAGATTTCTAAATCCCTAAATTCCTCCAATCCTAAACCCCCAAATTCCCAAATTTCTAAGTCCCTAAAATTCCATATTCCTAAATCCACAAATTCTCAAATTACTAGATTTCTAAATTCTGAAATTCTTAACCCCCAAATTCCTAAATCTCCAAATCCCTAATTTCTGAAATTTCTAACCCCCCAAATTCCCAAATTTCCAAATCCCTAATTTGTGAAATTTCCAACCCCCCAAATTTCCAAATTTCCAAATCCCTAATTTGTGAAATTTCTAACCTCCCAAATTCTCAAATTTCCAAATCCCTAATTATTGAAATTCCCAACCCCCCAAATTCCAAATTTCCAAATCCCTAATTTGTAAAATTTCCAGCCCCCCAAACTCTCAAGTTTCCAAACCCCTAAATTCTGAAATTCCCAAACCCCAAATTCTGAAATTTCCAAATCCCTAAATTCTGAAATTTCCAACCCCCCAAATTCCCAAATTTCCAAATCCCTAATTATTAAAATTCCCAACCCCCCAAATTCCCAAATCCCTAATTTGTAAAATTCCCAACCCCCCAAATTCCCAAATCCCTAATTTGTAAAATTTCCAACCTCCCAAATTCTCAAATTTCCAAACCCCTAAATTCTGAAATTCCCAACCCCCCAAAATTCTCAAATTTCCAAATCCCAACATTCTGAAATTTCCAACCCCCCAAATTCTCAAATTTCCAAATCCCTAATTATTAAAATTCCCAACCCCCCAAATTCCAAATTTCCAAATCCCTAATTTGTAAAATTTCCAAACTCTCAAATTCTCAAATTTCCAAACCCCTAAATTCTGAAATTCCCAACCCCCCAAAATTCTCAAATTTCCAAATCCCTAAATTCCTCCATTCCTAAACCCCAAATTCCCAAATTTCCAAATCCCTAAATTCTGACCCTAAACTCCTCAAAAATAAAAGAAACCAAATTTGACCCCAACCGAACTTCATCCCCAAGGCATAAATTAATCCAGTCTATCCAAGAACGCCAATATCGTTGTACATTACACGATCGCGTAAAATCATCTCGAATTTGCGTGAACTATTCCGAAAATTAGCGTTCATCCGACGCCGGGCTGCACAAAGTGCATCCCTCTTGGAGAATCTCGCTGATACGCGGATGTTTCCGCTTGTATGTGTGTCAGGAGGGTGCTCGAAGCTCTCAGGCTGCTTAGCTGCAAGACGAAATATCAGTTATTGATGGAAAGCACGCCACACGGAGACACGACGAAGGAGATATCGAGATGAGACACGGGGACAGGCAGAGGCTGAATTACAGTCTGTAGGGACAAATCAGGCGAAATCAGATCTCGCGACGTCGAGTCGACGCGCGGAATTATGTACGCGGTTAATTTCGAAGCGCGTTTCCGCGTTTCGTCTCCCGATCACACGGAATTCACACGCTCGCTGTCTGCGCGAATCCGCTTCGTCCTCACGGATAATAACGCGCGATCGTGCGCTTATTAGACGTGCGTTCTAGATGTACAGGGCATGGTTATACTATTTTATTATTTATAATATTTCTTTTTTTTAATATTTTTTGTTTCTGATATTCTTATTTTTAATTCTGGTATTTCAAGCTTTTACTACTTCGTTTTTTGGTATACTACTTTTTGTGATAAGGGTGCTTCACAGTGGTAATAAATTTATTTCTAATACTTACACTTTCAGTTCTAATACTTTTCTTCTTGTAATACTTCTCTTCTTTATTGGGTACTCATTCTTTACTGTTATTTCTAATTATTTTTAATTCTACTACTTCATTTTTATTTCGATTTTTGATATTTCCGATTTAGGTACTTCACCCTCTTACTACTTTTACTTCTAATACTTCCATTTCTGATTCTAATGCTTCTCCTTAATATTTCTGCTTCCAACACATCGATTTCCAATTTTTAACAATTCACCCTTTTAATACTTTTATTTCAAATATTGCTATTTCCTATTTTGGTACTTAACCCCCTTAATACTATTATCTCTACTACTTCCTTTTCCTATTCTAATACTTCTCTTCTCTACTAATTATATTTCTAATTCCTCCATTTCTAATTCTAACAATTCACCCTTTAAATAATCCCATTCCTAATATTCCTATCTTCACTTGAAGAACCCCACCCTTTCAAAATTAAGATGACTAGGGTTTCATAAATTTTATACATATAGAATGCGTGATTATAAATTAATTATTCACATCAAAAATAAACGATGAGGGTTCTAAATATTCAGACAATAATAGACATCAATAAATTAAAAGATGAAGTCGAAAGATTAAGTAGCCATGTTCTTAACATGTCCGCCATGATGGTCATATGTGATAGCGCGTTGCAAATTCGGTTAAATTAATTATTTAGGGGAAAAGCAAGCTTGGGTAACTTTTGAGGAGTCAGACAATAATATGACAGATTAAAAGACGAAATTGAAAGATTAAGTAGCCTTCTTAATATGTCCGTGATGGTCAAATGTGACCGACGCTGTTTGATCAAATTTTCGAGTAAAACAAGGTAGAGGGATTTTTGAGACAATGTGCACTATTAGATAAAAAGATGATATTGAAAGATTAAATAGTCTAGCATAGTACATAATGTCTATGTGATATTTCAGAATGAAGTGAGATTTCATACTAATAATATTTTAGAGTGAAACGATATTCCATACTAGTAGTGTTTCGGCACAAAATCATATTCCATACTAAATGGAAGTGATGCCTCAAAGTAAAATAATATTTCTGAATAAAATAATGTTTTACGATAGTAAAAAGAAACCTAATCTAACTGTAACAAAATTCGGAAGTCCGTGGAACTGCAAGCACATAGAATTTAAAATAGTATGTGTTTAATGTGCGAAATATATAAATAGCATTTGCCGGAGAGTCGGCGACGTTCAGTACAGTAGATTACATTCATATACCATTGATATACCATTCATATACCATTCTCATATTATTATTAAATATAATGTTACTGTAATTATAGTCCTCTGACCTACGCCTTACTAACAATCCCCCAAATTACTATAAAATTACAAAAATAGTAATAGTAATAGTAATAGTAATAGTAAAAATAGTAATAGTAACCGATTACCACAAAAAATAATTCCATCCACCTCTCCTTTCTTCACCCCCAATATTCCAAAACGCTCCATAAATCTTTAAGAACAATTTCCACCCTTTTACATCTTTCATCCCCTTATAAATTCAGCGAAACAGCATGAACCCGATATATCAATGTTTTCGAACGATAACTAGGCCAAGTAAAATTCGAGCCAATCGAAGAAGCATAACCGAACAGAAATCTGATGAATGTTGCATGCATCTTTTCCGGGATCGGTGAACGAAGACGATAAGTCCGCTGGACGGTTATTTCGAGTCGATTAATTGGCTCAATTACTCGACAGACTGTTCCACCCTCGGGCACAGGGCATGAATCTTTCACGGGGCAGCGAATAAAACGTCGAACACGGCGAAAAAGGGGGAAGGGACACAGGGGGTGGAAAGTAGCGACGGGGCGCGCAATTTGCACGTGCAAACGCGAGCCTTCACCGATAAACTGACAACGAACGTGACGTCGTTGAAAAATTCACGACAATCGGGGATTTCTCTTGGTCGAACTCGGAAAATTCGGGATACCATTTCTCTGCCGAAAAGCCATTTTCGGCCAACGCGAGGACAAAGACCTCGCGCCGAGGGAAGATTAATTTTCCCTCGTGGGACGATCTCGAAATTCCTTCTATTGAATGCAACTTTCATTTTTTATTTTCAGTTTTTAACTATGGAATTTCTTTTTATTTGATTCTCTGGTATTTATGGTGATTTCGTACATCGATTTTGTAACTTGAATTTGTGTCAACATGAAAACTACCCCATTTTTATTTAGATCGTGAGACGATCTCGAAATTCCTTCTATTGAATGCAACTTTCATTTTTTATTTTCAATTATTAACTATGGAATCTTTTTATTTGATTCTCTGGTATTTATAGTAATTTCGTACATCGATTTTGTAACTCGAATTTGTGTCACAATGAAAACTACCCCTTTTTTATCGTACATTGTTCGACGTCTTCTTGATCATTTTCAAAGTATCTTATGTTTTAATGTGTTTCAAAGTTCCATGAATTCTACATACGAATCGCCGTAATTTGAAGTTTCAAATTGAAATTGGGAAATTTGAAGTCAAAAACATTAAACTTTATGTTTGAAGTTTTGATGTAACTGAATTGGATGTGCTCAGTTTGCGTAGGTACGCTATTACTTCCATTTGAAACACTCCGGTGCATCATCGAAACCAATTTCTTGGGTATTGCATATTTCAGGTTAATGAAATAGTTACGTGAAATCGCTTCTTGGTAGTTACTTCTTTGAGAAACAATCAATACTCGTTGTAACAAAATTTAATTCGGATGCAAATTCAGAATTGATGTATAAATTATTTATGGGTTATTAATTTTGTTTTTGTAGAAGTGGATATAGTTATTGAAATTATTGTGAAGTTGTGGCATAAAATTGTTATAAAATTATTTAGGACTTTGTAAGAAAAATTAAGCAACTTACTAATACCGACCAAGCAATAAACTTAACTATAAAAAAGTAGAAATAGCAAATTTTCCAGTAATGATAAGGCCTTAATCACTAAAACAAACAAGAGGGGTGAAGAACGCATCTCGAATTCCTGGTCGCAGGAATCCCGAGATTAATCAGTGTAGACATAAACAGGGTAATAATAGAATCTTTATAGTCCCTTGTAGCACGCGTCTCCGGGTTCCATCCCGAAAAACACGCGATAAATCATCGCGGTCGTTAAAATCCCGCGAACTGGTGCTCGGCATCAACTGGAAATTTCAGAATAGCTCGAACTACAGCGTCTATATTTCAACCCTAACAATCTATCCTGCAAAACAATATCCATTGCACGCAACTCGGCCGTAAATAACGCCGTCAGAAACGAGGAAACGAGACGTCTCTCCATCCACCACCCTCTTAACCCGTCCCACCCTCTTCTCTCGCGAGCCACCCCCGTCAAACACGGAGGTCCGTGAAAAACCAGACGCCTGCTTACTTTCGAAATTTCCTCGCGCGTTGGTCAGGGCTCGACCTTCTTCGTCGAGGGTGAGAGGACGCTACCGGAGAGAACGAACGAGGGTGAGAGAGAGAGAGAAACGAATGACGAGAGGGTGGTAGAAGAGGGGTTGCTGGTGCGGCGGTCGGCAAGGACCACAAGATCAATATGTATGTTGGGGGATGTGGACCACGTGGGTCGGGGGTGGCCAGCGACTGCTAGCTGCTGATTGGCCAACGGCCACCCCAAGGCCACGCCCACTCCCACACACGCTGTCTTAAAGCCCCGTCGAAGCGGCAGCCACCCTATATACGTCGGTGAAGAGCCACCGCAACCAGGGGGTTGACTGGTGGATGCACGATGCCAACACTCTCTCTCTCTCTCTCTACACACCCCTAACACTGTTACCGAATTCGGTGGAATCATCGAAAATTGAAAATCGGTGGTGAACCGGTAATCTGGTTAACGAGAATTATTTTTTAGTGTCATTGTTTTCATCATTTTTGCAAAATGATTGCGTTTAATATGATTGAGGTATGAATTTTTGGGGGTGTGTGGAGATATGGAGGATGATGTGCAAGGTTTATTGTGTGAAAGTGATAATGAAGTATCGTATGGATATTGAAGTATCGTGTTGGATGAAGTATATTATAAGTAATAAATAATATGAATTATCATTACCGAAGTATGCAAGGAAATGTAGATCATATGTGACATATGTGCAGATCATATATATCGTTACAACAATGAAGTATGATGATGAGTAATATGATTATGACTGTTACTGAAGTATAAAAAGATGACGAGTAACATGAATGACATAAAATAACACATATTTCATTAAGATCAAATAGAAGATGAAGTAACAAATATTCTATGTGATATAGCTTGTTAGATTACTATTCTATTTAGACGAAGTGTGTCTGAACAAGGTCTTATTTTATTACCTTACTATTCTATCATATCGTCAAACTGTGAAGCAACCATACTGTTGTATTATCCACTCGATGAAGATTATATTTAAATGTGAACAGATGTGAGGATGTGGTATCTGGATGGAATGTATGTGAAGTAGGGATATGGCTGATATAAGAATCTGAGACATATATGTATCTGGATGATACTATATGAATGATGTAGAGTAACGTTGGAAGTAATATAGTAATATTGAAATTTGGTTGATATATAGGAATATATATCAAGGATTATATAGGTGATATAGCTATTTGAATAAAATAATGATGGAGGGGTTTAGATGAATATCCACATAGGTGTCCACATATGTATCCTCATATGTATGCACATATGTATGTGTCCACGTGTGTAACTTAATTTAACCTAGCAAAATCTGACCAAATTCGATGAACATCCACATATGCATCCACATATGTGTCTACACATCCACATATGTGACTTAATTTAACTTAGAAAAATCTGACCAAATTAGAACATCCACATATGTACATAATTTTTAACCTAGAATCTGACCAAATTAAAATAGCTTAGCTTACCCATACTCTAACCTAACCTTGTCTAATGAACTTCACGTGCTAGTAGGTTATGATCAACATAGTTATTGTAAAGTACAGTTGCCTCATAATGTGAAGGGTCAAACATAAGTATTAAATTGTTAATCGAGTTATTCTTCGTCATCGTCGAAGAACAGGTTTAGACATCGACGTTGGATGAGACAGGTGAATCGCATGCTGGATGATCAGCGCGTGCAAGACTGGTTTAGCAAGCGGATGCGAGCCTGTTTTCCAGTTTCATTTACATTTTCACTGACTCGAATACGTTTTGACTGATTATGTTGTACGGGGTAACAGGTTATGTTCGATGATCGGAAGAGACGTAAGATCAAGTAGGGTTAAAGAAAAGGGGTTGAGAAGGTCGTAAGTTATTATTTCAATTCTCAATTTAAAAAATAATTTTTTTAATTTTCTAGTTGATTTATATATAATAGTTGATGAATATTAACAAGTTGATCCAAGTTGATGGATACATACCTGTATAATTATCCATCGAATTAGTGTACTGATGACACTACTGATGACCCTTTAATTTTTTAACTCTTTACAATTCTAAAATTGTTCTAAAATTAACCCCTTAGCAGTCCTTATCTTTTAATATCAACTCATAGATTTCCCAATGAAATATTCTTGAAGAAGTTTTCAAGAAGAATTCTTTTATTTTTCAGACACATAAATTGAATAGCACGTTCATATCATTATTAAAATATGGTTCCATTATCCGTAAGTCTATATGTGTTACATGTTACTGGTTTCGGTAGAATAATTAATACCCCGTTTCAACCATGTCAGAACAAAGTTCGTTAGACACTGTTTTCGAGAATAGCAGTGAACTTCTAATAATAACAGAAGTTTTAAAAGTCTCGACATTCTTATTTCTATCTTGAGTTACATTTCGAAGTGGTGGCTGCGAAACATGGTGCATCGAGATAAATTAGATATTTCTTCTGTACAAAATGGATGAATTGCAAATGGCGGTGCTAGAGTTTCTTTTACTTACATTAATAATACTTACGTAATTCGATTTGTTCGGTATAAGTATTGAATAATGGAACTAGGGGGATAGAAATATTATTTTAACAAGTATAATTTTTTATTAAAATTATTGATTATAATTCTGCTTTAATTTTATTACATTTATAAATTGCAGTTTGATTATAATTTTGATTTTAATTTGATTATGTTTATTGATTGCAATTGGATTATAATTTTTATTGTGATTTGATTACAATTATTAAGTATGATTTTATAATAATTATTGATTATAATTTTATTGTAATTTGTTTACATTTATTGATTGCAATTTGATTATAATTTTAATTAGAACTTGATTACAATTATTAAGTATGATTTTATAATAATTATTGATTATAATTTTATTGTAATTTGTTTACATTTATTGATTGCAATTTGATTATAATTTTAATTAGAACTTGATTACAATTATTAAGTATGATTTTATTATAATTATTGATTATAATTCTCTTACAGTTTGTTTACATTTATTGATTACGATTTGATAATAATTTTAATTATAACTTGATTACAATTATTAAGTATGATTTTATTAAACTTATCGATTATAATTGATTATAATTTGTAGTCATTTCAGTCACAAACACAAAACCTTCACAGAACTCTCTTCTAAAGAATTAATTATTAATTAACAACTAATTAATCAATCTACTAAATATCTTATAAATCGCAATAGATTTGCAAATATACTTTCAAACATGAATAACACACTTTCTGAGATTCGACTTTTGTATTCACGAACCGAGAAGCATAAATGTTATTTAAAAACACGACAGTAAATCGTACATGCAATATCGGAAATAGGATATCGGAAGTTCCAACCCCGTCTTTAAATCCTCGATGAAGTAATTTGTAGACATAAAATATGAAATATCACTTTATCGACATTTGAAATATATTCTAGAAATCTTCCAAATTTGAACGTGTAGCTGTTCATTATTCATGAGACGTTTTTTGAACGTACTAATCTTAATTGCACTCTGAAAAGATTCTGAATACCAAAGTAACTTTAAAAATCTGGTAATACAATTTTATATTTAATTACTCTATTTATAATCGGAGAAGTAAATTGAAGTTGTTGATTTGACATTTCTTAATTGCAGTTTGAAATGCGTTTATTAATTGAATGTTCCTTAATTGAAATTTTAAATGAATTTATTAATTGCATATTTTTTAAGGTTGAAATAAAATGATTATATTAATTAAATATTTTTTAAGTTTGAAATAAATAATAAAACATCCAAAGGAACGTAGCTAAGAAGCTCTAAAATAACAAGCCTTACAGGATCGCTTTCACGTTGAAACTCAATTTCGAGTGACAACGAGAGAAATCAACCGGTTATTCCTTGAAATCGTTTAAACGCGGAATAAATCGTTCCCGCGATTCGATCAGCTGCTCCGCAAATCGAACAGCATTTCTCAACCATTCCACGATTAAAGAAGCAAAACGTTACATCGATTAATACGATTTGACGTAACCGTAATATCGATCGTCAAGAGCCGATGCAGGCTTGTCGTCAATGCATTTAATTAGCCATACAGATCTGGAAACGGAAGTGGCACGAGAATGGCTAACGACGTTAACCGACCCTTCTGAACGATCCTCGATAAACGAGAATCAACGTCTAATTCTCGAACCCTCGACTGCTAGAAGGAGAAATCGGAAATTGCGTGTTTGACGGCCGCGGAGCACCGCGTGGATTTATCGAACGTTTCCTTTTCGAGATCGATCGATATCGCGGACGGGAAAAATGTAAATTTCGTGGAACCGTTCCAAGGTTACCCTCTTTGAGATCGCATAGATAAGGTTTTTCGAGATCATGTCGCTAAGGTTTGAGGTTAATTAAGGAACGAATGAAGTGGAAGAGAAGAATTTGAAGTTGAAGTTGGAGGAAGTCGAAGGGTTTGAAAATTCGGAATTGTTTTATTGTACTCGAGGTGAATAGATATCTTTCACTTTTGGAGATCTTTTTTAAAACTAGTTTTGAAATTTTAGGTGCATTTGAATTTTTACAGTTTTATTTCTTTTTATACATTTCATATATTTTTTATTGGGTCAAACTACTATTTTAGAAGTTTAGAAGTTTAGAAATTTAGAACAAGTTTACAATTTTTATTTTATTAATTTTAGAGGGGTATACGATTTTTTTTAGTAGACAAGTTTGAGACATTGGTTCTATGAATTTTAGAAAAGTTCAAAATTTTTATTATTTCAATTTTAGACAGGTCCAAAATTTGATTTATATATTAAGCAAGTATAACATTTTTATTATAACAATTTTATACAAGTTTAAAATTTTAATTATGTATTAGACAAAATATAAAATTTTTGTTATATTAATTTTAGGCAAGTCTAAAAATTGTATTACATTAAACGAGTTTAAAAATTATAATACATTACACAAGTCTAAAAATCGTATTACACTAAACAAGTCTAAAATTTGTTTTACATCCATTTTATACAAGTCTAAAAATTGTATAACATTAAAGAAGTCTAAAAATTGTATTACACTAAACAAGTCTAAAAATCGTATTACACTAAAAAAACCTAAGTCTAAAAATTGTATAATATTAATAAACCAAATATTCATATAACCTAAAAATTTAAAAACCCAATTTCCCAAATGTCTCATAAAACATTCAACGCAGATTTTAACACGACTCACGGTGCAAAAACAGTGGAATCTTGATTCCCTGTTTAATTAGTCGATGAGCTGCCATTTAAATACTGGAGAATAATTATGCTCGATCGTTGGGCGACGTCGACGCGGACGCAGCGGATAAATCGTTCATCCGGCGTCCCGACGCTGATCGCCGCTTTATAATGAATAGAAAGCGATGGTTTTGTTGGCAGTATTGCTTGTTGCACGGATGAAGGGACCTTTTGATGGCGACTTATAGGAACGTCGAATTATATGGCCGATACTCTATTTCCTTCGCGAAATTATTGAACATTTTGATTTTTTTTATTATTTTAATTCTCCACATTTTTCTGGCCCAATTTTTATAAACATTTCGTTTCTTCCGGTTGTTAGTTGATGTCCTCTTTTTTTGTTTAAGTTAATTTTTCTTAATATTTCACTTTTGTATGTTTCTCTTTCTATTTTAGTTTTTGGAAATTTTTGTTGACTGTCGAAGTTTTATGTCGAAATTGTGAAATATTATAATTTTTGTTAAGACATTTCTCTATCTTTGATACAATTTTTAAAAATTATATTTTGTTTCTATGGACTGTTGAACTAAAATTAAAGTCAATGCAATGTCTTTTTCTACTTACAATTTTATTTAGAATATTTATTAAGCCTGAAAATATTAACTGTAACAGAATGACCTAACCTAACCTAATCTAATTTTGAAAACCACTAAAACATTAACAATTTAACTTTTACATATTTAATTTTAGACCATTACATTTTTACTTGAAAATCCTCAACAATAAACTCTATATTTTTACAGTAAAAACACACACAATACACACATGTGATAACTTAAGTTATAAAACACACACACATGTATATTTACCTATTATACCACAAAAATGAATATCAAACCAACATCCTCATAAAAGTCTCCAATTTTTATAACAAAAGATATTTACTACAAAAGAAGCTTCACACAAAACACCCTTAAATAAAAATTACAATTTACAAACTGTAAGTCTACAGTTCACAAGAAATTAATTAATAACTAAACGTCTACCAATCTGACGAGATAATACTCTTGGCGTGTATTACACGTTGATATACCGGTTTCTGAAATAATCTAACATCCGGTGGACGAAGTAGAGCAAGGGGGTTTGTTAAGATTGTAATGGAAACAAACCCCCATAGGTACGCTTTACCTGAAGACACGTAATGGGAAACGGCGCCCCGGTGATTTTCGGTGATCCTAAGGGCCCGTGAAAATGATAGCCGTTTCATAATTAAACGCCATCTTCCCGTGGCTATGACTCCTACATGGCGTCCCATAAACCATATTAATGGCTGCAACGACGTTGGACGCCGAAAATAAATTTTAAAAGTGTAGCTACTGTGAAATTTTTAGTGAAACAAGGTTTCAAAAATACTGCAATCATAAATGCAACTATAATGAAAGGTTACAATATTGTTTAAAATATGAATGTTCAAAATGTGGCTAAAAATATGAATGTTCAAAATGTGGCTAAAAATATGAATGTTCAAAATGTAGCTAAAAATATGAATATTAAAAATATGGTTAAAAATATGAATGTTCAAAATGTAGCTAAAAATATGAATGTTTAAAATGTGACTAAAAATATGAATGTTCAAAATATCGTTAAAAATATGAATATTCAAAATGTGGCTAAAAATATGAATATTAAAAATATGGTTAAAAATATGAATGTTCAAAATATTGTTAAAAATATGAATGTTCACAATATGGTTAAAAATATGAATGTTCAAAATATGGCTAAAAAAAGTGAAAAGTAAATTTGCAAGTTTCTAAGGAATACAAAATAATTAATATCTAAGGGATACATATTTTGATGCTATAAAATTTTCAGTACCAATCTTTGAATAAAATAACGATAAAAAAATATAATATTACTGAAAAAGAAGGGGTTGGAAAAAAAATATTAAAAGATCACCTAATAAGTAAAATTCTTACTAATATAAAATTTCAATATAAACTTTGAAAAATGAAATAGTGTCAATAAAAAGGGAATTGAGAAGCAAATTTTAATGTGTCGAATACCTCAAAAGTAAAATTTGTACTGTAATAAAATTTTGCTATCAATCTGAAAACCCAAGGTAACACAAGAAAATAATAAACGAGTGTGACATTACGAAAGAAAAAATACCAAAATAAATAATAAAATACCAAATACCTAAAAATTAAAATTCTTACTCTAATAAAATTTTGGTACCAATCTTGAAAACCCAAAGTAACCGAAGACAATAATAAACGAGTGTAACATTACAAAAGAAGAAATACCAAAATAAATAATAAAATACCAAATACCTAAAAATGAAAATTCTCACTCTAATAAAAGTTTGGTACCAATCTTGAAAACCCAAGGTAACTGAAGAAAATAATAAATGAGTGTGACATTACGAAAGAAAAAATACCAAAATAAATAATAAAATACCAAATACCTAAAAATTAAAATTCTCACTCTAATAAAAGTTTGGTACCAATCCTGAAAACCTAAAGTAACCCAAGAAAATAATAAACGAGTATAATATTACTAAATAAAAAATTGCAAAACTAAAGTACCAAGTACCTAAAACCTTCCAAGTGACCAAAATTTCAATAAAAAAGACCATCAAACCCAAAGAAAATAATAATTTCCCCGAACAATAATAGGAAGAATCGAGGTATGAAACGGCAATGAATAAACCGCGGCACAACATTTTTCACGGTGTACAGCGGTGTTTTAAGCCCGGGCCGTTTTATCCGGCGAAATAAAATGAAAACGAACTGTCAGCGGCAAAACGGCACGCTCTCACCGCGAACAGGGAACGTCAAACTTTACGATAATGCGGTTTTCCCGTGGAAAGCGAGTTTTCTGGGGAAGGAAGGATGAAGGAGAGGAAAGGTTAGGGAGGAAAACTAAAAGTACTACTAGCCGAGTCGGCGCGACGACGATGAAAGAAGAGGAGACTGCAAAGAGTTCGTTCTCGTGTTCAACCTCCTACCACGCCGACACTTTGCCGAAGTTTTCATTCATAATTAGAGCAAAAAAAGAGAGAGAGAGTGAGAAAGAGAGAGGCGGAAAGTGGGTCAGCTGGCGTACGACAATGGGATACCACTTGTAGAGGCGGTAAGAAAACAAAACTGTATGTGTTTTTGTTCTTTTAACGATTCGCTTGTAATTAATTGTCGTTTTGCACCTTTTTCTGCTGTGCTCATTTTTTTATTTTACTTTCGATTCTGTTACCTTTTTTTTTAATTTGTTTCTTTTTTTTTAAATTTGTGAAATTTAGGGGGATGTTAATGGGGTAAATAATTCATGAGATGATTTTTAGAAAATAATAAAAATGATATATTGAAACATACTGAGCATTCAATATATTAGATAGGATACATTGTACTTGTAAATTTGTTCAAATATTTTTTGTTAAATTATTGTATTATTTAAAATTGTTATTATTTGAGGTCACAGATAATAATGTCAATGCACTGCAATATTAATTATAAGTTAAATAAAAATTATAAATTTTCAAACTAAATTTCAAGAGAATTTTGTGAAGTTGCATTATGCTGTAAATTAATTTTGATTTCATCAATCAACCCCTAATTTTTACATCTCACATCTTGTTCACATTTTCATTTACACTATACCTAACTTCCAAAATATATTTATACCTAATTTCCAAAATATATTTATACCTAATTTCCAAAATATATTTATACATAATTTCCAAAGAATATTTTCAAACAAATTAACTTGAAAAAATATTGCAAAATTTATGAAAACACCCCGTACCATATTTATCAAATTTACTTAACGTTGCACCCTAAAATTTCGAAAGAACTTCATTAAATATTTTCGCGCCATAACAGTAGAGAAAAGAAAGCGAGAGAAGCGAACCTACTAGCGCCTAACCGAAGGTGCACGGAAAAAACGTAGCTTTGTACGAAGCGGAAAACAATGCAATTTACCGTGTGGTAACCGGGCCAGCGATGTTGAAGGGTTCGAGAAAGTGTCCCGAAGAAATAGAGCACGCGAGAGGAAGTTACTCGAGGAAACTTAAAGTGGCTGCGGAGTCTCGACGAGAGGGCAGAAAGGGGTGGTTGCCCTCGCGGCGTTTTCATTCATAATTAGAGAAAAAACAGAGGTGCCACGGTAAAGGGTGAGGAAAGGGGTGGGAATAAGACGGAGGTGGGAGGAAAAGAGCAAGCGTAGTACGCTCTCGTAACGGAAAGAAAGAGTCAATGAAGAAAGTGGCGAGCCGTTGGCGGAGGGGTGGTTGCTCAATGAATAACAGGGTAAAGGTGCGTATTCAACGGTAAACGCTTCGGGAATGCCGTTTGATACTTCAAAACTGTTTTGATGTCTTGAAGGAAAAGTGTGGATTGAACATATGTGGGTTTTGAAGATTGCAGGGTACTTTTGATAAAGTACAAATATATTATTCTGAAATTTTGTATTCTCAAATTTACATATTTTTGAATCTCTAATTTTTAATTCATGCATTTGTACATTTTCGAGTTTGTAATTTTTCGAATTTCTCACATTTTCAAATTTTCAACCCCTGGAGGTTTTACACTCAGATTTTCAAAGTCTCAATTTCTCAATTTTTTGGATTTCCATATTACTGAATTTTAAACTTCTGAGTTTCTACTTTTACTGTTTCTACTCTTTCTACTCTTCTCTTAATCTTACAGATTCTTCATTTCACAGTTTTTCGAATTTTCATTTCTTCAAATTTCCAATTTGTAATTTATAGATTTGTAAATTTTCGAGTTTTTAATTTTCCGTATTTCGCACATTTTTAAATTTCCAACCCCCTGAGGTTTTACACTCAGATTTTCAAAGCCTCTATTCCTCAATTTTTTGAATTTCCATATTACCGAATATTCAACCCCTTGAGTTTCTACTTTTACTCTTTCTACTCTCTCTACTCTTCTCTTAGACTTCCAGATTCTTCATTTCACAGTTTTTCGAATTTTCACTTCACATTTCCAAACTTGTAATTTTCCACCCTCATATTTATAAATCCTCAATTTTTCAAATTTCTCAAATTTCTACAAATCTCACTTTTCTCTTCATTAGTCCTTCTTAGAAATTACAAAGTTTATTCCTGTTTCTCTCCGGACAAAAATTAACCCCTCATCACAAAACGTATTTGTACCCTCATAACCTTATAAGTTACAGTATAGTAACTTACAAAAAGGTAAATAAAAATTATAAAAAGTTCGATAAATAAGAAAAATGATTTCGAAGAAGAACGAATATCAAAACGTTCAAACTCGTCAGTGGAGACGCACCCTAAGAGAGGAAGAATGAAAGACGCGAAGAGGGTAGAAGACGGGGGTTGAGAAGAGCCGTGCACAACCGGAACGGGGCTGCCGAGTCGCGGGGAATCTTAAAGACTTTCGCCATTCTGTTAATTTTCTTCTTAAAGTGGGTTAAATTATTTTATGACTTCCGTCGTTACACCCCTGCCGCCAAAGGGTGGGGAACGATTGAAAGCCGGTCTCGTCTAGTCCTCTCCGTCGTTCCTCTTTGTCCCGTTTCCGCCTGTTGTACTTCCTTTCCTTCTTCTTTGCAGCTACCCCTTCTTCCAGACTTATCTCTATGCAACCCCAAGTATCAGTCGCATCTTTTCTCGACGTCCTTTGCGAACTGTGCGGAAACTTTCCGCGTCTTCTTCACCCTTCGACCCCCTTCGTCGACGACCTCCTCAGCTGATCATTTCAGTTTCTACCGAATGCTTTCGATAGCTGACCTACGTTGTTAATGGAAATCGGATTTGTATTGGTATTTTAAACTTGCTGTGATTTAAAGTATTCTGAGGGTTGTTTAAATATTAAGTCTTCTTAGGGTTGTTAATATTTTGATTTTTATTAACGTTGAATTATTGAGAAGTAAAATATTGTGAATAAAGAAGGTGGCTGACAACTGAAATTTTATTAACATTTCAGTATTTTTTTTAATCTTTTTGATTCCTAAAAATGTGACAGAGTTAGGTATATCTGAATACATTAGGACATATTAAAGAATTATATATTTAATATTTTTCAAGCACCACTTCTATATTCTTTGTCAATAGATATTATTTATAATTGTAAACATCATGGTTACATACAATAAAAATTATTATGTTCAGACAACAAACATGTCCTCTCCATTTACAAATAAATAAATCATTCAACAAAATAAAACTGTTAGTAACAGCATTGAAAATAATTATTAAACATCCAATACAATTATTAAATACGTTTAAATGTTTAAATACATTGGTAAATAATTTTGCAACAATAAACATGAACAAAGTATTAATAAAATAAATAAAAATATTTGTCTATAATTAAATCCTTAATAATTCTATGTACACGTATAAAGAACCTATTTTTTTTAAAAGAAAATCCTAGTAAACTAAAGGAAAAGTAATGAATAATTAAAGAAAGTTAAGCCATTGTGTTTTACATGAATTTTAAGCGTGATTCAAGCATCCCTTGTATCCTTTTTTAAACGGAACGATCAGTGAAGAGCTTCTGGTATTTCCGTCGCTGAGAAACTTAGCCGGTGTTGCAAAGTTTACAAAGTTTTCCCATTTACCCGGGCAAAAACGAGGAAACTGACGCGAACAAACAAAATCATGGTTCGAAAAGTATTCACCGACCTTCGACATCTTTCCGGAGTTTAACGGACGCGATTATTACTTTACACCGCAGCTCTTACTTTTCACTCTCTACGTTTTTTCGTTTCCACGCGATTTTACGCATCTTTGTTATTCTTCAAGCATACTTCTTTCATAATATCATCAAATTTTCTTTCATATAATTTAAAGGATTATTCTTGACAACATTTTATGTACTTTTGTCTATTTTATTAGTAGGAGTAATTTTAACCTGGTTCTTGGAAAAAGTGAGGTTAGGTTTCGTGTACTATTAATTAGGACTATAACAAACATTTAGTTTCTAAAGCTATTATTGGTGAAACTATTTTGAAAATTTAATCTTTGTACTCTAAATAAATATTGAACAAAGATATTCAAATAGTTGAATTGTTTTACAATTAAAATTTTATATAGTTTCGACTAGTTTAAATATTTAACATATTCGAATACAATAACACCTCTCACATATTGAACCTAACAATTTATTTCTTATCTTGGCATTTTTATTAACAAAGAACAACATCAATATTCAAATACTTCAATCCATCGTATAATTAGGGTGATTCAAATTGAGTATAAATTTAATTTTAAAAACAACCTTATCAATTTGAACGATGTGAATAATTTAAATGATTTGAATAATTCAAACTAAATACAAAATAAATTTTGCAAACAACCCTGTAGCATCTCACAGAAAACAATGAATATATGACTTATCTTCAAATAAAATTATTTGTCAAACATCAATAAATAATTTTATACTAAAAAGAAGGTATGAACGTAACAAAGTGGGTTGTAAATTAGTTGTGAAACGATCGAAAGCCCCAATTTCGACAGGGAAGTTGAACCTCTCGAAATCTAGGAATGGAATATCTGGAGGAAGTGTTCCCGGGTTGAAATCGCAGGATCCCACTTCCGGCAAGTAATTATTCTTTCTCGACGCGTCGTCGGTGACAAACAACCCACCTGTAAGTCGCGTCTCCGGATGCAGAGCCGGAGAGTGCATCAAGAAGAACGAAACAAGACGTTGGCCGAGAACGGATCGTCGACGAAGAATTATCGACCCCGTCGTTCTTGGCTACCCTTCGGTTCGAAGGTCAAACGAGGGCACCGAAAACAAACTGATACTCTTCGCAACCTTTTATTCGCACAATCACCTCTGTCATTTCTTTTTATTGTCGTTTCGGTTGTAAATCATGAATTGTCTTGACAGATATATTTTTTGTTATTTAGAGGTTATGTTGAAGTACTTCGGTAACTTATCATGAATTATTTTAGTAAAATATTTATTTTAAAATTAAAAATTATTGTGTGTATCTTTAGTTTAACATTTTGGTGACAAAATATGTTGACGAATAATTGATAATAAATTATATTAATAAGGTTGCAAAATTATTTTTGTAACTAATCACGAATTATATTAACAACATTTTACTGTTATTAACTACAAATTATACTAATGCAATAAATTTGTAACTTACTATTTTACTATCCTACACAGATTATCACAGATTACCTTAAATTCATCTTGCACTCAGATTCTGTTAACAAAGTACGTTTGTAACTAACCATAAATTATGTTAACAAAATATGTTTGCAACAAATTAGAAACTACATTAACAAAGTATTATACAATACAATATATTATAATTACAAATTCAGCCATAGAATATGTACATCCAGCAATAATTATCAGCAGGGTGCAAGGGTGCGTTTACACGCTCAGAATGATACATTTGTAATGGCTTAATGGCGGATATGTGCGCTTGGCGATTATCATTTCCATTCAATAGAACATAAAAGTTTTCCTGCATTTGCAAGTTCTATATAAAACGTGTTTTATATCAATTATCCTGGAGATTTTTAATTTTGCGTTCAGTACTCAGATACTGAAAATTATTCTTGGCCATATTATATACGAATTTGTACACTGTTTTACACTCTGAGGGAAACATTGAAATATTCGGGCAGTTAATAATTTTTATTTAATTTCTAGGGGTCTTGGGATGTATTTGGAAATATGGTGATATAGAGTTATCGAACTTTAGAAATATAGAAATTTAGTTATACTACACAGTCTCTGTATAGAGACATAGAGACGTGATGTTTTTAAAAATATGGCAATTTTGAAATATAGAGGTTGAGGTACTAGGAATTTGCAGATATTGGGTTCTATAATAATAGGAATCTAGTGATGTGTATACCTAGGAATCTTGCAGTACAGATACTCAGGAAAAAAGCTAGAAATGTTGAGGCATCAGTATCGACAGAGCTCTCACCCAATATTGCATATCCTAGATTTGTCGATCCCTAATTCTATTTAAGTTTCGTTCTACCCTAAATTGCAAAAGTTACAAAAATGTTAAGAAACAAATAAAAATGAGTATACAATTGTAAGATCTATAAATACCATAAAATACATTCAAGTATAATAAAATCGCAAAAGGTCCAAAAAGTAAATTTCACCGAAACCAAGCTCGACGCGCCACGAGGCAAGCTTAGAGAAGAAGAAAAAGAAGCAGAAACGGAATGGACAGTGGCTAGGGAAAGTGAGTGCGTTCACCCTATCCGAAGAGAAGCGGCATACGTAGACGCCGATACAAAGACAGACACAGGGGTGGGCCACGATCGGTCTCGACCGAGCGCCGGCCAATGGCGTTTCACCCCCGCGGTGAGGGTGGGTTACCATGGTAACCCCTCGCCATACATGTACGTGCACGCGAAGGCACGTACACACGTACGCGTGACGCCCGCTCTCGGGCTCGAGCAGGCCGTGGGCGAGGGTGCGACAGGGTTGCGGGCCGGAGGGGGTGCTTCCCGCGAGGGGCTGGGAGGGTAAAGGCAAACGGAGGTTGGGCCGGGAAGGTGAGGCAGCCTGTACGGGGTGCAGGGGGGGTGACGGGATACCTCTTCCACCCTTGGACAAGCCCAATCGATCGAGGTGTGCTTCGGCCGGACGAAACTCACCCTCTGTCAGCCCGCCCTCCGATCTAGCAGCCTCGTACCACCGTTACCATCGGCACCACCGCCACCACCATCCCCCTCCGAAGCAACGGTGCCTGTTATTTGAATGGTAGGATGGGACAGACGAGGGGGGAGACGAGGGTGGATGGCGGACTGGCGACGGTGGTCGGGGGTTGAATGTGACAGAGTGCCACCCCCGAGGGTCTCTCCCGTCGAAAGTGCGGCGAGCGAGTCTTCTCCGTCTCGACGTGTCTCTCTTCCACTCTTAACCACCCTCCTTCTCTCTCTACCCTGAAACCACCCCCCTCTCTCTCGCTCTTCCGATCCCCACACCTGCTGCCGGCGCTGCCTCCTGCTCGGCTTTAGGGTGGCTCGCAGGGGTTGCGGTGCCACGGCGGGGGTGGCGTGGACAGAAATCAATATAAGACGGGCCTCCACGTATTCCTACCCTCTCGCTCGCGCCTCTATCCTCCCTATGTTTGTCTCTACGTGTACGCTTCGTCCCTTTTGCTCCCTCTCTCTCTCGCTCCCTCTTCGGTCTAGCTGTCCCTCTCTCCCTCTCTCTCCTGCGCTCTATCCGGGTAACACCGGCCGCCTCCCGTTCCATCCCTCATCCACTCTCCCACACCACCCTCCCTCGACGGTGGACTAACACACACGCAACCCTGCACGTGCAAACACGTTGCGAGGTACGCTCGCGCGCCCAGGCAAACCGAGCATTTCTGTACAGGGTGTGTTTCGAACATGTAACGGGTGTCCGGATTACACCGCAACGCACGCTCGAGTTGCACGCAACTTTTTCGAATGTCGTTCAATTAACGCGCCGGGGTCGCGACTTTCACTCGCGGTTCTCGAAATCCGCGGGAAGTTCTCCGGGTCGGGCGAAAAGTTCCGTTGAAACTCTCTCCATAAATTTCCGGGAAGAAAAACGAGGAAAGAAAGGAGGACGGAGAGGGAGAGGGGCGAAGGCGAGGAGGGAGGGCAGCACGTGGCGGGCGAGCGAAGGATAAAGCGAGGTGAAAAATCTGAATTACAAATCCCGCCGTCTCGCTTCCGCCTCTCAATTAACTTTCGCTTTCCCGCGGATCGACACGGAAAATAAAGACGAGCCAACCGGCCGAATATCGAAAGGGACGGCTCGATACTTTTCGGACACCCGTTTTCGTCGCGGTATATAGGATCGATAGAAGGACAGCAAACGTGTGGGGAGAGTGGAGTTCGTATCCTGCGGATAAGGGAACGGCATCCATAAATTACGACGCAACTCTGCAGGGTAAAAGTCCTGTACAAGAGACCTTCTATGTACGGACTGGGAGGTCTTCTACTCGACCCTCCTTCTACGGAAAGCCCCGAGAGGGCTAAGGGTAGTAGGCGTGCTGTGGAACTATAAATTTTATCGTTAAGTTGTTTAGAATCGTGGAACTGTTCCGACTATCTGGACCCCTTGCCACATTCCTCGTGGACCAGAAACCCTTCCTCGATGTTTAGGGCGGTTTCGTTTCGAACACTTCTTACAATTCTACACGTAATTGTGTACACTAGCAACATTTAGAGAAGGTGGAGATAATCAAGGGTTACTGCACTTGAGAGTGCAATTTCTAGGTTTTTAATTTCCAAGCTCTCAAGTTCCAAGCTCCCAAATTCCTAATTTTCCCAATTCCCAAATTTCCAAATTCCCAACTCCCAAATTTCGAATTTGGCAAATTCCCAAGCACTGAAATTCTCAAGTTCCCAATTTCCAAGCTCCCTAGTTCCCACATTCCCCAATTCCCAAATTTTCAAATTCCCAACCCCCAAATTTCCAATTTCCCAAATTCCCAAGCACCCAAATTCTCAAATTCCCGATTTCCAAGCTCCCCAGTTCCCATATTCCCCAATTCCCAAATTTCCGAATTCCCAACCCCCAAATTTCCAATTTCCCAAATTCCCAAGCACCCAAATTCTCAAATTTCCAATTTCCAAGCTCCCCAGTTGCCATATTCCCCAATTCCCAAATTTCCGAATTCCCAACCCCCAAATTCCCAAATCCCCAAACTTCCAAGCACCCAAATTCTCAAACTCCCAATTTCCAAGCTCCCCAGTTCCCACATTCCCCAATTCCCAAATTTCCGAATTCCCAACCCCCAAATTTCCAATTTCCCAAATTCCCAAGCTTCCAAATTCTCAAACTCCCAATTTCCAAGCTCACCAATTCCCAAACCCCCAAATTCTCAAACTCCCAAATTTCCAACCCCCAAATTCCCAACCCCTAATTCCTACACATCCAAATCTCCCCACCCCAAATTCCCAAAATTTGAAACCAGCAAACATCCACCAAAAGCTATATTTGCTGTTGACTGTACGTCCTACGACCCTGAGAACCGAGGGGGTTGATTTCGAGGACTCACTTTCTACCAATTTCTCGGCGTCCCATTCCTCCGCTCCGGATACGGGGCGACAGGGAAATCGTATCTGTTCCAAGAACGCCATCCTATCGGCAGGAAACTCTCCAGGACGATCGGGATCCTCGAATTCCGAATAGAATTCGTAGGGGATGAAACGATGCGCGAGCGAGGGACGCACAGACTTTCTGTCGTGGACGATGGAAATTAAAAGCGGAGGATTTTCTTTTGGACGACGAGTGGGATTTCAATTCCGAAAGTGATCCGTTTGTTCGCTGTTATACGTAAATAAAATTGAAGTGTTTAGAAACACGATTTTCATTCGCTCCAGAAAACTTTCTTTGATCCGGCGTTTTTTAAATGAGAATATTTCTTTTGAATGCTGTGGAAGAGTTCCTTTTATTTAATTATTTATTTGTATGAGAAATGTTGGTTAAGGTTTATGAATGTTTATGAGTAATCTGAGGGTGTTTTTATGAAATGTTTGATGATAGACATTTTTGTAAGGGGTGGTTTAGGTAATCAGTTATTGGGTGATATTGATATTCAATTTTATATTGGGGATTTTTAATTGAGTTTCGAGTTTGAAATTCGAGGTGCAAGTTAAAGTTCAGTTCAGAATTATTTAATTTATGAAAACAATATGTCAACACAATCATCATCATCAACATCACACAAACATCAACACAATGTGACTCAAATTATTGTGCACTTTGACGAGGTGCTTGTATAAAATTATTCAATGCATGAAATTGTACGTCCATTTTATTAAATCATATATGCATTGCAAATTGGACATTGAAATTGTACTTTCATTATACATAGTCATACAATATATATACTTTATAAAATAATTATGAATAATTAAAAATAATTGTGCATTCATTTTATAAAATTGTTCAACCTATTAAATTATGTCCTTCACAAAAAATTATGCATATATTATAGAAATTATTTATGCAACGTATAAAATTGTACTCATGTACAAAATACATCCCTCATGTGAAAATATGTATAAATATTATAAAATTATGCATCTCCCATATTAAGTTATGTGTCCATATTATAAAATTACACATTTCCCATATTAAGTTATGCATCCATATAAAATTATACGTCCCTTGCATAAAATGATGCATTCAACGCACATCCCTTAAAATCATGCATCCAAAATATAAAATAGTGCCTTCTATAA
This sequence comes from Megachile rotundata, assembly GCF_050947335.1. Taxonomy (NCBI): domain Eukaryota; kingdom Metazoa; phylum Arthropoda; class Insecta; order Hymenoptera; family Megachilidae; genus Megachile; species Megachile rotundata. Next base: position 16,091,548 of record NC_134984.1, on the reverse strand, counting down.
AATGATACATTGAACCTATAAAATAAATTCGCAGAAAATAATGCAATAACACAGTAACAATAATTATAGTAATGCAAAACAACGTGACTAACATTGTATAAAAGTAGATATCGTCAAGCGTATAAAGGAAGCGTAGCAAAGACGCCGAAGAATCCGTAGTAATTAGAAACGAGAGAGTATCGATCTCAGCGAAGTCGAAGAAGAAGTAACGGCTAACGATAATGTAACAAACTCCGTGTGGAGTTTTCGCGTGCATATACTCGTCGTTTACATACATACACACGTGGTGTCGGATAGGATGTAAATACATGTACACGTGCATGCAGAGGCGGCTATATCGACAGCAAAATAAGGGATCGCCGTGGGAGGGTGGTTACATGAGGGATGCTTCGTGAAGCCATAGACGTTCGACTGCTCTCCATCCATCCGCCCTCGTCCGTCGCCCGACCAACCCCCTCGACCGCCACCCCTCGATATTAAAAATTTCAATATCCTAGCCCCAGGGGTGGAAAACACATAATGTATTCAGGTGACGTCCCGGCCATTCTATCGGCGAGAAAAACGTACAGTTTTCGAGGAATCGAATCCCACCCTGCCAACCACCCACAACCACCCTTCCAGTTTCTCTACCCCCGACGGGCCATCGCCACCACCCACGTTTTCGACCACCCCTTTCTTCCTTTCTCAACCCCTCCTCACCCATGGGTTTACGTGCCACCCTCGACGACGGATGCTTTGTTTCTTTCTATCCCCGACACGTGAAACCTTCGATCGAATGATGATCGAAACTTTTCTTTAGAGAAATCGACTTTTTCGGATTGTGGACTGTTAGGGTTGTAAATTTTGGAAAGGCTCTGGGACATTTACCCTCAGAAATTTTATATTGATGCATTTTTTAATATTTTTAATATTGGGGATTGCAGAGTAAGGATTTATTTAGTAGTGACAATTTTTTTGTTCTCAAGTTTCCTAATTTTTTTTTGAACCTTTGAGATCTCGATTTTCAAATTTTTTATCTTACAAATTTGTTTAAATTTAAGTTCTCAAATTTTTGTATAAACTTTGACATTATTTAAGTCTGCAAATTTTGGCGAGCCATAAATTTTCAAATATTGAATTTTTCTAAATTCCTCAGTCCTCTAAATTTTCAAGTACCTCTACATTTTTTAGGAATTTTCCAAATTTCTACATTCTCTTAGTTATTAAATTTCTGCACTCCTTAATCTTTCAAATATCTTTTCTATATTTTTAATTCTAAGTCCATATTACAACCCCCATATTCTCACCCTAATTTTTCCTCCCCAATTTTGCAAAAATCCCAAATATCCAAATTCCCACCAAATTTTCTCAAAATCGAATGAATTTTAAATTCACGGATAGTGGTAATAAATGGTGGTTTTTGTGTGTAAGAATTATTAACAGCAACGGTTGAAAGAAGAAAATATGGAGCAAAAGGGAACAAAGGATGTCTGTGTCTTTTCCTGTTCAATGCTTTTCGACTCGTTCGATGCTTAAAGAGGATCTAAAGAATCCTTCTCTTTGAGATCTGTGCTATTTAGTCTTTGATCAGCTTCCTTGTTGCTGTTTTTAAATTGCGTTTTTTAATAGCAATGGCGAAGTCGAACTCGAAACATGAAAGCTCGTGTGATATCAAAGAAAAGATGAACGAAAGGAGAATTTATTATCTTCCGTGCATTTATTGCTTTATTTTATTTCATAATTTTGTTAATACTGAAAATGACTTCAAAATAACATTAATATTGTATTAATACAATAATATTATTGTATTAATGTAGCAACAATAATTAATAGTCGATGTTGAAATTTTAAATAATTTTTCAAAGTCGTATATTTCGCGTTTTCATTGTGAATTGATAATTAATTATTTTGAAAAACCGATGAGACTTTTCAAGCTTCTAAAAATGGCTACGTTCACATATTTTTAAGTAGAAATTGTCATGGCACTTTTAGGTTTCCGTTTCCTGCTGCTGCGAAATAAAAGATTCGTAATTGACGTCTGACTGAAGTGGGTTCAAAACAGTCGAAAAGTAGATGAACACATTGAAACTTGTTTCCATTAAAGTTTCGGTAATACGAATATAAATGGTGCACTGTGGTTTGGGATTAAAAACATGTCGATCAGAGTATAATTACTAGGTCTTTGGAAATATAGTTGTTGAAGTCTTTTATTAACCAGAAATACAGTTTAGATAAAATATGTTGTGAAAAATGTATAAATGTGAATGCGTATAAACTTATGAATATACAAACTGGCAATTGAGGTCCCAGAAACATGTGACTTTTATGGTGAGGTTAGATTAAACATATAAATTAATAAAAATTCTCTAAAAAACATTTTTAACAAATATATCAACAAATATGTAAATTTATAACAAACATCGAAAACATAAAATAAAAACGAAAACATATAAATAAAAAATTAAAATTAAAACATATAAATTTTATTATTTAGAACAATAATACTAGAATTTACAAAATAACAATTTTCACATAAAAAAAGTACTTCAAAATTAAAAAGTAAAAAGTACCAAAAGTAAAAAAAGTAAAAAGTACCACAATGTTATTATCATATTTATATAATTTAATATACGAACATAATTATCTGCAAAATTAAAGTACATCACACATCATACTAGAAAGTAAACATAAAGTACATCACTCCCGAAATTATAGTACATTTCTCCTTTTACATATCAGTCACAAAAAAGAACAAATTTAATTAACAATTCATGAAGTCATGATCCCCTGTGTCTTTCAGTAATGATTTACTGGTACAAAAACAAGTATCAAAGGAAAGAGCGTTGCTCTTCAACAAGGACAACCACTTTGATTCGTGTCAGAATTCCATTTACAATTCAGCAAAGTGGCGTGTGTACTTACTGTTGGCCCTTTGTCGAACTGGATCTATCATTTAATTCAATTTTCTCCCGGTTCCGCACATATTCGACGTTTCAAACGTTCACAGAGGAATAATAAACTATTGACTTCTTGCACCCCTTGACTTTTCTATTCATATGATTTATTCCAATTTTATTTGGTACGAGTTCTTTGCTCAACTGTGGTGATATTCTCAAATTTGTTAAATTTTGAAATTTTTGGCTTTTTAGATTCACTAGTTTTTGTTATTAGAAATTCTGAAATATTGAGTATTTGAGAGTTTTTAGGTTTTCAAATTTGTTGGTTGTCAAATGTTTAAATTCTGAGGTATATATACGAGTTTTCAAATTGTGAGATTTACAAATATACTATTTTTCAAAATCTCGAATTTACAAATTAACAAATTTTCATATCCTCAAATTTACAAAATTGACAAATGTTTAAATGAGCACGATTAATAGTTGTAAAATTAAAAAATCTTCCTCTATCACCAACTACTGTAGCTCCATCTATAATACCATACCAAAGACCACCTATACCAATCAGTATCCATCAATGCCCTAACCTAAAAAAAATAAGAAATATCAAATACAAAATAATTTAAAAATTTTAACATAAAAAATAAAAGATCCCCATACAAAATAAAACAAACCCCCAATAAAAAATAATCACCGCATACTCTTCTCCCAACCTCCCCATCTCGAAATTATCCGCCATTTCAAAGGTCCATCGCAAGCATGTTCCCCCGCAATAAATAATTCACGCCTTAATCAGGGTCCGGCGATATATCACGTCCAGCTCGATCCGCAACTTCCCTGACCCCAAACAATAATTTTCGCTTGCTCGTCTCGCGTCGTGAAACGAATTTACTTTTAATTGGCGCACGCGTGACGGTGTCCGAAAGTATGGTCAGCGGGTACTAGTCCGGTGATATACGAGGGTCAGGCCATGTTTCCGCCTGTTTTGACCGCGGAAGGGGGTTAGGGATGGGCAGCACGCCCAGGGTCAACGGTTGGGCCATCCAAGGGCACCGGTCGCGCCCTGGACTCGAGGGGTGCCCTTAGCACGCGTCCAACCCTTCGACTGACCAAAAACGGACCTTCGAGGACCACGACACACCGGTTATCTACCTTCAGGGATGAGTTCAAATTAACGGAGTGTCTATTTTTCGGCCAGGTATACGGATGATCGACGCCGCGGATATATGGGTCGCGTTTTCAACGATCTTGTACCGCATTGTCGTGTGCCATCACCTGCGCTTCTTCGGCGAAACTGGATCCTGCAGTGTCGTTTGAACGCGTATGACCCACATTTTACGGGGAAGACAGGGTCTTTTTGAATGCGAAGGGCAGTGGTTTATGTAGAGGAAGTTGTGTGGAGGAAGTTGTTATGTTCAGAAGTGGACATTTGTAATCATGTTCGTTTCAGAGACTGATTGTTTGATATTTGTAAATTTTGGAACCTTCGAAGTAACAAATTGATGGATGGTGAAATTGTCAGATCTTTTTGAGTAGCTCCGAGGTTGATGTACAACATCAATTCTTGAGAGTACAAAGCAGAAGATGGTCACATGTGTGAACATGTTCCTTCTTTGTGTATTATTAAACATTTCAGAGTTCTTAAAATTAAACCTTGCACTATGATTCATTTATCAGGTACCTCAGTCAGAACTACATAATTATAGCTAAGATATTAAAACCAACAAAGAAGGTTGAAATGTTGAGAAATTGAATTAAAATTGATCATAGCTGAAGTGCGTCACGAGTGCGTCAGTCAGATCTAACTAATCGTAGCCACAATATTAAAACAAACAAGGAAGCTGAAATATTAAGTCCAAATGATTGGACTGGAACTCCAAATCAGCGTATTAAAAATTCAAATAAAATTAATCACAACTGATGTGCGTCATGGGTGCGTCAGTCAGAACTAATCATAACTACAATACTGATAGCAACAAAGAAAGTTGAAACGTTACGACTTAAGCTCCGTATCAGTATATTAAAAATTCGAGTACAATTGACCACAGTTGAAATGCGTCATGGGTGCGTCAGTCAAAACTAATCATAGTTACAATACTAAAACCGACAAAGTTAAAATGTTACGTCGATTTGATATCAATCTTGACTAAGCAAATAATTGGACCTGAACTCCAAATCAATGTATTAAAAGTACGAGTAAAATTGATCACAGCTGAAGTGCGTCACGAGTGCGTCAGTCAGAACTGATCATAAATACAATACTTCAAAGCAAGAAAGAAAGTTGAAATGTTACGACTTAAGCTCAAAATCAGTGTATTAAAAATTCAAGTACAATTGATCACAGCTAAAGTGCGTCATGGGTCCGTCAGACAGAACTAATCATAGCTACAATACAAAAACCGATAAAATAATTGGACCTAACTCCAAATCAGCGTATTAAAAATTCCAGTAAAATTCATCACAACTGAAGTGCGTCACAAGTGCGTCACGAGTCAGAGTCAAAATAGTGCAAGATATTAACAAAGTGCAGATGAGGCATATGGATGAGATGGAATCTGTCTCAACATCGCCGTGTATCTGGCGTTATATCGCTACACGGGCAAGTAACTCTCGAGAAATATGCGAGGTGGTAATTTTTCTCGGTCCGTAAAATTGTTGGAATAGCGATGAAATTCGCGATGGCGAATTCTTGGGGGTAACTGTACGACGTCAGTAACGTCGAGTCCGTCAAGTAACTCGGTGAGCTCGTGTGTGGACTGCGAGTTTACCCGTCGTCGACGAGGACGAAGACGACGTGTGTTCGTCGAACGGGAAAGTTTCGACCTAGCGAGTCCCGGATGCGAGCTTCCCGGATGCGGTTCCTGGCCCGTCTTTGCCGCGGCTGCACGCCTGGAAAGTTTTGCCCCCTGTACCACCATCGCACCACCGTCACATCCCTCTCTTCCTCTCAGCCTCACCCCTTTGCCCCGGGGATTTTGGTTAGAATATTGAATCTCGCAGAGTGGAGGCGCTGTAACGAGCACACCGAGCCGACCCGGCGAACGTCGTACCCTCGACGTCGCTCACGGAACCGGGACCAACCCGCTCGCGAACCGAATAATCCGCTCGCAACGAACACACCACCGAGGAAGAGGAACCGGGACCAGCCACCTACACCTGGGATTGCTTATCGTGGATCTTCCAATTTTATATGTACACCGACAGGAAAATCTGCAATTTCTCCAAAATTCCTCCTGGGAAATTTTCGAATTTTACTAATATCGAATTTGGAGCTTCGGGAACTTGGGCTCCAAGGGATTCGCGATTTCTAGCTTTCGGAATTTTACGGTGTTAGTGAATTTTACGTTGCGGAATTTTTCAATTTCCGTTTCTCAAATATGTCCCACAAAACTATTTAGACCCTTATTATAATTTCAAATATTTATTTAGAATTATTAACCCTATAATAAATATCAGAGTAACGTGCTTACCAGCAGCAGTATCAGTAGCTATACACATGAAAAATTGAAACGCTTTTTGGTTCCCTGAAATTACATATTTGTACAAACATTTTCAGGATGAAAAATATTAATTCTCTAAGTGTAGCGCACAATTTCCACTTCAGTAAAAATCAACCGGAAGCTTGTATATTTTTTAACATTTCGATGTTCGGTGATGAAAAGCTGTTTCTCGAGCGTAATATCAGTTCGCAAAATTCTCCGCGTATATTCAAAATGATGCTGGTGATTTTTCAATTTCACAAATATTCAAAAATTCGCTGTTTCAGCTATTTGTTTCCATTTCCGTAAAGCACGATTCTGTTTCATTTTAGTTCTACGTTAAAATTCATCAGGATATATCGTATAAGCAAAATTGTTACATTAAATAACTCCTATTTGCATCTCGTTTTACATTTTCTGCTATCTTTGATTTATGCAAAGTTTAAATTCAATGTTTCGTAGTAAAATTTCTTTACTCTTTCTTTTTTTTGTTATTTTTTACAATCATTTATATTTTCTTAATTTTTATGTTATTTTAAATTCTTGTTTTTGGGATTTTATAATACATTTGCTATATTGCCATTAATGAGGGGTGTTAGGGTGAATTAAACAGTATGTGGATATGGTACAGGTGGTGATATATTACGTGGTGATATAATGTATAGAAATACAAACACATAGTAATGTAATACATGGAAATATAGGCGTTCGGCAATATAACGCGAGGTGTTATGTTTGCTTGGAACAAAGGACATGTGACAATATAATACACAATAATAGGGATAGATGCCGATATAACGCATTATTATTATATATAACGCGTGGCAATATAACGAGAGTGGCGATATAACGCGACGATATGTCACGTGGTTGTATGTCATACTATAATACGATGTGTAGGAATATAACACATTAGAATACCACGTATGGGAGTGAAACGCTTGACAATAGAATCGCACGGCGATATAACGCGAGGCTACAATTTTTAACAATACGTAACGTATGACTATATTGAACAATACAAGTGTCTATACAACATGAAAAAGTCAACTAGAAAGGATCCTCAATCACCTAACAATAGTGGCAATATAACAAGAGTCTACTATATTACTTCTTTAAATATTATTCTGCCTACACATGGAAGAGTATCATCAATAACATTGAGTAGCCAATTTTAGTCAACACTCATGAATGTGACAATTGATCCAACGATTATGCAATATTTAAAATTGCCAAAATCGGCAATATACGTAGTCAGCGTAGAATAAAGAATTCCTGAACGCGTTATATTTCCTCCGTCGCGAGGAACCGAGGTGTGCGAATGCCCGATAAAATTCACCCTCCAACAACCACGCGTGCACACATGTATTTATCCAGTTGCCCACCCTGCCCCATCCCCCGGACCAATCGAAGCCGTGGGTTTTATCGGCGAACCTAAGGGATGGCGGAGCAGAAAGAGCTGCCCTCGCGTTCCATCGGTTTTATCGGCGAAAATAGAACCATGGGGGTAGTTTTCGAAGGGATGGTCGCCGATTTTGCGCGAACTCTACCCCTCAGCGAAGTGTATAAGAAGGGGGTGTTCGTACAGAAGGAAAGGCCTTCGGCTATGGCCTACCATCTTATCCCTACTTCGCATACTTTTTTTCTGTCCCCGAACCACCCTTCTTCCATATCATCACTTTCTTCACGATGTTCGCCTATTTCTTGCGCGTGCACGCCACGCGATACGGATAATAGAATGCATCGATGATGTTGCAAACTCTGTTGGAGGTGAACTTTCCGATACGGTTATGTGTAGACTGAATATTTTGGGAAATTGGTATGTGGTATAGTAGCTGTTTGCGAGCGGTGGTGGTTGATTACGAGGGAGTTTTGGATAATTAGAAAATTTTCCATGCAACAATTTTCCGATATTTGAAGTGTCAAACTTCTGGAATTAAATTCTCAAACTTCCAATTATTTTTCTTTTCAATTTTTCAATTCTTTCATTTTTCAATTCTCCCATTTTTCAATTCTTCAATTTTTTAATTTTCTAATTTTCCAATCTTTCACTTTTTCCATTTTTCAATTTCCCAATTTCCCTATTTTCCAATTTTTCAATTCTACAATTCCCTAATTTTTCAAGTTTCACATTTTCCACTTTTCTATATTCCCATTTCCTCTTTTCTCCATATCTCTATTTCCCCAATTTCCAATTCTCCAACTCTTCAATTTTTCAATTCCTCAATTCTACAATTCAGTAACAAATTATAATAAAAAATTCAGTAACACAAAACGAATAAAATATCGGATGCTCCAAGTCAGAAAACCAAACTTATTCGAATTACCCTTAAAAAATATATTCAGTAACAATATCACAAAACAAACCGTAAAATACAGTCCTCCATAACCATTTCATAAAAAAAGAACAATGACATTCAAAGCCCGCTTATTCCAATTACAGAGGAACATTTCACGAACGGTTCTTAATCAACCACCCCCCGTAAAGGGTTGCTACGAGCCGCAACCAGCTACTTTCAATCCGCACCCCAAACAAATCCATCTCATAAAATTCAATTACTCATTATCATAACGAATACCCAAACATTTCCTCGATTCTCCGACAAACCAGCCACCCAGCCTTTTCCTCCCCGTTCATCCCCCAATCGTGGAAAGAAGTTGGACGATTCACCCCGCGGCTCGATAAGCTTCTCTCTAATTCCGTGGACGCAGCATCGCATTATTCCCGGGCGACACCTTTAGATATTCCCCTTTAGGTGCAAAAGGTGGGGGTAAAAACTACCCCCGACGGATTTATGGGCTTTGACATCTTTCCATGTAAAATGTACGTCGAAATTTTAGTGGTTTTTTTGCAAAAGGAGATAAATATGTTATAGATTCTGAGAGATGTAAAGTTTGAGAGATGTAAAGTGTTCGATTGGGTGAAAACAAAATGGCGGCGCTGGAAATGAGATTCGGTCTTCAAGCGATATTTTACACGATTTCTAGTAGAACTATATTTTGTTTTAGTCATTAAATTTCATCTTGAAATGAATTTTATCCCATTTTTCCAAATATAAGAAATTATGTAAGGTTTCATCGATAAAATGATTTTAATGACTCACCGTGTCAGCGCTTTAGCAGATTAGCTGAAAGACTTTCAAAATTAAATTTCCTATGAAAATTAATTTCAGCTGATTTCCAAATTATGACGAATTATTCAAACTTGTTCGTCCATAAATTATATTCTGCACTTTACATTATTTAACGAAATTCATTTGCTATTTCACCCATAAATTTGCGCACCAAATATGTACACCCTTCAGATCATCCTTCAAACATACCCTTCGGAAATTGAATTTCGTATTAAAACTCCGTTCCATTTTCCGTATAACACATTGTTCAAAGCGTCAAAAAAATGTCGGATTTTCTAACGCAAAGGTGTCCAACCCCACAACGTCGGAGTCTAATGAGGTGCGTCACCGATTTTTCGTTTCGCCAGGTAGTCGGATTTTTAATGGGGCACCGTGCTCTCTTTTCTCTTTTTTCTCGTCCTGTTCCAGCAACCCCTTCGTCCTGGTTACCTGAGAATCCGTAGGTAGGCAGATACACGGGGGCCCCCGGGGGTTGAAAGCGAACGAGAGGAAAACTGTCCGCGTAGCGAGATTGAAATTCAAATGAGACCGCGAGGATATTCTAATTCCGTGCGGCAACCCCTTTTTTGCATATCGGGACCCACGCAGCTGCCGGGGACCCAAATTATATACATCTATTTTTTTTCCTCTCCCTTCAACTGTTCCCGTTACGAGAAGGATAGCTTCGAGAGCGTTTCCGAACGGCGCCGCGCGTGATCCGCAACAATTGAGAATCGACAGTATTCAAATCCGAGGCGATGTAGCCCAGCTACAACCTAAGCCCTAAGGCTTACCGGCTGCCTTCCACGGATACGATCGATTTTATGTTGCGGAAAGACACAGCAGAAACCCAACGATTATCGCCGGAACCGATAACGTACTGTCTTTCGACCAATCGCTTCGGGTAACCGCCACTTTTATGGGGGTAGTTACCGAGGATTCGGTGCAACTCGTTCGGAGACTGTTCTTACCCTTAAATATCTGTTGCTTGTTTTGCTATCTTTTTTTAATTGCGACTTCCATCATTTTCATATTTTTTCTGTAATATTTTGAAGAATTTTTAGGGTTGGAATTAGTGTACCTGTAAGGTTGAAAATTTGAAATCTTTAAGTCATGTTTGAAATTTTTTGAGGCTAAAATTTCAATTTTGGCAAAATAAACTGACAAAATTCAATGAGGGTTAACTCCTCAAATCCCCAAATCTTCAAATCGTTAAATTTATAAGTTCTCCATTCCAAAATATATAATTTCCAAGTGCATGTATAATTTTAAGTAATTACAAGTAATAACTCCCTGTTATACCTGTATAAGAAATGATATCACTGCACTAAAAGTCTGGTTACATTCGACTAAAATTATAGGGCAGTAGAACGAGAAATGCATTGTTTAAAAGTTGGCTGCGAACAGCACGAACGGGAAGATTTATGTCGGCGAAGAAAACTTGCACCGATAAAGTGTTACCCACGGTGCTCATGGCGAACGCTTATCGTCCGTTATTCCGGATTTCCTGGCGAAAGTTACAGAAGTGAAAGGGAACCATTTTCATTCATGAATGCTATTATTCTCTAGGTTAAATACACTTGTTTGTATCAATTTACTGTGATCGATAGAATTATTCTTTTATTTAGAATTAGACATACATTTCATACATTTAAATCAATCTGCATTATAAACTAATTCTTGCAAGTTTGATTATCAAAATTTTTACAAATTTATAAACTTCTTTAAATTATCATCTCTGTTGCAAGTTACTTATGTTCATGTTAGTGTATGTTTGTATAGAATCATGTTATCTATGCTCATATGTCATCATGTTAATATGTGTTCATATATAGTCATGTTACTTTATGCTGACATGTCATGATATTGTTACTATGTATTTCTTTGGCATCATACAATATTATGTTACTATGTGTACATACGATATGATGTTGCTATATGATAATATAACATGACGTTACAGTATGATCATACATCATCACTTTACTATATGCTCACATATCATCATGCATACATATACAATCATGCTACTATGTGCACACATGACATCATGTCAGTATACTGATCATATGACATCTTGTTACTACATGTTCATACGACATTATCTTATCCATAAGCACATATGTAATCATATTATAATGTGCTCATATGTGAACATGTTACCATGTGCTTACCATATCATTTTATTATTATATGTTCATGTATCAACATACTAACATATGCTCATATGTTATAATGTCAATATGTGTTCATATGTCAACATGTTACTATGTACTCATATGTACTTCTGTTTAGTATATGTTCATATGTCATCATTCTAGTATGTGCTCATATGTAACCATGTTAACTGTATGATTACACGTGATGATGACCTTCTTATGTACTTCTACAACACCATATAACATTGTGTTACCATGACATCATACAACATTATGTTAGTACATGTTCATATGAAATGACGTTACTATGTATTCATAAGACATGATGTTAATACATGTTCATATAAAAATGATGTTAGTAGGTATTCATAAGACACGATGTTAGTACATGTTCATATAAAAATGATGTTAGTAGGTATTCATAAGACACGATGTTAGTACATGTTCATACAAAAGTACGTTATTATGTATTCATAAAACACAATGTTAGTACATGCCCATATGAAATTACGTTACAATACGTTCATATGCGAGAACGTAGCGAAAAATTTCTCGCAGTCAATCCACAAGAGCTCCGTTTCGCCGAACGCACCCCAGCGAATCGACCCTTCAGCGAAGGGAAATTCACGAGCTCCCGCACGAAACGAGTAGGTGTTTCCGGTTTATTCCCGGAATTCCGCGTAGGGTAGTTTGCGAGACGCATAAGGGGTGCCCTTATGACCGGGCAGGTTTGGCGGAGGGACCCGTTGCATTTTTCGGAGTCCTCGCGTGCCCGCGGGATTCGCCAACCCCTGTTTCAACCGACGGGGTACTTCGCATTCTGCTACATCGTCGCGGGATTTGATTATGCAAAGCGGCAACCCCCTTAGGCCGTTTGCACTCCTTCGTCTCTTCTCCTTTTCTTCCGGCACCGTTCCTGGATCCTGTTCTTTCTCTGGACACGTAGGCGGCCCATCATGAGCGCTGACTGTCCCGGGAACCTCGGCTAAGGATCTTTGTTGCGAATTATTTCGGATGTTTATGAAAATTGAATACCTTTGTATTCTTTTATTTATTTACTTTTGACATGTGTGCGTATATGATATTTTGATAATTCAATTAGTTTTGGTTGCTAGTTTATGTTCAGGTAAGTTGGACCATGTAGAGTTCAGATAATTAATACTGTTTTGCAATTTGAACAATAAACAAGATTGAGATTTTATAGAAATCACATATGTTCACATATTAAGTCCATATGTGCTGAAAATTGTGTAACATATTAATGTGATTTCCTCCATGAATAAACATTTATTTCATGCTTAATAAACATTCTATCATTTCGTTGTATTATACAAAAGAAACTGGGAGATGGGTGTTTAAATTGAAATAAAAAATATATTACACATACAAGTACATACTAAAATTCCCCAGAAAATTTCCAATACATTAACCTTGTATACCATAATAATTAAAATGAATTTTACAAGAAAGAATTTATAGTGAATAAATCAAATCTGTTTCACTTCACGTAAGGTCCAGCTAATTACCGAAACCATCTAATCCGGCATTTCTTTGGCAACCCCAGAACGTTCTGTCGTGAAAGAAAAGAAAAACGCCCTCGACAAGAAACGAAGTTCGAAGTGGCTTGCCCAGCAGGCACGTCCGACAGCATTTGCAAAAGGAGCCGCGCTTTCGGTGTGTCGAGACGGAAAAAAACCCCCATGGAATTCCGCAAGAGGCAAAAAGAAAGAGGGTGGCTCGCAGGGTTGGCACGTACCCCCTCGTCAAAATGGACGGGCTAAGCCCGTATAAGTCTAACGGGATTTTCGATCGTGGGCGGGCGAGTGGGTGAGTGCAGGCCGCAGTTCGGGGGTGGCTTTCGAGGAGAGTACGGGGGTTGAACGATGGCAAGGGCCACGGTAGAACGGGGTGGTTGGGAGTCCTTCAAGATGGCGGCTATAAGGGATGGTTTAGGGCGCGTGAGGGTTACGGTTGAGGCAATATATCAGAGAAAGAGAGAGAGATCCTTTTCGGAGGGTTGTTTCACCCCCGATGTTGGCCGTTACCCCCCTCTTTCCTTCCTCCTTCTCGTCCTTTCTTTTTCCTTCCGTCGATCCTCGTATCGTCCTTTTCACCTTCGCTAACCCCCGATCGAGACCACCCACCCCTTTTTAACTCGTCCCTGCGGAGCCCTCGGGTCCGTTCACGAAAGTATAAACGTCAGAGGAGACTGATGGAAATGGACGAGACGAGAGGGAGGAACGGACGATCGGGAAATAGTGGAAAATCGAATGGCGAAGGGTGGAAGCGTGGCCAGGGGGTGGCTGAGGAAGGGAACTTCGACGACGACGACAATTCGTTGCTTCCAGGGATTGAAGGCTTTTCGTTCAGCCGGGCTTTCTCTCTTTACCTTTGCTGCGCTGATATCGAGGGACGATGGAAATATGCCAACGGAAGTCGACGAAACCGGTAGCCGTCGATGGTTGTTGATGGATTCCTGTGTACGCATCGGAAAGCTTCTCTGATGGTTACAGCGAAAGTTTATCCTACCGCACGACTTTCGACTTCGTTTGTTTCATACATTTCCTATCTTTCTATCATTCAGGTTTTATTATCTCTTAACTCCCGCATTCACATATTTTTTAATTGTTCCTGGGTTCATTTTATTCTATAGTAGATATACAGGGGTTGAATATTTATAGTAGATATACAGGGGTTGAATATATTGGAAATATTTTGTACTTCATAGCCTAGCTGATTTTAGCAGAATAGCTTGATAAAAATGCTGCATCTAATTTTCTAGTTATTTTTATGTATCATAAGAATTCATAGAGTATGTGGAATATGTGACATATGTGGAGTATGTGGGATATGTGGGGTATGTAGAATATGTAGAATTTATAACATATGTGGTATGTGTGTTATATGTAGAATATATAATATATGTGGAATGTGTGGTATATGTAGAACATGTAGAATATGTAGAATATGTAAAATGTGTAAAATAAGTAGAATATGTGGAATATGTCGAATGTGTTGAATATGTGGAATGTGTAGTATATGTAGAATATCTAGAACATGTAGAACATGTGGCATATGTAAAATGTGTTGAATATGTAGAATATGTGAAAGATGTGAAATCTGCAGCACATATGAAACATGTAGAGTATGTGGAGTGTATGAAATACATGAAATATACAAAATATAAGAAACATATGAAATGTATGAAATACGTAAAATATATCACATGTGTAAAATACATAAAATATATGGAATATATAAAATATATGAAATATGTTAAATATACAAGAAAATTTATGGAATATGTGGAATATGTAGCATGTGTAAACTACTATATGAAGTATATGTAAAATTTGCTGTACAAATATTTAACTAATTTTCATTGCAAAAGTCAGTAATATCAGCACAATAACTTTGCACCGACATACAAAAATAAATTCCAACAAGACCGGTAATATCACGTAAGTACGTGATAAATCGTGATGCACCGGACCGAGCGTGTTGGTCGGTTAAAAGGCATTATAATAAATTCAGGCGAAATTTATCGCGCAATCAATCCCGCGCGAAGGAGGCCGAGGGAAAGGAGAGGCCAGAATCAAAAACCCAGCGAAAAGGTGAAAAATTGAGGGAACTACGAGCGCGGTACGAACGAACGAACACGAGTATAAAGATTTCAGCTGGCATCCAGCTTTCCCCTCGTCGTATCTGCGAAAGAGGAGCGGTAATGAGCTTCAAATTTGTTCCCCTTACCGTGTACTTTAACCGCGTTTCGCTGCGTTTTTCCACGGCCGCGAGGGGGTTAGAAGGAACGGACGAAAAAAAAAAACGGATAGAAAGAAGAAAAACGAACGAAAGGGAGAAAAGTCGAAAGCAGAAGAAAGAGGCAAGAACACGGTCCCCACAATGGCCGACTCGTTAATCGACGTCGGAAAACGGGGCGAGGAAAATCGCGTGTCTCAAAGTGGCGGAGAGCGTGGCAAGAAATTCTCGATAAAGGTGAAAGAAAAACGACCGACGACCAAATCTCGTGGAACGAAATCACCGAGTTTTTCACCTGTCGATCGTTCTCTCCTCCTTTATCACCGTCGAGCAGGTTCCGATGCCTTTTTCCTTTCTTTCGAATTCCGAGGGCGTGTTTAGGGTGGACTGATCGTTTTTCTGCCGATTACGGTACTTGAAACTTATTTTGGGGTGCTTGCTTATTTTCGGGGAATTATTGGATTTTTTTTGGGATGCTGAAATTTTTGGTGTTGTGGAATTTTAGATTTTTTAAGTGACATTTGAGGGTTTATGATAAATACAGATGTGGGTAACATCATTATTAAGATATTATTATTACTATCTTATAAGAATATTAAGGATATTAACTAATAACAATTTGTAAATGCAATCAAGTGTTGAATGAGTACAAAAATTGTTAAAATACATTATTGTCATATTTAAATAAAATTTATAAGTATTTTAAACAATCTCCAATTTTAACTTCTTCAAAAGCGAAGCTGAATATTAAATAAAAATTACTGAATACCTCCCACTATTTTCTACACATAGAATCATTTACTTTACTCATTGAGAAAGTCACCCTAAAAATGAGCTACAAAGAAAAATTTAATTCCATAAACCTAATAGTGCCTCATGCCTCAAGTCATCAAAATCAACAACAGAGTTCAAATCCGCAACCTACCGCAACATCCCCGAAAGAAAATACGCTATCAGCCCTAATCGATTGAGTCGAGAAGAAATGATCGGAACGAGTCAGCGAGTCGACGAAAGAAACGTTCTCGGGCATATTTTCGAGCGATCGCGAAGAAAGTAAAGCAAGAGGGTAGCAAGGTAAGAGCAGGAGGGAAGAGAAAGAAAACGGGACGAATGAAAAGCTTCGAGCTTGCGGTAAACATCGAGCGTGTAATTCGCTCTTTAAAGAACACTTGGACGATAATTAAGCCGGCATGGGGTGCGCTGCAACCCCCGGGGCAGGAGGGGGTTGAAAGAGGAGCCATCGGTGAGAGAGGAAGACGAGAAGAGCGAGAGGGGGTGAGGAAACGAAGAGGCAAAGGGTGGGTTCCAGGCACCGTTGAAAAGATCTTTTTCCGTTTATTTTTCGTGACCATGGCTCGGAAAGACACGTGGTCTGATTTTAATTAGCACCGGAGGTGCACTCGCAGCGCGCGCAGCCACGGATGGAGAATCTCGCGGCTTAGAATTTACCTGCTTCAGCTTCGTTTTGCTTCCTTTCCGTGTGGTCGGCTCGCACCCTCGCCACCCCCCTCAACCCTTCCCCGGCCGCCTTCTTTGCCCGTGTTCTCGCGCTCGGTCAAGAGGGTTAATCCGACAGCGAAATTCTCGTTTCCCTGGTCGAGAGGGATGCGAGCAGTTTTTGATAAACGTTCGTTCCAGTACGGCTCGAGAGTTTCGTACCAACATTTTTGCGCCGTGCTGCATATTTTTTTTTTGTTGGAATCAAATATTGACGGGGATTTTATGTTCAGGCGTTTCGATGAATTATGACGTTTATTATTTGGGGTTGGTCATTGTTTGTTTAGTATATGGAACTTTTTGTTAATTAATTGGGACTTTGATTGTTTGTTAAATATATGGTACTGTTTTTCAATTAGTTGAAACTTTGGCTGTTTGTCAATTAACTGGGACTTTGACTGCTTGTTAATTAACTATGACTATTTGATAATTACCTCAGATTTTAAGTGCTTGTTAATTATTTTGGACTTCGTCTATTTATTCCTTACTTGGAATTTTTGCTATTTGATAATAAAATACTTAAGAATTTGGGAATTTAAGGAGTGTGGAAAAATTTGAGATTTGGGACTATAGTGATTTGAAGATTTCTTAATTTCAGCTTAAGAGGATAAAATTACATAAAAAGTGGAATTAAAGAAATTTGGGAAATTAGGATGTTTAGGAGGGAAAATTAAAAAATTGAAAAATTAGATTTTGAAAAGTGGAAAAGTGGGAAAATGGAAAAATGGGAAATTGGGAAAGTGAAAAGCTAGTAGAAAATTATGAAGTTAGAAAATTAGGAAATTAGAAAATGAGAAAATTAGAAAATTAGGAAATTAGGAAATTAGGAAATTAGAAAATTAGAAAATTAGAAAATTAGAAAATTAGAAAATTAGAAAATTAGGAAATTAGGAAATTAGAAAATTAGAAAATTAGAAAATTAGAAAATTAGAAAATTAGAAAATTAGAAAATTAGAAAATTAGAAAATTAGAAAATTAGAAAATTAGAAAATTAGAAAATTAGAAAATTAGAAAATTAGAAAATTAGAAAATTAGAAAATTAGAAAATTAGAAAATTAGAAAATTAGGAAATTAGGAAATTAGAAAATTAGAAAATTAGAAAATTAGAAAATTAGAAAATTAGAAAATTAGAAAATTAGAAAATTAGAAAATTAGAAAATTAGAAAATTAGAAAATTAGAAAATTAGAAAATTAGAAAATTAGAAAATTAGAAAATTAGAAAATTAGAAAATTAGAAAATTAGAAAATTAGAAAATTAGAAAATTAGAAAATTAGAAAATTAGAAAATTAGAAAATTAGAAAATTAGAAAATTAGAAAATTAGAAAATTAGAAAATTAGAAAATTAGAAAATTAGAAAACCAAACCACCAGAGAACCAAAGAACCAGAAAACCAGTCCACCAGAAAACCAAAGAATCAGAAAACCAGAAAACTACTAAACTAAAGACCAGAAAATTATTAAACTACAAAATCAGAAGACCAGAAACCAAAAAAATCAAAAACCACGAAATTAAAAAATGACAAACCCCTAAAAATCAGAAACTTAAATCCCACAGATCCACCATAACTTCACCCCAACCGTCCCCTCTCGCCCCAAATATTTCAACCCCACAGAATCTCGCTCCTGACGAAAAAAATCTCCAGTCGGACACGGATCTTCCTCTATCCAACAACGACGCTTCTTGCAAGAATCGAAATAAGCTCGCAAGAGTAGAATAATGGCGAGGGCTCGCGTCGACAAAGCGACACGCTCTTAATTCCTGCAAAACTACTTAATAAGGCAAATGAACGCGTGGTCCTTTTGACTGTTCGACACTGAGGGGGTGGTTCTGAAGGGCGAAGGGGAAACAGCTCGACGAAGATGCTCGTCAGACGAGGATGGACGATTTTTTTATCTGTGCGAGAACGACACAACGATCAGCACGACGACGACGACGACGACGGCGACGTCGACGACGACGAGTCGAGTGGTTTTCAAGCTAATAAAAAAATTACCGCGCCGCATGAAACCCGACGACGTATAAAACGTCTGTGAGCGCGACGATTCAACCCCCGCCGTCACTCCAGCCACCCTCGTTCCACAGAGGGGAAGAAAACCTACCTTTTGTTTCCTTCTTTTTTTTTACCTGACTGAGAGACACACAGAGGGAGGAAAGAGGAGATAGATGCAATTTACTGTCGCTGATACTCGGTGTTAGTCGATTCTGAATGACGTGTCGAACTCTCCGCTCACGGTGGTTTCAACCCCTCTGTGTTCGTTACAGGATTCCCGAGGAAAGTTCAACGTTGTTGCGTTTTTTTTTTTTTAATTGAAGTTATTTGCTTACAGGTGAGAGAACCCTTTCTGAGTGGAGAAAAACCGCGGTGAATGATGGCAAGATTGCTCGCTAACAAGTTGATTGCTCCGATGGTCATTAGCGACAACGAAGATCATTTGGTTAAATAATTCAGAAATTGCAGATGCAGTTCTGTTGGAAATTGCACGATTATTTATAGGAATCTGTCGAATTTTAATTTTTTATTTTTATGGACGCTTTTGTGAGAGAAATGTAGAACTTGACTGTGAATTTTATTTGAAACGGTGTGTTTTATAGTCGTGCAGTCATGAGTCATTGAGAATAATGCATTCTGTCTGACTATATATTGATGTTTCTACTGTAGAGAAGTATTGCATTAAAACGCATAGTAGAAATAGTTTTTAGTAAGACTTTTAGAAATATGGAAAGTTGAAAAATTCCACAGTTTACGAATTGCAAATTTATACAATTTTAAATATAAATTTAGGAAATCAAAAATTCAGTCACGACCAAAAACCTGCGAATTGCTAATTGCAACAAAAATGTGTCTATAAAATAAAAACTGTCTATAAGAATTCTATTACGGTGTTAATTGTTCTCAACATATTCTGCAAAACTAATTTCCCTGCATTCGTGTATTTCTCCCCAAATTTCTTACACCTTTTAATTAAATATCCTGAAGTAAAAGATGGCACAGCTTAATCCTTTTTTACCTGAAGTTTCAAGAAATTAGCAGAATAAACTTTCTAAAATAATAAATATAATTACCCTTAATTAATTTCCCTACTTTCAATAACTCGAAAGATAAATCACCTCCCGTTAAAATTTAAGTGAGTGAATTAAAACTTTTAGAGTAGCTTAAACTCTTCATTGTTTGTTATTTAAATTTCATTCGCGTAATACAAGTACCGGATTTCTTTCTCTTCGTTGAATAACTCGTTCGAACTTGACCCACATCAATTCTGAACGCTCACCTCGGCGGAAGTCGAGGCGAAATTGAAGTTCTTTCGTCTACAGGTGACGGTATTAAGAACTTAAGACTTTCAGCAACCCCTTTCCGGTTTTACCGGTGCTTTGGAACTCTTAAAGGGTAATAAACTTGTTTCGACTGCACGCGCCGTTCATTATAAATTGAACTATAGTCATTTAAAACACTCAAATAACTTTGTGATTATAGAAACAATTATGAATAATTATATTAATGTATAATAAATTTTGTGAAATATTTCTTTTAGTGGGTTATTGAAAAGAAACTCGGAGAAAACAGTACGGTAAGGGGTCAAACTTGTTGCACGAAATGGAACCTTAATTTTCATTCATCAAGCAGTTACGAGATAATCTGCCTAATCCTATAAATTACTGCTTTTATGGTACGTCGGATGAGATTCTGTACTTGTTAATTACTGTTTTATTACTAATTGTATCGTCAGAGTATCACTGGATAATTTGTTACGAATTCTATCATTAACTTTGTGTTACAAAATATCTTTCGTAAATTTTCTTTTACTGAATTTTATTGGATTATTCACTTTAAAAATTTGCTAATTTTATTTCATATTTTAGGAAATTTATTTTGGTTCCTTTAGCTTTATTTAATTTCTAATGTACGCTCTGTTGAATTTTTATGAAATGAAAATTGTATTGTAACTCTATTGAATTGTTATATAAAATTATATTGTACTTCTGTATTATGTGAAATTGTATTGTACTTCTACTGTATTATGTGAAGTTGTATTGTACTTGTACTGTATTATGTGAAGTTATAATATACTTGTACTTATTATATGAAGTCATATTGTACTCCTACTGTATTATTATATGAAGTTACTGTGTTATTTCACACAGTTATATTTCCACTGAAATATTATACAAAATCATCTTGTTGTCCTATTGAATTATTATGCAAAATTATGTTCTCTAAGTTACTGTACAAAATTATATTATAATTACACAACATATACAGTAATAATATATCATAATAGCATAGAGAGTAATAATATAACATATTCAGTAATAGTCCAGCATTCACAGTAATATTCCACAAATGTATATGTCATGTATGACAAAATTATACATGTCATATACATCTACATATGTATACGTCATCTCTAACAAAATTACACACCAAATGATCTAAGAACACCCAATACCAAATTTAACAAAAATTTTCACATAAAACATTTCCCATCCAACATATCAAACATCACCCTGAAGAGACACAAAGAATTACGATTCACCGAATCGTTAATAACGATTCAGCATATTGTGTATCAGTGATAAAATCGCGGTGAATAAATGGCGGACGTCTAAGAGATTACAGATCGTCCGTGGGATTGGCAGAGAGTGAGCGTGGCTTAAACGACAAATCCGATCTGCACGAGTAGAACAATCGGTCCTCCTCGATCGTTCGCCTTCTCTTTTTTATGCGAACGTATTTCGATGCTTGATCGAGTACGGGGATTCTGGGCCAACGGGGAGAAATAGACGGGTAGGTCGATTTATTTATGTCGGTGATTGCGAACCACCGAGGTAAGGACTTCTTTTGCATTAATACCGAGAGGGTGGATTTCTCTGTTCGTCCCTTCGACGCGATATGTCGTCGTTCACGTTGGAAATCGAACTTCCAACAAATCTTTGCTTCCAATCGAATCGAATGAAACTTTTTTTATCGGTTTACCTTTTATTTATTGGCTTGGGATACGTGCTTAATGTATTATATTTTAATACGTGTTTATAATGTACAAAATCACCACATATCATTTGTAGTATTACATATTTATACAATTTGTTGTTGTCGTGTGTTGATACCATGTATGTCTACCACATTTATTTTTGACACATATTGATACCATGTATTGCTACCATATTTATTTTTAACACATATGGATACCATGTATTGCTACCATATTTATTTTTAACACATATGGATACCATGTATTGCTACCATATTTATTTTTAACACATATGGATACCATGTATTGCTACCACATGTGTTTCCACACATGGGCACCATTTAATAGTACCATACATCTACACAAAAATATAACGAAGCCAGCTTCTCTACTTATTAATTAATAACTGTACTTATTTGTTGTTAACACATATTGATACCATGTGTTGCTACCACATGTGTTATCACATATGGACATCATGTATTGCTACCACATGTGTTATCACATATGGACGCCACGTATTGCTACCACATGTACTATCACATATGGACACCATTTAATACCACCATATATCTACACAAAAATACAACAAAACCAGCTTCTCAATAAGAAATAATAATAAGCTTCTCAATAAGAAATATAACAATTAAATTGATCAACACAAGAGTGAAAATTCGTGCATACTTTATGACGAGTCACAAGTGAAAGTAAAAGAGAAAACAGGGCTATGAGAAGGTGGAAGAGGTGAAAAACAATTTGATCGGCCCTGATTCAAGAGCGACGGCTAAAGTTTACGCTTCCTCTGGCTCCAAGGACTTCGGCAAAGCTTACATAATTTACTTAATGGCTCGTAGACTAACGACCGGGCCAGCGTTTAAGCGTTCAACGTGCACCGACTCGGTACTTTCGGTTGCCAGCTTCTAACCGTGAATGCACTTTGCAAGAAAAATTTATGTTCCTTACTTCGCGCTCTTCGATGAGTTATCGTCCTCGCGAATGGTCGATGAGATTTTAGCGATACTTTCGCTTTCACTTCACGCAGTTACTTCTTTCTGTTCTGTGAGAACTGAGGTCAAAATTCAACTGGGAGCAAATTGACTTTTTTAAATAATTTGCAGTTATGAATAATTTTGGAAAAATTTTGGAAAAGTTTTTGGAAATTGTTTGATCACAAATAAGAACGACATCCAAGGAAATATTAAGGGTTGTTTAAGGGTATGCAAATGTAAGTACAGGTAGATATAGGTGTACTAAATATTGTATCTAGTCATACAAGGATGTGGATGCAAGTGTAAAGACATAATATATGTAACAATATATAATATATTGATCTAGGGAAACAGATACGAATCATCAATCAGTACATCGAACCACATCATTTTATATTAACAATTGCATCCCCATTCTTAGCGAAACTCAATCGAAACTCTAGCATGAATTTTATCTAAAATTACAACTATTTTAAATCCACAAATATTCACCAATTTACCCAACGATCAATTTGTCCTGTATATTTGATCTACGATACCAACCTCCAATAATGGCGATACTACTGTGACCCACAATGCCAACCTATGACCCACACAAATGTTCTAATATCAATCCCGCCTGCCACACAACCTAACCTAACCGCCTGCCACACAAGTGGTCAAACCGAGTCCCATCGTCATCCACGAGGGTCGTTACCTCGCGCCTTAACTCCCAGCAATTAATCTCCTCGCGCTAATTATTTAGCCGGTTAGCAGGAGTTCCGTGCGGCCGAACGGTAGTTCCGTTATCAGATGTAGTAGGGTTGGTCTTGGAGGATGGAAGCCGGGAAACGTAGGGGAGGGTTGGAGGTTCAGTCGTGCTCAGGAGGATACACGAGGGGTTGAGGCTCGCGCAAGAGTAAATTGATTAGAATTAAAGGGTTGGCTGGCAGGTGGTGGTGCCGGGTTACTACGGACCATAAGAGAGAGAGACGGTTAGGTGGATGGCGAGAGGCAAGAGGAACCTAACGGAGAACATAGGAACAGTGAGACGGGGGCGGAAGGGAGCGGGGGGGTACAACGGTGACCACAGCCTCGACGCTGATTGGTCGAGTCAAGTTTGTGGCAAGATGGCTGGCTGGTGGTGCCGGTGCTCCTCTATCACCCTCTCTCTCTCTTCTAACCCCCTCCCGCCCCTCCGGTAACAGCCCGTACTCCAGTTTCTTCTCCAGTTCACCTCAACCTCCTGCCTCGTCCTCAGCCTTTCTCCCGTCGTAGTTCCCTTCTACGCGGTCTCTAAGATGCTTTATCTATGTGCCAAATAGATGTATGTACGTGTACACGCCTGTTCGAAACAATGCCGGGCGTGCAACCACCCCTTAGCTACCGGGCCACCCTTTCTGCGAACACCGCACCGTCTACCTCTTACCTTACCATCCACGATGCCCTATCATCCCTTGCGTGCTCTCTCGCCTCAACCCTTACCACCCACCCCGACATCGTCACCATTTCTGCCAACGTTCCACGGGCCTACCCTCTCCCACCCTCTTTCGTGTCCCTCGTCATCGTCATCCTCCTTCCATCCCGTACCCTTTTCGTTTCACCCGCCTGCCCCTCTCTCGCTCTGTGTTACCGTCGCGTCCTATTTCCATCGCGTCCTACCCCGCCGGTGTTCGGCCCTTAAACCACCCCCGCGCCGACGACCGCCGATGCGAGAATACCGAGCCGGCCTCAAAGAGAATGCGATAATACGAAGAACTTCGACTAATGAGTTAATAGTTGGTGCCTCGCGTTACCGTCACACCGACAGTACTTTATTCGACGTCGCCCCGAGCAACGAGATTATAACGCGACAACGGGGCGCAAGGGGCAGGGAGGGGGCACGTCTACGGCACAGGTGGCACACTGTGCTACGTACAACCACCCGTACTAACGAAACACGCGGATGAGAAAGGCTTCGTACTTTTAGAACGTTGCTTTTTCGGTACTTGTTGAGGCTCTTTCGGAAGCATCTATTGGGCTGGTTATTTATTGGGATTGTTATTTATTGGGATTGTTATTTATTTATTTTCATCTATGTATTGATGGTTATTTAGAGCATTTATTGGGATTGTTATTTATTTATTTTCATCTATGTATTGATGGTTATTGGATGATGGATTGTGGATGGTGGATGGGTATTGGAATTGTTATTTATTGGGGATGATTATTAAGGGGAGATCAATAAAGTATTTTATTTCAATCAAGTAACAATACGCAGATGAGAAGGGTTGAGAACATAATTTAGAAAAGTTGGTCATTTATTGAGATGGTCATTTATTGTGATAGTCATTTATTGTGATGGTCATTTATTGTGATGATTATTAGAATAGTCATTTATTGGGGATGATAATTAAAATGAAAGACTAGTAGACGAATTTTATTTCAATACACTATTGATTAAACAAGTAAACAAGATATATTTAAGAAAATATTTTAATATTCAACAAAGTTTATTTTGAGGGATGATTACAGCAAAAGAAATTTTATTTCGATAAAGTATTAACGAAGTACGTAAACAAGAAAGAATGTTCGAGTATTTTGTGAAAGGTTGCTTATTCTAATACTCCAGGGAGAATGTTTGAGGTAGTCCTTTTTCGGATATGATAATTATAGTGGAAGAACGATGAACGGTGAATTTTATTTCCGTTATCGGGAAATTCATGTTCAATGGTAGATCGGGAGAGATATTAAAATTGAGGTAAGAGGGATGGATACCCTGTAAGGATTACCAGTTATCGAATTGGTGATCAGTGATGAGCGTGTTTTATTGGGAAATGGGGATGATCTAACAAAGCTGCTACGACGTTTAGTTGAAGACGTTTAATGGAGAGGGTGGAGCTGGGAGAATTTGCTTCGGTGGGTGCTTTTATGGCTTTGCTTTATCATTGTTACTTATTTTTGATATAATAGATAGGGGTTGGCTGTCTTAGAACGAAGTATATGTGAGTGTACACTTAGAGACGTCTTTACAACTTTAATTAGCTAGACTTTACAACTTTACGTCTTCAAAACTTAAGTTAAACAAAATTTTTTAAACTTGAAACCGTTTAATTCCTATATTTGTCAATTTTTTATTTCTCTAATTACCAAAGTACATTTACAAATCTTGAAACTGACAAATTACTAAATTGATAAATATTCAAATTAATTCGTCAACTTTCAAATTAACAATCTAGCTCTTTTAGAATCTGAAGATGGGGGTTCTGAAATATCGAATTCCAGAAAATTGAGTCCTCGAAAATTTTCAAAATATCAAACTCTGCAGAGGTAAAGAAATATTTAGATTCCACTAAAAATACCGAAAGACAGGATTCGAGAATAAAGCGTGCACCGAAAATCTGTCCGCCCACAAACGCGTAACCGCGGTGTTTTTAAACCAGCCGTCACCGATATTCCCGCAGAGGGTCGTTCTCGAATTTACATTTCTAATCGCGGCTAAGAAACGGCGCGTTATGGAGATGGCGAAGGTAAAAGGCGCGATATCAGCATATCAAACGGGCTCTTTGAGCGGCGAGAGCCGCGGGGCGCTCTCGCATCGCGGCGACAGAAAAATCTCTGAGTTTCGAGTGTGTCGATTCGTTGGTTTTGGTGGCCGCTCGAGATAAAACGTGTCGGGCCGTCCCGCGCGAAAAGTGCAACCAATAATTTTATTTTCCGCGATAAAGCACGGCCTCGTCGTGGCAACGTTCGCGGTGCGCCGAGGGGGTGCGAAGAGGGTGTGTGTAGGGGTTGCGTATCTTTAGTAAGTAAACAGAGCGCCTTATGAATTTTAAGCAGCGCGACGAGGAGAGTACGAGCTGTTTTTTCCTCTTCTTCTTCTTATTTGACCCTGTTCTCTCTCCTCGTCTTGCATCGCCGGCTTTCGCGACGTCGTCCTTCTTCCACCTGTTCTTCCGACTCGCCGTTTTCTCTCCTTTGATGCGGCTAATCCGATAGAAAAAAAGGGCAACGCAATCTGGAAAAGTAGATACGACGAGATTGCGTCGGTTTCTTTGCTAGCCCTCGAACGAGACGAGCTAGACCGCGTGCAGATGCGATTAACTAGCGAATTTTTGCGCTGGGACTTCAGATATTTCACTTTAGAAAGATAAATTACTGCAATAGTGTTTACATGGGGTAAAAAATATTACACATCAAATTTCAATGAAGTTCCATAAATAGATACTGTATGATCCTAGAAATTCTGCAGAAATACTATGTATTTGTTAATCAAGTATCATGTATATCAAATTATATAAAAAAGTCAAGATGCGAAGAAATTATTTTTGTATTACAACGTGTCAATCAATTATCAAAGTATCATTTATCTTTCCTGAGATTTTCCATCAGAGTGGGCGGTCATGCAGCGTTGTTTTGATATTGATCTCCGGATACAACACCGTCTAAGCATTCTAATGGCAAGGGACAGGATTCTGCGCGTTGCATGGCGCACGTGTTTCTAATGATTTTAGTGGTACCTAGGTGTACCTCCGCAACGTATAGTTATAGCCAGCTACGAACACGTATTACACCCACTCTCTACCCGGGCCACCATGTAATATGTCGGAATTGCGGAAAGGGGTAACGTGGGTTGGCGGGTGGAAAGGACCCCCGAGGACGGTCTTGTGGGATTCTTAATGGCAAAAGGCCTCCGAGGTAACACTACGGCTATTAAACGCACACACTGTTTGTCTCTATCTTTCTTCTGTACGCTTCTCTTTTTACCTCCTCAGCTAGGGGTAGTTTTTCAACGTACTTTCAAATTCAACTATTCGTCTAATCGCTTTTTTTGCTTCATTTTATTTCATGATGTTACGTGTATAGGATGTATGATAATCATTTAATATTTACATGATTCATTAATAATTCATCATATAGTATCAATTCATAATTCATCAATAAATCATGTAAATATTAAATGATTATTATACATTCTTTAATATTTACATGACATAAAATATTTAATATTTACATGATAAATTGTTTGACATCTACAGAATGTAAGGTACTAAATCATTTAATATTTAAACTACATAAAATACTAAATTATTTAATTTTTATGTGATGCAGAACATTAACAGGTAAAAATTTGATGTGACATTTATGTGCGTATATAGGTTAGATATTAATGGAAATGCAACTCGTAAAACACCATTACCAAGATTTTACTTCATGAATTTTATTAAATGTATGAGTAAAACGTATGAGTAAAACGTACGAGTAAAATATATGAATAAAACGTATGAGTAAAACGTATGAGTAAAACGTATGAATAAAATATATGAGTAAAACGTATGAGTAGAATGTATGAGTAAAACATATGAATAAAATATATGAGTAAAACGTACGAGTAAAACGTATGAGTAAAATGTACGAGTAAAACGTATGAGTAAAACATATGAGTAAAACGTATGAGTAAATATTTAATTTCATTAAATGTTTGAATACCCTCAAAATACTATAACATAAAAAAAATCCGAAACTATGTCCTGAGATCCAAAAGTAAATACACGTGTGCCCACATTAGTAAAAACAACCCAAAACTAATAAAATCGAGTGCAGCCAATTTGTCCCGATGAGGGATCAAGGTAAATCCAGTTATTTTCCCCGGCACAATTAAGAGCTCGCGTTAAAACTGCAAAAAGGGAGAGGCGGAAAAAAAAGGGAAGAAGGGAGGGAAGAAACAGGGTATCGAAGATCCCGAACGCAGGATAAGTAACGAAAATGTAAGCCGGGATCAACCGCGCTCATCCCCTTTGGCGTTGGCGTTTGACGCGACCGCTGAAATTTTTACTTCGTTCGATTTGGTCTTTCGGGGATTCCCCGCCCTCTGATTGGTGGACTCTGGCCACGCCCTGCATATAAGGGTGGCTTGCTCGCCCGAGCACTATCAACCCTTATGTATGCCCGATGTGAGTACACTTATGTGCCCGTACATATGTATATGTAATCGTGCAGATTTCGCGCGTACGTGTACGTGTGTGTATGGGACGATACATAGGCGTAGGAACGTGTGTACCGGGTGGGGCTCGCAACGGTAAACCCTCGATACGACACGGTCGATCGAACCAGTCGTAATTTTAGTATCAAACTGTTATCTAAAAACGAACCTCGCTCACGGTTCCTCTTATCCTGCCGAGAAATACCAGGGTGAAAAGGTGAATCGTTGATATTTCAAGCTACCATTCAAATTATCCGCGGATACTTTACCGAGAAACTATCATTGATCCTTCAGTATATTATACATTTATATTACAATGTATATTTTACTAAATTTAGTAAATTTTACTACATATTAGTTATACAGCACATATATAAATTACTGAACACATACATAACAGATGTTATTAAATTTATTTACAGTAAATTACTATATTATTGTAATGGGAATATATTGTAATGTATTAATTACATATATTATAGTTGGATATACTATAATATTATTATGTGTAATAACTGTTTAAAAATGTATGCAATTATAATAAATTTATGTACTATAATTATACATATTGTCTCTAATATTTTGTCTCTCAATTGTCATTATTTTGCAGAGACAATTAAATTAGAAATAATTTCGTTAACGAAAGAGAATACGAAAAGAACGCGAAAGGAAGCTCGCGATGTATAATATAGTTGTTACTATTTTAAGGTAGACAGTAGAATAAGACGTCACCTCAAATTGTCTGAAGTGACTAAAATGGTTGAACGTTACAAACCTTAAAAGCACGCAGACGAAGATGGTAGGATGGAATCGTGTGAAATACTCGCGGGAACAGTGTTACACTAAATTTACCTCTTTCGAAATGTTACGTATTTCAGAATTAATTGCATGCAAGTACGAGCACCTTTCATGACGTATCGTATAACCCTAGCGCTCAGGTCGTATCCTCCTTTGAATCATTCTTACTTAATTATAACGCGCACGGTCCTCGACGTTCCATCGTATCACTGAAGAGGAATTTTATTTGATGTCGTGCCGCTGCATGAACACCTCTTTCACTTTTCTTTCACCCTCTTTAATAGCTAATATCGGTGGATCACAAATCACGTGTATTCCAATTTAGAATTTGAATATTTAAAAATTTGGAGCTTAAGAATTTAGTGGATTAGAAAAATAACAATTCAAGACCTTAATTTAAAAATTTGGAAATTTACAAATCTACAAATTTGGAGCTTAAAGATTTATAATATTAAAATGTAGGAACTAGAGAATATAAAAAAAAAAATATGAAGTATGAGCCAAGAAAGAATGAAATAAAATTTGAATTCATACAAATTTCGCGGTCGGTGTCTGATTCGATACTCGATTGTACGTTCGAGTGCGCGGGGTGTTGTTCAAAAGTAGTTCATTCTATGTGTAAAGTAAGCGGTGAGGCGCTCGCGTCAGTGCCGTGAACGCTTCAAAACAAAATCGTGTTTGGTGGAACGTTTTATTCATTTGTGATTGAAATGATCGATGAACACGACGAACGTGATACGATATGCGACTCAGTGGTAAGTGGCGCAAAACATTGAATATTATAACGTTAGCAGTTTCTCAGGAAATGCCTGAAAATGACAACTATTTGCACATCGTGTAATTCTAACCTCACTTTCAGAATTCATTGGTGGAAGGCTGTCGTTTACCGGTTAAAATGCTTGGAACAAACGATTGGCGTAAGTACAATATCCACTTAATAATTAATCCTTGTTTTAATAATAATTTTACCTGGAAAATAGTATTATTTCTTTTTCGTGGAAATTCCATCTTGTACTAGAAAAATCATTTGATAAGTATGTCATTGAATCACATTATTGAACCATTCTGTAGGCAAACTAAATGTGTTTGCGTAACAATATTACAGCCAGATTCTGAATATTTATGACATGTTTAATTAAATACTGTTGACTATTGTTATTCAAACATTGTGGACAGCTTAGTTTTTAGGTTATGCTTAGGTTATTTGGACGCAAATAGTTTTGCACATGTACTTTCTTCTGATGTGTCTGGACAGTCAATAACGATTCTATAGATGTAGGTGTAATACTAAGGGTTTATCAAGAATTTCCTTTCATCCACAGCTCTTGCTGAAATCATCAGTGTTAAAGAAGTACACGGTGTCAAGTGTTATTATGTTCACTATGTAGATTGTAAGTATAACCACACTTAGGAGGAAAGGTGTTGTTTACGTGTAGAAACAGCTGTTTAACTAAATATCAAATATTTTAGTCAATAAACGATTAGATGAATGGGTTATGGAAGATAGTTTGGACACGAGGAAAGTCCAATATCCTCGTCGAGATGGAACCACACCAGGAACTGGTGCAGCCACGCCAAAAAAACAAGTTCCCAGTAGACCTCCTAGTCCTAGCAGTCTCAGTAACGAACCAGTTAATGGTACCGCCGTGTTACAAGCGGCGTTGCAAAAGAAAATATCTAGAAAAAGGAAAGCAGCATTTATAGAGAACGATGATTCTCAAGATGGACCGCCGCAAACACCTGGTCCAAGGCCAACAGGTTCATTAGTTGCTCATCATCACGATGACATTGTTACGAGAATGAAGAACGTAGAACTGATAGAATTAGGCCGTCATAGAATAAAACCTTGGTATTTTAGTCCTTATCCCCAAGAAATGGTGAACCTCCCTTGTATATATATCTGTGAATTCTGTTTGAAGTACAGAAAAAGTCGGAAATGCTTGGAAAGGCATCTGGCCAAATGCAATCTAAGGCATCCGCCTGGTAACGAAATATACAGAAAAGGATCCATATCGTTTTTCGAAATTGACGGCCGAAAGAACAAGAATTATGCACAAAATCTCTGTCTATTAGCAAAATTATTCTTGGATCATAAAACACTTTACTACGATACAGATCCATTTTTGTTCTACGTAATGACAGACTTTGATAGTAGAGGATTTCACATAGTTGGTTATTTTTCAAAAGAGAAAGAATCAACGGAGGACCATAATGTGGCATGCATTCTTACACTGCCTCCTTATCAGAGAAGAGGTTACGGCAAACTCTTGATAGAATTCTCCTACGAATTATCGAAATTCGAGGGTAAAACTGGCTCACCCGAGAAACCGTTGTCCGATCTGGGATTACTGTCTTACAGAAGTTATTGGGCGCACACGATATTGGACATTTTATTGAACATAAAGCCGCTAGTCGAGAACGAGAAGCCCCAGATAACGATAAGCGAAATATGCGAGCTGACGTCGATTAAGAAAGAAGATGTGATATGGACGCTACAGAATTTGAATCTCATTAATTACTACAAAGGACAATATATTGTTACATTGAATAGGTAATTGGCTACATAAAAATAGTCAATGCATCGTTAGGGATACGAATCGAGCAGACTTTAGCTTCTTTCTGTAACACACGGATATTCCTCAGTAATCTGACTGACAAATACATGTTTATTCGCAGGGAGATTATCGAGCAACACGCAGCCGCGATGGAAAAGAGGCAGATCAGAATAGATCCTAAGTGTCTTCATTGGACACCAAAAGACTGGAGTGTTAGGGCAAAATGGTGAAGTGAAGTTGAAAAGACAAACTTGACAATAAGACTATGCTAACTTGTCTTGAAATTGTTTTTCAGGAACCCAGGACTATTATATGATTAGCGAATATACGAACGAAATAAAAACTGTACATATAACGTACCTCGTCCGTGAGGTATACCGTTTCGAATAAGACTGTATCAGGCTTTGCACGCGATTGCAATGGTCTAAAAACGAAAAAAAAAAGAAGTAATTTTCATGAAAGCACGCATATCTCGGTTCGATCAATCACGTAATTTATGGGACAACCGTGATTAGCGAGTTTTAACATGAGAACAATATATGTATATCTGTTAAATACGGCTGGCTTTGCGTCCTAGAGTCAGAAGCAATGTTTTAATATGGTGACTAGAATTTTTGTAAAAAGTTCGCAATACGTGTTTGCGAATCAGCGATTTGTACAGGTACATAAACCGATCTTGTAGAATTGTAAATAAATCTGATTTTATAACGTGCGCCTCATTCTCTGCGACTATAAACAGCGATCTAGTAATATTTCATTTGAGGTTAAGTGGTAACGACCGACATTTCATACCCGATTAGTATGACCCCAGAACATCGCACGCAACAAATGATATTCGCACAATCGTGCACACTTGTCGCATTGTTAACTAGCAATTAAAACAGAAAATTATACAAAAACAAACTTTCATCGGGAACATAAAATAGAAAACTTACTAAAAATATATACATTAAAGTGATCAGTATTGGCGTAACTAGATGTGCTCCTCCTAAATGTGGACATAAGGCAATATAAGGCATAGGCAACCTGTGGCAGTATAGAAATGTAATGCGTGGCAATTTGAAACTGATCTTGAAATCCTAGTTACGTCAATGGTTTTCAGCGGCTGTGTTTAATCAAGTAACACGTGGTATTAAAAAATCCGTCGACTCAAAATTGTTCTAACGAAACGATTTCCTATGGACTGCGAAATAAAAAGTATTTTTCTCTGGAAGCGTGTATTTTTGATGGCTGTAAACGTTAGCTAGAATTCATCTTGTTCGTTTCTCACACCGTTTTTTGACCAACTAAAAACTTCTCAAGAATTATTTTTGCAAAATAAGAGAAACTATTCAAAATTGTGCTACTCCATTTGTAATTTAAATAGACTTTACCTAAGTTGAAGGAGTAAATAAAAAACACACTAGCTAAATTTTTTTAAATACAGCATCTTTTATGTATATATATAGTTTCTTTTTATATTCAACAGTAACATCACAGTAGCTTCATATACAATAATTTTTTTTTCTTTTTCTTTGTCATATAATGTCACCTGCCTCTGTATTCGTTACCACGCAAGCGTGACACGGCGAGTCCCGAATTTGTTAGCTAATTTACAAAATTCGCTAAATGTTTGTTCTTCTTAGCACAGAGTTCAGAAAAGGAATCGTTGCGTGCAGTGTCGCCGTTAATTTCGGCCAAATGGGGCTACTTGCCCTGGGCTCTCTGACCCCGGGATTTTACTTTCAATTTCTCAAATTTACATTCAGGCATTTCTACATTTCCAAAATCAGACTCTTAGCTTTAGCAATAATTGTCAAATTTATAAATTGTCTCACTTTTAAATGTTCAAGTTGAAAAATTTATAAATTGACAAATTTTTAATGTTCAAGTTGACATGTTCATAAATTGACCAACTTTTAAATGTTCAAATTGGTGAATTTATGAATTGTCAAACTTTTAAATGTCCAAGTTGACATGTTCATAAGTTGACCAACTTTTAAATGTTCAAATTGATGAATTCATGAATTGTCAAACTTTTAAATGTTCAGGTTGACATGTTCATAAATTGACCAACTTTTAAATGTTCAAATGGGTGAATTTATAAATTGTCATAATAATTAATGTTCAAGTTGACATGTTCATAAATTGACCAACATTTAAAATGTTCAAATTGGTGAATTCATAAATTGGTCAAACTTATAAATGTTCAAGTTGACATGTTCATAAATTGACCAATTTTTAAATGTTCAAATTGATGAATTTATGAATTGTCATACTTATAAATGTTCAAATTGATATGTTCATAAATTAACCCATTTTTAAATGTTCAACTTGATAAATTTATAAATTGTAACATTTTCTAGTGTTCAAGTTGATGAATTTATAAATTGTCAACCTTTTAAATGCTCAGCTATAAATTTATAAGCTGTTAATTTTTTAAAAAGTTCTGAAACTTTGGAAAGTAGAAATTGGCAAACTGGAAGGAACAGTGTCATAGTCCCGGGGCCCTGAAACTGTAATGGCGACCCTGTTAGCGTGACGCGTGTACCAGCACGAGTTAAGAATTGCGAATATTATTCGGTATCCATCGTGTATTCGCCGCTCTGATAATAATATCCGCTTATCTGATACGAAACGATGA
This sequence comes from Megachile rotundata, assembly GCF_050947335.1. Taxonomy (NCBI): domain Eukaryota; kingdom Metazoa; phylum Arthropoda; class Insecta; order Hymenoptera; family Megachilidae; genus Megachile; species Megachile rotundata. Next base: position 16,056,791 of record NC_134984.1, on the reverse strand, counting down.
TATTTCAGCAGCAATAATGCGAACACAGCGATACGTCTGGATTGCAAGAGTGCACGGACAGGAATCCGAATGATATTGCTGACTCGCCACGAAGCTTTGCGAGCGAACGAAACGTTCACGAATCAACGTAGACGATCGACATTTCATATTTTCGAAATGATCTCGTAGCCTCTCGCGATCGTTATTATTAATATATTATTAAAATACGTGCCACTCGGTTATTCCCTCTTATCAAACGATAATACTTAAAATACCGTCGATCGTAAACGCATGAATTTTTTTCTTTTCACAAACATACATGCATACATATATACACAAACACACACACATACACGTATACCGTGTCACTATCAGTGTCTGTTGATTGTATTCGTGTTCCGCAGACACAACGAGTATCCGGGTACTTGAGAAACACTCGATGAACGTTAGGCGAGGACTCGAATATCCCGAGAGCGCGAATTTAACAGGACCTGTCAATTGTGAGTATTAAAATACTATAATTGTTTGGTTGTTGCATATCACATGACCGATTTTACCACAGAAAATGTTACATACAATTTTATCATGTAACAGTACTTTAAAATGCTTTTGGTACGTCAAATTTTTCATTACGTTACTGTGCAAGGTCTTCGTCTGTTCTTAGTACAAAATGGCAGCCTTTGCCAATTACACAATATTCAATTTTAGAACGTAAGTTCTCATAAAATTTCATGACAGAAAATTCTCATAAAATAGTACTTATATGTCAAATTAAAGCTTGATCTACTGAAAATAACTATACAAGTTCTTCACCGATCTTACCTCAAAATGGCTGCTTGCCCATTATAGCAAATGGCGATGAATTTTAAGATATATTAAATTCTTAGTTTCATGGTAAAAAAGTATCGTAAAATAGCACTTACGACAATTTAAAAATTGAAGTCTACTGAAAATAGCTGTGTGAATACTTCATGGATATTTGTAATACAAAATGGCTGCCTGCTGATTATAGCAAAGACCAACTTTGAATTATAGTGAAGTCTGATAAGATTTGATGACTTAAAGATATCAAGAAATAGTACTTGAAACACGTCAATTTAAAACTTACGATTCGACGAAAATTATTAGACAAATTGTTCCTTAATTTTGTTTATATAAAATGGTTACTTGTCCATTAGAACAAGTAATGAATTTTTAAACATATAAACTTTGCGACAATTTTATGACAGAAAGATTTTATAAAATAGTACTTGTGATGTGTCAAATTAAAGCTAAATAGAAGAACCTTTCGTTAATAATTTTGATATAAAATGGCTGTCTTCCATTTACAGCAAACAATATTAAATCCTATAAAATCCAAGACTAATACTTCACGAGGCTATAAATTATTTAAATTATTAAAAGTGAATATCACTTGCAACAAACTTGCAAATATTTCCCTAAATCAGTCATTTCATCTGCAACAACCTAACAATAATGCTCAACTAATGTAACGCAATCGAAAGTGTTCCAATAAAGAATAAAACCTAAACTTGATGTTCTTAATCGATCCAATTAATTTAATTTTACGTTACCTTACTCTTTGTTTTCGTTAATAAATGAGGATGATAATGAAGGTCTGTATTCGGTTAATTCACATCGAGCTAACATTTTTTTTCGAGCACTCGATTAATTCTCATTCAATTGCACGCTCGGGACGATCGTTGAACGGATGTAGAAATCGGCGAATAGATTAACAACAACAATAACAACAACAACAATGTGAATGAGAGTCGACGAAGGCCGTCGTTTTAGTGGACAGCGAGTTTTAACAGTGATTAGGGTAGAACAATGGCGATGAAACATTGATACGTCACGGAAATTTTCAACCCCCTTTTATCAAATTTTTATTCAATTCAGTTTTTTGATATACTGAAATTTTTTACGGACTATTTTTACGGAGAGTATTTTTACTATCAATTTTTATTTTTGGTGGAAATTTTATGGTATTTCGAATTTTAATTGTGGAGGTAATTTTGAGGAAAGCAAATAATTATTGCAAGTTTGCTACTTTGTTGACATAAATCACGGATTCAATTTGTTCACTGCTTTGCATTTTGCAAAGTTATAGTTATGTAAAATTCATAATGAAAATTATATAATTTGAGATTGATTTGGTAACCTAAATTTTCATTGTTGCAATTTGAAAAATTCCTCGCAGATAATTTTACTATCGTAATTCAATTACAAACCTAATCGATGTGAATCTTTAAGAGGTCCAAGCAAATCAGTATTGATTTACCTTTCTCTCCAATCTGAAGTGTCTAATAAATTACGAGTATTTAAAATAGCATAAGCTGATATATTAAAACATAAACTCTCGACATACCCTTATCACTTTAACTCAATATTTTCTGTACTAAAATAATTTTTACTTTGGTATCAAAATTGGAAGAAAAAAATGAAAAATTGAAAGAGTGTTCAAATATCAAAATCCAAGTTTCGATATTTAAAATTTTGACCACCTCGAAAAATTTGAATTAACAAATTTCCGAATAAAAATACGAAGGGTTGAAAAATCCCCGTTCCGTTGCATGCAACCCTTACGTTATTCTCCAAAAAGCGTTCTATCGTATATATTATTACAAACACAACCCCTCGTATCGATATACAGTTCGAATCGAATTCCACGTGATGGAATTCCGAAATTCGATGCATTCAATACTCGCCGCTGTCCGCCCACGTGGCGTCTTGGTATTTGTTACAATAATTCTTGTCTTTCTGTGTTGCATTACTCTGTGCATGTGTATGAATATGTATGCGTGTACGTGTCACGTGTGCGCGCGTGTGTACGTTATACAATGTATATATTTATATTTATATACGAATATATATTTATATATAGCTTCATTCATATTCTCCGTTGTGTTTTACTAAGATAATTCTTCTTTTTTTCACTTAGTTTGTTACTTCGGATTCTCTCGCGCTCTCTGTGTGTGTACATCTACGGTTGAACAGTAGTCGGCAATGGCTGGACAGAATCGCTTTCGATGAAAATAATTTATATTCATCTTTCGGGTTTAACGCTTTATCTACCGGGAATTTGTTGACGAGTTTCGTGCTATTTTTTTGTTTGAAAATTTTTTAGATTTTGGTCTTGTTTCAGTGTTTACAAATTTGTTTAGGTTTATGGATTAGAAATTTTTGAAGTTTCAAATTCGCAAGTGAAGAAAGTTTTAGAGGTTCAAATTCTCAAGTTTAGAAATTTTTAGAGGTTCAAATTCTCAAGTTTAGAAATTTCTAAAGGTTCAAATTCTCAACATCAATTTTTCAAATTTTATATTCTCAGATTTGGAAATTGTCAAAGTTTGGAATTGTCAGATCTAAAAATAATATTCTCAAGATTTCAAATTTCCAAAGTTAATAATTTGGATATTCTTAAATTTTAAAACTTTAGAATTTAAAAATTCACAAATTTCTGAATCCTTCAAAATATTGTCAAATTTCCAAACTTCAAAATTTTCAAGTTTATAAATTTTTTAATTTGTAAATTCAATTTTTGTTAAAATTTGAAGTTCTCAAATTTAAATTTGCAAATAAATTTTCAACTTCTCAAACTTAAATATACAGATAAATTTTCAAGTTCTCAAATATGAAATTGCAAATAAATTTTCAAGTTATCAAATTGTCTAACAAATATATTAGTCTCCCATTTAATTAATAATCGGTAGATAACGTGTTAAGATTGAAGATATTACAACATGTTTCTCTTAACAGTTTCTCCTGAATTATTTCCTGCTCGGTAATTTTCTATTTGTCTTTTTCTCGCTGCATGCTTTGTCTGTCATCGAGCGTGGAAAAAGAATGCACTATGCACGTTAACTTATAATTAGTAGTATGGTAATGCATACCAGAGGTGCAAATTTTATCCAATTGTACTGGATTATTTCGATGAACTCGTACAGATTCTACGAGTTATATTTTACACAAAAATTTGAAAAAAAGAAATATTAATTCAAACTCATAGATATTACAATTTCCCATTACTTAAATATTAATATGAATTTTGTTGATTATCGAGTAATAAAAATTCAAATATTCCAGTTGCTCAAACTTGAAATATTTACTATTCCACTAAATTTATTCCATAAAATTTTCTATCATTCAAACATAAATATTAAATATTTAAATCACTCGGTATTAAAGTTTCATCTGTCTAAAATTTTCACGTCATTCAGTAAATAACTGTTCCTCGATTCCAATTATTTAAACACCGCTTTCCACGTAATTCGACCGATTAATATTTAAATTTCTCATTACTCGATATACGTTTCTGGTTACAATTACGAGTTGTCGACTTAAAATTTCACGAAATGTAATGAAAATTCGCGATAGTCATTTGGTAATTGAAATCGGACCTCCTCTGTAATTACACCTCTGTGTATGCACCGTGATAAATGAACTTTTCCCGGAAGCGCGTTTATAAATCGATGCACTTCGATCGCACGCTAGAACATCTACGCTTACACACCGAGTTAGTAGAATTTCGGTCGACGCACGTTGCACGATCGAAGCTTTACAATTTCATTGAATCGTGAACGTTGTCACGGAAAGTCTACTGTTTTTTCGCGTTTACGAGGATGAACATAGTGATAGCATAACGACGAATCTGGACGTGATCGTGTCAATGCATGATCATTTGAACGCCTGTAATAAACTATCTGTCGATCGTATTAGTTTTCTGTTTCTTTTGGTTCAACCCTTTTGCTATATGGAACTCGTTTTGAGTGACATTTTCATTTAACATTTATGTCATTTTGTGTTCGGTAGTGATTATACTATTTGCATGTTTTTGTGCTCAGTTTCAAAATTTTGTTTTTTGAACAAATTATGTCAGAAAATTAATTGTGCAATTATAATGTTCAGAGTGGCGGATCAATTATTAATTGAAATTAAACAATCTGAAATTAAACGTTTAGATTTTTCAACAAGTGTTTTATGTATTTGATGATTAATATTCAATTTTTCAAGTATTTTCAAGTGTTTCAATTATTTTCAAGTATTTTCAACTATTTTCAACTATTTTCAAGTAGATTCAATTATTTTCAAGTAGTTTCAATCATTTTCAAGTAGGTTCAATTATTTTCAATTATTTTCAAGTATTTCCAAGTATTTTCAGGTGTTTCAATTACTTTCAATTATTTTCAAGAGTTCTCAAGTATTTTCAATTATTATCAGGTCCTTCAATTCTTTTCAATTATTTTATTTTAAAAACTTCAATTGTGGAATTTACGAATTTTGAACAAAGAATTGAATATTCTCAAATAAGTTAAAATTGTGAATCGATGCCTAGTCGTTTTATAATTGATGATTGAATACCGACAGCACAGCGAAAGGGTTAACAATCGATGAACCACGAAACCGTAGTACTACGGTCTAACGATAAACCTCTGTATTATAGTACACATATCGTGTTTTCGCGACGATTAGTGTTTCGATTGCATCGACCAGCGATGAACCACAAGTTTCATAATAATTTACACTACGAGTCTCACAATATGACACGCTTTAGGTTTGCGTTAATTTACAGTGATACGTGGTATATTACATGAACGTTTTCGTCGTACGAAATAGCACGTAGTACTACGTCGTTGCAGTTTATTAACATTCACTAATTTATAAATTTACTTAAACTTTGTAAAGTATATTGCAACTGAGAACTGTATTCTCTATATATATTTTTAAAATTATTTTTTATTTAATCTACCCAGTATATGATCTCGACTACATATTTAATTTATGAAACAAAAATTCAAGAATATTTTAACAATTTTTCCTAAATAATTTTAATAAATTTCTAAAAAGACAACGTATAACAATTTACATACAAAAACAATTATTCTACCAATAGTCAAACAATTATATTTTTCAACTAACAATTTAATAATCAACTCACGAAATACTGTGACTGAATTAAATTCGAATAAAACAGTCAACAGAAATTTTTTTATGTAATGCAACAAATCGTGTTCCTCGATTACTAATCAAGAAACAATAACGTTCGACAGATAGTTTATAAAAAAAATCGATCCACCGCAAGTTATACACATCGACACATACTAAACTGCAGATCGACTTCTCGTCAGGCGAGCGTTTCACATATGTACAGAATTTTTCGATCAAACACATAAAAATCTTGATCGATCATCGTCCAATCGAGTTCTCGCATGTCTTTATTTTATTTTACAAAACGTTCACGTTTACAACGACACGTTTTATTTAGTTTCCTTTGCTCGTGATTACAGCTACACATACGTTAGTTTGCATATCTACTTAACTTACGCTATTAGTTAATGGATATTCCCTTGGCTCGCGTGTCACATTTTGTACCTCTCGGTTCTACGATTCTGTAAAAATATTACAAAGAGCCCTCTCCATTTTGAACTACCAGCTTCGTCGAGATATCCGGATCAGAATTTGGCTGCGGGTTCAGGCACAAACGATCCGAATTTATTCATTCCCCATCGATCTTTGGTAAATAAAAAACTATCTATCGTCTTGCTCGGATGAAATTGCGTATTTGCGGAAGAGAGTGTGACTCCATTTGCAATATTTTTTAAGTCACAAATTTTTATTTTAAATTAGGGATTATTTAGAAGTTTGCTGCTTTGGAAATTTAGTAATTTTTGGATTTTTAAATTTGGGAATTTAAAGTTTTTGGGATTTGGAACTTTTGGTATTTATGGATTTACGAATTTTTCAATTTGGGAGTGTTTGAATTTTCAAATTAGAAATTTAGAAATTTTCATATTTTGAATTTTTACATTCAGAAATTTTAATCCTTTGAATTCTTAATCTTTCAAGTTTCTAAATTGAGAGATTTTCAAAGTGAAATATTTCCAGATTTCCAAATTTTGAAACTTACAAATTTTTAAACATATGAGTGTTAATATCTTCAATTTAAATATTCAGAAATTTACAAATTTACTACCTTCAAATTTTCAAATTTGTAATCTTCCAAATTTTCAGTTTGAAAAACTTAAAATTTGCATATTAAGTATATCTTCTGTCCCTCTCAATATATTGCCAATTCCAAGAAGGTTCCCCGTCTATAATCCTACGAATGGCAATATAACAAGAGTCTGTAATAAATTGTCCTATTGATTCAGTAAAAAATTCTCCCACAAATTAATCATTCTAATAACTCAAAAATTGAGAAAATTAAAAACTTCAAATATTAAAGGTGATGAGACTTAACTTAAGTTAGGTTCGATTAGGTTAATTGACTAAAAAGCTCAAACAAAATTGCCAACTAAACAAACCCCACAATAAATCTTGCAACCTCCCCAAAATTATCAACAACAAATTTCTTCACCACTAAATTTTCCCAATGACGTCACACTTTCTTCCACCGTTTAACAATCACCAATATCTATATTCGACCAGCAAGACAGCGCGAAAAAGGTTCTACACTTTCGTCCAGCCGCTTGCCTGAACAATAAGACACTTAACAGTTGGACGATTCCCTCGCAACGGGAATCGATCAGCGTTTTTTTTTTTCTATTTTATCAATTTCTCTCTTTTTTTACAATTTTCCCATTACGTTTGTTTGTTGAACGTTACGTGTGTGCGTGACGAACAGAATGACAGAGGGTAGTGGATCAGAAATGTGATCGTGATCTCGTGTAAAAAATATTCTCTTTTTTTATTTTTGTTCTCTTGGAGCCTTCGAGAGGAGCCCTTGTTTTTCCTTCGGAAGAAATAGAGAGTCGTGAGCGAAAGTGGAAAGACAGGGGACGAAAATCAGCCTCTTTAAGCGTGGTACCGACGAAATCACGCAGTTTGTTTCTCTCTTCTTTTTATTTGTTTCTTATGTTACGTGGTTTCCTTTTGCTCGTGAAAATGCAGTCGATGAAACTCGGGAACCAGGCCAGATTCTCGAATTATTTCGTTCATAATCGTGGGTGTAACTCGATCACTTTTTATAAGTTTTTGGATTATTATTGATCTTGGATACTTAATTTATCAAATTTCAGATATTTAAGATATTACAGTTTCAAGTCTAAATTTTAGGATTCCAATATTTCATCCATTTTAATTCTAATATTTTTCCAATACTATTTTAATATTCAAGTATTGACATTAATCCAGTATTCAAATTATTCCAATGTCAACTTTGAATGACTCAAATTCAAATTATACAAAAATTCGTGTAATCAATTTATTCAAGTATTTAAATTCTCAAATTTCAAATGTGAATTTCATCGCAATTCTAACAATTAATCTGTCAAATTTAATATCCATCAATAATCAGAATTTCAAATTTGATCCATCATCCAGGGGTGCAAATATCCTGGCTACACCCACGCACCATTCCAAAAGTTCTGAAAGCGAAAATTCAAATATTTTCGTGTATGTTTTTTTGTTACTTTCTTTTTTTAGAAAAGCCGTTCTCCAGCCTGTTCCCGCGAATTTTAGAATATCTGCCTTAGAGTATTGAAGATACAAAAACTACGATAGAAAACAGAACAGACTTCGAATACTTATATTTCATTTTTTTTTGTCGTTTTTCTTTTTTGTTTGCCTCAACTTGTCTCCTCGCCTTTGAATTTTTCACATTAACACATCGACACGTCTTGTTATTTTTTTCATTTTTCATTTTTCGTTACATTATTATTACTATTTATTATTCATCTTATCTATCAGTATTATTGTTATCGTTAACCTCGCCCTTACACGTCTAATGCATATTGTTATTATAGTTAAATTCATTCAAGCTTACCAAGTAGTTAATCGTTAGGTTAATCGTATTATCAATAACGTTTCATCCCTCGATTTTCCTTTTGCCTTCTCTTCTTTTATATGTTCTTTATGATACAGATTGTCATGTACGGCGTCGGCCGTGAAATCGTTTCGAATACAACCTATTTTCTTCTCTTCGAAAATGGCGAACAATTATTTCCCGTGGCTAAATTACTTTCAACGCCACAAATCAATTCCGCCTCCTTACTCTTTAAATAGATATGAAATTTGTGCTCTTTTCTTGGATCTCACGCTGTCGATTCACCTTGCGTGAATTTTCTAATTGATCGGTTAAAAGTTTCGTCTCCACGAGTTGACCTTACTCGGCGATTCAACTCGAAACTTCGATGACTCTTTCGTTATTTATTGGACTATTCTATCCTACATCCAGTCTCTTTTCGTCAGTGAATCACATGATCGGAAGAAAAGTCTTCCCGAGGTTCACCGATTTTTCTACCGTTTTGACTATTGTTTTCCTCAAACTTCTCGCGCGATTTGAGAATAATCGTTTAACCCCAGTCGATTGTATCTCGGAGGTACGATCGACAAGTTCTTTCGAGAACATCCGATCAACCTTATTTGCGGTTGGAGTCTGTTTCTCAGGTACGTTTTAGTTCTCCCATTTTCCTGAAGACCACGTCCTCGGAAACTGGTTCGTCGCGTTACAGGATCTTCTACATTCCGCGATCGAAACTCTCCTGATTTCTCACGTTGTTTTGGTAAGCCTCCAAGTAGCTGTCCACGTTTCTGTACATTCCGGAGTTCGCTTGGTACATCAGTGTCTCCAGGATCCTCTCGTTCTTTATCGCCTTTGATGGCAAAACGATCTGCAAAAGTTAATTTGATGATAAATTTTGTTCTTGCAATTTTATATATATTCTATTTTTGTTAGACTTAAATTATGCAAATTTTTGTATGTTCACAATGTATAAATTTTTTTATTGGTCAGCTGCGTTGGTCAGAATTAATCACTACAATATTAAAACAGATAAAGAAGGTTGATATTTTGTGTAAATTTATTACGTGGTTGTCTGTGCAAATTATTGGACTTGAATTCCGAATCAATGTATTCAAAATTTTAGTAGAAATGATCATAGCTGAAGTGCATCACGGGTGCGTCATAAGTGTGTCACGAGTGATTCATATGTATGTCGAGTGCGTCATGAGTGCGTCAGGCTCGTCAAAATAGTACAAGAGGTTAATATAAGCTGAATTAGATTATTTTAAAGCAAATAAATTTCATTTCACATTATATTAAATGTAATAGTTCGATGACATATTAAATTATATTAAAGAAATAATAAGTAATTTAGATTTTATCCAAAAATAATCTACACAATAATTCCATATGATGGACCTAATATAATTTTAAAATATAATTAACAATTTAGAGTGCATCCAGAAGTCCAGAATAGAATCTGTACAGCTAAATCAGCGGCCTTACCCTGATAAGTTCCTGAGGAGTTATTCTATACAACTTCAGATCTCTACAAAGTCTCTCCATGATGCAAGTGAACTCAGACTTTGCATTCTCCTTGGTCGTCTTCGTCTTTATCCTATGATTCGCCCAGTTCAACATGGCCTCGAATTTCTTGATCTCGCCGACCTCTAGATTCCTGCACATGATCATCTGCACCATGGACTCGCTCAAGGTCAAGAAACCGGGGTTCTGGAACACTTGATACGCCCTGGTCTCGATGAACGCGAGGATCATGTTGACCAGCTCCGAGGCGGACGTGTAACGCCAACAATAATTCTCCAGAGCACAGAGCATCACGCAGACGATCTCGATCCGCAGGAACTGTTTCGCGTGATGGAAACACGCTTGAAGGAGCTCGGGAAGGTCGTAGTGTTCCGCGGCGCAGATCAAGCCGGGAATGTTGCTGCAGGTTAACGGACAGGAACCTGTGTGCAGGTAGTCCAGGAGGATCCTGAAGGTTTCTGGATCGAACTCGATGATGTCGAACTGTAAATAGACGGAGAATGTTAGGGGGTTCAAAATAAAAGAAGGGTTGGAAGTAAATCGAGGAACTTTTCTACCTTTGAATACATCTTTCTTCACATCTTTCTGTAGTTTTCTGATAATAAAAGTAAATTTTATTTTTCTCAGAGTAACTTAGTCATTTCTTATGGTATACTAAATTAGTATAGTAAGTATGATAAGTGTACATGTTTATTTCCCATTTTAGATTAGCAACTTGTGAAGTTCAACAACTTTTAGAATTAGCTTTGTGAATCTTTTATAATTGTTTTAGGCATGAATGTTTTGAATTTTGCTAGAATTTGTGGCACGAAGTTTAATTTAATTTTAAATGTTATTTAAAGTATGAGTTTACCTCTGTTTGCGCCAGTTTCGCTCTGTCGACCTTTTGTGCATCCGCGCATACGCTGAGTCTTGGCACCGCCAGTTGTTGGGCAGCCTTTTCTTTTTCCTTTGCTTCTTTGTCTACAATGAACATTTATTTTTTTTTAATAAATGAATATAATGTATAAGCGAATATTTTACAAACGAACAATTTCTCTAACAATGAATATTTAAAAAATTGTAGTCATGTATTAAGAATACTGATTCTATTAATATTGATGAAGTGATAAACGTACTGCTGCAATCTTGCGAGCTGGCCCAACGTTTCCGATCCTCGCTCTGCAACGTGTTCCCGCTCTTTCGAATACTTCTTCCCCATCCGGTGGTGATGGTGCTCAGCCTCGAGAATGCTCGTTTCACCATGGGCGACGAGGGCACGCTTTTGGGTCTAAACAAGTCAGAGCCAGTATCTCACAGAAACCGCAAAGCGGCACCTCGGGGTACGGAGAGGGAGTTCTTTCAGGATTCACGAGGGACGTCTTTCGATTTCGTTTTCCTTCAAATATATTGTTAAATATCTTCCTACTAAATATTTGTCTTTGGTCGTTATTAATATTCATTACTTGAAATATTTAATATTTAATTCTTTCTACTAAAGAAGTATTAGATAATTAATTTTAAAGTTTGTATAGTGACTAAGGGGTTTGAGTCACAGGTGGTGCAAATCATTTTATTGTCAGTTCAAATCCCCTTATGACAAATATTTTTTTTTCTTGCTTTTATTAATTATTTCATTTTTCTCTGAGTATATTTATATATCTCTATATATTTTTTCTTATTTTTAATCTTATTATTATGTAGCTTCTGAGCTGTTTTCTATTTTATACTTGTTTATTTAATTTCTTGTCTCATATGTTTATTTAGTTGTTGAATTAAGTGTTTCGTGTCTGATTTGTTTCTTACATTAATTGTTTATTAATGTTTCTTATATTAATTCTTATATGAATTGTTTCTTATATTAATTCTTATATGAATTGTTTCTTATATTAATTCTTATACGAATTGTTTCTTATATTAATTCTTATACGAATTGTTTCTTATATTAATTCTTATATGAATTGTTTCTTATATTAATTCTCATATGAACTGTTTCTTATATTAATTTAATTGAACAGTCTTCACTGAAATGTAAAAAAATACCATTACAACAATATTTTTTTACAACAGCATTTTTACGATTCACATGTTCCATTAGTTGCAGTTTTATGAAGTATTTTACGACATACTGCACATGCGATATTCTCATCCATATGTGCGATGTGTCCCATAAAAGTTCTCCAGTTAAATTTTCCTCTTTCAGAATATAAAAGTACATATTAACAAAATATTTAAAGGATACCAAAATCGAAGAATAACAGTCCCTCAAGACAGGTGAGAAAGGAAGAAAGGGGTAGGTTCAGGACGAATCAGGTAAAAATTTGCAATTTTTCAACGTGATCAAAAAAGACGAATATACGGGACAACGACGAAAGCTCGACCGGCGAAAATCTTGAAAACGTGCGTGCGATAGAGAAAAAATCCAGAGCTTGCGTTCCGCAAATCCACTCCTCGACTTCGTTTCGATCGTACACGAATGTTACTTGCATGCCAGATTCGAATCTTTTTGAACGAAGAGAGAGACAGAACATTTCGTGTAATAGAAACGTTACGTGTTCGAGAAAATTGGTCGAGAGAACCGGTGGCAAGGCATTACAGAGCACGACGATAGAGTAATAGAGATTAAAAAATAAAAAAAATATAGGATAGAGATCATCGCATTTTACAAACGTATCACGATAGATAACAATCCGAACGTAATTCTGATCGGTGAACCATAATCATGCGGTGCTGTGTGTGTCCGTGTACGTGTATGTGAGGATAGGAGACATGGAAGTGCCGTAAAAAATACACATAATTACGATTAAATATGTATATATACAATATAGAGATGTACATTCGACAACGACATCAAAGGCGAATTCAAATCTCACCTAACTCGTGTTCCAATTTTCTTATTTCGCTAAATCTAGAGAGTGAATTTTGTTACTTTCCTTTTTATTCTTAACCCATTTCTGACCTGATTAATGGAAAATATTAGGGTAACTGATTGGTATCAGTTTTTGAGTATCTGGGAAATATTACAGGGGTTGTACAGAAGGGAGATGATATCAAAAGGAGTTTTAGATTGAAAATAAACGTGATCGTGTCAAATTCAATCTACATTTTCAAATACCCAAATTTCCAAAATCCCTAAATCCTCAAATCCTTGGATCCTCAAATGTCTAGATCTCTAAAACCTTAGATCCCAAAATTACTAGATTTTGAAATCCCTAGATCCTCAAATTCTTAGATCCCCAAAAAATCCATAGATGTCAAAAAACTTCCTAGACCCCAAAATCTCTAGATCCCAAAAATCCCTAGACCCTCAAAAACTCTTTAGATTCAAAAAATCCTTAGATGCCAAAAGTCCCTAGATCCCAAAAAATCCTTAGATCCCAATAATCCCAACATCCCAAAATCCTTAGATCCTAAAAAATTTCTAGATCCCAAAAAATTCCCGGATCCTAAAAAATCCCTAGATCCCAAAAAATTCCCGGACCCTAAAAAATACCTAGATCCTCAAATCCGTATATTCCCAAATTCCTAAATTCCCCAGCTTGCAAAGTATCTAAATTTGTTCCCAATCGTGCTACCACGATCAACCCCTCGTTATATTGCCGCAATCAAAATTGCAGAAGAATAAACAACTTTCGGGAAATTTTACATCTGTCATTACAATATTTTTACATACATTATTATATTAATATATCATAATGCTACTCTGGATTAAAATATGCCAAACAAATTACACATCAAATACTACAACAAAACATAACAAATACTACAATCTGATTACTGTGGAATTACATCAGAAGAAACATATATAATAGAAGAAATAAACGGAAGGAACTGAATAATTGATACTCATAATTGGCCAAAAATGGGTTAATAAGTATGTACGCAGTCGTACTTGATCGCTAAGCGATTTATGCGAATAAGCAAGTCTTCAGAATCGAATTTCAGACTGGACTGCTGACAATCATAGTGCACAATTCTGTCGAGAGAAATAATTAACAGGATACGAACCTTGGACTCTCCATGTCAGGAACTTGAAGGAAGTTCGAACTTCTTGGCTTTTTGGGACTCAACAGAGCTGGCGCTGGCCTTGCAAGCAATTCTGCGACTGGTACTTGAGGACTTCCGAAACCTGTTTGGATTCCGTACAGCATTTCTTGGAACACTCTAAATTGTGCAGACAAATTGAAGGGGTTGTTAATTTTCATCATTAAGTCGCTATGTTATCATAAATACATAAATAGCTTGTTTATCATACATAAATAGCTTGCTACTCAACTTTCATATGCAAGGTATTTAATAGATCTTTTATTATTTACAATTACAATTGTTTTGAAATTGTCTTTTGGAAATATTACAAATTTGTAATCAAGTTTGTTGGTTTAATATTTAATGTGTTTGATGTACTTCATGTATCTGATTTATTTGGTATATCTGACATGTTTGATATATTTCATATATTTGATACATACATATATTTTCTATTAATACTTGATAGATTTATATTTAGTATCACTCGTAAAAATTCGACAATGCTTCTACTTTTTAATCTTCCAAAATTTAAGTAACATCATGCAGCAAAAAATTGAACAAATGTATGAGCCATCGCAATATTCTTCAAATTCATTAATGTCTACATACATGTATAATACAATTAATTAAATGAACAGTCACCTGCTTCTGACAGCAAGAATCGCTCTGACACCCGTGAATCGAACTTTCTGTTTCTTCTGCCCAGGTACTAGGAAAGAAACGTCGAACAGATTCGCGTTCAGAGCAGTATTTTCTTGGTTATTCAAGAATACTTTGGTAAAGTCTTTGGCTAGTTGATCGTAGTCCTCGAACTGATCTCTCACGGAATCCAAAAGTGGCGAGGATGGTCTCATGTGACCGATTGGCCTCCAGGAACCACGCCTAAAACATTCATTCAATTATTATCCCCATTAACTTCAAGTTCACTTATCATTTTTTAATTTCGAGTTTAGTCATCATTTTTTTAGCTTCAATTTTAGTTATCGATTTTTAATTACAATTTTAGTTATCGTTCTTTTCATTTCAAGTTTAGTTATTATTTTTTAACTTCAATTTTGACAGCCAATAATAAAATATTACCTGTATGGTTTTGGTATCTGCCCAGTCTCAGCATGATTGGCCAAATTAGCAACAATGTCCTCCAGCATCTGAGTTCTCGTTCTTTCTTGCATTTTTGCGAATTTCGGCGCTGAATAACTTGCCCTCTCTCCATTAACTATTTTCGTTAAGATCCATTCACGAAACATAGGACCTGTCATATTATAATAAACAATTAATACTTATTTAAGAAAAATATTAAACAAATCAATTTTTCTTTTTATTATATTTTCTTATAATGTGGTTTACCTTTTTTGAAGACATTCTGCTCCCAAAGATAAGGTTTGTAGGCTCCAACTTCGTCCCTCGTCACGACAGACACCTCGTATCTAGTTACTTTTCTCTTTATTCGCGGACTAACTCGCACTAGGATGAACGTGTGCAAAAAATGCGATTTTATACAAGCTGGATTGAAAGCTGTGTTGTCAGCTTCCAGAAACACCACGCACACTATGTCGTTGCCGATGTGTCTCTTCCTTTGCAGCTGCAAAACATTTTCATTGATTAATATTCAAATGATGATAATTCAAAAAATTCATTAAAATTCTAATGACAAAAATTTGGAATAATTCATTTAAATTTAGATGACAAAAATTTGGGATAATTCATTAAAATTTTAATGACAAAAATTTTGAAGAATTCATTAAAATTCACATAGTAAAATTTCAATCAATTCATTAAAATCCTCATAGTAAAATTTCAAAGAATTAATTAAAATTCATAACGGTAGCTTTGGTCTGTCTCAATGAAAATAAGCAAATTATTGATAATTCAATTTTTAATAACAAACTAGTTATTTACATTTATAATAATAAATTGTTATAAATATCTCATGCTATTCATTTGAACTACTTAACAAGCTAATTAATTATTTTTCCAGTTTGCCATAATTAACTGCATTTTTCCAATTTGCCAAAATTAATTGTACTTTCTCAGCTTGCCATAATAAATTGTATCAGTGCACCATAATTAACTTACTTTTTCAATCTCCCATAATTAATTACATTTTTCCATTTCCCCATAATTAATTGCATTCATCCACTTTGCCATAATTAACTTATTTTCTCAATCTCCCATAATTGTATTTTTCCACATTTAATTCCATTTATCCAATTTGCCATGATTTTATCACATCACCGTAACTAACAGTAATTTTCAAGATTGCCATAATTAATTTACCTTTTGCGCGTCATGTTTCTCGTAAGGAAGCAACGTGGAGACATGGAACATGATCTCGATGCCACGCCAATTGGTGTAAACCGAGTACAAACCGGTTAAATCGTGAATGGTGTCCAAACCACCCTTGTACTTATCGAATCCCTTCAATCGAACTTTATCACCGAGGATTTGCAAGAATTCTTCGAACAACGGCGAATTCTCGTTGTTATCTAATATCTCCTCCTCCGTCCGTTGGCCCTCTTTTACGTAAATCACACCAACTTTCAGTTCGGATTTTATGAACACCTGATCCAATTTGAGCAACTCGTCTTGGGTGTCTGGTAGTTGGCCCAACGTTAAGGGTGGATTTACATTTACCTCTTTCCCCAGGCTACGTACTACCTCTTCGCGATTGTACCTGAAAAGTGAACAATAAATTAATTCGATTTGTTTATGAACACTGAACTGATTACTTACAATCATTTGTTTAAGAATTAATACATTAATGAATTTATTGAATTTATTAATAGTTAATGTGATAATTGAATGATTTACTAACTTTATAATTTAACAATTTAAAAAGGTATTTTGTTAAAAGTGATTATTTAAAATCATTTGTTTAAAAAGAATTAACAGATGAATGAAATTAAGTCAATACACTAATAATTAATTTGATAATTGTATAATTAAAAAGCTTCATAATTTAACAATTTAAAAAAATTATTTTGTGGAAGGTTAATTCAGTGATGAATCAGATTTATCAACACTGACCTGATTATTTAAAATCATTTGTCTAAGAAGAATTAACAGATTAATGAAATTAAGTCAATACACTAATAATTAATTTAATAATTGAATAATTAAAAAACTTGAACATTTTGCAATTCAACAAAATTATTTTGTGGAAGGTTAATTTGATGATGAATTAGATTTATCAACACTGAACTGATTATTTAATTTCACTTATTTAAGAAGAATTAATAAATACATAAAATTAATTCAATGCCTCAATAATTAATTATAATTAATCTAATAATTGAATAAGTTAAAAACTTGAAAATTTGACAATTCAAGAAAATTATTTTAATTTTAATTTTTTGACAAGAATTACTAATTTATTAAATATAATTCAGTGCATTGATAATTAATTGGAAAACTTAAATAATTTAACAATTTAAAAATTAAAAGATCTGACAAATAATAAACTTGAAAAAGGTATAAAATTATAAGAATTCAAAAAGCGAAAATTTAATAACTGAAACTAATTTTTAATTCAAAAATTTGACACCTAAATTTTTGAATCAAAAAATCATCCCTGAAAAAAAAATAAAAAACCTAAAGATCATAAAATACCTGTCAGCAAAAACGCAGCTAGCAGGAATGAGCCCATGAACCGTGTAACTGATAGCCCTGACGAGTATCCTGAACTGATCCCGTCCGTTCAGCGTCTCCTGTTTGATGCTGAGTATCACCGGTCCCAGATCCTCGTCCTTCGTGAAATAGTTCCAGTGTTCAGTTCCGTAGAAGTATTTCTCGTAGGTTTCTTGTTCGACAGACGTGAGCTCGAATCCTTGGTTTTTCTCCCATTGTTCCTCGATGGTAGTTTTCTTTCTCGGTAACTCGTCGGTGTCCGATTCGTGTTGATCCTCTGCCAATTCCGTGTCCGTCGCGTCTCCGCTCTCGCTTTCGTCCCAAATTGTGTCGGTGGTGATCTGCTGTCTCGAACACTCGATCCAGTAGCCGGGTGTGGGCACCAGGTTGTGTGGGAATTCGTTACAAAACTCGTCTGCAAGGAAAATTCACAAACCGTCAATTTTTTGGTCCACTCCGATGTGGATGTCGATTTTTACTTAAATTAGCAGTTTAATTTCATTTTGGTTTTTATGTGGATTATTTCATTTTTATTTTAGTTACATTACTAACCTAACCTTTTACTTATAAAAGGTTAATAAAATTTTTACTTATATTTCTAATATATCCTTGACTTTCATTTATGTAGTCTTCAATTTTTATATTAATGATTGCAAGGTAAATTGCAAGGTAATTTTGAATTATGTGAGCTGTGAGGTTCGAGGTATGACATTTTTATAGGTTTACAATTTGAAGTAGTTCTAAGTTAATATTCCAGTATTTTATTATTTATTACTTTACTATTTACTGTAACAAAATTCCCCAAATTGAATCAGATCCTAAATCAGATAGGATCCTAATTTGAACAAGGTCTTAGATTAACCCTAACTTGGACTTAATTAACCCTTAAACCAAATAGTAAGACAGTAAAATAGTAAACCCTAAAATACTAAAATACTAAAATCTGAAACAGCAAAATAGTAAAATACTAAAACAGTAAAAATACTTACACAAATAAATTACAACATACACATTAAATACAAATATAAATAAATTACAATTTTTCACAGACGTCGCCCAACATGTACAAAAGCCAACGAAACTTAAAATACACATTCTATTATAATATCTATAATATCAGTGATTATTCTATTATACAATTTGATCATTTAATTAAAGAAAAGAACCACGTTGAATCCAGCATAGCATCAGGATTGACGTTGGATTTTTCTTTTATCTTGCAACACGACTCTTCGTCTACTTAGTCACGTACCGTCGATAATGCGTTCTTCCACCATCTCGCCTCCATTCTACCCTTCTTAGCACAATCGTCCTAACATTACGTAATATCCGAGAGAAAATGAACTTTTATCATCTCCGTTGCGGTGTTCCTATGTTTCTTCCTTTAATTACAAATATTTCGCTTGCAAAGTTACAATGTGATTCGACTTAAACAATAATTTTTCTTCATTTTCTAAAAATTATTTTCAGTGTAACATATTATGAGGTACATCATGCATTTCTTTAAAAATTCTGAAAATTCTCAAGCTTTCCAAATTTTTAGATTTCTTAATTTGCAAATAATCAAATTTATTGATTTTTAAATTTTTTTAATTTCAAAATTTTTAAATTCACTAATTTCTGAATGTACAAATTTTCAATTCTCACATTCACATATCTTAATTTTCAAATTTTTTAAAAAATTCCAGAATCTACAAATTCCCAAATCCCGAAATCTCTAAATCTACAAATATTCAAATCTCCAAATTTTTAAATACCCAAATCTTCAAATATCCTAAATCATCATTTCCTTAAATCCTTAGGTCCCAAAATCCCTAGATCCCAAGAATCCCTAGATCCCACAAATCCCTAGATCCCAAGAATCCCTGGATCCCAAGAATCCCAAGAATCCCTAGATCACAAGGATCCCTGGATCCCAAGGATTCCTGGATCCCAAGAGTCCCTGGATCCCAAGAATCCATAGATCCCACGAATCCCTGGATCCCACGAATCCCTAGATCCCAAGGATCCCTAGATCCCAAGGATCCCTAGATCCCAAGGATCCCTAGATCCCAAGGATCCCTAGATCCCAAGGATCCCTAGATCCCAAGGATCCCTAGATCCCAAGGATCCCTAGATCCCAAGGATCCCTAGATCCCAAGGATCCCTAGATCCCAAGGATCCCTAGATCCCAAGGATCCCTAGATCCCAAGGATCCCTAGATCCCAAGGATCCCTAGATCCCAAGGATCCCTAGATCCCAAGGATCCCTAGATCCCAAGGATCCCTAGATCCCAAGGATCCCTAGATCCCAAGGATCCCTAGATCCCAAGGATCCCTAGATCCCAAGGATCCCTAGATCCCTAGATGCCAAGGATCCCTAGATCCCGAGAATCCCTGGATCCCAAGAATCCCAAGATTCCCAAATTCCCTAGATCTCAACTTTCCCAAGTCCCCAAATTCTCTAGATCCCAACTTTCCCAAATTCCCTAGATCCCAACTTTCCTAAGTCCCCAAATTCTCAAATCCCCAAATTCCCTAATCTCCAAATCACCAAATCCCCAAATCTCCAAAACTTGAAATCCCCAAATACCCCAATCTCCAAATCTCCAAATCCCCAAATCTCGAAAACTTGAAATCCCCAAATTCTCCAATCTCTAAATCCCCAAATTCCCTAATCTCCAATTCTCCAAATCTCCAAATCTTGAAATCTCCAAATAACAAAGTCCTTAAATTCCCAAATTTCCACCAACCTTCACCTTACATTTACCTGCATCGTTACCTTCATCAATCAAACGCATCCACACGAGATTCTTCTAACCACGAAGAGCAGTATCGATGTCCGATCGATCCATCGTTGGTATTTCTCTCATTCCTCGACGATACCGCGGTCGATTCACTGTAAGGTAAGAACACCAAACTGTTTATAGACAGGCCTGGTATTCGAACTTAAAGT
Source organism: Megachile rotundata (assembly GCF_050947335.1). Classification (NCBI taxonomy): domain Eukaryota; kingdom Metazoa; phylum Arthropoda; class Insecta; order Hymenoptera; family Megachilidae; genus Megachile; species Megachile rotundata. The sequence continues at coordinate 16,035,979 of NC_134984.1, read as the reverse complement.
GAACCGTCCGCGGTGCATCCTCGACATCTTTCCATCCCTCTAATCTCGGCTTTCTCCTGTCTGAACTAATGGCCTGTAGTGCTTCGTAAATTCGATCGTCGATACGACAGCTTGCTTCTCCATCTTGCCACTTCTTCCTCCGTCTCTCAGCCATGCGATAAAATAATGATCCTCCGGGAAGATCCTTCCCCGAACGACCCTACTCCTTCTTTTCTCACACGAATCATCGATATCTTCTCTTTTTATGAATCGAATTCATGAATTTTTTTGACGGGTGCTTTATCGGTGTTTCATCGAAACCTTTCTTACTTTTTTCGTATATTTTTTCTTATTGTAATCTTGCTAGTTTACGTTAATTTTTTTTATTCTTGTGTTTATTTTAATTTTTAATTTTAAGCAATTTTATTTTTATAGGCAAACAGTGTTGTTAGTGAAATATTCTTAATACACAACTTAGACAATTTTATTCCGTTTTTACTCTTTAAGGCATTTACTCTTTCTTTCTACTAAAAATTTAGAAATTAAAATTTTGTTCAAATATTTTACTGACTAATACTAATACACCTCTGAGGTTATTTGTATAAATTAATATTTGTGACTATTTATTGAGTAAATGATGCAAATAACTATGATGGAAAATTATTAGAGGAAATGTTTGAAAAGTTAAAGTGGTTCGAAGATTTTGAGAAAGGCTTGAGATTAATTTTAATGGCGTTCAGATTTAATTCGCGGCAGGGAATTTCGATTGGAAAGTGCAGACGTGGCTGAATGTAAAGGCGCATAATCCAAGACAGGAAGAACCACCTGTAGCTCGGACTCATACATATGTACGCTTGTAAAAGTTCGCGACCCGAGTCTCTTTCCTTCCGGCAGCAACGACGCGTCGAGTCTCAAAGGAATTGCGACCACTCGAGCAAGAAACGGTGTCGTGCACTGTGTACCCATTTTAAATTGAAATCGATTTCTTTGCTCGTAATTACGCCGATGAAACACCACTGTCACACTAATGAATCCACCTTTTAACATATTAAAACGCAATCGTACTTTTTTATATTTCGTACTTAAACTTTTACCAAAATACTTTTTGGTTAAGTTACGTATATACCGGTATCTTCAATTTTTTTAATTAATTTGATCTTGAATTTTTGGAAAATAATTTCTCTCTTTTAATGTACTTAAAATGATAGAATTATTAATTAAATGATAAAATGTATTATTTAACATTTTTTTTTATAGAAATACATTTTTGGTTACACATATCATTGTATCTTTCAGTATATTCAATTCAAGAATATATTATTTAACATTCTTTTTATGGAAATACATTTTTAGTTACACATATATTCAATTTAAGAATATATCATTTAACATTTTTTTATAGAAATACATTTTTAGTTACATATATCTTTGTATCTCTTCAGTATGTTCAATCTTATGATCAAGTTTTGTTTTAATTAAAACTGTTAATTAAATTAAATTATCTTAAGGTAATTGAGTTGGAGCTCTGTTAGCTAAGGAAAATTGTGAGATTAGTTGAACTAATGTTAGCACTGATCATACCGGTGTACAATGCACACATATTTTAAAATTAAAAATAAACGAACGAACGGTAAAACGTAATTGAATATATAGATTAATTTTTTACCTACTTAAAAGTCAACCTTGATTTCAGGAGAAACATTTCAACAAATTTTGTGAATTGAAATGAGAAATTTGGTAGTGATCAAATGACTGGTTTGGCATTTTTATGTCAAAATGCATTTATTTTATTTTTGTGATAATTGTTGGATTTGTTAAAATTGTTAAAATTATTAAAATTGTAAAAAATGTCAAAATTATCAAACTTGTTCAAATTGTTCAAATTGTTCAAATTATTAAAATTGTAAAAATTGTCAAAATTATTTAAACTTGTTCAAATTATTAAAATTGTCAAAATAGTCAAAATAGTCAAAATTATTAAAATTGTAAAAATTGTTAAAATTGCTAAAATTGTCGAACTTGTAAAAATTGTAAAAATTGTTAAAATTGTCAAACTTGTAAAAATTGTAAAAATTGTTTGATTGCTAAAATTATTAACAATTATTGAATACACCAGTCTGACATTTTCGATACTTAAATGTATTAATTTCATTATTTTAATAATCTTATTACTCGTCACTTGACCAGTAAAGTACAGATAAAATTAATAAATGCTTCGCTAAAAATGTTATTCGAATAACAAATGATTTTACCTGAACATGCTTGCGGTGGCAAAGGAAAGATCAAGGTGGTCGATGATTTTCTTCGGGCAACTGCGCAGCCTAAACTTTGTGGTTTGAAGCTGCGCAACTGCTGCATGAAGTCCGAGCACTCCATCAGCGCCACGTCAGCAAAGTGAAGATCGCAAAGTATTTGGTTTTTGAATCTGTGAAAAGACCACTCAAATAATTGATGATCAAACTCTAAGTGTATACTCATCAACGGTGATAGAAAATTTTGATTAATAGTATGAGTTTCCTCTTTCAATTTAATTAAAATTTAATTTTCCACGTTTGGTCATGGTTCAATATTTCTGAGATGTAGTTGCAGTGGACACATATTGTAGACTTACCGTCTAGCCCGTTTTTGATTGGGTCCCGTGAGATTCAGGCCGCAGCTGTTACATTTTAGGCATTCTTCATGGTAGTGATTGTTGTCGTACAGTGGCGATGGTTCTTGAAACAATAAACAAATACGAAAACATCGATTAAAAATTACAATATTCTTGTGCAAAGTAGAAGTTGTACCCAAAAAGTTGTATCACAAAATTAAGTTGACTAATGCAACTTAGACTGCAGTACAATTAAATCAATTAATTGTGGTTACATTATAAAGATGTATAACTAAATCAATTAATTCTGCTTACACTGTAGAGACATATAATTAAATCAATTAATCCAGTTTATAAAGACGTTCAACAAATATTATGATTAACCCTCTGCAGCCCAGTGTTGTCACATGACAACATCAAAAATTAAAAAACATGACAATATTAAAAAATTACGATACAATATATATAATTATATCTGTCTTAATATTACACCAGAATGTTATAAATACAATAAATATTTTACACCTCCACAAAAGTAACATTATCAAAACTTGCCATACTTCTATACTTTTTATATTCCCATAAAAACAACCTTAATTTCATCGATTAAAAATAGTCTCACCCCCCGTTTCCGCAATCCTAATCCAGCGAACGTAAACATCGAAAAAATTGCAAGAAGCTGAAACTGGGTTAAATGTAGCATCGTGTCCTCGACACGTTGGTCAGAAAAAACGAATAAAAGCCATGAACATATTCGCAGTGTAGGTAAAAAAGAAACCAAGAAATCAACCCCGATCGAGCGTGCGAGCCATCGATCAATTTCGAGATACAACGTTAGACCATAGTCGAAGCATCCTGGAAGTTCGATCGTTCTCTTTTCTCCTTTTTTTTTCTTCTTCTTCATCGCGTCCCCGATCCCATTTTCCCTCCTCTGTTTTCCGTGTTTTATACTTAACGACCCTTCGAGCGTGTCGTCGAGGGGTGTGGTCGATCCTGTCCCTCTTTCTCGCCCCTATGGGGGCCACAAAGAATTCCAGCGCGTGCCGAGCATGGAATTTTGATATCGCGAACAGAGTAGTCAGCCGTCGCGACGTCGCGACGCGTTTTCGTGACCGACGGAACGTCTAATTGTACCCCCGGGTTTCTTCGTTCCGAATACTCTGCCACGTGTACCGCTATGGAATTTCTATGGGACCTCTTTCGTATTCATACTTTTAGAATATTTATTCAAACATTGCGTTCTGTGATCCTGCGTTCTTTATTAAAACGTTTATTAACGGGGGTATGTTTTATTTATATAAATTCTTTTTTCAAGTGACACCTCCAATAAGAAGTCTTATCTTCATCAATTTTATTGAACGAGACATGATGATGAAGAATCAATTTTTGTATCCATCAACTTTTATCTGCAGGGAGTTTTTATTTTATATAAAATAGTAAAATAGTAGAATGACAGAATGGCAGACAGAAAAATCATTAAAACAATCAGCTAATAAAATATAAAATAACAAACCCCTAAAACAGTGAAGTAATAAAATTCTCAATTCTCCAAAACCTTAAAAAGTCACCTCTTAACAAATATAAAAATTATCCAAAATAAAAGTATAATCACCAAATAAAAATGAAGAGTCTTCCGCCATTTTCCACGGGGACCAGAACGCTGTACAATGAACCGTCCAAGAAAGAAAAAAGAAAGAGCAAGCTTCGAAGCACCGATATCAGTTCGCCCAGCAGACAACTGTTATCGCGATTCCGATACCTCGTGTAATTCCCCTTAGTTTTTTTCTCCTTGCCGTTCGTTAAGAACATTTTTCACGGGTTATGGTTCCCAGTGGCTGTAACGGGATAACTTTCGTTATTTATTTGCCGCGAAGAGCTCGTGGCAATATCCGCGGCGAAGGAAGTTACGATTATTTTCTGGCGTGCTTTGTGTCGCCTCCATTTGAACGGGAACGCTTTAAAAGTTGCAAGCACCGGCTCGGGACGATAAACCGTATCTTCCTTTCCCTTTTCCTTCTGGGCTTGAACAAGGGCGAATGTCAAGTTTGGAATGGTGGGTCAGATTTTATGCGAAAGAATTTATTCTTTTGGAAGTTTTGTTATTAGAGCTATTTAACTCATCTAAATTAAGGTACTACCTTCTTATGTTCGTAGATATTAAAATTCGTGAATAGTAACATTTCTGAATATATTTGTTAATAAATCAAGAATGAAGGTTTAAAAATCGCTTTTGCAAAGGAAAAAGTTCAGAGTCACTAAGTTACCAACCAATCTTCAGAGTAATAATACTTTAGGGAAATACACTAGTTGTCAAGCATTTTGTAAATTTCAATTTCTGTATCAATACATTCATTTATTTTTGAACTTCTATCTTCGTATATACATAAATTCACAAATCTGCTCATTTCTAAAGACTTTTACCTTCACTACTATGTATCCGTAATTCCCTACAGTCTTGTATTCCTATATCCCCATATACGTACCTATAACCCCATATTCCTACATACTCATATCCTTATACCCAGTACCCCTATATTTTCGTATACTTATACATACATGTATACATACATATAGCTATATTCCCATATCCTCATATTCCTGTATCCACATACTCCTATATCCTCACATTCTTGTATCCACATGTCCCATATCCCTATGTCCCCTACCTCTATATTCTGTACCCATATATCCTCTATCCATGTATCTCAATATCTCTATATCCTCACATCTCTCTACATGTATTCCTATATCTCCATATGTCCTACTACTGTATCCTCTATCCCTATATTCTCCATCTCTATATCTCCTATTACTACATCCCCTATCCCTATATGCCCTATACTTATATCCCCATATCCCTATGTTCCTGCACTCCTATATCCCCTGTCACTATATTTCAAATCCCTAAATTCCTAAATCCCAAATCCCTATACCCAGTTCCCAATTCCCAAAAATCTCAAAATTTCCAAATCCCAAGATTTCCAAATCCCAAGATTCCCAAATCCCAAGATTCCCAAATCCCAAGATTCCCAAATTCCAAGGTTCCCAATTCCCAAGATTCCCAAATCCCAAGATTCCCAAATCCCAAGATCCCCAAATTCCAAGATTCCCAAATCCCAAGATTCCCAAATCCCAAGGTTCCCAAATTCCAAGATTCCCAAATTCCAATATCCCCAAATCCCAAGATTCCCAAATTCCAAAATTCCCAAATCCCAAGATTCCCAAATCCCAAAATTCCCAAATCCCAAGGTTCCCAAATTCAAAATTCCCAAATCCCAAAATTCCCAAATCCCAAGATTCCCAAATCTCAAGATTCCCAAATCCCAAAATTCCCAAATCCCCAAATCCCTAAATTCTCGAACCCCTAAATCCCAAAACCCCCATGTCCCTATATTCCCAAATTCCAATATCCCCAAATCCCAAAATTCCCAAATCCCCAAATCCCCAAATCCTCAAATCCCTAAATCCCAAAACCCCCATATCCCTATATTCCCAAATTCCAATATCCCCAAATCCCAAAATCCCCAAATCCCCAAATCCCTAAATTCTCAAACCCCTAAATCCCAAAACCCCCATATCCCTATATTCCCAAATTCCAATATCCCCAAATCTCTATACCTCCAAATCCCTATATGCCCTATCACCACATCCCCTATCCCTATATCCCCTATCCCCACATTCCTATTTCTCCCATTTCCATATCCCTACATCCTCACACCCCTACATCACAATATCCCTAAATAACAATATAATATTCCCCTATTCCCTCCAGTAAACGTCAACATTCCTCAGTCCTCACCGCATTAATCTGAATGGAAACTCGTGTCCACAAGGTGTAAATGTTTACGGATTGAAGGTAATCGTATCAAAGGGTTTAGGTTAATCAGGTAAGACGGAAGAAAGGTGAGGACGGTCAGGACACAGAGGTTTGCGACGGTAATCGACGCCGATCGATCGATCGATCGAATCGAGTTGACGCGTTAGATAGGAATTAGTAATGAATGCGGCTGCGTTGCCGAGAATTAATGACGGAAGACAATCGGAGGGTAGACGGGCTTGAATCGAAACTAATGAAATTCCTGGAATCGCGGGACACTGGCGATTACGGCCACGTCCCGTTAAAATGATAATTATTTCTGAAGCACTTATTGCGCCCGGAATTCCTCGCACGCGATACGGACAAATAAAATATGGCGAATGGAAATTAGCTGATGAAGTCAATTACGACAGATTTATCGAGTGGATTCGGGGAAGAGTGTCGGTCTTGATTGGGTTTGCAATTTTCTTCGATGTATCGGTTTTTGTATTATTATTTGTGATGTGTTGACTGCTATTAAAATTGATAATTGTTGCATTGAATGATTGTACATATGTCTTGAATATATGTACATACATGTAATGTACTTATGTTTGTCTTAAATATATGTACATACATGTAATGTACTTAGACACGTAATAATAATATGTAATAATATACATGATGAATGTACATGTGTGTCTTGAATATATAAAGTATATGTGTAGTCAGAAATTGAGGTTACATGTGTGTTTAGAAATTGAGGTTATGTATGTTCAGAAATTACATGTGTATTTGATAATTGAGTATATTTAAAAATTAAGGTTATGTATCTTCAAAAATTGAACATATGTACATTCCGATATACATATGTGCATATATGTTCAAACAAATTAAAAACTACAAAGAAAGATCTTTCTTAATTTTCGACAAATGTGATGCCATGCTAACAATGTAAAACATCAAACTGAGAATTTAAACCTAAAACTAAACTTGAGAAATGTATGTAATAACACATATGGTACTTGAACAATACATGCATTTAAAAATTGAAAATGTATAATTTGAAAAGTAATGCTTGATTGTATTAACACCCCTTAACCCCATCGTTTGAATAAAAGAATCGATTAAACCAGAAACTGAAGACTTGCTATTCGTTTTAATCGAACGATCTCAATTGAATTTACATTCGAATAAAACTGAATGAAATTTTCAATTAAACCCCGCAGAGGGTATCAATGAACGTAAGTAGCAAAGCCAGAGCAGTAGTATAACTCGATATATTTCAGTAGCCATCTCATCTCTTTCTCTTCCATCAAAGTTCTTCAAAAGTGTAGTAAAAGTTGTAGCTACTCGGTAATACGACTGAATGTTTCATGCATCAATTGCGTTTTTATGGTTCAACGTTTTAGTATAATTGGTTCAATTTTATGGATCGATGTTTATTAATATGATCGGTGAGGTGTTCACGAGGGCGGTGAGTGTATTGTCGTAAAGGGGGTTATGGGATAAGAAAATTGTTGCTCTTAGCGATGTAGAGAAGAATATTAGAAGTTTGTAATTTGAAAATTTCTGATCTTTTGAATTTTTTTTTATCTGTGTTTTGTGTTTTGGAGAAGGTATTAATTTTAGATGGGAATTTACCTGTAACAGATTCTGAAATATATTTACGGATTTAATTAGGTAATAAGATATAAATACAAGCACCAGAGGACAACGATATCTAGTAGTATAAATCAACGATTATAAATACTTAAATACAAATTTAAATGTAAAATGTGACAGCTATTTAAGTTGTAGAAATACTAAAAATTATTTCAATATTTTTACATTATTTGGACCACAATTAAATAACACAATATCTCTTATAGTAAAACAACTCAATAGTTTAATGAAAAAGTAGTACAACTCAATGTTTCTTACCACAAAAATTCAGATTATTATTTATAAGTTCAGTTTGACAATAAACTAAATAATATTCAATTGAACATTTCAAAGTTCTAAAAACCCAATACTCTTCTGACAGAGAAAGTCAATGAACGAGTCTCAGAAGATGAAAAGATAGTACAGTTTCTTGGAAACCAAATTCACTTTATTATTCATCTATTATAATTCTACCAAATACAATTCAAACGGGTAATGAAACTGGGTATTTCATTGTGTATGAATTGTATTATTATAACTAATCAAAATTCAGTAATTTACCTCAACGTCAGTAACAGGTAGTAGAACTCAATATATGATGCGCCCACAATACATCTATTTATTTGAAGTCATTCAAATACGTAATACTGCTCGGTGCCATTGTATTATAACAGAATTCGATCGTGTAGATATTTGTTTCTATAGAAAAATTCAGTAGTACTTCTGTGTAGAAAAATTCAATACTTTGTTGAAAAGTTTAGTGGTATAACTCTGTACTGAAAAATCCAGTAGTATAACTCAATGAATAAATACGTCCTCTGATATTTTCATAATAAATAATATTTTAATATGTAATTTGAACTTCCATTAAGTTCAAAATCATCTCACTAAGCAATTCAATATTTTGTGTATCAACTGCTCTTAAATTTTATGAAAATTCAGTAGAACAACTCAGGGTCTAGTAGTATAACTCAATGAATCATACTTCCTTTAAAATTTTCATAGAAAATCTATTTTAATAGGTAATAAAGTTCAAAATCATCTCATTAAACAATTCAATATTTTGTGTATCAGCTGCTCTTAAATTTTATGAAAATTCAGTAGAACAACTCAGGGTCTAGTAGTATAACTCAATGAATCATTCGTCCTTTAAAATCTTCATAGAAAATCTATTTTAATAGGTAATAAAATTCAAAACCATCTCATTAAGTAACTTAATATTTTATATATCAGCTGCTCTTAAATTTTATGAAAATTCGGTAGTACAACTCAATGTCAAGTAGTAAAACTCAATGAATCACACGTCTTCTGACATATTCTCAAATACATTAACAAATGATAAAATGATAAAATTGAAAACGACAAAAATAATGAAACCTAACACTGTGAATACCTAATAAAACAAATTAACAGACAATTCTATTTCAACTAAAATTGAATTTCACCTCCCCTTTCCAACTAACCCTCCAAATTCTTAGTCCTACACTTTACTAACTCGAATATCTCACATCCCAAATAAAAATTCCAACAAACAATTTATTGTAAAATCCAAGAATTTGTAATCAAATTTAATTTCATCTGAAATTTCATTCCGCACGAAATTTTCGCGATAAGATTATTCGAAGCGCAGGATTTAGAACCGTTTTCGGGTGAAAACGAGGGAGAGATTAGAAAGATCGTGGAGCCTTCCCTCGATTAACATTTTTCGATTAAAAGCCCATTAAGTTGGCGTCACGCGGCACAGGCCGGAGAGGAAGAGGTTAGATTAGGGAATAATACGATCAGGCCATTCGATTGAATTTCCATTCGTCGAGCAATTCCTCTTCCTCCCTTTACCCGTCCACCATCTTCTGTACTATGCCATTGTACTCATGGTCCTCCAGGCTACAAGTGGTCGAAGGAAACGAACCGTACGATCGAACAGACCATTCTTTTCTTTCTTTTTTTTTACTCTTCACTTCCGTTTCTGTTACATTCGAAGAAATTTCTGGAAGATGGTTTTAATCGATCTTTGTTATTTCTTCGTAACGAAAATTTCTGTAGATTTTTGGTAGACTGTTTTCGTATGGGATTTATTAGAATTTTGGTGCTATTTCTGCTGGAAAATTTATTGGAACTTTGTTGCTCTTGTGTTGAAATTTTATTAGAATTTTATTATTGTTACTTGTCGGGAAGAAGAATTTTGTTAGCATTTTATTAGAACCTTGTTATTATTTATTTTGTCAGTTATATTGGAATTTTGTTAAAACTTTATATTATTTCCTCTGTATAGAAGATTTTATGTGATTGTATTTTTAATGATTTTGTACTTCGTGAAAGATACAAAAATATTTTGTAAAAAATATTTAGTTAAAAGTATTTTGCAACAGACACAAAAATTTTATAATTAAAAACTTCAGAATCTGACAAGTCTAAAAATTTGATGATTCAACAGCTTAGAATAAAAAATTCTACCACTCTATTTATGACATTAAGACAGTAATAATACAGATATTTTGTAAAAAATATTTAGTTAAAATTATTTTATAGAAGACACAAAAATTTCATAATTAAAAACTTCACAATCTGACAAGTCTAAAAATTTGATGATTCAACAGCTTAGAATAAAAAATTCTACCACTCTATTTATGACATTAAGACAGTAATAATACAGATATTTTGTAAAAAATATTTAGTTAAAATTATTTTATAGAAGACACAAAAATTTCATAATTAAAAACTTCACAATCTGGCAAGTCTAAAAATTTGATGATTCAACAGCTTAGAATAAAAAATTCTACCACTCTATTTATGACATTAAGACAGTAATAATACAGATATTTTGTAAAAAATATGTAGTTAAAAATATTTTATAGAAGACACAAAAATTTCATAATTAAAAACTTCACAATCTGACAAGCCCAAAAATTTAATAATTCAAAAGCTTAGACTACAAAAATCTCCCTATCCACCCTATTTACATTAAAACAGTAATAACAAAAATTACTCAAATAACAAATAAACAGAAATGAACCCTAAATAACCAACAACCCCCAATTTCCCAATCACCCAGTTAATTATTCTCAATATTACCTTACCCTCGAAAAGTTGCCCTACGAAAGATATTTCACGTAAGAGAATAAAAAAGATCGACAGGGAACAGGAAGAGTAGTAGCATGTTTCAGCTTATTATTCCGTGGTCCGACACGGGAATGCGGAAGCAGCCCCTGACGCAATTTCGAAATGGAGCCGCGAACCAGCGGGCGTTCCGAAGGATTGCATTAGTCTGCGGTTCGCGAATTAAGGGCAATTCCTTTTTTTCCCTCTCCTTGATTCGCAGGAAATGGAATGGAAGAGTGGAAACGGTCGATGGACGTCGGAAGATGTCGGCTTCGAGGTATGTACAAGTGTCGCAGGGAATAGTGATGAGTGGCTGCGATAATGGAGACGCAGAGGTTGGTCCATCGCTGAATAGTAATTTGTTTACTCTTCCTCCGTATTTGTTTACATTGTTTGCTAATCACGATTTCAAGACTATTGTGGTACCATTACATCCTGCTATTTTTATTTTTCCTGGGATTTATATTTATTTTTCTCTTTGTGAGATTTTAATTTTTCTGGTTATGGGGTGGAGTACTTGTGTTCCATTATTTTTTTAATGATTTTTGTATTGATTTTTGTATTGTACTTTTAGGATTGAAAATTTAGGACAAAATTGCTTAATGTGAGATATAAAAGTTATGTATTAATGTATGTATTAAAAATTAATAAAATAGTGAAATAAGGGGGTAGTTAAATGGTGAGGTAACATAATAAAATGTATAGTAAAATATTAAGATTGTGAATGAGTGAAATAGTGAAGCAGTAAAATAATAAAATAGCAAAGTAGTAAAACACTGAAATATTAAAATAGTAGATGAGTGAATCAATGAAATAGTAAAACAGTAAAAGAGCAAAATGGTAAAATACTGAAATATTGAAACAGTAAGTGAGTGAAACAGTGAAGCAGAAAAATAGTAAAATAGTAAAGTGGTAAAATACTAAAATATTAAAACAGTAAATTAGTGAAAGCTTGAAACAGTCAAACAGTAAAAGAGCAAAGTAGTAAAATATTAAAATATTGAAACAGTAAATGAGTAAAACAGTGAAGCAAAAAAATAGGAAAATAGTAAAGTGGTAAAATACTGGAATATGAGAATAGTGAATTAGTGAAAGCTTGAAACAGTCAAACAGTAAAAGAACAAAGTGGTAAAATACTAAAATATTAAAACAGTAAAAGAGTGAAACAGTAAAATAGTAAAGTGGTAAAATCCTAAAATAGTAAATTAATACTACAGTAAAACAGTAAAATGTAAAACTAGAAAAATATAGAATCCCCAAAAAATAAAACAGTAAAATAAAATTTAAAAAAATTACACAATCATGCCCTACAATATCGAGTCATTTATAAAATGAAAAATATCTCGTAACAAGTTCAGTTATTTTTGCATTATTACCTCGTAATACCAGAATTGATTTACGAGTTTAATTTTCATGTTTAAAATGATGGAACGTTCCGCTTGATAATTGCAAGAGAATTGATGAAAAGAGCAATTGTCGATAGCGATTTGTTCAGCCACTTTACAAACGAGAGAAGCTTTCCGTTCCTCGGAACGATATTTTACAATCACATTTACTGTAACAATTGTAAATGTACCGAATGCTTACCGAGCATATAAATGGTTCACAAAATGGTGCTTTTTCAATGAAATATGCTTCTCCGGATTCAATTCCAGCGTTGTTTGTCTTAAAAAGGAAACCGCTCTTAGAAATCGCATTTGCCGGAAACTAATGGGAAACGTTTCGATCATTTTGATCGAAATCTTCTTTGCGGTCGAATTGAATTAAACGATCAAATATTTAACCATACTCCTATATGAATTTTACTGCTATATGAAATCTTTCCATTTTTCTTAATTCAAAAATAAAAATGTTTTCCAAAAAAAACAAATACATAATTAATTTTAAAAATTCATATTGAAAAAAGGTAAAACATTTAACTGTTAATTTTACCAACAAAAAAAATTAATATCTCTCAATGTCTATCAACTTCAAAATTGAAAATGTCTTTCAACCTCTGTTATTTAAAAATTCAAAATGTCTTTTGATTTTTCTTATTTCAAAAATAAAAATATTTTTACAGAAACATATATATAAAGATAATTTTAAAAATCATATTAACAAATGTAAAACATTTAACTGTTACTCTTACCAAAAAAAAAAATTAATATCTCCCAATCTCTATCAACTTCAAAATTAAAAATGTCTTTCAACCTCTGTTATTTAAAAATTGAAAACGTCTTTTGATTTTTCTTATTCTAAAAACAAAAATATTTTTAAAAAAATATAAATACACAACTAACTTTAAAAATCATATTAACAAAGGCAAAACATTTAACTGTTACTTTTACCAACAAAAAAATTAGTATCTCTCAATGTCTATCAACTTCAAAATTAAAACTGTCTTTCAACCTCTGTTATTTAAAAATTGAAAATGTCTTTTGATTTCTCTTATTTCAAAAATAGAAATATTTTTAAAAAAACATAAATACACAACTAACTTAAAAAATTATACAACTTAACAGAGTTAACAACTCTTGTAATTTTTATATTTACCAAAAAAATCCAATAACGTAGCGAATAATATAAAATAACGTAATTAATAATAAAAAAATGAAGTGTACTAAAAATTGTTGAACAAACAAATCAATAACTTGCTGTCGACTATTAATTACAGTTAAATACGCAGGATTAAAATGTTACTTCTCTGAAAATTTATTTGTAAATTAAATCGAGAAATACCTTTAATAAGATTAATGGCAGGGTTTTATAAGATAACGATAAAAACACCGATCGAATGAAATAAAAGACGACATCGATGAAAACCAATTCAAACAATGGAGTATAATTAATGCAAAATCGTTACCTTTGACAATATTTAACAATTAGAAGTCTCCCTTTTATCGAATGATTCGAACTTTATGCTCCAATGGCTCGTCATCGACGTTAATTAAACAATAATAAATTCTGTAGCATGCGCCATTTAACTCAATTTCTGACTTTATTGTAGCAGAGATAAAAATTTATTTTCATATAAAATCGAGGAAAATTATTGGACGATCGTTTTGTAATTTACTACTTTCGCGTGTTATATATTACTAAATGATCGGACAAATATTTCAGAAATATTGCTCTTCGCTGCTCGACGACAAATTATTTATTGCTTTCGGGATTTCTTGTGAAGTTGGATTTATCCTTCTTTTCAGGCTGAGAAGTTTACGGATTTCGTGACTTTTGTGATGAATGTTTTATTAAGAATACGTTTAGCATTTTTTTTTAATTTAGGAATTTCATTTTTTAAAAATGTCGTGTAAAGAAATTTATACATTTTGTATAATTTTGTAGGTTTATAAATTTTGAAGACATTTTTACTGAATGCATAAAGGTACGTAAGATTAAAACATTTTTGGAAGATATTATAGTAACAAATATTATTATATTACAACAAAGAGATCTTGTACAATAATCCAAATAAAAATTATACAATCTTTAAGAAATAATTAACAATTAAATATGAGCTATTAATATTGGAGTATATTGCAATTAAATATGATATATTAATATATTAAAATTCAGTGTGAAAATAGTACAAAAAAATCTTAACTAAAAATACAAAAAAAAATTAGAATAACCTATGATTAAAAATACTAATTTGAAGTTGGTAATGAATACAGTATAATAAATAAAAATATAGTATTACAGATATTTTAGAAGAGTGTTAAATTTGATAACATACTATAGAAAAGAGATTTTTACTAAATGAAACTTACGAACATCAATCATTGATCTGATAAAAATCACGAAATGAACCGTTCCAACGGTCATAATGCACACGGACGGGTTGAATTTGAACGCGGGAGAGGGATCAGACGCGGCTGAACAATAAAAGCGTTCTAACGAGGAGCGTTTCTCCGCTCTGCTAATCACGGGGATCGTAAAACCCGCGACGAAAATACTCTACACTGTTTCCTCTGCTGTTAAACGCATCCTGCATTGTCCTCGCCAGGGATTACATTAAATCTACACCTTTTTGTAATTAAAAAACATTCTCTTACTCTCTCTGAATGAATTTCCACCGTAATAACGTAATACATTCTTTATACAATTACACTTGTAATTTATTTTTTGTACTACTACATTAATTAGGTACTTTTCATATAACGTATGTAATATATTTTTCGTGTGATAACATGAATAATATTTTTTTTATATGAAAACTTCAAGAATATATTTTTTATGTAATAACATTAAGAATGTATTTTTCATATAATAACATTAAGGATATACTTTTGGTATAATAGCATGAATAATATATTTTTTATATAAGAACATTAAGAATATATTTTTCATATAGTAACATGAATAATATATTTTTTATATAAAAACATTAAGTATATATTTTTTTATGTAACAACATTAAGAATATACTTTTGATATAACAGCATGAATAATATATTTTTCATTTAAAAACATTGAGAATATATTTTTCATATAATAACATAGAGTATGTACTTTTGGTATAATAACATGAATAATATATTTTTTATATAAAAACATTAAGAATATATTTTTCATATAAGAGCATGAAGAATATACTTTTGATATAATAACATGAATAATATATTTTTTATATGAAAACATAAACAATATATTTTTTATATAATACCATAAAAAATATACTTTTCATATAGTAACATAAAGAACATACTTTTCATATAATAAAATAAGCAATATGTTTTTTACATAACAACATGAATACCTTCGATATAAAAACATAGATAATATACTTTTGATGTAACAAGATAAATAATATATTTTTAATAATATAACATGAATATACTTCTAATAGAATAACATAAACAATGTATCTTTGTTATACGAACATGATCAATATAATTTAGTATGTAACAACACAGACAACATATCTTTGGTACAAGAATACAGATACACCCACCACCTTGTAAAAAATATCCGAATTTAAAAAAATCAGTAAAAAAATTCTCAAATAAAATTACATTACAATTTCTCATATACAAACTACCCCCAAGAATCCTACCAACCCTACTTCAAAATTTTTGAACAAGCCTGTACAAACGTCGAACAAGAAAGCTCCTACCTCGTAGATCCCAGGTACAAGTTGAGGCTCTTCATCTCGTACACAGCACAGAATCCTACGAATCCCCGCTGCGCATCACGAGTCCTTGGCATCACCGTGTCACCGCGTATCATCACATGTCACACGAGCACACCGCGATAAAACATCCGACAATAACTCGCATCACCAACGAACCGTTGCCCGAATGATCGCGAGCTCATCGAAGATCCTTTAACCGAAGGACACTCTGGGATGTTTCTGGCCGGCTTCCAAGGATACCGATACCACTGCCACAAGTGGTTGCGTCCTGCCTAGCCAGACTTGCTACGTCTTCGTACACGTTGGCAAGGATTTCAAGGACTCCCTCGGATCACTCGATGGATCCCGTGGACGATGAACCTTCGATCATCGATCGAAGGGCACCACCCATCGTCCTAGCACGAAATCGAGGCCTTCATCGCGGACAGCAACAGCTGGATCGACAGGACGATTCTCTACGGATGTCCTTTCAGGACCAACGTTCACTCCTTCACGGGACAAGCAGGAGAACGCACTGCTCGAATGGTCGATCCTGGCTGATCCGATGATTGATGTCCTTTATCCTACTTTCCAGGATAAGGTTGACGCACAGGTTCGATCGTCGATCGAGTCGATCACGATCAGAGAGGGACGCTGCCGAGGCTTCTCGTCTCTGCTTCTGACAGGACACCGTCGGAGGTGGATTCTTCCAGGACACTGGTACTCGAGAAAACGCGTCGGGACGCGAGAGGAACACGCACACGCTCGGCAAGCAGCTCCTCGGGGCTGATTTCCTATTCAGCTGGCTATTGACTGTCATGCACCCAGTGTTACGCCGTTGGAACTAAAGTCAACGATACCACGCCTGCGTTCGAGTGGACGCTGACTGGCGTCGCGACGCCGGACAACGCGTTGCCAAGGCGCATGCCGCGCCGTTCACACCGGTCTCGCTCGATTTCAATGTGCCGGGGTGGCGGGAAATTTTAACTGTCTTCTAGGTTTAATCAACTATGATAACTGACTTCTGGAGTGGATAATGAGGATACGATACAATAGGGGTAGTTTTATGTAAGATGGTTATGGGAGATCAAACATGTATGACTTGTTCAAAAATGTTAAATATTCGAGGGCGATGTTTACAGTCACGTGTTGAAAGTTTAATGAACTTTGTGATTTACTGTATTTGATGATGGGGGTAGTTTTTCGATTATGTAAAATTAAATATGTAATTTCTTGTGAAAAATGTGAAATATTCTAGGGAGATGTTTATAGTAAACGTGTTAGAATTTTAATGAACTCTGTGATGATTTACTGTACTTGATGATGAGGGTTGTTTTTTGGTTATGTAAAATTAAATATGTAATTTCTTGTTCAAAAATGTAAAATATTCTAGGACAATGTTTACAGCAAATGTATTGAAATTTTAATGAACTTTGTGATGATTTACTGTATTCAATGTTGGGGGTTGTTTTGTACTGAATCTAATAATAAGGGTTGTTTTTCGATTAAGTAAAATTAAGCATCTAACGTCTCGTGTAAAAATGTGAAATACTCTGGGATATTTGTAGTATACCTGTTGAAAGTTTAATGAACTTTGTGATGACTTTGTGTATCTAATAATAGGGGTTGTTTTTCGATTATGTAAAATTAAACGTGTAATGTAAAAAGGTGAAACTCTAGGGTGATGTTTGCATTACACGTGTTGAAAGTTTAGTGAACTTTGTAATAACTTGTTTGTGTGTTTAATAATAAGGGTTGTTCTGGGACTATGTGAAATTGGAAAGTAAATTGTGTGAGTATAAATAACACGAACGTGTGTATTTTTGAAATACGGTGGTAAGAGTGTAATGAACTTTGCAGTAATTAATGTACAAATATAACAGGGGTAGTTTGGAATGACAGAATGATGATAAATAATTGAGGAAGTAAGCTATATTGAGTGAGAACGTGTATGATTTAAAAATAAACTGAAAGCTTCAAGTTCTATGAGACTTAAAGGTATATTTATTGAATCTAATAAACTTTGTGTTAATTAGTTAATTAAATCAGGAGAGTAGTTTTAATCGATACTCTAAGCGAAATTAAATGAGTGAAATTTGAAAAATAAATCTGACTTCAGAAAATTTCTTTTTAAATAAAGTAATGACGAAGGTTAAACTGAAGTTCCAGCGACAAGATTATTTAGTGATGAAGTAAAATCGAAGAAGCGACTTAATTCAATTTGAGCCGTGATCAAGAAAATTCAAGGTCGCCGTTATTGAATTTACTTGCTAATCATACCTTAATCCCTCGACTTAATTAACTTCATCACCAATGAAATGATCTTGAAAAATTTTTACCCAATGAAATGATCTTGAAAAATAAAATTAATAAAATCGATAATGCAATGAGTTCTTGAAAGCATATAATTTACTAAATAACAAGTTGTTAATTGAAATAAATAAAACAAAATTATATTTAACTAAATCAATTTATTTATAATAATAAAGTAACAGTTTGTATAATTATTTGATATTTAAATATCAATGAAGAAAAGATACAGTTGGAGAAAGTTAGTGGAAAGCATCAACGATGGCGCTCACGTTATGTCTGATGAAGCACAGTTCATACTACTAGTGCCCTATATGGCGGGAAGTTTAAATCGAAAATCGTACGATACAAACCCACACAAATGTAATTATTATGTTATTGAATAAATGTAATTAAATGTAGGATTCTCGATTAAGACAAACACTAAATATTGTATTTTATAATAATTATTACTAATCTATTTCCTTTGAAATGGTAATCTTGAAATAATATTTTGAATTAATTTTTATAAAATCCTTTTAGCTGTTTTCTGCAATTAATGGTCGAAATAGTTTATTATTTAATTTGACTTAAGTGAGATTTCCAATATATTAATTTTCCGTAACTTTTGGTAGAACTTCAGGAGTAATAAACTTTCACTCACCAGTTTGAGTACTGCTATCGAAAAATGTACTTGATGTTTCAACAGTCATCGTTGCAAATGTTCCGTCCGTAATTTGTGCAGAACTATCCCTTCGTCCTCTATATCTTTGAACCTGAACAAAAATTGAACACAATAATTTACTGCTTAATTTCATTTTTTCCAAATCTTGCTTCACAATTTTATAATTTTATGAGTAACATCTAAATATACCAATATCTAATAACTTATAATTATAACTGCAAATTTATGACTTTTACTTGTGTCTCTAAATTTCAAATTTATAAGTTCAAATATTTTCATGAACTTTTAAATTATAAATTCATAAAATTCAAAATTAAAATCATAAAATGTAAGAAATACCAAACTTGAGAACCTAAATCTTCAAAGTTGCAAATTTATAAAAATTTGTGAATTTGCAAAATGTTAATGGAACCAACCGTTTCGTCGCTTTGAGAGCTCTGTCTCCGAAAATTTCGACACCTAATCATTTCCTCGGCAGTGCTCTGCCGTCGAAAACCTCGCGCTATGAAAATCTCATCCGTGGTCGACTGTCTTCTTATCGCGGGGGCGTGCGCGCAAGGAGAGGGACTCGGATCCCTCGAGGAACAGGAAGAACTATCTGGTGACCTGAAACATCAAATTTTTTTATGTCATTTTTTATAGTGTCATTGACAATTCTAGACTTTGACAAAATACTATAATCTTGGATTTTGACAAAGTATTGCAATCTGAGATTTTAACAAAATATTATAATCTTGAATCTTAACAAAATACTATAATTTTAAATTGTAACAAAACACTATAATCTTGAATTTTAACAAAATACCATAATCTTAGACTTCAAAAAAATTCCCTCAAATTATTTTACAAACTTTCCTTCCGTCGCGAACTACTTCCGAAACATTCATCTCCAAAGAGAACGACATTACCGACGCTAAAAATCGATAAAATGGCGGTACCTGGGAGGTGACCGACCAGCCATCGACGTGGACTGCCTTCTCAGCTGAGATTTCCGTTGCCTGATAGGACTAATATCCCTCTTATCGACCGTCCTGTCCGGACTCAGATGGCTCCTGGAATCGCGTCGTTTCGGATAGGAGGCAGAGTCAGGACTCAACGAATCCCTGCGAGCCTTGCGTCCTTCGAACATTCAACAAAATCTCACTATTTTTCGAACCATGCTTAAACAATATTATTCACATTCTACACATTTTCGTCAACGAAACATACATTTTTCTGAACAAAACATACACATTTTTCTGAACGAGACATACTACACTTAATGTCTCAGACATTTCTGTCGACCAAACACACAAAAGTTGATTTAAGAAACAGAAGAGAAAAATAGAAAGACAGGAAGTGGAGAGAGAGTGAATTGCGAATGAAGATAGACGTTGCTTATTTTCATATTTTCTTAGGGGATGTACATTCAGGGCGCAGTTGTAATTGTATTTGTAATTACAATCGTGGTTTATTTAATGCATGAAGTTTAATGGAGGTTGAAGTTTGTGATTGTACCTCCTTCATCAGGATCTGGTGACAGTGTTGGCTGACTTCCTCGCCGGCCTGTGGGTGGCATCGATTCGTCTATGGCAGCCGCTTGTCGTGTTAATCTCGAAAATTTATTTGGCGACGCCTCCTTTCCTTTGTAGTAACACTGCAACAAATTTTCTCATGTTAATCACATGATATACATTCAAATATACAGTATAGTTTGTATACTTTGATAGATACATGTTTTGTTTAGGTAATGTAGGTTTGGGTTATCAATCTTCGGTGGTCATTTTTCATTCTTTTAGATTTTTGTAAATTACTGGTAGATTATATTTATAGCATTTTTAAAGCATTTTTAGAACATTTTTTGACTCTTTATGTGACATTCAGAGAATGTTCTTAGAGCATCTTAGAACACTTATAGAACATCTTAGAACATGTATGGAGCATCTTAGAACATCTTAGAGCGTGTAGGGCATTTTAGAGCATCTTAGAGTGTTCTTATGGTACTTGAACGACATTCACAAAATATTTTAAAGAACGTTCTTTTGAACTACGTTCTTAGAATAGTCTTAGAACATTCTTAGAACATTAGGACACTTGAGCATCTTAACACATGTGGAGCATCTTAACACATATGGAGCATCTTAGAGCACATGTGGGGCATATGGGGAGCATCTTAGAGCATTCTTACAGTATCTGAAGAACATTCATTCAACATTCTTAGAATAGTCTTAGAACATTCTTAGAACATTAGGACACTTGAGCATCTTAACACATGTAGAGCATATGTGGAGCATATATGGAGCATCTTAAAGCATTCTTACAGTATCTGAAGAACATTCATTCAACATTCTTAGAATAGTCTTAGAACATTCTTAGAACATTAGGACACTTGAGCATCTTAACACATGTGGAGCATCTCAACACATATGGAGCATCTTAGAGCACATGTGGAGCATATGTGGAGCATCTTAGAGCATTCTTACAGTACCTGAAGAACATTCATGAATTATTTTGAACGTCCTTAGAACGTTCTTAGAATATCCTCATAACATTCTTAGAACATTCTTAAAACTTGTAGAGCTTCTTAAAGTGCATATGAAGAATCTTAGACCACTTATAAAGCATCTTAGAAAGCTTGTAGGTCATCTTAGAGCACCTGTGGAGCATCTTAGACAATTCTTACAATATTTCAAAACCATTCATACATTTTAAAGGAGACAAACTAAACTTGCAATAACTCTGCAACTTTATACACCACAGTCTCCCAGAAAGACCGCCCACCCTCCAACAGCAACTCATCATCAAAACTTGCAATATATCAAGAGTCCACCCACAACTTTCTCGAGATCTCACCTGAGTGGTAGAGTCCCTCCTAGTCGTAAGCAACGGATGAGTCGGTGTGTTCACATTCGGCGAACCAACCGGACTAGAGCTACCGGAAGTAGAGGTTCCAGGAAGAGGAAGGTTACTAGCAGCTGTCGGCGATACAGACGGCGGTGTCACCGACGACATCACGATGGTAGGAGGAGTGATAGATGTCTCTAAAGTAAGATTCTTAGTTTCGGAAGTGGTTTTCGTGTCCACGGTCAACGTGGTGGACGTCGTGACCGTGGTTGTTGTCGTGGTCGTAGACGTTTTGGAATCGGTGGTAGTCGTGATCATTATCTTTCCATCGATTTGCGGTGTGGTTGTTGTTGTTGTTGTAGTGGTTGGTGTAACCGTCTTCGTGTCCACCGTTTTTGCTTCGATGCTGCTCGATCGATCACTCTTATCCATCGAGTTACGGGTTTCGAGGTGATCTCTGAAACAATAGTGTTCTTTGTTCGGAAGCGTTCTCTGCATGAAATCTCTTCGGGGACGGACATTTATTGATGCTTTATCGATACTTGTAGCTTACAAAATGTCGGACAAGATTTTGTAAGATAGATGTTAATATTTTATGGGTAAAGATAGTTTTTGTAAATGAGATACTTTTTGGGTGAATTATTAATTATTTTTTTTTTCGAACAAAATATTATTGTTTTATCAAATACTTCTTGTGGTTGAAGTATTAAAATTTTACAAGTTTTATTTTACATTTTTAATTGTTCTTAGAAGAAAAAAAATTCCTCACAGAATATTACGAGGTTAAATTTAAGAGCTATCAATTTTTAGTTATTTCTAACAATTACACAATTAAACTACTTTGAGTAATATGTTACGCTTTGAATACGCATGTAACAATTAGCAGTGTAATACAAAACGAAACCAATTCACCGCATCCAAAATGCAACAGAATCTCTCCTAAAATTAACAAGATTAAACCCCTTCAGTACTAATTAACCGCAATCAAGAACATATCGCTATTACAATCGGAATTAGAGATTCGAATTGAATCATTTACCTAACAGCATTGCTGGCTGTGCTGTCGGTGCTGGAGGCGCTCGGTCTTTGATCGTTCCTGTAATATTTTGTGGGCGTCACGCCGCTACCACTATCCACCGATTGTTGCGATTGTCTACGTCTATGATGACGGCAATTATGTTTCCGTTCTCCGGGACTTGGAGTCTGTCCAGCGATCACGGAATCCCGCCGAGATCTGGCGCTCTCGCTGGAACCTCGGCGAGAGTTCCTCGATTCTCCCGAATCTGCAACAAATTTTGTTACATGAAGTAGTCATTTTTACATGGAATTCAAGTCCAAAAATTATGAAATGATTTCTATAATTTTTCTCAAAGTTCTGAAATTTTAGATTCCCTTTCTGAAATTGAAAAGTTGAAGAAATGAAAACTTGATTGAGAACTGACAATTTGTTTAAAGTTCTCTAATTATCCAGACTCTAAGTAATTGCTAATTTTCTACATACATGTGTGCATATTAAACTTATATTTGTTTGCTAAATATCGTACCGTAAATTAAATCAAAATTTCCGAGGAAACGTACGAAACACTGCCACGTACGAACAAATTATTACAGGGTCTAAAAGTTCGGTCGGTCGAACAACTTCCTCCACAAATCACGTCAGAAGCACACTTTTACTGTCTTGCCACGTTCAACTTTATTACGATATGACAAATACAAATTAAACGTGATTCTTTTTACTTAAAGAGCAGTGAAAAACAATTTAACAAAATTTTTGTTAATCTCAAATTACCACAGAGTTATTGATATTGATATTTTTTAAAAAATGAACTTCAAAAAATTAGACAAATTAACATAGATGTTACTTGAATTTCGTGTAGCTTACAGTACAAGATATGAGGTTCATAAAACATACATATAAGGTTAAGTATAAACATACATGATACATATGAACATATGTATAAGGTTAAGTATAAACATACATGATACATATGAACATATAAGGTTAAGTATGACCATATATGTTACATATGAACATACAAGCTTAAGTATGAACACATATGTTACATATGAACATACAAGCTTATGTATGAACACATATGTTACATATGAACATACAAGCTTATGTATGAACACATATGTTACATATGAACATACAAACTTAAGTATGAGCACATATGTTACATATGAACATACAAGGTTAAGTATGAACATATATGTTACATATGAACATACAAGCTTAAGTATGAACATATATGTTACATATGAACATACAAGCTTAAGTATGAACACATATGTTACATATGAACATACAAGCTTAAGTATGAACACATATGTTACATATGAACATACAAGGTTAAGTATGAACATATATGTTACATATGAACATACAAGCTTAAGTATGAACATACATGTTACATATGAACATATAAACTTAACTATAAACATATAAGGTTTAAAAACGTACCTCTACGAGGGGTAGGTGAAATAACCGTAGGAGGTGGTTGAGCCTGAGGAGTCGCATCTTTCTTTCCCCACAACTTAGCGATATCATTCTTAAAATCGCTAATAGCGGAGTCTCTCCTCGATTTCGTCGACGCCTGACTTCTTATTCCGCTGTCCACCGAACTCTCCCGTCTTTTCCGCAGCCTTTCAAGATGGCTGGCGTCCGTCGTGGTCTGCCTGGACCATGGTAACGATTTCGCGATATCGGCTAACGTTTCCCGACGACATAATTTGTTCCCGCGACTGCTCTTTCCGGATGTACCACCGCCGCCCCATTCCCTTAATATATCCGTCAGCTGAGCTAAACTGGACCGTCGACGGCGTTGATTTGTCGGCGACGATTCCTGGGGCTCGTTAGGCGGCGATGTGGGTGTGATTTGTGTTGCTGAGTCGCGTCTTCCTGTTCCTGTGAGAGTTCTTTTTTTATGAATATTGCAGAGAAAAATATATGGGAGAGAGTATAATAACTAGGAGAATTTTGTGGTTGATACAACAATAAGTCAAGGTTTACAAGGTTTATTAAGTTTCATAAGTAGTTGTTGAGTTGAAAATTTTGGTTTGAAAATGTCTTTGACAAAGATTTTTAGTTGGATAGTAAGAGTTCTTTTTTTAAATTAGTGGGTGAACTTAAGTTTCTAGACTTAGTCTTCTAAGATCAAGAATAAAATAATAACAAATTTCCCCTCCACATTTACCCTCGACCTTCATTATCTACAATCCATGACTTTATTCCAAATGTACCTCAGCTACTACCCCTTGAAAGTTTATCCACCAGTACACTGTCCACCTGAACACCCTACATATGTAGATATCATCAACCCAGTAGTTGGTTTATGAGCAGGTTGACCCAGGTGTTTAAAAGAGCTAGGAGTCCAATTAGTCAGAACATAAAAATGACCACCTAGTCCCATATATTTTCAGTGATAGAACTTGACTCGAGCAGCACATCTATTACATCAAAAACAAATCCTCAAACGTCTCCTATACATCGTAATTCTTATTTGCTAAAATCTAACGCTGCAATCCTTGAAGTGTAACCTTGAAATCACTATGGAGATAGAGTCTCCTTTAAGTCAACTAATGATAGAGATGAGTACTTACCCAAACGTTGCCTGAGAGTCGACTCCTCGACCTGTTCCCTCATAAGATCGTCCCAGCCATTGCCTCCTTGCCATTCCAAGCCGACCTGATGGCTCAGGATCGGCAGGTTACACACGAAGCAGATCGCTGTCATGGTCCTGAAATCCAAACGCTTGGTCTCGGCTTGAGCAGACGATTACGAGCCGCCGATCTGTCATCGGCCAATAGATAAACAGATTGTGTGACTCAATTCGAAAAAGGGTGCAACGTGTCAACGATCAATTTAGGTGAATCGAGGCCATGCCAACAGAACACTCGAAAAGTCAAACGCACACTCGATCGAAGTCGTGGTTTCTTCGCTACCTTTTCTACAGATTCCAACTCTACTGGTTTTCCATGCTTTGCCAGTTGCTAAACGCACTTGGATAATGGAAGTACGATCGTGTGTTGAAGCTTCTTCGGTTCACTTTCTAATAGACTACATACTGCGGTTAGGATACTACTTTCTTTTTGTACGGGAAGCTGATACTTTCTCAAAACATAAAATGTCTGAATAAAAATTGATGTCCTTTAACGTTGTCTAAAGTGAATTCATTAAATGAAACTGATTTTCAATCTTGAAAAATGTACACATATGTTCATTAATAAATTTCAATCTTGAAAAATATACACATATGTTCATTAATAAAATTCAACCTTGAGAAGTGTACACATATGTTCATTAATAAAATTCAACCTTGAAAAATGTACACATATGTTCATTAATAAAGTTCAACCTTGAAAAATGTGCACATATGTTCATTAATAAATTTCATCCTTGAAAAATGTGCACATATGTTCATTAATAAATTTCAACCTTGAAAAATGTACACATATGTTCATTAATATATATCAACCTTGAAAAATGTACACATATGTTCATTAATAAATTTCAACTTTGAGAAGTGTACACATATGTTCATTAATAAATTTCAATCTTGAGAAGTGTACACATATGTTCATTAATAAAATTCAATCTTGTAAAATGTACACATATGTTCATTAATAAATTTCAACCTTGAGAAGTGTACACATATGTTCATTAATAAATTTCAATCTTGAGAAATGTACACATATGTTCATTAATAAATTTCAACCTTGTGAAGTGTACACATATGTTCATTAATAAATTTCAACCTTGAGAAGTGTACACATATGTTCATTAATAAATTTCAATCTTGAGAAATGTACACATATGTTCATTAATAAATTTCAACCTTGTGAAGTGTACACATATGTTCATTAATAAATTTCAATCTTGAGAAGTGTACACATATGTTCATTAATAAAATTCAATCTTGTAAAATGTACACATATGTTCATTAATAAATTTCAACCTTAAAAAATGTACACATATGTTCATTAATAAATTTCAACCTTAAAAAATGTACACATATGTTCATTAATAAATTTCAACCTTGAAAAATGTACACGATGTTCATTAATAAACTTCAACCTTTAATAATGCATACAGATGTTCATTAATAAAGAATGTATAAATATATTCATTAATAAACTTCAACTTTAAAGAATATATAAAAATGTTCATTAATAATCTTCAACCTTGAAAGACATACAAATATTGATCACCAAACATGAAACAAAAATGGAACAGAGAGTATACACACCTTAGAATGTATCAGATTTTGATCAGCTTCCCGTACAATCGAGACTACCGTTCGACAGCGTGTGGTAGTTCTACCATTCGCGTCACAAGTACAAGTGGTAAAGCGGAAGCGGATATCAGACGTAGTAGGAGCGTGTAAATTCGCAAGCTCCTGGCTGTCGAGCTTTCGACGCTACGAAACCACGCTTCTCTACGTCCACCCACACCCACCCACTCGCATGGTGCGTGGGTGTGACGAGAAACGCTCAGAAACGATAGTAAACGATCGGTAAATGGAGCAACGTTTCGCACATTATATGTATATATATGTATGTATACATATACATACATGTGTATACTAGAGGCACAGAGAACGCAGGTGTGGCTACAGAGAATTGACGAAATCAGAGTTACAAAAGCGTGGATGCAGCGAGACAATTGGATCGTTCTACTATGTACAGGGTGATATCAACAAATTATTCCTTTTAATTGCAATTAGAAAGTTTAGTGGAAGTCGGTGAATGTGTATTCAATTTTAAATTACTTGTTTTTAAAGAATATTAACTGATATTAATTTTTATGTAATTGACAAGGAGATATATGTGATGAGAATATGTGAGGATATTATATTTGACAACAGTGTATGCTTGACAATATAATTACTGAAAGATGTAATTTTATTTGACAACGTTGTAATTGTATTCAACAGGTAATTATATGTGACAATGTAATTATATTTAACAACAGTGTAATACATGCCCGTGCATTTAAAATGCATATGCACACACATGTCTGACCTTGTAAGGACAGTGAAACGTGTCATATTAAAATTTTTGACTGAGATGGTACATTTTTCTAGACATGTATTGATTCTTCCTAGTATTCTGTTTAAAAAAGCAGAGAGGTACAACATCAAAAATATCAGTAGTTCTCAAGATATTTTAAAGTGAACAGTAAGGGTGAAATCTTGTGAACTGATGATTTTTTTCATACCGTACCTCAATACTCTTTTAAACAGAATTTAATAATATGAACCATTCACCTATTTCCTCTAAGTAATTTTAATTGCAATTAGAAAGTGTGATTTGTTGAAACTGACCACTCTGTACAGGTGTACTCAAAAACAGGCTGTGGTAGTACAATGTCAGAAACGGATTACGAAGTTGGTTAGAAATGTGGAAGACATTTTTTATTATTGTCCTTTTCATTCAAATCAAGTTTCATCATTTTCCTAATTTTCATTCGATAATTTAAGTAACGTAGAATAAAAATATAAAATAAATCTTCAATATTTCCAACCCCGTTTCAGACAAGTATCCTGCCACACCCTGCGTTAACTATCACAAAACTATGAATACCAAACGAAAAACGAACGGAAGAAAGAAACAAAGCAAGAAAGATAGATCATAGAGTGTTAGAAGTATATCGCGTGTCTGTCCTCATAGTATTCAACGCATAATAAAAAACTCTGAAAAACTGTTCTCAGAATATAAGGCAAATAGAATCTGATCAGATGTTTCGACCTGTAATGTCGAAGTCTGGGGTTCTGCAACGACATCGCATGGCAAGGGCCTGGCCGACCTGCAAAAGATACACACACACACTATGTTTTCTTCCTTTCACCCCCGGCCAAATATGGAGGGTGGTTTACTCGAAATGGAGAGAATTTCGATGATGCAGCCTGAAAATCTCATCCACTCATAATCCCGTGAGCTCCGAATCGATTCGATCCGCAACACCCCCTCTTTTTCTAAATAAAACCATTTCAACGATAATTCAGTACACGATTTAATTCCTTTGATTTAATTAGCCTAACCTTAACGGGGACTTAAACCCCCTGGAGCAAGAATATATTTTCAACCCCCTGGAGAATTTTAGCGAAGAGTGTTTGCGAAATTCAATGCAAACGATTAAGGGTTTGATTTCGATGACGCTGTTTCTTGATGAACCTGAAGAGACGAGGAGAAACAACGAGCGATCAAACGCAATTATTTTACTGTTTACTGCTTTTTTATAGGAATTATATTTGGAATATACAGTGGAGTTGAAATTCGAATGCATATTTTATTAATGAGTCGAGGTATTCTGCGAAGTTAATCAGCTAAGAAGATAATAGTCAGTGCTTTTGTTCGAGGAACAATTTTCGAGAAGTATGCCTAGACTGCTATTAGTAGATTGCTCTGTAAGTAGATTAAACTTTGAATGCACCGTTTATTAATTAGATGTTTGGTAAGAACATTTTAATTCTGAAAATATTCATTTGTATGAATTTATATAATTAGCAATTTTGTAATTTATTATTGCAATTATATTTACAATATTTTTATTTGAATTTATTATTCAACTATTTATATATATTTTTTTTAATTGTTTGTAATTTTTGAACGTTATTCTACAAGTTTATTTTGAATAATTTTTATG